>NC_138551.1:82334179-83046679 GCF_964273705.1 Natrix helvetica | reverse complement strand
AATATGGCTTTCTTTTATTTTGAAGGAAAAGGGAAGAAACTTTTGAAGAGAGGTTTTCTTTTTAAGTGTTTTAACTTCTGTACTAGCTAGAAGTACAGCACTACTAGGGTTTTGTAGTTGGCACTTTCTTGCAGTTGAGAACAAACAAGCCAACAGTAAACAGCCCAACCAAAGAACGTTTAAGATCACCTCCACCAACACTGATAGGGCAAGCCACTAAAACCATGATGGCAAACTTATGGCCCTTCTCTGTGGGCACACGTGCTGTCACCAGCTGCTCTTCTGGTTTCTGGCACACATGTGCCCCAGCCAGGTGGTCTTTGTGGGCACCGGATCACTGGAAAATGGCTTAAAAGGGACCCAAAAATGGCCAAAAACCCCAGGCCATTTTTGGGCCATTTTCAGGCCATTTTTCGGGCTGTTTTTCGGGCTATTTTTCACCCCAAAATGGCCCAAAACAGGTATATGCACACTGGCCAGCCGGTCTTTCGATTTTCGGTGGTCTGGCGCATTCATGCACATTCTGGTTTGGGCACTCAGTGACGAAAAGGTTTGCCAGCACTACACTAGAATATAAACTGAGAGCAAACCCCAGTCCTTACAAGCACTGATGATGTTGCCTAATTTGGATAATGAAACATTTGCAAGAAAACCACCAAGCTCAGAAAGCACCAAGGACCCCTCATTTCAGCCCTGAGCTACAAACATTCTCCTTTATTCCTTTCTTAGTACTAATCGGGTCCAATCCTCCTTAACTTTTCAAGATCAGTTAAAGTTGACTAGAACTGTAGTCAATACGAGATGTATGTAAGTATGTATGTATGTATGTATGTATGTATGTATGTATGTATGTATGTATTCATTCATTCATTCATTCATTCATTCATTCATCTATTCATTCATTCATTCATTCATTCATTCATTCGATGGAGTCTATTTTCATTAACTTTAATCACCAATTTCATTTTTAAAATAGGATTTAGCGTTGGATGCTAAAATGGTTCTTTGATGTTATCAAACATGCAAATTGTAAAATGAACAGTTGCACACTTTGTTGCCATTTTTTCATCAGCATCTTTAAATAGGATTGAACCTCCCCCCCCCCCCTTTCTAATGTAAATGATGTGGTTAAAGTTTTGAGTCCATCAAAGTTTTTAAAATCCTGCAATTAAAATGAAAAGATTCAAATCCAATGTAAAATGTGTAATCTTGGCTGCACATTGGTTCTTTTCCCCCCTTCCATGTTAAAGTGGCAAAATCCATTATACTTACATGAAATTTTAGAGCTTAAAGTCTTAATATAGACTGCAGTAGAAGCAGCTTAGAGAAAATCCTTTCTAAGTTTATGAGCACAGCGAGAACATAATTAAAGTTAACCAGGAGAATAAAAGCTAAGGGAAAAAAATGTATGAAATACTATATAATCTACCTGTGAATTATCCAGAGATCAATCCAAAGAAAGATTGGTTTTTAAAATACACTTTTGTGTAAAAAAATAGCCACAACAACACAATCAAAATATCTAATAATATATCTCTTCTTGCCGTTAATGCTAACTGCATAAAATCTTTAAATACTTGAAGTATACTGATCCAATTGGTGGAAATGAACATAAATTGTAGCAATTCAACCACTTTTATTCTATAGTATATTTGTTTAAAGGTATTCAGTATAACTAACATGTATATGTTTGTAATGCTCAATGGAAAGCATCCATAAGGAGAATCAGTGGAAGCTTAATATATTAGATTGTTATTCAAATGATAATAAACAATTGATTTGAGATCATTCTATTTTTTTTAAAAAAAATTACAGGTGCCATTCATGTTAAGAGTTTTAAGCCTGCAAAAAAATAATTTATACAGTATGTGTCTCTTGCTTTGAGGAAGATGAAACATATTTGGGTGCAATGATTTTGATGGAAAACAATCCCATTCCCACTCTCCTCCTTGAGAAAATGTTATCCATCTTTTTCCAAACTCACTTTTTAGTTAAAAGAAAAAGAAAAGAAAAAAGAGTGTGTGGGGGGGGGGTGTCATGTTGTTTTGTTGGAACTGAATCAGAGAACCTCATCTTCTGTGAATTCATACAACAGTCTGCATTTCCACAAGAAAACCCAGCAATAGACAACAGTAATAGCCTCCTTGGGTGCAATTCCCAAACATCAGGAGCATCAATTGAATACCATGGACACTGGCAATCACCATCTGTCAATTGCAAGCTGTCAGCTGTATGCAGAACAGTTTACATCTGTTTATGCTACTTTTAACACCATCACAAAACAACACCTGCCTAACTTGGGTCCTTGAGAAGGACTCCATAAAAATGCCAAAGATATACTAAACATCTGGCTGATAACAACATCAACAATAATAACAATAACAACAACAGTAACTTTAATAATAATAATAATAATAATAATAATAACAACAACAACAACAACAACAACAACAACAACTAAAACACCTGACAAGTCTCCATCATTGCATGGCCACTCAGTTTGATCAAATGCTTCAAAATGCAACAAGCGAAGAATGGTTAACAGCTGGCCGAACATACTTGATAATGAAAGATCCAGAAAAAGTCACAGAACCAAGCAACTATCGCCCAATTATTTGTCTGCCAACAACTTTCAAACTTTTTTACAAGGATACTGGCAAATTCAGTATTCAATCATCTGATGGAAAACAGTTTGTATCCAGTAAAACAAAAAGGAAATTATAAAAAATTAAGAGGAACAAAAGATCAACTGCTCATAGACAAAATGGTACTAAAAATGCAAAACAAAGAAAAACAAATTTAAATATGGTGTGGATTGATTATAAAAAGGCATTTGACTCATTACCCCACAGCTGAATTAAAACCTGTCTGGAAAACTTTGGAATCAGCAAAAATATCTGTACATTTTTGAAAGCAAATATGCAAAAATGGAAAACAGTTCTAACAACAAATGGGGAGAACATTGGTGAAGTCAACATCAGATGAGGAATCTTCCAAGGGGATTCACTTTCACCACTACTGTTCAACATTGCATTAATTCGGAGACTTCCGGTTCCGGCGGCTACGGCGACAGGCAAACCTTTGCCTGCTCCCGCTCTCCCGGTGGGCTTCCCCCGCTTGGGGGGGGCACAGGACGCCGGGCTTAGGCGTCCTGCCGAGGGAGCGGCTCGCGGAGAGTCCTGGCATCGGCGTCGGCTGGCGGGGGCTTCTCCGCCTCGTTCTAGGCATCGGGGAGCAGTTTTGGAGGGCGCGCAAGCGTCTCGCTCCATGCCGATCGGAAAACCACTTTTGAACGAAGCAGCGGCGGTATGGTGAGAGGCTTCCTTTCTTCATTCCCTTTCTTTTGAACTGATGGACTTTTCAGCTTTTTTTAAAAGTTTAACTTTCGGATTCTTGCTGGAGGTGCGGCTAGAGGGAGGGGGATTTCCCCCCCCTTGGACAAGCGGCTTGAAAAGATTCTGCTTTCGCCCCCAGGGGAAGGAGGAGGGGGGAGAGCCAACTAATGATGCCTCACCCCTGTAAAAGTGACTTTCATTGGACTTAGTTCCAGAATTTATGGGTGAACTGAGAATTTTCTGAACTTTTAAAAGTTTGCTATGCCTCTGAGCCCAAAGCTGGCAGGGCAAGATGGCACACTTCCATTGTCTTCATGAACTCTGAAACCTGACTCCACCTTTAAAACTCAGGCTTCCGGTCTTTGTCTCCGTGCCACCCAGAAGAATCTCTTGTGGATTGCTATTTTCTGAACCCTCTGGAGAGAAAATTTTTCTCTATTGCTAGACTGACTAAAGAAACTCCCAGCTGTTTGGATCTTCTGCCTCCTGAACTCATCTGCCTGCTCTACTTCTTCAGCTGTCCAGTCTCTACACTGACTGATCTCTCTGTTTTATAAACTATGTCTCCAAAAAGACCACCACCTGGAAAACCTGGTTTTGCTACCTCTGCACCGACATCTGCAACATCCAGTCCTGCCACACAGTCAAAGATTACAGAACTGATGCAACCCAAGAGTACAGAGATGGATTTGCAACAAATGCTTCAGCAACTCATACAAGGCCAGGAAGAAATTAAGAAACAATTAAAGGAAATGAAGGAGGAAATCAAAGAGAATCAAGCCCAAATTTATAAGAACTCACAGAGACTGGACCTCATGGAGGGTGGGGTGGCGGAGGCGAGGGGGGGTAGAAGTTTTGCAGAAGGGTAACAAAGAACTTGATATCCAACAAATGAAAACAGAGTTTGAGAGAACGTCCTTTTATCTTAGATTTCAAAATGTTATAGAAGCAGATGGGGAAAATATAAGGGACATCATGACTAATATCTTAGCTGAATACATACACAAAGATAAACAACAGATGGAATGGGAGATAGACCTGGTCTATAGAGTGAACTCAGCATATGCCAGAACACACAATGTGCCCAGGGAGGTCCATATCAAATTTCTTAGGAAAAGCACAAGAGACACAATTCTGGGGGTACAAAGGGGGCAAGCATTGACATATCACGACAGGGAGATAACCATCTTGAAACAGATCCCAAAAAAAATTAGGGAGAAAAGGAAAAATTATTCGCAATTGGCGAATAAATTATATCAGAAAGGGGTGTGGTTTAGATGGTTGATGCCTGAAGGGATGCTGATATTCTGGGAGGAGACAAGAATTAGAATCAATACACCCATAGAGGCTCAGGCCTTTATGGAAAAAAATAAAGCGATCCTAGAAAAAACAGAAGATTTTTCAATGGTCACACAGGACACGGGAGGGGCCGGAGCTCTGCCAGCGGGGGAAGAAGGGGCAACATTAAGAAAGCTCAGATCACAAAAATGAGTAAGAAAATCACATTGTTATAAACAGACCGAAAGTAATAATGAAATTATACCTAGACTATATATTATAATATATAAGCTGATTGAAATATCTTTATAGAGGTGATATGCTGATTTTATACGATTTTGTATTAATGTTTTATACATAGATGTACCTTATGAGTTTGGAGGGAGGGGGCGTCTGCCATACTTGCAACTGCCAAAATTTGTATACCATTCCACTTACCCTTTTCCTTATAAATGTTTTAAAAAACCAATAAAACTTTTTGGGGAAAAAAAAAACATTGCATTAATTCCACTGACAATAATCCTACTTAACACAAAACTGGGATACCAAATCTCAAGCCAACATGGCAAGATAAACCATCTACTATACATGGATGACTTAAAAATGTATGTGAAAAGCCCCACTGAACTTAAATCAATACTCAACACAGTTTAACTGTTCAGCAGTGACATCAAAATGAACTTTGGGCTTGAAAAATGTGCTATATTATCCATGAGGCGAGGAAAAATAGAAAAAACAGAAGGAATAGAACTAGGAAATGGAAATATAGTGAAAGCATTAGCAAAGGATGATGGTTACAAGTCGCTAGGCATATTGGAAGCAGATAACATCTTGAATGGAAAAGTCAAAGAGTCAACGCAAAAGGGTCTGCTAAATATTAGAATCAAAGCTGAATGCTGGAAACATAATTAAAGGTATTAATACATAGGCAGTTCCAGTGATACGCTATTCAGCTGGAATCATCAACTGGACTCTGGCTGAACTGGAGAACCTGGACCGGAAAACATGCAAACTTTTGAATATGTACCACGCTTTACATCCACTAAGTGACATCAAAATGTTGTACCTGCCAAGAAAAATAGGGGACAGGGGGCTATTGCAAATATATCAAACTGTAGAAGAAGAAAAACAAAGTTTGAATGATTATGTGACCCAAAGTACATATTCAAAACTTAACTTAACTTTATTGGATTTCTAGACCGCCCCTCTCTCAAAAGAGACTCGGGCGGTGTACAGTCATATTAAAATAGTTAGACGGTAAATATACATGTTATAAGTATACAATAAATAAATTAAACATAGGACTGGAGGAGGTAGTAGAAATTCCCTGTACAATTTAGTTAAGTTAGATTAAAAATTGTAGAAAATTTAAAAAGTTAAAAACATTAACCTTAAAAGCTATCCCAAATAAAATATCCACCAGGAGGTAAGAGTAGAACTATAAGTGGGCCAGGCCGGCTAGTCGGAACAGGTGAGTCTTAAGTTTTTGTCGGAAGGAGCGGAAGTCGGTAGTAGTTCTAATATCGGGGGGGAGGTCATTCCAGAGGGTTGGACCCATCACAGAGAAGGCTCTACTCCTAGGCGCCGCCCGTTGGCATTGCTTGGTGGACGGCACCCGGTTTTGTTTGCGTGTTTTCTGGTCCAGGTTTTCCAGTTCAGCCAGATATTGATATCGGTGTACCAGGAGATGCCAAAGTCAAAAAAAAAAAAAAAAAGAACTGGGAAAAAAATCACAAAATACCGCAAGCTGGCCATCAAAACTACACGGCTATGCATGAAACCTGGAACAAGTGATACCCATTGTCATCAGGGCACTTGGTACCATATCCAAGAATTTTACAAAACACGTCAAGAAATTGCAGCTTCCTGTAATAACACCAGCGAAACTGCAAAAAACTGTGCTACTCGGAACATCATATATATTTAAGAAGATATTTGGTTGATATCTAGGATGCTGGCAGCAACCCCTATCAACCATTAGCACCAGTCAATGGTATTTGTGACACATCTTTAAATGTTCAGCTGATTCAGTTTCACGTTTAATGAATAAAATAAATAAATAATAATATAATACTTGCAAGAAAGAACTTTTTTCCGCTTGCACCTTACCATGATACAAAGATGTCTTGACAAAACATTACTTCCAATGTGTCACCATAGTATTGCCTTCACTATATATTCAATCTCTGAGACAGGTATGTTTAAATTACTCTTAGTTAAAGGATTGATTTTTCCACTTAGTCTGATGTCTAAGGTGGATACAATCTGTTAGGTTTTGTCACTTGGAGGGACGTTTGATCACATGACGGTGGTCAGCAATATGCACAACAAATTTCAAGCTGCTATAATTGATATAACTAAGTATAAACTAGTATTTGTGATCAAGACGATTCAGCTCCTATACAGAAAGGGATGAGTGAGGTCATAATATTAAAAATTGCTTGATGAAAACCAATAACTTTAAAAATAAATGGTTTTTTTTTCTCTAAACCTGTCTGAAATTTATGCAGAAAAATCCTCATAAATTCTTTCCAAACTTTGCTCATACTTAAAACAAAAAGGAATTATCTTTTCTTTTCAGCTTTACAAAACTAGATCCATCATTCTTGAGATGAATGACAAACCTTGAATCCCATGTAAGGCCAGTGTATCAGGGGGAAAAAAAACTATTTCGAAAAAGCTTTCAGACCCATTAGATTTCACACTATACATCTTCACTCAGTAATCTAGCGCATTTACAAGCCATACCTGACCTAATGTATCTTTTTCATGTGTCCACGAGGTGATCAATGATATTTCTCTGAATATACCTGTGTATTCTGTGTACCACAGAAAGATCTGTTAGCAGAGTGGCTGAAAACAAGGAGACCTGAAAATTATTGTGGAAATTGCTAATCTGTGATGCAGAAAAATATTGGATATTCTGACAGGGAAATACAATATTTTAAGGAGTGCAGAGAAGAGCAACAAAGATGATTAGGGGACTGGAGACTAAAACATATGAAGAGCGGTTGAAGGAACTGGGTATGTTTAGCTTAAGAGAAAGAAGGACTAGGGGAGACATGATAGCAGTGTTCCAATGTCTCAGGGGTTGCCACAGAGAAGAGGGAGTCAAACTATTCTGAGGGTAGAACAAGAAGCAATGGGTGGAAACTAATCAAGGAGAGAAGCAACTTAGAACTAAGGAGAAATTTCCTGACAGTTAGAACAATGAATCAGTGGAACAACTTGCCTCCAGAAGTTGTAAATGCTCCAACACTGGAAGTTTTTAAGAAGAGATTAGATAACCATTTGTCTGAAGTGTTTAGGGTTTCCTGCCTAAGCAAAGGGTTGGACTAGAAGACCATCAAGGTCCTTTCCAACTCCGTTATTCTAAGGACAAAATTAATCAGTCCATCAGATATTTTTAACTCTATGTAATTTTAAACATTTTATTATTATTGTCATTTATTAATACAGTCAATAGCTGATATACAGTAGCTTTTTCAGTTCAGTGTTTCAGTAGTTCAGTGTTCTCCAGCTGACCTTGAAAATTATTGTGATTCAGCCTGTTTTAGCTGTGCTAGACATAAATTCTGGGAGTCAATGCAAGCTTCACGAGAATGCTAGTTGGAAAGAAACTTGAATGTTTTTTTTTCAAAGATAGCCATATATTTATTTTATTTTATTATTTTATTCTAAGTAAAGGTAAAGATTCCCCTCTTACATATGTGCTAGTCGTTCCCAACTCTAGGGGGCAGTGCTCATCTCAATTTCAAAGCTGAAGACGTCTCTGTGGTCATGTGGCCAGCACTGAAGGTGCACGAAATGCTGTTACCTTCCCACCAAAGGTGGTTCCTATTTTTCTACTTGCATTTTTACATGATTTCGAACTGCTAGGTTGGCAGAAGCTGGGACGAGTAATGGGAGCTCACGGAGTTAGGGATTTGAACTGCTGAACTGCCAACCTTTCTGATCGACAAGCTCAGCCACTGAGCCACTGTGTCCTTATTGATTCTATTATTTATTATTATTTATTGCACAAATAATCTATTTTTATGGCTGCCCATCTCATTGGGTGACACTTAGTGGCAAATAATAAATTAAAGTTTATTATTAATTTAATAATAAATTAATAAATTATTTAATTATTATTAAATAATAAATTAATTTATTATTAAATTAATAATAAACAAAACCCTGGCATTTTGAAAAATAGAGATGGTTAATACAATGCAACTGAGCCCCTCAAAAAGATTTTCACCCTATACACTTTCAACTATATAACCAGGCTCCTCTTGTGTCTCACACAATGCTTCAAGGATAGGCAAAGATTTAAAGTTTTTCAATTTCAATGTCAAGAAGTTCAGGGCCATTCAGGGCTCCTCCCAAAGTTATCCCAAAATTGCAATGCAGAAAGAAATGAAAAAATAGCACAAACAGACTAAAATAACCACTGCAATTTGCTTTAAGCCCTTAGTTGATTTTCCTCTGGGCTCCTATAACTCTAGCTTAGGGATGTCAAACTCAATTTCATTGAGGGCCACATCAGGGCTGTGGTTGACCTCGGGGGGCTGGGCGGGTGTGACCAACTGGGTGGGCATGGTCAGCTTGACACCACTCACTGGGCATGGGTGTGGGTGTGACCAGCTATGTTGGCGTGGCCAGCTTGACACCACTCCCCAAACTCTCCCCATTGGATAGGCTGGGCCAAAGCCATGCTGGACTGATGTTTCCTCTTCTCATTGGGTAGACTGGGCCGAAGCAATGTGGGCTGGCCTCTTACATTTTCCAGGACAGCTCCATGGGCCAGATATGACCACACCCATGGATCCGGCCCATGGGCCTTGAGTTTGATACCCCTGCTCTAGCTGAACAACTACTGCTGAGAGTGAGATGATCGGCAGTATTTTAAGGGCTAAGGAGCTTTGCAAACCATCACTCCAACTTCAAAATTGATTCTGAAACTCCTTCTGGTGCTCAATGTACTCCAGCTACCCAACTGGGGGATTCTTCTCCTCCTTCCTCCAGTGTCACCACTGCTACCAATTTTTACATGGTGCTGGGACAAAAAGCCAAGAAGATACTCCACATTCACAGGGATTGGCTTTTAAACCACCATCACTTCTAAAGGTCCTCAAAAATCTTCCTCAACAATGCAAGTTAAAATCCTTTAACATCCAACAACAGCCGGAGTTCTGGAACTGATATCTGGTCTTCTTGACACCATGTTAAAAACAAATAAAGTATCAGGTCTATGTTGCTGTGGTGGCTATGAACTCCTGCGATACTTTTGAATCTACAACTTGAAAGGGCTACCTCAATTCCACATATTTGGGGAGATCCATTGCTCATTGCAGAATCCAGCAGCTCAGGTACAGAAGCTACTAGGAAACAGGAAGGCTGGTACATCAGCAGGAGTCCCATCTGATCTCATCAGATTCCTGTAGCCTAAAACCATAAGCAAGATCTCATATTATTCTTACATCTGCAAAGAAGTTTCCACTGGAAACCCCCAGACAAAAAACCCTGGCCTTCTGTGCCAAGGCACCATTAAACTCAATTTTATTTTGAGAAGGAAAATCCATTGTTCTTTTTCATATAGTTGTATGGGGAATGAAGATATGTACTTTCTGGTTAGCACTGCAAGAAATATACTAACAAAACAATAGAAAAATAAATGAAACAGGTTCCTGAACAGAACTAAAACAGCCTGGAGCTCAGACCTCAAAGACCCCTTTTCTAGCTCTGGGGCTCCCCTCTATGCCCCAGTCAAATTTCAATTTCCTACCATTCACAAAGAAGCAAGCCAGACATATTTTTCGCTCTTTCCCCCATAAACAAAAATAAAAGAATTCTCATCTTCCCCACATTCTTTGCTACTTTGCCTCTTGGAAAGACACTGAGTGCCTTCACGTTTTATTGAGTTGTCATCCTGTTCTAGAGAAAAGAAGACAATGGATTGGAAGAAAAGTGCACTGCTGGGGAAAAAAAGGCAAAAGACAAAACAGAACTGTTCAATTTAGCCAGCCTGGCCTAATCCCAGCTCTCCCACCTCAGTCTGTATTTTAAATTTTACGGGTTGGTTTTAGGCCGAGTTTTAATTTTTATAATTTGTACAGGGGTTAAGGTTTAGTTTGATTTTAATGGTATTTATTCTTATGTGTATGATTTTTTAATTTGGTGCCTGTACACCGCCCCGAGTCCCTTTGGGGAGAGGGGGCGGTCTAGAAATCAAATAAAACTGAAACTAAACTGAAACAGAACGAAACCCAAGGACCGGAATAAGGCATACTTGAAAGAAAGAGGTTTCTTTCTAATGAGAAAGCACAAAGACCACAAAGAAGGCTTTTCAAAACATTCCTGCTTGATAAGACAAAACGAACAAAGAATAGAGAACAAAGTGAGGAACAATATATAACACCCCCACAACAGAGAGACGTGTGCCAAGATGGCTTCTGGTAAACCATTCCTTATAATTGGAAGGACGTCATCAAGCTCCTCTCCCTGATATGTTTTCAGACAAGGAAACACAAGGCACTTTCAGAATTTGCCCCAGTCTTTAGTTCACCATTTTCCCCAGTGTTTTTCAGAGTTGGCAACTATGAAAAACACTGATTTAGTCCACTAAATCAGGGGTGAAATTGATCAGGTTATGACAGGTTCTGGAGAACAGGGAGTGGAAATTTTGAGTAGTTCAGAGAACTGGCAAATACCATCTCTGGCTGGCCCAGAGTCAGTGACGTGCGGTGAGGTTTATGGCTGGTGAGGCTGGTGACGTCATCAGGAAGGCGGGGAATGGGATCACGTGTGCTGGAGGCTGAGGCTGCCTCAGCCTCCAGCACACGTGATCCCATTCCCCGTCATCCGGGAGTGCTGACAACATTTCTGCCTCCGCAGCTCGCGGGTGCGGACGGACGGAGGTAGCCAGAGTGGCGCCGAGGCAGTCCAGTGGGCAAGCGACCGAGGATCAGGCAGCCTGATCCTCCATCGCTCCCTCGCTCCCTCGCTCGCTCTTTCGTCCGCCCGGACCGCCTTGGCGTCACTCTGGCTACCTCCGTCTGTCCGCACCCGGGAGCTGCGGAGGCAGAAATGTTGTCGGCGCTCCTGAATGACGAAGCCACGAAAGCGACAACATTTCTGCCTCCGCAGCTCCCGGGCGCGGCCGGACGAATGTATATAATATTATAATATTTGTTTTCTGATTATATTATATACTATTATTTCATGAAGAGAGGTGAGGCTCTGCCTCCCCTGCCTCCCCTGACCGCACGTCCCTGCCCAGAGTGGGGTGGGAATGGGGATTTTGCAGTTTCCTTCCCCCAGAAGTAGGGAGAGAATGGGAATTTTGCAGTTTCCTTCCCCCAGGAGTAGGGAGAGAATGGGAATTTTGCAGTTTCCTTCCCCCATGAGTAGGGAGAGAATGGGAATTTTGCAGTTTCCTTCCCCTGGAGTGGGGAGGGAATGGAGATTTTGCAATATTCTTCCCCTGACATGCCCACCAAGCCACATCCACAGAACCGGTAGTAAAAAAAAAATTGCATTTCACCACTGCACTAAATGAATTGGAATTGAAAAAACTCTGGGGCATTTTAGGATGTTCTCAAGATCTTGAACTCTGTGTTAATCCCTGGGGTTTAAGTTCCAGTCTTCCTTTCTAACCAATTCTGCAATCTGTGTATCCGTAGAGTTTGTTAAAACAGGGGTGAGGGAAATAAAACTAATCTGAATTGGAACTAAGAACAGATCAGATAGTTCAATTATACTGGCTACAAATCTATAGAGATAAAATATGCACCTGATTTTTCAAATGAGTCACTTTTCTCAATAATCTCATTGCTTGTGTAATTTTCCCACGGAAAGGGTAGCAAGTTTTTCATTAATAACCAATTATTGGTTATACAAAGTAATTAAAGAGATTTTATTTTAGCAGTAAATTCTGAACTATTTTTTTTTCATTCTCTCTCCCAGTTTGCCATTTGTTGATGTTGCTGTGTCGTGTGCTTCCTGCATCTTGTTAGGAGCAACAAAAAGACAGTATACTATTTTCACTAACAGCAGTTTTTTTTTTAGTATTGAGGTCTATCTTTATCTATCATCTATCTATCATCTATCTATCAACTATCTATCGTCTATCGTCTATCATCTATCTATCTATCTATCTATCTATCTATCTATCTATCTATCTATCTATCATCTATTTATCATCTATCTATCATCTTTCACCTATCTATCATCTGTCTGTCTGTCCATCCGTCCATCCATCCATCTGTCCATCCGTCCATCCATATCTATCTATCATCTATCATCTATCATCTATCATCTATTTATCATCTATCTATCATCTATATATCTATCCATCCATCCATCCATCCATCCATCCATCCATTTTTATTCCTGACCTTTTTCCTATAGTGCCCATCCCATGCATAATTCAAAATATTTCACATGTTGAACAGCTGTTTGCATTCCCCATAACAGGAAGACTATAAAACAAAAAACTGTGTTTTGCAATGATATGTAGGTATATATTTTTTTTATTCCGTACTAGGATTTTAATGATTAAGCAGAGATTAAAATGCAAGTTGTTGCAATGTTCCCTAAGGAAGAACAAGGTTTTTTTTCTTAAAAGAGAAAGAATGATGGTCAAGTTCTGACACAGAAAGTCAAGATAAATGGGAAAGAAAGCCAGCTGCTATTAACTCTGTCACCATATGTGCACTAGAACTTTTTTTCTCCTATTAACAAGAAGGGGTTTTCCATGATTGTAATTTTGATTGTTTCTATTAATGGGAGCAACACCATCCCATCTTTGCCTTCACCGTTTTAGCTTTGGTGTCACTATGGGGATGTCCTTTGTTACGGTCAAGAATAGAGATTGTCCATTCTTGCAATGATCTCCTACTTCACGACATGATCTTCTCTCTATGCATGCTGTTCCTCAGCCAGGCAATTTTCCCACTGATCAGAAAGTAGTTAGATTGTTTACTGAAAATATGAGCATCCAACCCTCCACCTTCTCCTTTGTCTTGTCATTTGTACACTGGAAGTAATAATTTTGTAGTCCCAGTGTGGTTTCATCTGGGAAGAAAACCATAAACAAATACCGACTCAAATGCTTTAATAGATGCAAACATAACTTATACCACAGATTTCCAATTTATCACACTGTCAAATGAAGGTCAAGAGAGGATGTCTATGGAGATTTTTAGGGGACTTTTCATCCAAGAAGCTTCTTCTTCAATTCTTCTTGGATGAGAAGCAAAATATATTCAAGGAGAAAAAAAGTCGAGAAAGTCCACTTGCCTTTTGAAAAACCACCTTGGGGACATTCAAGGAAGGAATATTAACCTGATAGTGAATGTTTCATATTTGAGCTGTCTGTGCTTCCAAAATTATTTGAAAGCAGTGTTTCGTGCATTTTGTGAATGTGAGCACAATATCATTCTCTGTTTCATTACAACAGCCCCCAGAACAATTGCATTATATTTAATTAACAGAGGTTTTTTTGTGTGAGAATGATAAGATAAGGTCAGGGAGAAATTAAATGTAAAAGACAAATTTCTCGTATATTTAGTATGAAAGCCTTTGAAATATGAGACTCCTCAAAAGAATATAGCCATGCCTATGATGTACTTTGCAAATGATGGAATGGTGGCATAACACATAAACCTCTAGTTGGAAAAATAGCAATATTTGGCAAAGTAACAAAGACAAATTGTGTTCCTTGGAGGCAAGCTCAGAATTGCATGGATGCACTGTTAGAAGATGATAACATGAATTTTTATCATCTTCATCTGTAACCGGAATTGCAACTCAGCTGAAGATTCAATTGAATTAAAAGAAAAGAGGCAAAGGGATTCTTCCACAATACTGAGGTCATAAAAATGTGCTGAAGATGAATGCTTGAGGAACAGAATAACTGGGCAAGGCTGCTATCAAACATGCAGAACCATTTTAGATCTGGAGCGTGATGGGATAGATCTGAAAATCAGATTACTGTGGAAGAGTGAGCAGAATTGGTATCTCTATCAGAGTTCATAAATCCTTTTCTCATAGTAGTGCAGCCTCCTTTTATAACACACATCTCTACGACCTATTCGCTCTCACAGGGAGGGACTCCTCCAGGTGCCATCCGCCAAGCAGTGCCAACGGGTGGTGCCTAGGAGTAGAGACTTCTCTGTGATGGGCCCAACCCTCTGGAATGACCTCCCCCCCGATATTAGAACTATTAACGACCTCCGCTCCTTCCGACAGAAGCTTAAGACCCACCTGTTCCAATTAGCTGGCTTAGCCGATTTATAGCTCCATCTTTCACCTCCTGGCAAACATCTTATTGTGGAATTTTTAAGGGAATTTTAATCTTATTTGTATTTTAATTAAATATGGTACAGTATATTTTCTACCTCCTCCGTCTATGTCTATGTTTATGTATATGTATTCTATTTTGATATGTATATGGTTTTTAATAATGACTGTACACCGCCCCGAGTCCTGCTTAGGAAAGGGCGCGGTTTATAAATAAAAGTTTGATTGGTTTGATTGATAAAGCTTCACACTTCAGAAAACCGACAAAACAGTCTCACTGTAGTATCTCATTGTAATGTTTCTCTTTTCAGTGCAAAACTGGAGAAGTGAAAGGGTGTGTGTGTATGTGTGTGTGTGTATGTATGTGTATATATACACAATACACACACACACATACACACATACATACATACATACAGTACAAGGGTATGGCTAGCTGATGAGAGCTAAATAGCTTGAAATAGATCTATACTAGTCTTCCTTTATTTCTTTATCAGTAAAAATGTAACACAAAATAGTTTGTCATAAAAGCAATTGCCTGCGAAGGCTCCTGGATTGGGGCTGAAAGGCAAAAGGGAAGCAGTATGCTTCCTCCCATATTTTGGTAGACCAGGTGATCTGACAGAAGAAAAAAACTCTTAATCCCCCCCCCCTGGTTCAGCTGATAAAGTGAGGAGAACTTGTGGCTTAGAGGTTAATACAACTACCTAATATGCAAGCTGCCCAAGTTCGAATCCCAGAAGGGTATGGCTAGCTGATGAGAGCTAAATAGCTTAAAATAGATCTATACTAGTCTCCCTTTATTTCTTTATCAGTTATCATGTAACATATATGTATGTGTGTGTGTGTGTTTACGTACATACATACATACATACATACATGCATGCATACATACATACATACATACATACATACATACATACACTAGCTGATAACCCGCATTGTCCAGGTATTTATTTATTTATAGAGGGAAAATGTCTGGACCCCTTACCAGAGGGAGCCACCTTGTGGAGTACTGTGAAGCCAGTACCATGGCAACTCCATTGCGCTATACAGTAGAATCCACTTTAAGGTACAACAGGCTGTATCTTAACAGAATACACACACCCGAGGGGTGTTAGGGATGTCTTATCCCCACAGTATTTTTTTTCCAGAGAGTAAGTCATCTTTGTACCATTTGGTTGAAATTGCTCAAGGCGTTCCATAGTTAGGCTGGAACATACACACACAGAGGTATTTAGATAGATAGATAGATAGATAGATAGATAGATAGATAGATAGATGGGTGGGTGGGTGGGTGGGTGGGTGGGTGGGTGGGTGGGTGGGTGGGTGGGTGGGTGGGTGGGTGTAGGGGTAGGGGTAGGGGTAGGGGTAGGGGTAGGGGTAGGGGTAGGGGTAGGGGTAGGGGTAGGGGTAGGGGTAGGTATAGGTATAGGTATAGATATAGATATAGATATAGATATAGATATAGATATAGATATAGATATAGATATAGATATAGATACTGTATATAAAACTCTCTGGGAAGAGAAAGCTATCTTAGAGTTAAACCAGGGCAGGGTTTTGTGTCTCTGTAGCTTCAGTATAGCTATTCTGAGTGGCAGGAGAGCTTTCACATCGCTTGCTACATTATTATCCTTTTAATAGAAGGTGTCCAGCATATACGTGCAATGTTCTGCTTGTGCTTTAGTATTGATTCCTTTGCTTTAAGGGAATAGAAATGAGAACCTGGATTAAAATCAGTAAACAGGGATAAATACATCACATTACTTAAAGCACTCACCCTAGCTATGGAATATTATTTTTGTAACAAAATGCACCCTCTTTTTGTGTTGTCATATTTGATAGCTCAAAAGCTATGGGCGTTTGTATAAAAAAAGCACTTCTGATCTTCACCGTACTAAGTCTTGGTTCTTTTGAGATCCACCTCTGCCTTCCCACCTCTTTTTTTTATTATTATGTTTGACTGATAGTTAAAATCTCAAGAGAGTCTGCCGTACAAAGCTTTCCCTGGTTTAGGCTGCCTGCCAGGTTACCTTGCATTACAACTGTTTAATGTATTGGACGTGGTCCCAATTTTTCAAAGCTTTGCCGTTTAGAGACAAAGCGTGAAGCATAAGTGGAAGATCACAAAAACACTGAAACCTTGGAAGGCTTTTCATTCTCTGAGTACCACATGTGGCATTTCTGTCCTTCAAGGAAGAAAACAGCTTCCCTGGGTGTTGCAAATGAATAGCAGAGCAACTGCTCTGGTATGGAAAAGAGGGGGAAAAGGCGAGGTGAGAGAGGTTAGTTCTTTGGAACACTAGATGCAAAAGTCACAGGGGAAAAAGTGAAAGCTGAGGTTGCTAGCCAGCATACAAATTGCTTCTCTCTTCAAATTCATATATTAACCTCCTACTGAGATAATACTTCTGAATTTAATCTTATGCAAGAATAAGACTAATTTTGTTACCTGATCTCCACACAACTTCCTCATTGTTCCCACTGCCCAAATATGCCACGTTCACCTGAGGTTTTACTATAATAATTGAGAGCATGCAGAAATACTTTTACAGAGTTGGAAGGGACTTTGGAAGTCTTCCAGTTCAACTCCCTGCTTAACTCCCGATACAATTTCAGACAAACAGTTGTCCAATCCAGTGGTGGGTTCCTACCAGTTTGGCCCGGTTCGGCTGAACTGGTAGTGGTTTAGTGGCCTGGGTCGCTGGAACCAGCAGCGACCCAGCCTTGCCATGCCCCCGAACCAGTTCTCTTACGGAGCCGCCATCTTGTTTTTCGGTTCTGCGCATGCACAGAACAATTTTCATTATACAAATTTATTTATTTTTCATTTTTTAACTTTTTGCACATGCGCAGACCTATTTATGTGCAAATGTGCATGCATGCACATCGAACTGGAAGTAATGCCAGCAGCAACCCACCCTTGGTCCAATCTCACCTTAAAAACCATCAGTGTTGGAGCACCACAACTTCTGGAGGCAAGTTGTTCTGCTGATTAATTGTTCTAATTGTCAGGAAATTTCTCCTTTGTTCTAGGTTGGTTCTCTCCTTGTTTAGTTTCCACCCATTGCTTCTTGTTCTGCCTTCAGATGCTTTGGAGAATAGGTTAACCCGCTCTTCTTTGTGGCAACCCCTGAGATATTGGAACACAGCTATCATGTCACCCCTAGTCCTTCCTTTCATTCAACTAGACGTATCAAATTCCTGCAATCGTTCTTCATATGTTGTAACCACCAGTCCCCCAATCATATTTGTTGCTCTTCTCTGCATTCTGCTCTTCTCTGAATGGAGGATTAATGGTGGCTAGTACCCTTGCACTTTAAACAATGTTTTCATCCCATTAAAAACAATAAACTGTTCATGAGATTTGTGGAAAATGGCATTGATGTTTTGCTTGCTTCTCCCATCCAGTTTCTACAGGAGTCTGAGAAAAAATAATAGACAATTTGATGAAGTAACCAAAGATCAAGTCACTTCTCACTTTGCCAAGCTACCAGCCTACCTAAAGCATATAAAATCCCTCATTTTTCCACTTTGGGCATTTTGGTCTATGCAAACCTTAACTGAAAAAACAAAGGTGGTGTAGGCATTTGTACAAGATTAATCAGGTAATTATTTTTATTCACCATCACTTGAGAAATCTCGACCTTCTTCTCCAAATATGATGCAACATATCAGATGAACAGCAACGTGCTGTTAGACAGACATTGTTCAAAGTACTATGCTACTCAATGAACACCAGCAATATATGTTTATTTCAAAATAAAATAAATATTAAGCATTTTGCAGGGTTTTTAATTTTCAGGCAAAACTCTTCTTTCATAAAACTGCTGCACTGAATTAACCCAAAATCTGGATAAGGGCTACTCCAAAATGGTCCTTGGATTCTAGGATCCTTAGCAGCTGATATAATTTCCGTGAGGGTCACTTTCCATCGCCCTCTTCATTTGACATCTTATATAGCTTCTTTCCCCTAAATTGGTTCATCAAGTAGTTTAATGTAAAAGTTACTATGAATATTGCCTTTAATCCAGTCTTCTCCAACCTGGTGCATCCTGGAGGTATTGAATTTAATTTGCATAATACTTCAAGTAGCATGGAGTTGGAATTTAACCTAGAGCTAGAACCTAGGATTATGGTATGACCTAAACGTAGTACACAAAATTATCCGCTACAACGTCCTACCTGTCAATGACTACTTCAGCTTCAATCACAATAATACATGAGCAAACAATAGATACAAACTCAAGGTAAACCGCTCCAAACTCGATTGCAGAAAATACAACTTCAATAACAGAGTGGTCAATGCCTGGAATGCACTACCTGGTTCTGTTGTTACATCCCCAAACCCCCCAAATTTTAACCTTAGACTGTCTACTGTTGACCTCACCCCATTCCTAAGAGGTCCATAAGGGGCGTGCTTAAGCACACCAGTGTTCCTATCGTCCCTGTCCTACTATCTCCATTTATTCGTACCCATTTACTGTGTTCATATTTATGTTTATGCTTATATCTGTTATCTTTTACATGTTTGACAAAATAAATAACTATCCAAAGAGCACTAAATTATAAACGCTTCTATAAGCAATAAAAGTTTGTTGCCACCGTTGTTCAGAAATCTTTTATTTATTTTCTTCCCATGAATCACCAAGCAGATACTATGGGAAAGTATAGAAGATGGAACTGGAAAAATTGAAAATACCCTGTTATTAGTGAATGGCTTCAACACCGGAGACTGAGAGGCTATCCATTTTAGCTTCCTCTGGGAAGACCAAGGAAAACTACTACAGCAACTTGGCCTTTTCTTCAAGTAGACCAGGGGTCCTCAAACCTTTTAAACAGAGGGTCAATTCATGGTCCCTCAGACAGTTAGAGGGCCAGACCAGCTAGGTGGGCATGGCTAGGTGGTCATGTGACTGGGTGGGCATGGGCAATTTAGCAATCCAAACAATACACACAAATAAAACTTTAATTTGTTATGCTGCTGGGGTTGGAAAGCAGGTAAGTGAAGGGATGTGGTTGTCTTGGGGTGTGTATGAGGGACTTCTGTTTGTGTGTGTGTGTGTGTGTGTGTGTTCCACTCTCCTTCCTCTCCCTCTCTCTCTGGAGGCCAGGAAAGCCAAAAATGGGACGTACAGAAGGTGGGTAGGTGGTGTGATGTGGGCAGGGCAGCCTCGTGGTCCTGCACAGGGCGAATTAATGGCTTCATAGTTTGAGGACACCTGAAGCAGACAGAAAGCAGCTTCAGAAAACTAGTTTTACTTTTTCTGCCCCCGTGATCATCCAACAATAACCTGGAAGTAAAAAAGAAGAAGATGAAGAGTAGTGCATTATAGCTTCATTGGGGGAACGTAGATCATCAACTGTTAAACACCAACAAGGAAAGATTACTTAATCAAAATGCCAGTTTATCACTTTATCTTGACTTTAAAAAACCTAAATCAAGTATAGTTAAAAGTCTGGACTGAAACATACTGAACTATGGAGGCCACTGGCTGATTTTGGCCCAGCCTTTCAGGGGTGAAATGCTCTGAAATCTGCTACCGGTTTGCTTCACTACTGGTTCGCTTCGCACACATTTCTAATCATCCGGCACAGCTGATAGTTGCACAGCTGATAGTCAGAGCTACCGGTTCACCACAACCGGTAGTATTTCTTTACTACCAGTTCGAGCAAACCGGTCGGAACTGGTAGCATTTCACCCTTGCAGCCTTTATCTCATGCCTCAGTCTATTTCGTCATGTCATTGTGACCTTATCAGCTCCCATTCTTTCTTTTTTTCTTTTCATCTGCCTTTTATTTCTTTCGCATTCGATAGCATCACATATAAAAGGACAAAGACAAGCAAACATAAAGAGAGATTAGAGGCTCTTTCTCTCATTTTTTAAATGTATGCAAGTCATTTCAGGAGAAAATGGTTGCCTGAAATGGAGAATAGAAATATAAATAAATATATTATATGAGAAATTAGAAATGTGGCTCTCAGTACCATAATCATTTTCTAGGAATATAACACAATTATGGGCTTGAAAAGTGCAAGGCTCAGGCTGCACTGTTGTGAAAGCTCTGCTTTGTTACAGAAGCAATGCAATCGATTCCTTTTAGAGCAAGAACATCATGGTGGTGATATTATGACCACTGAAAATGTTTTTATTATTGTTTTATATTACTTTACTGTTGGTGATTCAAAACACTTGATCATCTTCGCTTGACACTGAATTGGATTATTAAGAGGCTGAAAATTTTGCCTGTTAAAGCAAAATACTGATCAGTGTCCATATAATAAATAAGAGCTGGGCTCACTAGTCATGCATTAGTTTTTATTAACAATTTATAGTCTCTCTCTCTCATCATATCTATCTCTCTATCTCTCTCTATAGATAGATAGATAGATAGATGATAGATAGATAGATAGATGATAGATAGATAGATAGATAGATAGATAGATAGATAGATAGATAGAGACAGAGAGAGAGAGAGAGAGAGAGAGATGAGATAGATAGATAGATAGATAGATGATGAGATAGATAGATAAATGATAGATAGATAGATAGATAGATAGATAGATAGATAGATAGATAGATAGATAGATAGATGAGATACATAGATGATGAGATAGATAGATAGATAGATAGACACACACACACACAGACTGAGAGAGAGAGAGAGAGAGTGAGAGAGAGAGAGACAAAGAGACAGAGACAGACTGACAGAGACAGAGACAGAAAGGGTAAGATGGACAGCCAAATAATTAAACAAACAAACAAACAAAGCAAGATGCCCACATTCACACTGCTAAGTCTTCGACTTGCAACCGGTCCTAAAGTCCTCAACTTACGACTGGCCACAAGTCCTCGATTTACGACTGACAGCCAGCAACAGCTCAGCCGCGTCTGATTGGCTAAAGCGCGGCTGGCTGAGCGCGGGCTGTCTAAGCTTTCCTATTTGTCGCCCTGCTTGACAGCTCTAGTATAAATAGCTGTCAAACAAGGCAAGGTGCTGAATTGTCTGTACATAGTTGAGTTATTGTTCTACTGAATAAATATAGCTGTTCTCTTACCTCAGCTGCCTCATGCCTCTTGGTTAATAGCGAATCTAACACACACTACAAATGATAGGTTTTTTTTAATGAGGCCATCTTTCTCAGATGATCAGAACTGATAAGGGTATTTCCAAATCAAGGATTTTGTTCTGACTTAGGCTTCCCCAGCAGCACGAAACCCAGTCCTCGTCCCAATAAATCCCTTTTATTTAATTTATAGTGAATTCCTCTTCAGCAAAATCTTTTCTCTCCCACAGTCTTTCAAGATAGTTCATAATTACCGACCTTTGTCAGGCTTGGAGAGTGGCCAGGTCAACTAATTGTCTCCTGCAAACACCCCTCCCCTTTCACTTTTCTTTTTTTGTTCCCTATGGGCAGGGCCATTCACTATCCACCTGTGGTCTTATTCCCAAGTTGACCCTTATTCCTTAGTTGTTCCCTTTGTCTGGCAATTCTGCGCATGTGCACACTGGGAATAGGCTCCAGCTGTTCGCCTGCCTCACTGATGTCTGACTCTGATGGCAGCTCAAAATTGTTCGATGGCCCTGGCCTCATCTCTGCCTCCAATGCAGAGCACTCATCAGAGCCTTCCCAAGACTCAAGTACTGACCCATGTTCCTCCCCAACCTCCTCACTGTCCAAATCTGCTGCCAGCTCCACTGGCCACTGGTGGGCCACAACAGATTTATTACTACTTTACCAAGTGTATTCATCCTATTTGTTAATATGCCAAGTACTCTGTGCTTTACTCATTTTTTTATTCAGTAGGATATAAGTTGGATATAAAGGGAGGTTTCCCAATTGCCCTCAAACATAAGAGAAGCATAAGTAAAAAATGTACTTTTATATCAACATAAAAGAAGGGAACTAACTTGAACAGAATAAAATCATTTCTGCCAAAAAGATTCAAAGGTGAGATATTTTGGGGCTGTATTCAAAGATAAAGTCTCTTGTGACAAACGTATGATTCGGGTTATAAAAATCCCATGGAATATAATTGGATTATCAAGCAGGTAATTCGGACTCGGCTTTGCACATTTTTCAAAAAAGACATTTGGCAACATAAAGAATCTCTCTACATCACAGAAATGTTTATGAGATTTTAAAAACTTAATCCAAATGGTTAGCCACCTTAACAGTGTCACAGCCTCCATTTGTGAATTATGATTTTCCGCCCCCTCCTTCTTGAAATAGGAGTTGTTTTTCTGTTTCACACTCATGTGAATCTGATTTTTCTAATTTGTTTCTGCTACTACTGAGATGGCATGAGCTATTCATCAGGGAGGGGAGGACTCTGTGCAGATGCTTTAAAGCAATGCATCAACCAAGCAATGGCATGTTGATAATATAGTACATGATTTCTCATGTCTACCAAGTGCTATGTTGCTAAAGAAATGCCACTTTTAATTATTTATTACCCTCATTTATCATCAGGCTGGGTGTCACCTGAAGCTCACAAGGATGACCTCCTTGGACACAAGACAACACAGATTATATTCGATAAAAGATTGAATTAGAACTGAATAACTGCAACTACTGAAAGAATACCCAAAGTCATAAAGGACCATGTCCTTAAGAGGAAGAGGCCACAAGACCAGATTATCTCCAGGTCTGCCTTCCCCAAGGACATCTACCCATCCTACCAGAACAAATGTGAGCATGTTCTTGTTTCCTTCCCCTCCATTTAATGGGAGTTACGTAGCATGCCTTTTCTATTGCAGTCTCTGCTCTATGGAATATCTTCTGATAACCTAGCAGTTCGAAAGGACATAAAAATGCAAATAGAAAAGTAGAAACCACTTTTGGTGGGAAGGTAACAGCATTCCATGTGCCTTCGGCATTTAGTCATGCTGGCCACATGACCATGGAGATGTCTTCAGACAGCACTGGCTCTTTGGCTTTGAAATGGAGATGAGCACTGCCCCCTAGAGTTGGGAATGACTAGCACATATGTGCAAAAGGAACCTTTGCCTTTAACCTTTTAGAATGCAGTTGTCATAAAGTTTTAAAGGCTTGGGTTTAATTGTCTAGTTTAATAAAAAGAAGGATTATGAGCGACATGATGACACTATTCCATGTGTTCTATGTCTAAGGAACTGCCACAAAGAAGAGGGGGTCAACCTATTCCCCAAAGTACCTGAAGGCAGAACAAGAAACAATGGATGGAAACTAATCAAGGAGAGAACCAACCTAGAACTAAAAAAAAACATCCTTGATGGTTAGAACAATTAGCCAATTAACCAGTGGAACAAGTTGCCACCAGAAGCTGTGGGTGCTCCAACTCTGGAGGTTTTTAGGTTTTAAGAGACTGGAGTTGCTTGAGCAGGAAACCTGGACTAGAAGACCATCAAAGTCCCTTCCAACTCAGTTCTTCTGTTTACCCCTAAGTGTTGGGAGAAGTTTAGATGATGGCACATTAACTTGAATTGGTGCTAGTGTTTTCTTGTTTTTATGTTTTAACTGGTTGTGCTTTATTCTTTTAAAAATTATTTTGTATGTCTTTAAACATTTGATTGGGGATGCCTAGAATTGATTGAAAAATGGGTTGCCATATAAATGTTTTAAAGAAAGAAAGAATAACTGCATAGGTGAATGGTCCTATATTGTGGCAGACAGGATAAAGGAAATTAAGGATTATTCATTAGAATTAGGCAATACTTTCAGTTATGACAATCACATTGGCTCCCAATTGTGGTTATGAACGTAAAAACCCATATGCATGCATACTTCAATATTATTAGAATATGTGTTCTGACCTAGGCTTCCCCAGCATCACGAAACTGAGTCCTCGTCCCCATAAACCCCTTTTATTTAATTTACAGTGAATTCCTTTCCAGCAAAGTCCCGGACCACAGTCTTTCACCATAGTTCACAGTTACCAACCTTTATCTGGCTTGGAGAGTGTCCAGGTCGATATCTTTCAGATGCTTGGCAAGAATACAGGAATAAACTAATTTTATCCTGAAAACTCCACTCCCCTTTTGCTCGTCTTTTATTTTCTCTGGGAGGGGCCATTCATCGTCCACCTGTGGCCTTACTCCCAAGTGGACCCGTGTTCCTTAGCTGTTCCCTTCATCTGGCAACTCTGCGCATCAGTGACGTGCAGTCAGGTGAGGCAAGTGAGGCACAGCCTCACCACTCTCATCATGAAAAAAAAAGTAAAAGTAAAAAGCTGAGCTAGTTGCTGCCTCACCGTGGATGACTCTGCTTAACCTCACTGGTGCTCTCCCTCCCCAAGTGTAGTGACTTCCTCCCCAGGCCCCCATTCATTTCTCTCTCTCACACACACAGCTGGATAAAACTATATAAAAATCTAGCCCAGCTTCACTGATTACAAGTTTGAAAAGGCAACGTGGCTCCACCTGCAATCAAACTACACTTGGGGAGGGAGAGCACAAGCGAGCACTGAGGAGACCACAGGAGGAGGCAGGAAGCCAGGCAAAGAGTCATGCTGTAGTACACACACTTCCCCCCAGCATCTTTCTTTTGGAAGGCTCGGCTCGGCTCGGCTCCCCTCCAGCTTCTCTGCCTCTCCTCTCACCCAAGCCTGCCAGCAGGAGGTGAGTGGGTGGGCTTTATTGTGTTCCAGGCATTTCCCACCCAGACAGCAGGCTGCATTTGCAATGGTGGAGGTGTTTGGGAAAGGCAGCAGGGGAATGGGGGGGGGGTGGGATGGGATGGCAGAGGAGCTGCTTTCAAGCCACTGGAAAAGATATCTAATCCAACTTTTGTGTGTGGGGGGGTTTGTTTGAGAGTGAGTGAGAGAGGGAAGGGGTAGGAGAGATAGTCCAATCCAACTTCTCTCTCTCTCTCTCTCTCTCTCTCTGTGTGTGTGTGTGTGTGTGTGTTTGAGAGAGGGGGAGGAAGGGAGAGAGGGAGGAAGGAAGGGAAGGAGAAGAAAAAGAAAAAGAAAGAAGGAGCAAAGGAGAAAAACAAATGCTGTTGCTTTAAATTGGAACTGAGCATGCCTGGCTGTGGAATTCTGGGAGTTGAATTCCACAAGTCTAAAAATATTTGAAACCCAGCACTGTGTCAGTGCCTCACCAGTCATAAACCTCACCACACGTCACTGCTGCGCATGCACACACTGGGAACAGGCTCCAGCTATTCGCCTGCCTCACTGATGTCTGACTCCAAAGGCAGCTGATAACTGGCATACAGCCCTGGCCCCATCTCTGCGTCTGAAACAGAGCCCTCATCAGAGCCTTCCTCAGATTCCAGGGCTGGCCCATGTTCCTTTCCAACCTCCTCACTGTCCTAATCTGCTGCCAGCTCCACTGGTCGCTGGCAGGTCACAATAGTATGTAAACATGAACTACATCAAACACTTTCCTTCACACACAAATACAAAGACAATTAGGGTATTGAGAACTCAGAGATTTTGAGCAGTGAAGTTTTTTCACTTGTACCTATTCTCCTGTTCATGATTATGGGTTGTTCATGGTCCTTTCTCCAATAACCTTTCTACTATTATTTGCTGTCCTGCTGCTGTTATCAGATGGAAATGGAATTCTTTGGTTGGTGCTCAGTAGTAGCCTTCTAATCAGATGATTAGCAATCTATCAAAAAGTGCAGAGCAATTATGCTGGAGAGCCTCTCTACAGTTATACGAATCAGCTACTAGGAAACTTCAGAATGAGCCGTATGCAATCAGTGAGTCACCTTATTATAAGGCAGACCTAAATCCTGATAATGCAGCCTTTCATAATTTCCTCATATTGCTTAGAAGGCCCTTGATTATCCTGAAAGATCATTTTTAAATAGTTCTGTATAAAAATATTTATATTTCTCCCCCCCCCCCCAGTTTAACTATTTTAAGGGCCTTTTTTTATATTTTGTCCTCTAAATATTATCAAAAATAAAGCCAGTCTGGTGTAGTGTTTAAAGCACCAGACCAGAGATTGGGAAATCATGAGTTTTAGTCCTGTTTAGGAATGAAGCCAGCCAGATGACATTGGGCCACCCTCTCCCTCTGCCTCTTTCCCCTCTCCCCCCTCTTCCTCCCCTAGGAAAGAAGCAATGGGAAAGTACTGCCAAAAGTTTGCCAAGAAAACTGAAAAGTCATGTCCAGAAGACACCAGGAGGCAACATTGACACAAAAGTGTCAGAACTTGTTGCAGTAATCAAATCCAGAAAGCACACACAGGTAACTAATTCAGCAGGATTCATTAATTTCTCTTTATATATAACATGTGAAGTAAATATACAATACCAAAAACAGGTTTCCTGACATGGTTGTAAATACAAGCAAACACAGGCAGACAGTGACGTGCGGTGAGATTTATGGCTGGTGAGGCTGGTGATGTCATCAGCGCGAGCCGCGGTCCCCTTCATGTTGACTCAGGAGTCAGGAAGGATGGGAATGGGACCATGTGTGCAGGAGGCTGAGGCAGCTTCAGCCTCCTGCACACGTGGTCCCATTCCCCGCCTTCCTGAGTCAACATGAAGGGGACCGCGGCTCGCACTCTGCGGTCCCCTTTATGTTGACTCAGGAAGGCGGGAAATGGGACCACGTCTGCAGAAGGCTCCTCAGCGCCTTTTCCCTTTTCCTTTACTTTCATGATGAGAGCGGTGAGGCTCTGCCTCCCCTGCCTCCCCTGACCGCACGTCCCTGCAGGCAGAGGAGGGAACAGTTTCTGTTTCAGTTCAGAGCAGCAGACAGACTAGTTTTGAACTCAGCACAGATTCAAAGCTGCAGAGCTTAGCCACACCCAGGCTCCAAACTGTTTCAGCCCCCATCGTTATTAAGCCCTATTCCAGTTCATGAATATTTACTGACAAAAAGCACATACAAAAAAATTGATTCTCCTTTATTTTGCCCTCAGAAAAAAAGTTCTATGAAATAAAATGGGCTAGAAAAAGGAGAATGACCCTGTGAACTCTGTAACTAAGAAGTGATTGACACCTGGATCCCTCTAATCTTTGGTCAAAATGTATGCCACTGTGCCCCACTGCAATGCCTTTCAGTCTGGGTGTCACTAAATAGATAAAGTGAGTTTATACAATGGATATGTCCAGCTTTGCTCCATCCAGATCAGAAATGTATAACCAGAGGCTAATGTGTGGCTTTCAAAAGTTTAGAATTCTGTCAAAAGGTTTTAAAAAAATTGTAATTTATCAGGTGCGAACAAAGATGTAATTCACATTAGCTACTTTATTGTTGGATGTCTATATCACAGGAATCTTTCCCGGATGGGAAACTTTCATCTGGGAAAAATCAGATAAGGCTCAAATGGACTGTGAGTGGGAGTGGGTTAAACTTAGCACTTTATGTGTAGCAAATCTAGGCTAATTCCCTGCTTCAGCTCTCCTCTCAATCTAAGGGATGATTGCTCTCCAACAAACTTAAAGACAACAATTATTGAATAGTGGAATTAAGCCTATTGATTGCATTGATTTAATATTGCATCAAATTTAAAATTAAATTTGAGTTTGCTTTTTTCTTACTTCATCTTTTTTGAATGCATCTTCTAGTATACTGTCTGCAAACCAAGTACTCTCACAGCCCAGAATAAATTGTCTAATCTAGATTAGAACAACCTAGTCAGACTCCCCAAAGACCTTTTAAGTGGCATTGAGATAAAAATAAGTAAACTTCAGGTCACCCTTTAGATATTAAGCAGGTGCAATTCCTGGAAATTTTATGTGTCTAAATATTGATTGTGCTATTAACTTATGGCTTTTTGTCCTTCAGAAGTTAAGTGCTACCAATACTACACATTTCGAAGTGTTCACTTCTGGCAAATCCTATTTGGTATTTCTGAAAATTAAGGCTGTGCATTTAGATTCTGAAGCAGTACGTTATATAAAAAACAGTCACAGGGCACAGAAGTGTTGCTTTGGAGATTTGTGTTTGAATAGTGATCTACTCTACCACCTTTTGATAAGGGGACACATTGTGATCTTTAATAAAGTGACAAATGATGATCTATTTGCATTTGTATTGAATTTATTTCCCTTTCAGTCTTCATAAATTTGAACAATGCCTTCTAAAGTCTTGTCTCTCAGCGGGTGTGATTGACACTTATTTAGCGCAGGCTTCTAAAACAAGCACAACACACCCCTGGGCTCCACACACAGTCAAAATAGGAAAAAGAAGAAGAAGAAAGACTATGAGCAGAATAAACAAAGCTTTTGATCAGTTTGTGGGGATTACGTTTAACAGGCTGATGAAGGACAAACTAAACAGAAAGGCATGGCATATACAAAAGTGGCTCCCTCAGAACACAGCAGAGATAAGTTACCACAAGTATATTTTGGTACAAGTGGTGTCTGAGGGAAATGTGGTGTAGGAAGTTAAAACCTAGCCCTCTCCTAAAAAAATGAAATATCCTGGGAAATATTGAAAAGGCAGAATATTATATTTCCCTGGATAAGAAATGGGAAACATGTTTTTAGGCAGGAAACAGACTCACTCTTCATAACCCCCACCTTTGTCAATGGGTCATTCAAAGGCCTGAGTCTGTCTATTCTACATAACAAAGATGTCCCCCTTCAGCTCCAGGGTGATGGGATTAAGACATGATAGTATTAGCCCTTTACCCCTGTTTTGTAGGCTGTGGTTTGAGTCCCAGTTTGGTTGAGCATTGCTTCTTCCCATGTGCCCTGTGGTGAGTGTACTCACCACAAGGCACATGGGAAGAAGCAATACTCAACCAAACTGGGACTCAAACCACAAGGCACATGGGAAAAAGCAATACTCAACCAAACTGGGACTCAAACCACAGCCTACAGAATTACCCCTGCATGGCCCCATGGGAGTGCAACCAATCAGAATACAAGATCAAGATCAAAGCCAGAGAGGGTGTAAAACCAGGGACTTTCAGCATCTCAGGCTCTTTCTCTTCTTCACCCAACATCTGGAAGCATGTGATCCCCCTCTTCTGAACAGGAACTCAAATCATATGATCCTGTCCACCATTAAACCATCTTTCCAAGCAGCCTCCGTGTTTCCAGTGTCTTTTCCCCCACTTGGAACTGAACCCAGAACGACATTTCTTCCAACAGTGGAAACCCTCTTCAAGGAAAAAAAAAACCCAATGAGAATCAAAGAGATCCCATTAGTTTGGGTACAAACAACAAGAATTGATTGCAGGAAAAATGATTTCAGCAATGGAATAGTAAATGTGTAGAACACTCTACCCAATCCTGTTGTTAGTTCCTCTAACCCCCATACCTTTTACCTTAAGTTGTCTACCATGGACCTTACACATTTCTTAAGAGGTCCCTAAGGGGGCGTGCATAAGCGCACCAGCATGCCTACCGTCCCTGCCTACTGTCCCATTTATATGTACTCTTTTTATTTTTTTTATTTTTTTGTTATTGCAAATTTTTTATTGGTTTTAAAATATATAGAGAAGGGTAAAAGGGTGTACAGAAAATGTTTTGCAGCTTCCACACTGGTGGCGAAAATACCCCCAAGAAACTCACAGATTTAACAATCTTAAAAATAAAATATAAAATAAAGCATCAGAACAAATTTAACCAATATTATCAAACATGTGCTCTACTATTTTTTCTCTGTTACTTTTTGTAGTATCAACAATTACAATTATTCCAAATACATTCATTTTTGTGATCTAAGCCTTTTCGATATTGCTTCTTCTTCCCTGCCCCCAGAGGGGCCTCAGCGCCCCCCCTCCTTATCTTGTGTCTTGCTGTCCTTTTCCCTACTCCCACTAAGTTCCTCCTCTGGGGGGGGGGAAAGATTCTTTTTAATAAAGGCTTCCGCCTCTTGAATTGTATTAATTCTGATCCTATTTCCCTCCCAGAAGACCATCATCCCCTCTGGTAACAACCACTTAAACCAGACCCCCATGTTGTATAATTTTTTTGATAAGGGGGAATATTTCCTCCTTCTCTCTCTTATTATTATTATTTTTTTGGATCTGTTTAAGAATGGTGACCTGTTCCTCTTTGTATTTCAATGGTCTCTCCCTTTGGGTCGCAAGCACCTCATCCCTTGTGGATCTCCTGACAAATTTAACATGTACCTCTCTGGGAACGTTGTGACTTCTGGCATATGCACTCTTTTTAAAAAGAGTATATGTACTCTTTTTATGTGCTTATGGCTATTTTGCTTATTTTTATCCATTTAATTGTGCCATTTTTTCATGTGTTTTTCCTACTTGTTTCCTTGTACTTGTTGATAAATTAAAATAAATAAAATAAATAAATAATAAAATAAATTCTAAACAAAAAAATATTAATGCTAAATTACGTATATACTGTATTTGGTCAAACTTTGGTCAAAGCAACCTAGAACTAGAAGATGTCCCATAGATGTTTTTTCAAGGGGCAACTGGACTTTCTGTTTTTTCTTCGAAGACATTTCACTTCTCATTCAAAAAAGCTTCTTCAGCTCTGAACTAAGGAATAATTCCTAACAGTGAGAACAATTAACAAGTGGAACGGCTTGCCTCCAGAAGGTGTTTCATCACTGAAGGTTTTTAAGAAGAGACTGGACAGCCACTTGCCTGAAATGGTATAGGGTCTCCTGCTTGAGCTGGGGGTTGGACTAGAAGATCTCCAAGGTACCTTTCAAGTATTCTGTTATGTTCTGATGGGATCTAAGCAAACACAGGTCATAATCTAGGAATTGAAAAAACAAATATAAAATGAGTGAGTGAGTGAGAGGAAGGAAGGAAGGAAAGAAGGAAGGAAGGAAGGAAAATGACTTTGTAAGAAATTACAATTGAATTTTAAAAGGTGATGGGAAGGTTGCAATCATGGCCTTCATGTTTTTATGTTGAAGAGAAAGCTAATAGGTGTATTAATGACAAAAACACATACAAGAATGTGTGGAGATAAGCAGCCAAACTATAGATAATCATTATATCCAAAGAAAGACATTCTATCTCTCTTACATTTCAAAGAGTCCTAAACTAATAAAATAAGTAAGCAACTTTTTGATTGGTAACTTGTAATCCCCAAACACAAATCTTCTGCAGACATTACAGTGAATTGATGTAATTTTGACACCAATTAAATTTTCAAATAGATAAGCAATAAAAATTAAAATAAAATAAACCAGAAAATATTATGAAAAGTTAAAATGATAGTTGCTTACAGGCAAGGAGGCTGAAGAAAAAGACTGATTGCAGCTGGAGGTATGCGGAAATGCCAAGCAGCGATGTCTTCCCCAGTAGCAGAAGCAAGAAAGGATGAGTACTTTTGGAAATTAACCCCTAAGGCAGCTGAAGTAGAGTTCCCTTACCCCAATTCCCAGATACGGGGAAGGGTTTCAAGCAATCTGGCAAGGGTGGACTGGAGATGGGACTGGAAACAAGCCAGGCTCCCAAAGCCCCAGATGGAATCCCTAGGGAGTGCAATAGAGCAACTGAGGGAGGATTTTGACCAGGCCACCCATCATGATGAGGGGCCATCATGCTGCCCAAAAGAGAAGGGAGGGACATCTGATCCTGTTGAAGGGAGGAGATGCAGACTGGAGCACAGCCCAACCCAAACTGTATGCCATGACACCCCGGGAAATGCAAGAGATGTGCAAATACATAGACAAAAACCTAGCAAGGGGGTTCATTGAGCCAGCCAAGCCACGGTTCGCGGCACCAGTCCTCTTCAAAGAAAAAAAAAAGATGGAACTATCAGGTTATGTGTGGACTTTCGAGGGATAAATGTGGTGTGTGTACACAACCTATACCAGCGATGGCGAACCTTTTTTGACTCGCGTGCCATAAGTGGAGGGAGCACAGGGGGGTCATGTGCAGGCGTGCCGCACCCATAATGCAATGCACGACCCCCCCAGTGCACATGCACGCACTACAGGCGTGACCCCCCCCCCATTTTTACATGCTTTTTTTGCCCTCCCAAGGCTCCAGAGGCTTTATAGGAGCCTGGGGAGGGCGAAAACAGCCTCCCCGCCCCCCCCCAGACACCCTCCAAAGGCGTCAGAGAAGCCTCCGGATGGTCCCTGAAGCCTTCGGAGCACTCAAAACAACCCTCCAGGCAAACCGGAAGTCACTTCTGGTTTGCTTGGAGGGTCATTTTAAGCATTCTGGAGGCTTCAGGGAAGCCTCCAGACAGTCCCTGAAGCCTTCGGAGCACTCAAAGCGACCCTCTGAGCAAACAGGAAGTGACTTCCAGTTTGCTTGGAGGGTCTTTTTGAGCACTCCGAAGGTGTCAGGGACTGTCCAGAGGCTTCCCTGAAGCCTTCGGAATGCTTAAAACGACCCTCCGAGCAAACCAGAAGTGACTTCCGGTTTGCTCTGGAGGCATCAGGGAAGCTTATGAAGCCTCCGGAGGGCCTCCGGTGGGGGGTGGGGGAGGCTCTTTTCGCCCTCCCCAGGCTCCTATAAAGCCTCTGGAGCCTGGGGAGGGTGAAAAATGGCTTTAAAAAAGGGTGAACTCAGTTGGCCAGCATGTGCATGCACGCTGGCCAGCTGACAGGGCAGCGCCTCACGTGCCCTGACAAATGGCTCTGCGTGCCACCTGTGGCACGCGTGCCATAGGTTCGCCATCACTGACCTATACACTCACTCCCTCGTGAAGAACATGCTATCTCATCTGCCCAAGGGAAAAGTCTTCACCAAACTAGACCTCAGAGAAGCATACTACCAAGTACGTATCAGAGAGGGAGATGAGTGGAAAACAGTGTTCAACTGACCCCTAGGGAGATTTCAATTCAAAGTGATGGCTTTTGGACTGCAGGGGGCCGCAGTGGTATTCATGCAGTTAATAAATGAGGTGCTGCACAAGCACCTCTACAAGGTGATCCTTGTTTCCCTAGATGGCATCTTTATCTACACTGAGACCATGGATGACCACGTACCCCTGGTCTGCCAAGTACTGGAAAAACTTCTGGCAACCATCTGTAGGTCAAGGTATCAAAATTCAAATTCCACCGTGCACGGTTAGACTACCTAGGTTACCAAGTGTCAAATGAGGAAATAGAAATGGACCCAGCCAAAGTGCAAGCCGTCCTAAGCTGGCAACCCCCTTGCACCTGCAGACAGCTACAAAGCTTCCTAGGGTTCGCAAACTTCTACAGGCAATTCATCCCCTCCTTTGCGAAGATTGCCAAACCCCTGATAGACCTCCTGAAGACATGGAGCCCAGGAACGAAAGCTACTACCTACTGTGGAACTTAACCCGCCAAGAGGCATTCGAAATACTAAAAGAAAAGTTTGCAAAGGAGCCAGTGCTGAAGCATCCTGACCCTGAACAACCCTTTATGATCCAGGCAGATGGCAGTGACATGGCAGTGGGAGCAGTGCTACTCCAAAGAAACAACCAAGGAAACATACAACCCTGCACCTACACCTCCCGCAAGCTCACAGACACAGAGAGACAATGGGCCATATGGGAAAAGGAGGCTTTCGCAGTGAGATGGGCACTGCTAACCTGTAGATACCTGTTGGAAGGGAGCCAGAAACCGTTCAAAGTTTGGACCGACCACAAAAATCTGGAGGCACTTAGGACCCCATGGAAACTATCACCCAAACAAGTCCGATGGGCTCAATACTTCAACCGTTTTGACTTTGTCTTAAAGCACATTCCAGGCAGGAGGAACTTTTTAGCTGATGCCCTCTCCTGCATGCCTCAGTACAAATGTGAACGGGAGCATGTAGTGGATGCCATCATTCCCTCTACTCAAACAGCTGCCCAAGTAACTACCAGGCAGCAACACCATGACCGGCAAAACCAACCCACAAGCAACCTAACAATGAGGCTCAAAACTGAACTGCCAGCAGACCCCTGGTTCCAAAACAATCAACACATCTTGACGAAAAGAGATGACCTTGCATGGAAGGGGACAAAACTCTATGTCCCAGAATCCCTACGTACCCTAGTTCTCCAGAGGAGTCATGATGCCAAACCAGCAGGCCACTTCGGGTTCCTAAAGACTTTACACTTAGCCCGGAGGCAATTCTGGTGACCTCGCATAAAGAAAGATGTGGATAGTTACATGAAAATTTGCACCATCTGCACCACAATGAAGAGACGACTGGGAAAACCTCCCGGTCTGCTGCAAACAGTAGCAGGACCAACGAGGCCATGGGAGGAGATCGCAATGGACTTTATAGTAGAGTTGCCAAAAAGTGGGGGAAACACGGTGATTTGGACTGTAATAGATCTGTTCTCCAAACAGGCACACTTCATACCCTTGGCTCACAAGCTGGCTAAACTGTTTGTGAAGCATATCTACTGACTGCATGGAGTACCTCGAAGAATTATCTCAGACAGAGGGGTCCAGTTCACAGCTAAGTTCTGGAGGGAGTTCTTGCGGTCAATTGGGTCATCTCAGGGTCTTATTTCAGCTTTTCATCCGAGCACCAATGGGGCAGCAGAGAGACTGAATGCTGATACAGCAGTACCTGAGGTGCTACGTGAACTATCAGCAGTCCAATTGGGCAGGCCTTTTATCTTTTGCTGAGGTCGCATACATTAATGCCATTCACAGCAGCATAGGACACACCGTTCAAAGTAGTGAGTGGCATGCACTTCATCCCAATGCCTGAGTATCCAAGGGATCCCCCCTCCTCAGTCAGCTTGGCTGATTGGATGTTGATGCTGAAAGCAACTTGGAAAAATGTCAAAAAAGCACTAGCTAAAGCGGCACAAACCTATAAGAAACAGGCAGATAAACACCGGGCTCCGCAAGGGCCATTCCGGGTGGGAGAGAAGGTTTACCTCTCCACAAAATATTTGAGATTAAAACTGCCTAGCAAGAAACTGGGGCCAAAGTTTATGAGACCATTCCCCATAGTAAAGCTCATCAACCCAGTCACAGTGCAAGTGAAACTGCCTCGATTGCTGGGGAAGATACACCCAGCGTTTCATAGTAGCCTCTTAAAACCCGTGATCGGATCCACTCTGCGACCACTACCCCGGGAGCCCCAGGGGCCTATGGTCATAGGGGGGGGGAAACCCATTATGAAGTTCAACGAGTCCTTGATTCAAGGTGGCACAGGAGACAACTCCAATACTTAATCAAGTGGAAGAGCTACCCCTTATCAGAAGCATCTTGGGTAAAAAGTAGGAATATTCAGGCTGATTGTCTTATAGCAAAATTCCATGAAGAAAATCCAGGCAAGCCTGGGGGAGGAACGCATCCCTAAATTATATACCTGTATTCAAATTGTCTTTGTGTCACACAGCTCACTTTCAGGAAGTGAGGGGAGCTGGGTATCAACATGTAAAGCGTTGCCATGACTATTATCAGGTTGGCACTGGAGGGAGGATTCCATGCATACCTTCGGTCTCATATTTCTACAATCTAGTTGGTGAATATGATTTATGATGCAGGACAGAAGGGGGGAGTTAGAAGGGTAAAGTTCAAATGCAATTTAGTGGAAGCTAGTTTAGGCTCCATAGAAGTAATGCTAAGATATTGATCCAAATAAATGAATGGGTTTTGTTTGAACTCCGTCTCGAGGCTCATAAATTAATTAGGTCATCTCTTGGAAACTTCACAGCTATTGAAATAGTGATGAATGTCCTATTTGAAAGAAATTATACTTTCTTAGTACAAAATATTGCCGTTTGAGGGCTTGAAAGGTATCTCTGTGCCAAAGTTGGGAAAACAAAATGTGTCCAAGGTATCAAAAGTGTGGTAAATCTACACCCTCAAAGGAATTTGCAATGTACATATTTCTTCCCACTTTTAGCATCACAATATTCCCCAGCAAGAGAATTCATGCTGATGAATGATGATTGGATCAAAGTTGACAATAAACGTTGTCATTGAATAAAAATATGGATCCAGATTTCCCTGCTTTTTTAAAAAAAGATAGTTTTATTGAAGCTTAAAATTGCAAAAATAATTTTTAAAAACTACAGTAATACAAACAGAAAAAAATGCAAAAAAGAAAAGAGTAGAAAATGCAAACAGAAATTGAAAAAAGTGGGAGGGGGAAAGGGTGTGTATTTGTGTGTGTGTGTGTGTGAAAGGCAAAAAGGGAAGCAGTATGCTCCCTTACATAATTCAGCATACAGGTGTTTTGACAAAACACTTATCATTCCCCTGATTCACCTGATAGGGGAGGAGAGCTTGTGGCTTAGAGGTTAATATAACTGTGTTACATGTAAAATAGCCCAAGTTCAAATCCCAGTAAGTGTATGGCTAGCTGATGAGAGCTAAGTAGCTTGTTTATCAACAAAAAATGTAACATAGATGATAGATAGATAGATAGATAGATATAGATAGATAGATAGATAGATAGAGATAGATAGATAGATAGAGATAGATAGATAGATAGATAGAGATAGATAGATAGATAGATAGATAGATAGATAGATAGATAGATAGATAGTATTGCATTACTGAAAATGTTTGTCCTTGCCTTGATAGATGGAGGAGTCATTTTTATATATAACTTCTCCATCTATCAAGGCAAGGACAAACATTTTCACCAATGTAATATCATTGCTAATATTTCAACCAAAATCTCTTCATCCCATATCTCATTTTTTATCTATTGGCAAATAATAAAGCCTCATCTTTCGATCTTAATCAACAAGCATTCATTAAGAGTTTCAAGATCTATCTATCTATTTATCTATCTTTTTATATCTTATACAAGTAAATCAATTTCATTTTTCTTTCCTTTACTTTATACAGTACTTTGCCATTTCCTTGAAAACTACAAAGGACAAAAAATATTATTCCCATAAGATTTCCTAAACAAATCTTTAAAAGTTCATCATTCAAACTTAATCAAGAAAAATCCATTTTAGGAGCTACTAAAAACAACATTTTAAAAATATTAATCTTTAATCCCTTCAAATGATCCCCACAAATTATTTTCTTATCATTTTCTCTTTATCTCCTCTCAGTTTTAATACCATAGCTTATTTTTTCTATAAATACAACAAAAACGTTATTCTCCTCATTCTTATCTACATACAAATATATAAAGTCTCATCATTCAGTCCTAGTTAAGAAAAAAAACATTAAAGGTTGGTAGAAAAAAATAATTATATACAATTTAACACTGTTCAAAGAAGCCAACTTTGTACATGTTCATTTTATTTTTAAAGGTCTTGATATTTATTTCTTTTACATAATGTGCTGAAAGCTGATTCATTCACTTTTTCTGTTTTCCTTTTCTCAGAAATTCCTTTGTAAGGGTAATGCATCTCTTGTATAAATCCAAAGTAAAAAATTGTTCTAACCACTTTTCTGAATTAAAATCCATATATCCAAGTTACTGTTCTGATTTATTATTTGTGCAATGTGCATCCCTTTCAACTACCATAACAAGCTGGTTTCAAGTACAGTATAACAGTGTTTATTTATTTAGTTCGTCAAACATGTAAAAAAAATAACAGGTATGAGTATCAACATGAACACAGTAAATGGGTAGGAATAAATGGAGACAGTAGGACAGGGATGGTAGGCATGCTGGTGTGCTTATGCACATCCCTTACAGACCTCTTAGGAATTGGGTGAGGTCAACAGTAGACAGTCTTAGGTTAAAATTATGGGGGTTTGGGGATGTAACAATAGAGACAGGTGTTGCATTCCAGGCATTGACCACTCTGTTGTTGAAGTCGTATTTCCTGCAATCGAATCAATATCATTCTTAATAACTTGCCAATTTTAAATTCATACCCCCAAACAATCTGATTTTCACTTAAATCCTCTTCTATCCCTTCTTTAAAGCCAATTTCATTGTATCAGTTCTCCCCATTCTATATTAGTGGATCTTCTCTTTTAATTATAATCTTTAATTTTTTCTGGTTGCCTTTAGTAACCAGCCTTCAAGGTTTTCTCCTGTTATGTTTTTCTCTCATCCAGAACATTTTCCTAGGAAGATATTTCTGATGTTTAAACTCAAAACTTTCATATATACTGTACTGCATATTTAAAAAGATTTTAAGCAAATTACAGGAAGTGTTCTTATATATTTTTTAAAGTCATGTTTCCAGTTAATCTGGCCAAAATAAATCTATTTAATTTTTTTCCAGAATCAACATTCTTATCACTCTTTTGCTGCCTATTATCAAATAAAAAGGTTTTCTTGATGTATTAAATTTATATAAATCTTACTTTGCTGTGGATTGGAGGAAAATTACCCAGTGTAATAACACCTTTGTGTCTAAAAGTTCTTAATAACAAAAAACCAAATTACAAGCCATTTCCAATACAAATAATTAAGAGAGTATCAAGTTCTTTGTTTCCCTTCTGCACCGCTTCTACCCCCCCTCTCGCCTCCGCCACCCCACCCTCCACAAGGTCCAGTCTCTGTGAGTTCTTATAGATTTGGACTTGGTTCTCTTTAATTTCTTCCTTCATTTCCTTTAATTGTTTCTTAATTTCTTCCTGGCCCTGTATAAGTTGCTGAAGCATTTGTTGCAAATCCATCTCTGTACTCTTAGGTTGCATCAGGTCTGTGATCTTTGATTGTGTGGCAGGGCTGGATGTTGCAGATGTCGGGGCAGAAGTAGCAAAGCCAGGTTTTCCAGGGGGTGGTCTTTTAGGAGACATAGTTTATAAAGTAAAGAGATCAATCAGTATGGAGAATGGACAGCTGGAGAAGCAGAGCAGCCAGATGAGTCCAGGAGGCAGAAGATCCAAGCAGAAGGGAATTTCTTTAGTCAGTCTGGCAATAGAGAAAAATTTTTCCCCCAGAGAGTTCAAAGAATAACAATCCACAAGAGATTCTTCTGGGTGGCATGGAGACAAAGACCGGAAGCCTGAATTTTAAAGGTGGAGTCAGGTTTCACAGTTCATGAAGACAACGGAAGTGTGCCATCTTGCCCTGCCAGCTGTGGGCTCAGAGGCATAACAAAGTTTTAAAATTTCCCATAGTCCTCAGATCATCAATAAGTTATGGAGCTAGATTCAATAAAAAAATCACTTTTGCAGGGGTGAGGCATCATTGGTTGGCTCTCCCCCCTCCTCCTTCCCCTGGGGCTGAGAGCAGAATTATTCCAAGCCGCTTGTCCAAGAACTTGATACCCAGCAAATGAAAACAGAATTTGAGAGAATGTCCTTTTATCTTAGATTTCAAAATGTCATAGAAGCAGATGGGGAAAATATAAGGGACATTATGACTAACATTTTGGCTGAATACATACACAAAGAAAAACAACAGATGGAATGGGAGATAGATCTGGTTTACAGAGTGAACTCAGCTTATGCCAGAACACACAATGTACCCAGGGAGGTCCATATTAAATTTCTTAGAAAAAGCACAAGAGACGAAATTCTGGGTGTACAAAGGGGGCAGGCACTGACATACCACGACAGGGAAATAACCATCTTGAAGCAGATCCCCAAGAAAATTAGGGAAAAAAGGAAAAATTATTCGCAATTGGCGAATAAATTATACCAGAAGGGGGTGTGGTTTAGATGGTCGATGCCTGAAGGTATGCTGATATTCTGGGAGGAGACAAGAATTAGAATTAACACACCCATAGAGGCACAGGCCTTTATGGAAAAAAACAAAACAAACCTAGAAAAAACAGAAGATCCTACAACGGATATGCAGGATACGGGAGGGGCTGGAGCTCTGCCAGCGGGGGGAGAAGGGGCAATACCAAGAAAGCTCAGATCACAAAAATGAATAAGAAAATCTCATTGTTATAAACTGACCGAAAGTAGTAATGGAATTATATGTGGATCATATACTACAATGTATAAACTGATTGAAAATATCAATAGAATTAATATGCTGATTATATATGATTATGTATTAATGCTTTATACTCAGATGTACTCTATGAGTTTGGAGGGAGGGGGCGCCTGCCACACTTTGCAACTGCCAAAATTTGTATACCTTTCCATTTACCTTTTCCCTTATAAATGTTAAAAAAAACCAATAAAATTCTTTTTTTAAAAAAAACAAATAATTAAGAGAGAAAGTGTCCACATCCTTTTTTGATGGTTCCCAACTGTGATTTGGGCAAAGCCAACTCTTTTGGCTCAAAGCTCTAAAACCCACCAGAGCTCACTCTTTATGGTCTCATCCAGGGACCATCTGTGCATGCTCAGTGATCCCAAGTCTTGCCCTTCATCCAGAGAGGAGTTCAAGGAGCCAGTTCCTTCATCAGCTCCACTCTCTATGGCAATAATTGGAAGGCAGCATTGCTTCCCCAGATATTTTTGAGCATTTTCTTCATTGGCATAATTTCAAACTTAGGTGTGGACTTTCTCCTGGCTCTACATTCTTTATATGGCTACTTCCATTAATTTCATGTATATGTGCCTGCAAGTCAGTGTTAATGTTTTGACCCAGCCTTAGCAGAAACAAGAAACAGATTCCTTGTCATGAAAAACCCCTCTTTATTTTCCTCTTGTGAATTAATTGCATTCACCCACTGAAAAGTCCAGGCACTAGTCCTTCAAGGAATTAACTGCAGTACAGACCTTAACAGTTCCTTGTGATAATTTTTCAGCCTTTCCCAACTGAAAGGCTACAAATTAAGTTCTGGCAGGCAATCTTTGTGGCATGAAATGCAATGAGCCAAATCTTCAGAAATACGAACTGTTGTCTCCTATGACAACCACTCCCCATTCCTTCTATTTATTACCCAGCCAGGGAGGGGCTATTCAGCTTCCACGTGTGCCTTGATTCCTGAGTTGACTCCTTGTTCTCAGTTGTTCTCCTCTCCTAACAGCTCTGCACATATGTGCATCTGGAACAGGCCCCAGCTGTTCTTCCTCACCACTTATCTTAGCCTCCAAAGGCAGCTGCCTTTCCAGTGGCTGGGAAATGTTGGCTCTATCTCTGCATCCATCAGAGCCTTCCCCAGACTCCAGAGCTGGCCCAAGTTCCTCCCCAACCTCCTCATTATCTGTGTCAGCTGGGCCACAACACTTAACTCTTGATGACTGCCTGGACAAATCCCTACAGTTTTCTTGACCATATATTTGGAAGTGGTTTACCATTCCCAGGCCTGAGAGAGAATGACTAGCCCAAGGTCATCCAGATGTGACTTAAACTCATGGTCTCCCAGCTTTTAAACTTGTGTCTTAACCACTACACCAAACTGTCTCTTACTCCATCAATTTTACATATTTCAAATCCCTTGGTAGCTGTAAAGAAAAAAGTAACAGGAAATAATGAGAAAGAAGAAATCTCTATTTTAACTTATGCCACTTAAATTTAAAAAGTAAGGTTCTTCGTCACTGAATAAGGAAATGTCTTCTTTCAGTCAAGGTTGAATCCTGTTTCATACCACTCAATCCATGCATATGAACAAGGAAAGAGGGATAAGTATTTATTTATTTATTTATTTATTATTTTGACTTCTTAGTCGCCCCCTCTCCCCCAAGGGACTCGGGGTGACGTACACCAGCAGCGGTTACAACGATACAATATGGAGGAGGTAGAACAATAAATAAATAAATTACAATAATAAGAGGACAAAGATAGGATAGTTGGCTACAGTTATAGCAGAATTCAACAACCATCTATGATGTCTAAAAATTGAGATAATCTAAAGTTCTGAGTACTCTTAATTGGAAAAAATAAAAAACCAGAATGGTGTAGAAGTGTAACATAAGAAAGGAAAATCAAGGACATTTGGCTATGGCAAACATATTTGTTTACTAAATTCTGCCACATTTTAGATGATCGTTAGTGTGTTATTATTGTTAAATACAGATTCTAGTTCAAACACACCCTTGGAAGTTCTCTGGAGATCCTTGGATCAGTTAGTTTCTCTTAACTTAGTCTCGTTGATGTGAGGAAAAACAGGAGGTAGAAAGTCTCAGATTTCTAGAAGACAGAGAGAATATACATCAAACAAAAATGAATTAATCAAATTCACCCATCCATCTACGGTTGCATGCATACATATCATCCATGGCTTTCTCCTTTGAAAGCATTAAACAGAAGAGTTTTCTCCTTAGAATCCAGAAAAGAGGCTGGAAACAGTGCAGCAATAATGTCTGCCACATAATGCAAGAAAAGGAATGGATATTATCCTTTCCATTGTTTCCAGCCTCTTTCCTGGCTTTAAAGAGACAAACTATTTATTGTATTCAGTGCCTCGGAAGACCATGAACATTTCTTCTTTGTGGTCTATGTGAATCAAAGTTGTGGATTATGTCCCTTGATGCTTTAACTACTTAGCTACTAGTCTGCTTTGGTTTGTAAACCATATTATAATTAAAGTTATAGCAATAGCAATAGCATTTAGACTTATATACTGTTTCACAGTGCTTTAAAGCCCTCTCTAAGCAGTTTTACAGAGTCATTATATTGCCGCCCACAATCTGGGTCTTCGTTTTACTGACCTCGGTAGGATGGAAGGCTGAGTCAACCTTGACCTGGGTAAGATTGAAATTGCCAAACTGCTGGCAGCCGGTGATCAACAGAAGTAGCCAGCAGTACTGCATTCTAAATGCTGCAGAGGTGGGTTCCTACCAGTTCGTGGTATGGTGGCATAGGTCACTGGAACAGGCAGTGACCCAGACCTACAATGCCCCCAAACTGGTTTTCCAGTCGGTGCCGTTGGCACCACCATCTTGTTTTTAAGTTCTGCGTATGCGCAGAACAATTTTAATTGAACTGCGCATGCATGAAGCGTGTGCACAATCAAACCAGCATTAAAGCCAGCTGGAACCCAACTCTGAACCATTGCGCCACTATGGCTCACCGCGGTTATAATTGTAAAGTACCCACAATTATCCCAAAGGTGCTTTTTCAGGAGGCAACTGGACTTTCTTGGTTTCTTTCTTTTGCAGACATTCCACTTCTCATCCAAGAAGCCTTTTCAACTCTGACAAGATAGTGGGGAATTGAAGCTTGTCAGAGCTGAAGAAGCTTCTTGGATGAGAAGCAAAATGTCTTCCAAAAAACCCAAGAAAAAGCACCTTTGGGACAACCATCACCTGGATGACTGAGAATCTCTACAGACTATCCACAATTATCTTAAGATGAGATGGGGCTTGGCAAGAAATAACCAACCCCATTGTGGGAGAAATGCCTGGAATTCAGCCTATCCAAATTGAAGCAAATGCTAGTGAGGAGAATGCAGAACAACAAACAATCACCTGGCAGGGTTTAAAATGCCAGATTTGTTGTCAACCCTGAAGCAAACTTGACTGAGGCCGTCTTTGAGGCTTCAGGGTTGTCACAAGGAAGAAGAAGGGACAGGGAGCGGGGGAAATAGATAGCTGGGGGTTTGTAGTCAAAACAAAAAGTTTTCCTGTGGTAACCAAGGACATTCCAACAGGTGGTTGGAGAAAGGATGAGTGGAGTAACTAAACAACCGGACAACACCTCTATTGGACAATGTGATTGATGACTTGGGGAAAGGGGAAACTTTCAATTTTTAATCTGGTAAAAACTGCAGGAACTTTCAGAGTTGGTTTTCACCAGTTGTGCCAATATGATGTATCCAATAATTTGTTCCTTTAGGAATCTACCTGCCTTGGAGTTTCACTTTCTATGGGTGCATTACTTGGAACGCTGACACTTTGACTGTATCTAAGTCTTAAAACAAGGTAGTAGTTGATGGATTCAGAAGCTTTCAGAAAGACAGAAATGCTAGCTAATTTTCTCTACTTTTCAGAATGAGATGGAATCTATATCATCAGTCAGTTGTTATCTTCATTTCAGCTGCATACTTATTTCTAAACTCTTGAGGTTACTGCAGCTTCTCAAAATTGTTTGCATTTAGTGTTGACTATTGGGATGGTCTAATCCAATGATCACATGAATCTTTAGTGTTAAAGATTCATCCTCAATGTAAGCCTTTGAGGGTTCCCTAAGGATCCAGCTTGAGGCAGATACCATTGAACCTTAGCCCACATTGGCCCCAGGATAACTTTTTGCAAACGATATCGTGTTAATTAGCTTAGCCTTTGGTTCATGAAGTATCCATGTATTAGCTCTAGCTTCTGAAAACTAATTCTTCTTTTCCTTGGAAGCCAGGAAACATGAATTGGATCAAAGGCCTTTTTACTGGGGGCAGACCAGAAGTGATATTCAGCCAGTTCTGACAGGTTCTGGAGAACCGGTAGAGGAAGTTTTGAGTAGTTTGGAGAACCGGCAACTACCACCTCTGGTTGGCCCTGTCCCCAATATATTTGCTGCCTCCTGAGTCCTAGTTGATCGGCTGGGTCTTCTTTTGTTATCTGCACAGGAGAACAGAGCTGGAAAGCAGGTTGGTGGAATGGAGAGGGAATGGGGATTTTGCAGTATCCTTCCCCTGCCATGCCCACCAAGCCATGCCCACCAAGCCACGCCCACAGAACTGGTAGTAAAAATGTTTGATCCCACCACTGGGGCAGACATCAAAGATCTCTCTCCAATTTTTCTGTCTGGAAAAACTGTTCACTTATTTAAAGCACAAATGACTTAGTTGAGATCAAGTGTCCAGACTAACCATTGAAAGGATGAGTCTTCAATATCATTCAAGGCAACATGTCTCCCCTGGTCTTTGCAGTCATACCATTTACCTTACTCTAAGTGGCTTATGCAACAAACTCTCATCTGTAAATTTCATGAACAATGGACAAAAAAACCCCCCAATTATAGGATCAGGGATAACTAAGGATCTTCCATTGAATTCCATTATTATGGAGACCTCAGTATCAGTCTTGAAGCTATATCCAATTTGGCATAGATAAACATTCAATACAATGCCACACACATACCATTCATCTAAGGCGCTGACATTTGAGACATGTAATTACCAAGCATGTCTTGTCATATGCTATATTTCTTGGGGAGGAGGGGGAAATAACAGAAGATAATCTCATTTTTCCTCACCATTGGCAGAACAACACACTGAGACTATTTGAGACAAATAGAGGTATGAGAACAAGAAAATGGCAGCTTCCATTGCTCTTCACATACAGTGGCTAAGATGGTTGCTTTGGAAAGGTTGTTTAATATTAAGACTGACAACATTCTGGACTGAGTTGGAAACAAACAAACACCTTAGCTATGATTACAGCCTAAGATTTCCCATTGGGTCATACAATGCTCTATTGCAGAGCTGTCAAACTCATGGCCCATGGGCCAGATGTGTCACACACTGACCATGCCCATGCCCATGCCCAGTTTAGCAAAGGGGGAAAAAGTCACAATACATCACATGATGCTGCTGGGATGACACCTTTGCTCTATTGGAATTAGCAAAAGATGGATTTAGAACCCTAGAAATGCTTGCATCTTCCTTCATTTTCTGCTATTCATAATGTCTGGGTTCAGTGGTGGGTTTCAAAAATTTTTAGAACCTCTTCGGTAGGTGTGGCCTGTTTTGTGGGAGTGGCTTGTGGAGAATTTTGCTGATTTTATCTATAGTGCCTTTGACGTAAGGGAGGAGGGCGATGCCGTTGTCCTGTTCTGTGTCTTGGTTTTTGGGGGGAGTCTCCCTTTGGATTAAGTTGGTAATTGGATTAGGTTGGTAAAAACAATTTACCTATGGGTTTTGTTTTTTTTTCACAATACTGGCTTGGATGGGGTGTTTTCTTTTTCTTTTTCTTTTGTTCCATTTAAGAGCCTTGTTTCTTTTAAGCTTGGAATATAAAGAGTATATAAAAGGAATATAAAGAGAGCAGTAACATCAGAGGGAAAAGAAGTTACACTGCCACTTGGAGGTTGGAGGCTGAGTTCTGGGAATATTTTTCTCTCTCTTTTCTTTCATCATTTTGACCTTGCACTTCAAAGGTTTTAGCTTGCAAAGAGATAAGATGGGTTGTTTATGCAGGTGCCCTTTGGATGTCTCTTTGGAAGTGAGAGAGAAGTAAAAAACAAAGCTTTGTGTTCCAACGAGAGTGGCAGTGTTTATAAATTGGAGAATTACACAATACCAAAAAGAAACCATAACATTACATTATGTTTGAAATTCCAAAATTATTAGAAACATCAGAGAGAATTGAGAAGAAATTGGAAAATATAGATGGTAACATAGCAAAATTTGATGAAATTGAAGATAGCCAGCTAATGGAAAAAGTGGAGGTTAGAGGAGAATTTTGCTGATTTTATCTGTGGTGCCTTTGATGTAAGGGAGGAGGGTGGTGCCGTTGTCCTGTTCTGTGTCTTGGTTTTTGGATTAGGTTGGTAAAAACAATTACCAACCTAATCCAAAGGGAGACTCCCCCCCAAAACCAAGACACAGAGCACGACAACGGCATCGCCCTCCTCCCTTACATCAAAGGCACCACAGATAAAATCAACAAAATTCTCCACAAACACAATATCAAGACAGCCTTCAACACTGACCAAAAAATAGCCTACATCTTAAGAAACCCCAAAGACAAAATCCAGCTAGAAAACCAAGGAGTTTACGAAATACCATGCAAAATCTGTCCTGCAACATACACAGGACAAACAAACAGGAGAATAAATGCACACATCGCAGAACACAAAAACGCAGTAAGAAAAAACAAAAAAATGTCTTCCCTTTTCCAGCACCTTAAAGCTACAGGACATGAAATTAATTTTGAAGGAACCAGGTTAATCTCCAAAACAGAACACTTCAACAAGAGAATAATTATGGAAGCTATCGAAATAGAGAAACACCCCCACAACATGAATAAATGTGACGATACCTCCAGCCTCCCAGACATCTGGAAACCAGCCCTAGTCAACAAACGAGCCCCAGAGATGCCCTGTGGTAAGATGGGTGGCCAATAAAGTTTACAAACTACAAATACAATACAGTACAGTACAATACAATAGTCTTATGGGACAAGTTCAAGAAATATGGCTTTTCCATTATTTATCTCTTTGCCTGGTGTTGTACAGTCAGTATTGCAGCTGAGATGGCTGGAACTCTGAATAAATGCATTTCTTTGTTTTCACAGGAAATTTATATGATCATTTAAAAAAAAAGGAGATGCAGAATTTACAGAAAAATCATTATCCCATGGAGTCCTGCCATCATGATTCACTGCTTCAATGAGAGTTGACATTAGAACATTGAAATCTCAAAATCATTGGGAGCATGATGGAAGTGGAATTAAGGAGAAACTTCCTAGCAGTGAGGACAATTAACCAAGTCACCTCATCTTCCAGTTTCTGGCACTCCTCCGCATATGAAGACCAGCTGGTGTGGCGGAACCAGTGAGAGCAATGGGTGATGGCTGGCGTGCCCAGAGAGATGGCTCTGCATGCCACTTCTGGCATGCGTGCCATAGGTTCCGCATCACTGGTATGGAGTTTCCTGCTTGAGCAGGGGTTGGACTAGAAGAACTTCAAGGTCCCTTCCAGCTGTTTTCTGATGGATTGAGTGATTGGTTGATTGATTTGTTGAAACTTTGATACTCATTCTCTATTAGATTGCTGTCTCCTGCTACATTAGATAATTTCTACAGCTGCAATTCATAATCCACTCTGATTAGGATAGGCAGTCAAATACAGGACTGAAAGATTATTCAGCAGTTTAACTATACTTTATAATAATAAATTTATAATAAATAATAATAAATTTGGATTTATTAGCCGCTCCCTTTCCAAGTAGGACTCGGGGCGGCGTACAATGGAGCATAAACAACAACACCAAACGTACATACATATACAACACACATACATACACGGAGGAGGAAACAAATTACATCAATAGACAGTTAAAAATCAGCTTTAAAATACCCCAATTGTAAAAACCCAAAAAATTAATATTTACGGACAGTTTAAAAACAGTTTGGAGGAATGGGAAGATTACGATTGCGATTGAGCCAGGCCGGATAATTGAAAGAGGTGGGTCTTCAGCTGTACACGGAAGGAGCGGAGGTCGGAAGTAATCCTGATGTCGCGGGGGAGGTCATTCCACAGGGCTGGGCCCATCACAGAGAAGGCTCTGCTCCTGGGTGTCGCCCCCCGACACTGTTTGGCGGACGGCACCCGGAGAAGTCCCTCTCTGTGTGCGCGAATTGGTCGTAGGGATGTGTGGGGCAGGATGCGATCCTGCATATAACTAGGCCCTGTGCCATGGAGCGCTTTAAAGATCATAATCAAAACCTTGAAACGCACTCGGTAGACCACAGGCAGCCAGTGCAGCTCGCGCAGGAGAGGTGTTACAGGGGAGTATCTAGTCCTCCCCATAATCACCCGCGCGGCCGCGTTCTGGACCAACTGTAGTCTCCGAGTGCATCTCAAGGGAAGCCCCATGTAGAGAGCATTGCAGTAATCCAGGCGAGACGTCACTAGCGCATGGGTGACTGTGCGTAGGGCATCCCGGTCCAATAAGGGGCGCAATTGGCGCATCAGGCGGACCTGATGGAACGCCCCCCTTGCCACGGCTGTTACATGGTTGTCCATGGACAGCCGGGCATCCAGGAGGACGCCCAAATTGCGCACCTGTTCCATGGGGGCTAGTTGGACGCCCCCGATGGCCAGAGATGGAAGCACCTGGTTGAACCGGGAGGCCGGAAGCCACAGCCACTCCGTCTTGGAAGGGTTGAGTTTCAGTCGGTTGCCATCCATCCAGACCCGTACGGCCTCCAGACACTTTTACGCTTTCTACTTCTTCAGAGAACATTGTGTTAGTAAAGGGACAAATAAGGTCTTTTACTTTTCACTGACAGCTGGCCATTTATTTCAGGAAATTGTCCCCTATCCCTAGAGTTAAATAGCTTTAGTTAAATGATTGGCTTTGCAGAATAACAAAGACCGTGAATGCAAGTATATTCCAGGTAAGATGCTAATGCTGATATGAAATGAAGTTTCCCAGGTGGTTTTTCTTCTCCCCTGGAATTATGGGACAAGAAAAGCATCTATCAAACTTTATACACACCAGTCATGCACTGTATGTTTTTAATGATTATTATGTTCTATAGGAATTGTGGTTCTCCTCCAACCCCTGGCTTTAAATTCCTATTACCATCACTCCAAAGCTGTTGATGCTTTGGTGTTACATCTTCCTGCTTGGTTAATGGCAATGACTGGGGACCATTTGCAGTCCTTTATATTGCACTGCATTGTTAATTGATTCTATTCAGATGGCTAACAGCTCCGTCACAGTAAAATGATACCATTCCTAAAATCTGATTTGAGACTAAACAGGATGGATTGCAGATGTGACAAACTCTAAAATGATTCTTTGCATTTTATAATGAGAGCGTTGTACCTGATCTACTGTAGTTGTGTGGAACTGATGTTTATTTAAAAAAATAAAAATAAAAGCATGACTGTTTTGAGAAAAAAATTGCCAAAATTGATCTCTGCCCAGAGTAAGTCTACTAAATATCCAGAAGTCATTCTGATAGAGACAACCTCAACAGATGAAAGCACTTGTGAAATTTTATATATTATATATATATATATATATATATATATATATATATATATATGTATGTGTGTGTGTGTGTGTGTGTGTGTGTGTGTGTGTGTGTGTGTGTTACAACCCCTGGTATGCCTAATATACTTATTTCCCTGGCTCAACTGATAAGGAAGAGAACCCATGGCTTAGTGGTTAAGACTCCTGCCTAAGATATATACAGCCTGGGTTCTAATCCCAGTAAGGGTATGGCTAGCTGATGAGAGCTAATTAGCTCGAAATAGATCTATCCTAGTCTCCCTTTATTTATTTATCAGTACAAATACACACACACACACACACACACACACACACACACATATATATCTATCTATATATATATATATATTTGGCATGTATGTTCCTCTTGGCTTCTAGGTGCTCGTTAAGAAAGGATTTTTCAAAATGACCATCAGATCATTAGTATTTCTTATACAGTAATTAACACACTCTGATGCTAAGGAGTTCTACTCCCCCTCCCCATCTGAAAAGAACTCTGTTCCAACTTCCAGTTGCCTCACATTCTGTTACCTCAGTTTAAACTGGCAGACTTCACTCAGGAGCGGTCTGGGGCTCTTACAGTACTAAATGGTGGTACCTCACCAAAATATCTATGCCTTCCACCTATGGAACGCCTTCTGGATTTAAGGCAGCAGGAGCAATATTCCCTTATATATTTCAATCCCTTATATATTTCAATCACCAACCACCACTGAGCCAATGGATTGTGAACAAAATTTCTTCTGCACAGTCCAATCACACAGTTTCATCATGAAGTATGGATATCCAGCTAGTAGATAAAATGAGAGATGGAAACTATACTGGAAAAAAAAAATCCAAGAAGAAGGAAGGTGTATAATTTCCCTGTTTCTGACTTCAAAAGAATATATGGATATGTATCCAAATAACCCAAATGCTGAACAAGATTTTTGCCATATGAAAGCCAATATTTTTATTGATTTGCATATGTTTAACTTTTCTTTTATAGCTGTACAATGTTGATTTAACTTTCTTTATCACTCTGTTAATGAGGGAACAAGTTTTAAGAATTCTTAAAGACACTAAAATCTTCCAGAAAAATGGAAGATAACCTTAGTTATGCCCTTGAATACTGTAGCTGGTTAAGAAAATAAAATCACTTAATGAAAATGCTTTCCTGAAAGTAGGCTTACTAAATTTATCTACAAAATAGAATTTAAAGGTATTAAAAATAAGAAAAAAGTTCAGCAACCCTAGGTCTTTCAGTCAACAGTTGCAATTTTTTTCATATATATTCATATAATATAACACTCTTATATAGTTGCTATAAGAGTGTTTCAGAGCATCCTGGTACCCTATTACTGACAGACTATCACACCAAGAATGAGGAAACAACTGGAAATGATATATTTAGATGCCTACTTCAACTAGGTTCTCTATCTATCTGTCTGTCTATCTATCTATCTATCTATCTATCTATCTATCTATCTATCTATCTATCTATCTATCATCTATCTATCCAATCTTAAAGGTAATTGCTTACCCCAAAGGGGAACTATATATGTACATATATAGATATCTTACATCTGCTATTTTCATATTTCCCACAATCTCATGGTTGTCCAATCCAGAAATTTCCCAAACTAGCTAAATGTTATTTATGACAGCTGACTGAAGAAGGCAAAGATAAATCAGTGCTGGTTTTCAAAATCAGAGTCTTGTAGAAGAACATCTCATGTTTTCCAGCAGTTATAGAACTGAAGTTTCATATTACATCCAATTGGTGTGTTCAGCATCCTTGAACACATACATGTACACAGTGTTACACGTGCATTCATAAATACCAATTAAAGCTTTGTATTATTTTTAGGCTATGCTAATGTAATACTACACAATTCAATATGAGATGTTGTGGTTGTGCTGAGAGGGAAGATTTAAGTCTTTCCTTTCAATGAAAATGTATTATCTTCTTGATTCTTATGTCCACCTCCTACCTAGATGGTCTCACTACTGCATCACTTACCTGACAATTTTTTTCTTACTATACATGCTTTTTCTCCATGCAACTATTTCTATCTCAGATAAAGCTATCGGTCTGAAAAGTTTTCATTATTGCTATTTAAGGCAGGAGAGCAATATTAATAAAAAACAAAGTTTTCCAGTCTTCATGCATCACAACCTTCTTTCAACTTTCACATTCATATAACATAATCGGTAATCCCTCTCAAAGTTGCTATCAAGCTATTTCAAATATACATTGGAAACGCAGTTGTAAAGAAGCAATTTTTTTATCATCTTCGGTGGGCTTGCGATAAAGCAAAGAAATATTCGTTCTTGATTAATATTTTAATGCAAAAGGTTCTTAAAATGAATACAAAACTGAAACCAGAGACTCTTTTGGGGAACCTTCAAGGAACTTAAAAAAAAAAATATTTGGAACTTTGTAATTGTGTATGCTGACTGCAGCTAAAATTCTTTCTGTACAAAAATTGAAAGTTATATTAATCCCTACAAAGGATGGGGGGGGAACTGATTAAACTTGCAGAGGTGGCCAAATTAACTGCTTTAATTAAAGCAAGGAATACATCTAGTTTTATTTCTACTTGAAAACTATTTCTAGACTTTGTGCTCAAGATTGGGAGGAAAAAATGAAAGTTTGACTTTGGGATTTCCTGATTAGATAAGTCTCTTGTGATAGAAATGGCTATGTACAAAGTATGCAAAAGTAAAGATTCTGTACCTTACTATTTTTATTCCAGTGAGCTGAAAAAAGTTGGAAGCCAACACTTTATTTTATTTTTCTTTATTTATTTCATCAAGTATGTATTAGATAACATATATAAGTATAAACATGATTTTGAATATATGAAATGGATACGAATGAAAGGAAACACTAGGATAGGGACAGCAGACATGTTGGTGCACTTCAGGCGGTATGCCCCAGTACACAGGTACCCATGCCTGCCAGAAGCAACAGCCACCGGAACGGAACGGTGCTTTGGAGGGCCTGCTCTCCCACCCTCGTTCCTTGCCTGTATTTGATGAAAACGGGCTATCTGTGCAACGGGAGCCGAAATCCACTACTGGTGTGCTTATGTACGCCCCTTACAGGCCTTTTAGGAATGGGGTGGGGTCAACAGTAGACAGTCTATGGTTATAGTTATGGGGGTTTGGGGATGAAACCACAGTCAGGTAGAGCATTCCAGGCATTGACCACTCTGTTGCTGAAGTCGTATTTTCTGCAGTCAAGTTTGGAGCAGTTTACCTTAAGTTTGTATCTATTGTGTGCTCGTGTATTGTTGTGGTTGAAGCTGAAGTAGTCATTGACAGGTTGTAGCAGATAATTTTATGTACTATGCTTAGGTCGGATCAAAGGTGGTGTAGTTCTAAGTTATCTAAGCCCTAAATTTCAAGTCTGGTGGCATAAGGTATTCTGTTGCGAGCAGAGGAGTGGAGGACACTTTTTTCTTCTTTTCTTACCCTGTTTTCCCCCTTTTCCTTTCCTTACTCTATTTTCATTGTATTTTATATTATAAATTTAATGAAAAATATAACAAAAATAAAACCTGGATTACAGATAGTTCTTGATTTATGACTGAAATGGAGCCTTCTGTTGTATGTCATGATTGTTGTAAGTCAAGTCATCCATGGGACTGGAAAATAATCCCTCTGAAATTTTGTGTGAAATACTGTTGTTTTTGGAATGATTGTTCTATAAAGGTGGAAAGCTGCTTATTTCAGCTTCAACCCTGGGACAAGATTGTAAAGTGTGTAGACAAGGAAGTTCTAATTTATATGTGTGGGAATGCCTTATTCCCAACACATGATTAAAAGCCTCCATCTTCATGAGCCCACTTTAGGAAGTGGAATTGGATCTGACTTAGTTTGCTAATGTTCTGTTTCATAGAATGTCATGAGAAGTGACAGTCAATTGACTGAGAGCCAGAAATTTTGAGAGAGATTATTATTTTGATAATTTTCCAATAATGCAAAATGGATATTAGGCATGTCTTGTGTGGTCAGCATTTTCAATAGGAATTGTCAGTGGTAGAATGCTATAATTTCCCTTTTTTATTGGAACGGCATGTGATGGCTGGATTAATCCTTTTTGCTAAGGTCTTAAAATAATAGAACAAGTCATGTGGCCAAACAACATTCTAGGTGAAGCAACATGAAAATTGTGAAAACCTGGTTCTCTGCCTCTTAAATATACTAATTGCTTTCCAGAATAGAATAGAATGGAATAGAATAGAATAGAATAGAATTCTTTATTCTATTATCAAACGTGATTGGACACACAAGGAATTTGTCTTTGGTGTATATGCTCAGTGTACATAACGAGAAATAAAATAGAATACATTCATCAAGAATCATAAGATAAAACACTTAGTGATAGTCATAGGTTACTAATAAGCAATCAAATCATACTAGGAAACAAATAAAACAATATAAATTGTAAAGATACAAACAACATGGTTATAGTCATAAATGGGGACAGATGGGTACTAGGAAGGATCAGAGGAATAATAATAATATGGTCTTAATGGTGGTGGGATTTAAATAATTTAACAACCGGTTCTCTTCCCTAATGATTTCTTCCAACAACCAGTTCACCAAACTGCTCAGAAACTTAACAACTGGTTCTCCCAAAGTGGTACAAACTGACTGAATCCCACCCCTAAGTCTTAGTAAATAATTTAAAGTGTTGTAGGAATTAGTTGTTTAGCAGAGTGATGGCATTCGGGGGAAAACTGTCCTTGTGTCTCGTTGTTCTGGTGTGCAGTGCCCTATAGCATTGTTTTGAATTGAAACAATTTATGTTCAGGATGTGAGGGTTCTATAGATATTTTCACAGCCCTCTTTTTGATTCATGCAGTGTACAGGTCCTCAATGGAAGGCAGGTTGGTAGCAAATGTTTTTTCTACAGTTCTAATTATCCATTTAAGTCTGTGTCTGTCTTGTTGGGTTGCAGACACAAACCAGACAGTTATGGAGGTGCAGATGACAGACTCAATAATTCCTCTGTAGAACTGAATCAGCAGCTCTTTGGGCAGTTTGAGCCTCCTGAGTTGGTGCAGAAAGAACATTCTTTGTTGTGCTTTTTGATGACGTTTTTGATGTTAGGTGTCCATTTTAAGTCTTGAGATATGATAGAACCTAGGAACTTGAAGGTCTCTAATGTTGATACTGTGTTGTCTAGTATTGTAAGTGGTGGTAGTATATGAGGGTTTCTCCTAAAATCTACCACCATTTCTACGGTTTTGATTGTATTTAGTTCACGATTGTTCTGGTTGCACCACAAGGCTAGTTGTTCAACCTCCCATCTGTATGCAGATTCATTGTTGTCTCGAATGAGACCAATCACTCTTGTTTCACCTACAAACTTCAGTACTTTAACAGAAGGATCTTTTGAGATGCAGTCATTGGTGTATAGAGAGAAGAGAAGTGCAGAGAGCGCGCGGCCTTGAGGGGCTCCTGTATTATTAATGAAGGTGAACATGTGTCCCAAGATAATGTTGCAGGATCCAATCTTGGGTCAATCTCCAGGACCAGAGGTTTTGTCTTTTAAGCTTTCAGACTCATTCTGGAGCCCACCTTCAGGGGACTTCTTTCTAGCAGAGTGTGTGCTGCTCTCTGTGTGGTATTTATGGAGCCTGTTGTAATTGTTTTGCGCTAATTGTTTTGCATTCATTCCAATCTCTCAAGTAAGGAGATATTTTTATTTCAACAGTGCTTCTGGAAAATATGCTCAGTTGGGGGGCAGCTTCATGTTATTATTATGGACAACATTTATACATAGTAGACATCCTCAGTTTGATACTGTCCAGATTACTTTAACTCTCATAATTCCCTGCCACCAGGGGAATGGAAACCTGGCTAAAAGAATGAGATATAATCTAATGAATCATTCTTCTAAGTCATAAAATCATAAAGTACTCTAACCACAGACAGACCAAGCTACAAAATTTCATATATGAAGACAAGGTTTAGAGAGGGGGGGAGCATAGCCTTCTATGAACATATGGTTAACATGGAAGATTTCCATGTCTTTTATCCTTTCAGAGGTATTCTTCTTGGGCTCGTTTTGAAAATGTGTCTCAGGAGCCAATGTGACATTAATAGGAGAAGGAAGGGACAAGACAGAAACTTCAACAGCAATAACAAATTAATATATATAAAGGAGAATCATTCATTTGATAGATCTAAATCAGCATAAACTTACATTGGGACTGGAGCGGTCTATGACATAACCCAACACCGTGTATGCTATGCCTTATAGAAGTCTCTGAGCTTATAATCTTATTGTTCCCTGTAACCAAATCATGCTGTAAGGGATGAAAAAATCTGTACAACTTTGGGCAAGAGCCAGATATGCAACCCTTTTTTCTGTATGTGGTTCCTATTATTTTGTTATTACTTGAAGGGAGGTTGAGATTTTGGTTTCAAATTTTTGGCCTCTGAGTTGGAATATCTAAGGTTAACCATCTGCCTAGATTCTCAGCTACAACAAACTTATTTAAGAAAAGTTACTGGACTAGAATGTTTGATAATTACAACAGGAGTAATTTGCACAAAGTCACATAGAAGTCAGCTTGTGCTATATATAGAGGGATTTCAGTTTAGGTGCTGCTTATCTCTACTGCCTGTAGAGGGAAACCAAACCCTATGGACAATTTGTCTGGAAAATACTTTGCTAATGTGCTTTAAAATATTTAGACAGGTTAAGCCCACACTAGGCATTACTATACAATGATAGATCCCAAGGGCTTTACAAGATTAAAGGTTTGTTTCATGTAGAAGAGCTGGAATACAAATGCAAAACAATGAAAACACATCCAGCTCTCAGTAGGAATAGAGAGACTTTTAAAAGATTTCCATCTGCAGAGGGTTCCTAATTATTATTACAATGGATTTCTAGAAATATCCCTTTCAAGTAAAGTGAAGGGGTAGGGGAGTTACTTTATTTGGGAGAAGCAAAATACTTTTTGTTCATAAAAATAAGTTAAAGAGTCAAGTCTAGTATTTTAAGAGAATAATGTTAATTAACCTGCACCTGATCACTTGGCTGGAAAGTTACTTGAGGCACAATAGGGGTGACTTTAGCAAAGTTAACAGTTATTACAATGCATTTTTTTTTGTCTGCTAGCAAGAGATGGAGAGGCAACATTTCTGTTAGTGAATGGAAAGATGTGTAGGTAATCGCATGGTACAAGTTCACATTGGTTACTCCTTCAGCTAGTGTTTATGAGATTTACCACAAGTGATGTTGGAAGATGTTGGAAGAAAAATTCAACTGGTGAAGTTCCAATCTGTGAGAAAGACACTAGAAACAAAATGGAGGCTGGAGGATGATTGAAAAGAAGGTCCATTTATTGGTAAACAGAACCACCAAGGTTTGTGCTTCTGGTGCAGCTGACAAAATGAGGTTGAGAGGGGGGTTCAGGGGTGAAATCCAGCAGGTTCTGACAGGTTCTGGAGAACTGGTAGCAGACATTTTGAGTAGTTTGGAGAACTGGCAAATGCCACCTCTGGCTGGCCCCAGAGTGCTATGGCAATGGAGATTTTGCAGTATCTTTTCCCTGCCACGCCCACCAAGCCACATCAAGCCCGCCAAGCCACGCCCACAGAACTGGTAGTGAAGAAATTTGAATTTCACCACTGGGGCGGGGGTTGTTATATCTTCTTTTGGCTTTGCATTTGAGCTTCCTGTTCCTGTGCAAGAACATGTTCTTTAATATTCTTTTTTTTTAAAAAAAAGAGTTTTACTATTTTTCAGTTGCAAAAATAAACATTCCATCTTTCCTTATGCAGTGTGTCGTCTAGGTACAAACATCTCTGTGCAACATCGTTCCTCATTTACCACATCTTCCACATTCATATTAGCATTATTTCCCTAAGCTTAGAATTATAATATATTAAACATTTGAACATTATAACACTCTCCATTTTTCTTCTTAATATATCATGTTAACTTTAAACATCATTATTTCATCATACACATACTAACAGTTTCCATCTTATTTATATCTCTATCTAAATATATTGTCTACTCATTTTTTAGCCTTCTTCATTTCCAAGTTCCTTTTTTATTCTCCAACCATTGGTAAAATACTTCCCAAATCATATAATATTCAGTTTGCCCTTTCTCCTTAATTGCTAATGTTAATCTGTTCATTTCTGCACATTCTAATATTTTCCTTATCACCTTCTCATCAATAGGAATCTCTACACTTTTCCAATGTTGTGCAAATGCAATTCTAGCTGCAGTTAATGCACAAATGATTAAATATACTGTACATTCTCTTTATTATAAATTTCAGGTATAATTCCTAGCAGAAATTACTTGTCTTCCTTTTTCAATAAGCTCTTTGTCTCTTATTGGTGACATGACTTAATGCTGTGGATTATTAAGGAAAGTGGGGACCTCTTTAAAACATGTTTCTCCATTTCTCCCTTTGGGAAAATATAATATTCTGCTTTTTAAAAAAAATATTTCCCAAAATATTTCATTCTTCTAGGAGAGGGGTAGGTGCTGACTTTCTACAAAGATACTTTTATTTTTGCTTTAAAAACCAATGTAAGCATTACTGTAGCCCTCTGGGACAGACAGTTTTTGCTGTAAGGAAATAACAAATTGATGAAACCTAGCAGGAGAAATCTTATCTTATATACTTTGACTATTACTATTGCTATTTACTATTACTTTTATCCTTCTCATCTTTCCTATTATCTACTCCTATTGGTATCTTATGACTATCATTTTGTTGGTTGCATCTTATGATTTATGTTGTATCTTATGATTTGTGATTTATGATTTGTCGTTTCATTGCTTAGATATACACTGAGAGAGCTTATGCACCGGAGACAAATTCCTTGTCTGTCCAATCACATTTGGGCAATAAAGAAGATTCTATATTCTCTTCTATTTAAAAGTCCCTGATGTAGAGAAGACAACATGAATATTATTTGGATACTTACATGTCCTACATAAAATGATAATATTAATTAAACATTTCCCCCATTTTTAACAATTTCTTTCTAAAAAGGTACTGCTAGAGCAGGCAAAACAGACTTTAAAAGTTTTAATCCTTCTCCAAAATTTACACAACTTTAACTGAAAACTTCCAGTTTTCTTATCTTATGATCAGTGAAAGTGTTAATGCCATAGTAGTGTTCTACAGTGCCCTGATAATAGGTTTTTATCTCAGGATATGTATTTATTTTTCACATTAAGAAAAAAACATGGATCAAAAGATACCTTCATCACCACCTTCATTTATAATCCTTTTTGGGGTGGAGTCTGAGCAACTGAATGGAGCTAGCAGAATGTTACTGGCCGGATGCCCTTCCTGACATCAATGCAGAGTTTTGTTCAGCCAATATATCCTCATTGTGCCCAGAGAGAGAAATATATGCCTCTACATAGGATCGAACTCACAGCCTCCTGTCTACGAGGCATGAGCGCCACCTCTAGGCCACCGCACCACTCAGATAAAAATATACCTTGGTTGCAAATAAAGCCTATACCAGTAGAGATTTTTTTTAAAAGTCTTAATTCGATTTTTCAGTGACCATCTGAACCAATCTTTTCTAAACATGTTTCATATCTTAAATATTGTTATTGTAACTGGACATATTTGGAATGTTAAAACTATAACTGTAGCAAAATGGCTACAAGGAACGTCTGTAATTTCATAGATGGAAAACAGAGCATTCAGTTACAAAAATGTGTCCAACAATTCAGTCCACCTCCTACTCTGATTAACTTTTGCTAGGCAAGTGAAAATAAATTTATTCAGCTGTAACTGTCCATCATTTTACATTTCCAAGGAAGCTTGTAGGGCAGATTTATAGCTCAGAGGTATTCTCACATCTAAAATACTGCCGAAAACTGGTGCATAACTTTTCCACATATTTCCACAATATAGTATATATATTGAACTCTTTTTTTTTTCCGCACTACTAATTTTCTGACAATCTCATGATGGGATTTTGGTACCGATTGGAAAAGTTACTGAACTTCATGGGTAGAGTTATAGATGACAAAGACAGAGAAAATATACTTTTTCTAAATGCAAAAATCACAATTCTGATTGTATGGCTGCTGAATCTGAAAGAATTCCACTAAATTTAAGGGGATTAATTCTCCAGGAAAAAATAAAAATACGCAGGCAACTTTAGTTATTATTCTTGCTTTGTCATCCCTCTTACATCTGAAATGTGCTGTGTACTCTTTAAAAAATTGATCTTTGAATGACAGTTTGAAATGAAGATGACTTCTGTCAGCATCTGGAACAATATAAACTTCTGAGTTTAATCAAGCCATTTTATAGAATGTAAGTGACAGTCCATCAGATAGACACACACACACACACAAACACACACCAAACAGTGCTTTATTATTGTATTTCTCTCATTTAAATCTTTAAGCCGATTTTCACTGCAATGGAAGGGAAGCTGGAGAGGTTGATATCATTTCTTTTCATTCATTTTCTTCACATTTATCAGAAATTGTTTCCTCCGTCTTAACTGCTGGAAGCACCTATGATAGTCTCATGAAACATGTTATGGGAAGCTGCATTGCAACATTCTGTCCCCATCTTGCTAGTTGTATTCTCCCCTTCCTCTAGAACAGTGGTTCTCAACCTGTGGGTCGGGACCCCTTTGTGGATCGAATGGCCCTTTCACAGGGGTCGCCTAAGACCATCGGAAAACACATATTTTCGATGGTCTTAGGAACCAAGACACCAATTTTATGGTTGGGGATCACCACAACATGAGGAACTGTATTAAAGGGTCGCGGCATTGGGAAGGTTGAAAATCACTGCTCCTAGGTGTAACCACATACCAAAGCAAAACATTACTGCGGGTTATTTTGTAAGAGGCTTCATTATCAAAAGCAGTTTGTGGAACCCTGAAACCTGAGCATTTGGCACAGTTGGTAGCTCTTCAAGGTAGTCCAAACCAGAAGCATAACAATGAATACTAGTTCTATGGTTACATTAACAGAATCTTTCAAAGGTGAAATAATTATCCCCTGCCTCTCTTTTTACTCACTGGAAAACAAAGGAGGTTTCTCTTCTGAAACATTTCCCACATCTCCTCTCTTTCTATGGACTGAAATAACCTTTATATACCAGTCACCTATTCTTTGGCTCCCCCTTCTGTCTCCCAAGGTCATTCCCATATACCTGTCAGGTGCAAGAAATCAGGAGCCAAGGCAGTTGAGATAAACACAGATGTATGGCATGCTAATACTCTACAAGAATCTGAACTAGTCATGGTCAAAGCAAATTGGCAGTAGATAAGAGTCAACGGAATTCAAGATGGGCTGGACTTAGATCTCTTGTGGGCATGGAGGGACTCAAGACTGATGATGCTCTTGACCCGTCTCTCAGGCTCAACCTGGTCATCTCCTACAATACTATTACAATAGTTTAGTCTTAATATTTTTTCCCTGGATATAGTACAATCCCTTACACCAAAGCATAGTACAATGTAGACAACAATAGAATCCCAACATGGTGTAAACAAGCACAAAGAATAGAATAAAAGAATAGAGTAGAATGGAGTAGAGTAGAGTAGAATAAGAGCAGAGCAGAACAAACTGGAAGGGACCTTGGAGGTCTTCTAGTCCAGCCCCCTGCTCAAGCAGGAGAATCTATGCTAATTTTGATAAGTGACTGTCTAGTCTCTTCTTAAAAACCTCCAGTGATGGAATGCCCACAATTTCTGGAGGCAAGCTGTTCCACTGGTTAATTGTCCTCACTGTTAGGAAGTTTCTCCTTAATTCCAGGTTGCTTCTGTCTTTTTGACTCTACTGTTTGGAGTGACAATATATGATTATCTTCATAAATAACAGAATAAAAGAATAACTAACTTATTATAATTACACTCCTAACTGAGGCAAGCCTAAGAAAAAACAAGACTTTCTGAGTGATGGTTCCTTGTTTTGAAACACTATCATCAGACAGATTCACCAGAATCCTACCTTATTATCCATTCAATGCCAAGGAAAATTTTTCCAAACTTTTTATGGATACCTTTTATACTGAAGATTATTTTATGCCAATTTGCATAATTATGTTGTGGCCCTTTAATTCCTATGTGTTTGTTTTACATATGAACTGTTAAAATCTTTAGGGAAACAGTAGTATAATTAAATTTCAAAGGCAGTATTAAACCTCGCAAAATAAATTCAGGCCGTATGCCATTCCTATATGTGCATTATTTTACTTGTAATATATCTTGATCAAACATACATTAGTGGCAGTGATGACCCCGGACTCAGAACAGAGATCACACAAGCAGCAGGCAGTTCAAACCACCCTTTTATTGCTCCAAATTTCCCCACATTTCTGGCAAGTCCCAAAGCAAAGTGATGACAAACACCCACACACACCTCAAGCAGCCTCTGGCTGCAAATAGTCCAGCCCAGGGCTGTGTACACCACGGCTGCACAGAAATAAATCCAGCACGGCAAATTAAGGAGTTCAGGAAGCAAAGGAGCCAGGTAATTAGTCCAGAAAGCCAGAATGCAAGGACTCTTGGAAAGTTCAACAGTTGGCACTCAACACTTCAGGGACTCAGTGTTTGTTCCTGATAATTGCCCCTTCCCACAGCATCTCCTTAAGTCTCATTCCCCAAACTCTCATCAGGGTTTGAAGAAAACTCCATATAAGACTCCCCAAACTGGGGACAGGTGAGAGCAAAGTTAACTTGAATATTGGTAATATTCAGATAGTCCTCAAGTGGCTTGTGAAGATGGGCAGGGCACTCTTCTCCTGAGTAGCCTGTTCAGTCTTGTCTTCATTCCAGTCTCTGTGCTCTCGAATCAGTAGGGGGTGTTCCTTGCTCCTCACCTGAACTATGTCTCTCATGTTCTTCCTGCCCCTGTTCCTCTCTGTCTACAAGCTGTTCTAATCCTAAAAGGTCCTGGCCTAACTAGCCCCGCTCTTTTCCATTTTCTTCCTAAGCCAACGAAGCCACCCCCTCAATCTCTGTCGGTTCAGGTTCCAGCTCATCTTCCCCTGCAGATTCTGGCTCCGATGGGAGCATGACAGCTTTCCCCTTTCCTGTACCCAAAATAATGTTTGCACTGCAATTCAGCATTTCCAAATCAGGAAGTTGGCTCAGAGCTCCTGTTATAAGAAGGGAAAGCTCTTTTTCATTACTCAATACTGGAACCTTTGTGGATGCAAACCAGCTTGTTTGCGGCTCAGAGGGATTTTAAATACAGTTCCCATCTGTCCATGCTTATGCTTCCTCCTTCTTTCCTTTTCTATTCCCTCCCCTTCTTTAGTAGCATCCAGGAAAGATCAAAACTTTCCTAATTTTCTCTTCAAGTTCAGAAAGCAGCTGCAATTTTGCCCAGCAAAACGCCTTTGGGCCTTGCATGGCTGAGCCTCAGGAGGGCCCCTTGAACTTGGCAATGCTCACAGCTATAAAGTATACCTACACTGTTCCCCTGCATGAGAAGAAATCCAGCGAAATGAAACAGTATTCAATTGGATGCCAGTGAAGTTTATCACTGTAAAGTAGATGCCATTAGTCAAGCAAATCAAGACTTCAAGGCTATAACATTTTTCTTTATTGAATATTTGCTCTAATAAGACCACAATTCTTAGCCAGCAATCTGCAGATAACATTTGTTCAATACCGCAATAACGTTTAACAGTGTTACAGGATGCCCAATGTGTATGGTTAATATTAGTGTTATGACCAGCTTGAGGGTTGTCTGTTGGTTAAGACAATAATCATGTTGGCCTTTGGGTGACATTAGGATGCAGATTCATCTATATTGAACATGATTTGCTTTTAATTATTCCAACATCTTAAACGTACATTTCAGTTCAGAGCTTTGCAGATATTTCTAGAGTCATGAAAAAAAATGTCACGGGCTAGAGCGCCTTGTGCCTTTAAAGAAAAACAGTATTTTTGAGTTGGGAAACCACAAAAAACAAAGCACAGAAGACAGAATCAGGAGCTGTGTGTAGAGTAGATAATCAAGGGGATTAATTTTGTAAGGGTAAAGTTCTGTGTTAGGCATGCAGGAGATTCCTAGTTATACCTGGAAAAGATGCTGTCTGAAATAATAAAAATTAATCGCAAGTTAGTGTGTTAACAAGCCCCACAGACTTAGATGGAGGAATGCCTGATATGGTACAGAGCAGAGGTGGGTTGCTACCGGTTCGCATTGGTTTGGGTGAACCGGTAGAGGAATGTTGGCCTGGGTCGCAGAACCCAGGCTGGACATGCCTCCGAACTGGTTCCTTGGTCGCTGCTGCCATTGCCAACATGTTTTTTGTCCTTTCTTAATGTTTTGCACCTGCACAGAACTATTTGCAGGCAGGCACATGCACGCAAAGCGAGCCGTGAAGTGTGTGAGTAGCGAACTAGCAGTAATGCCAGCAGCAACCCACCCTGGTACCAGTGACGTGCGGTGAGGTTAATGGCTGGTGAGGCTGGTGACGTCATCAGGAAGGCGGGGAATGGGACCACGTGTGCTGGAGGCAGACATTTCTGCCTCTGCCCTCCGTAGCTCCCGGGCGCGCACGGACGGAGGTAGGCAGAATGGCGCCGAGGCAGTCCGGTGGGCGAGCGACCGAGGATCAGGCTGCCTCGCTCGCTCTTTCGTCCGCCCGGATCACCTCGGTGTCGCTGTGTCTACCTCCGTCCGTGCGCGCCCGGGAGCTGCAGAGGGTGGAGGCAGAAATGTCGGCGTTTCCGGATGACGTCATCCGGGAGCGGCGACAACATTTCTGCCTCCGCCCCCCGCAGCTCCCGGGCGAGCATGGACGGATGTATAATATTATAATATTATATATATATATATATATATATATATGTGTGTGTGTGTGTGTGTGTGTGTGTGTGTGTGTGTGTGTGTGTGTGTGTGTGTGTGTGTGTGTGTGTGTTTGTGTGTGTGTGTTTGTGTTACAACCCCTGGTATGCCCAAATATGGGAGGGAGCTCACTCCTCCCTCTTTCTGTCCTTCGGCTCATCACAGAAAACCATGTAGGCAGAAACCCATATTTTTATTTTTAATGTTGCCTTTTTATATTTGTGTTGTATTTGTGCTGATAAATAAATAAAGGGAGACTAGTATGGATCCATTTCAAGCTGTTTAGCTCTCATCAGCTAGCCATACCCTTACTGGGATTTGAACCTGGGATGTGTTACATATTAGGCAGACTTGCTAGCCACTACACCACCGGTTCTCTTCCTTTATCAGCTAAGCCAGGGAAATAAGTATGTGTTTGTGTTACAACCCCTGGTATGCCCAAATAGAGGAGTGAGCTCCCTCCCATATTTGGGCATACCAGGGGTTGTAACACAAACACATACTTATTTCCCTGGCTTAGCTAATAAAGGAGGAGAACCGGTGGTGTAGTGGCTAGCAAGTCTGCCTAATATGTAACACATCCCAGGTTCTAATCCCAGTAAGGGTATGGCTAGCTGATGAGAGCTAAGCAGCTTGAAATGGATCCATACTAGTCTCCCTTTATTTATTTATCAGCACAAATACAACATATTGTATTGTATTACATACATATTGTATGTAATAATATTATATACTATTATTTCATGAAGAGAGGTGAGGCTCTGCCTCCCTTGCCGCCCCTGACCGCACGTCCCTGCCTGGTACAGAGCATCTTCTTTCACTTTTTCCCATCTGGAAAATGCTTTCTACCATTGTTTCTTCTGTTGGCAATACAGGCCCATATCCTGGATTGACATAGGAATATTACTCGTGTGCAATCTTGCAGATAGAGACACATTAATTGAAAGCAGGAAAATGATCAGGGTTTGAAGAAAAACTCCATATAAGACTCCCCAAACTGGGGACAGGTGAGAGCAAAGTTAACTTGAATATTGGTAATATTCAGATAATCCTCACTGTAATTGAGCCCAAAATGTATGTTGCTAAGTGAAACATTTGTTAAGTGAGTTTTCCACATTTCACCATTTTTCTTGCCACAGTTGTTAAGTGGATCATTGTATTTGTTACGTTAGGAATTTGGTTGTTAAATGAATCTGGATTCCCCATTGACTTTGCTTGCCTGTAAAAGTGGATCACAGGATTCCAGGACACTGCAACCATCGTAACTATGAACTAATTGACAAGTGTCTGTATTTTGATTATGTGACCATGGGGATGCTGCAATGGTCATAAGTGTGAAAAGTGATCATGTCACTTTTTTCAATGTCAATGTAACTTTGAAAGGTCACTAAATTAACTGTTGTAAGACTACTTGTAGATTGGGCAGTGCTGTGAGATGGATGGATGGATGGACAAAGGAATGTCTGCCACATTCCTAAATGTAGGAGATTGGGTTGGGCAGGGGTGGGTTGCTCCCGGCATTACTGCATGCAAAATGTTTTGCCACACGCATTTGCACAAAAATAGGTCTGCGCATGGGGAAAAGTTAAAGAAAGAAAAAAAATTAAATTTGTGCTATTACAATTGTTCTGCACATGCGCAGAACCGGAAATCAAGATGGTGGCCCCGTAGGAGAACTGATTCGGGGGCCTGGCAGCCCTGGGTTGCTGCCGTTCCAGTGACCCAGGCCACCAAATCACTACTGGTTCAGCCAAACCGGTCCGAAGCATTAGGAACCCACCTCTGGTTGTGCTGTGGCCCAGCAGCGGCCGGCTGAGCAGTTGGTGGACTCTGATAGCTCAGACCATTGTGGGACTGCTCTGGAGGATGAGGAACACTCTGGAGGGTGTTTTGAGTCAGAGCAGAAACTAGAGAGGCCTGTTGGCCACCAGGTGGCATCTGAGTCAGGGAGCAATGAAGAAGAACAGAGGGAGGTTGTCCCTGATGTGTGTGTGCGTAGAGCTGAGAACAGAAAGGAACAACTGTGGAGAAGACGTCATAGAAGGAAGTAGGGACAACTGGCTAAGATTGTGGCCCCTCCCAAAGAGTTTATAGGTGGAGTGATGGGAGGGGAATCTTTGCAGGAAACAACAGTCCATTTTACTAGCCGTTGAGAAAGCATTCCGTAAGTCTAATCTTGGTTTCTTGAAGATAGCGTTCTAGGCTCCTAGCCAAGGGGTGGTTTTATCTCTGTAACTAGTTGTGGCAGACAGCCAAGCCTGTGTCTGCATATTTATTAGAATCATGGGACAGAACAGGTTGGGATATTCATTTCTCTTGGCAGAATATTCTCCATGGAATTCCTAAAAATACATAAGTGACTGCTTCTCTCAAAATACCACTATTGAGGAAAAGGAAAACTGAACTTGAGCAGCACTTACTTCAGTTTGAACATCCCTAATTCCCTACTACAGATCTTCTGGGAATTTCTACTCTAACACTTCTGGAGGACATCAGGTTGAGAAAGATGATTTGCACAGTAGGGACAAAAGAGATATAGGCAGCAGATGACACACTTTCTTTGAGATGACATCTCCCCTTTAATAGATAACTAGTTTCAAGAATCCCAACTGATCTTTCAATTTTCTCTTTTCCAAAGAGTTTCTAAGTGCTCTGGTCAAATTCAGCTGCTCACTTCAACTTGGATTGAAATCTGCCTCCATCAACTAGGCAAGATTTCTCAGATGTGTCTTCAACTAGATGGAAGCCCAAAGTTATCTTTATTCATTTCTATAAAAGATTTTCTACCACAGTGGGGGTCAACTTTTGGACAACATTTGCTTTTTTACACCTCTGTAACCATGCATTTTTTATTTAACTCCTAAATCAAATATGTTTAGCTTAATAGCACATCCACAGAGAATAAAGAGAAGTTTGTTTTCCTCTGGATGAGGTATGCATAGATGATCATACATCCTGCAGAGATTCACTCTTATTCTGCCTCTCAAGCCATTGATATAGAAATAATCTCTTTTTTTTTGTTATAGTGGTATTTGCATAAGTAAACACTTTTCAGTTTGAAGTACCCTTTTTTCTAAAACACTCTGGCAATTACCTGTTTATATTTCATCAGTACTCTTGCTTTCAATCTGAACATTAATACTGCTTTTTCAAAATTATAATATTTCATTATTGCTTTTCAGGTGCGCACAGTAAGATTTTCTCAGAATTTCTAAATCAATCATCAGTAATAACCTTGTAAGTGTGACTGCCTCAGATGCCAAAAAGGAATGTGGAGACATGAGTGGCGTGTGTCAGAATCAAGACTAAAATTTATTATGATGCAAATGTTCCCTGCATAGCTGATGCCTTTGAAAAAGAGAAGTTCGGAACTTCATCTCCATTTGAAACGCAGGTTTCTCTTTCCAACCTGCTTAGGCAAAGCAATGTGGGTCCATTAAGTGTTTTGATTCTTGATCACAGCGCTTCATTTAATAGCAGTTAAGAAAGCAAAAGCCAAAATGTAAGAAAGCCAAATGCTAAAGAAAAAAGTTGTGGATGGTTTTTACCTATAAATCTCTTCATCCATAAATAGATGGATGAGAAGATCTTAACACTAGGAGGATCTTATTTCTGGTTTCAATATGGAGAAAAGATTAGTAACTCTGTTGAATTGACCAATGGGAGGGATATTTCTTTCTTGATGAGATTTCAGGTTTGAAGGATCTACTAGCAGTAGCTCCAGAAGTAAAACCCATGATACGTAGAAATGGAAAATCAGGAGCTGTCACATTCCAGAAGAAGTTTCTTCCTGTTCATGAGGGAATGTCTTACTCTGAATGCTTAAAAAAAAGTTGTGGGAGGGATGAAAGTCTATGGAGATTCTCAATCATCCAGGTCTTGGTTGTCCCAAAGGTGCTTTTCCAGGAGGCAATTGGATTTTTCTTGTTTTTTCTTTGAAGATATTTCACTTCTCATCCAAGAAACTTCTTCAGCTCTGGCTGGATGATGGGGAATGTAAGGATTTATATTCCTTGCAGACAGCTGGTCATTTGCATCCTTTGTTCTGACCTAGGCTTCCCAAGAGCATGAAGCAAACGCCTTGTCCTGACAAAACCCTTTTATTAATTTACTGTGAATTCTGATCATTCACATCCAGCAAAGTCTTTCAAAGGAGGATTTACAGTCACAGACCTTATCTGGCTTGAACAGCTGACAGGCTGATATTTGCAAAACTTGGCAAGGAAACTAATTGTCTCCTGCAAACTCCACTCCCCTTTCTCTCCTCTTTTATTTCCTCTGGGAGGGGCCATTCATCATCCACCTGTGGCCTTACTCCCAAGCCGACCCCTGTTCTTTAGCTGTTCCCTTTGTCTGGCAACTCTGTGCATGTGCACACTGGGAACAGGCTCCAGCTGTTCGTCTTCCTCACTTATATCTGACTCTGAAGGCAGCTGATAACTGGCATATGGCTCTGGCCACCTCTCTGACTCCAACAAAGAGCCCTCATCAGAGACTTCCCCAGACTCCAGGACTGGCCCATGTTCCTTCTCAATCTCCTCACTTTCCGAATCTGTTGCCAGTCTCTCTGGCCACTGGGGGATTACAACATCTTTTTAGAGGGTCATTGAGGCACATGGAGTTTGATCTGTGTCCTCAGGGTCACCTGAGTAGTGCAAGTGGGAGCGATCCAATGATAGACTAGTGGGACAAACATGGCAGTAATGCACTGACTCACAAGTTGAATAAATTAAATAGCTAGCCTTTCTGTGACCTTCTAGTACATTGTTCCTTCTATGTTCTTCTGAATCCCCTGCTCTTTGTTTTTTGTTTTTAGGTAGCTCTTGAGATCAGCTAGTGAGATATACCATATGACAAGGTGCAGAAATGAGAAAGAAAGTTCTGACTGATTACCGTAATTGAAACCACATGAACAAGGCAGTATCTAGCTCAATGTAGCCATAGATAGAGTCGCAGCTTCCTCTGAGGCGATTTTGTTAGCTTGGTTTGCAGCCATTCCGATCATTGCATCTGTATCCATGGATACTCTTAGTTCTCATATGACTGTTCTCCACAGGAATGTGTTCCCAGGGACAGGATCACATGGAGAAGATATTAAAGTATCATTCACCCCCACGATATGACAATAGCTGTCAAAATATGTTGTTAAAGTTAGGATGAATGAATCCTTCCAACAAATGAAAAGGTTGGGGATAGGTAGATGCTTTTGTGTTTAGAGACTGGCTTCGGCATTCTCTTCAACTCTTTTATGGCATCTGGAGTGTTTTCTCCAATAATTTGGCATGTGATTTTGTTTTAAGGTTCGTAGGATCTAACCATTTTATAACATAAAGATTCCCAATATATTTTTCGCCCTGAAGCTGTTGCTCTGCATTGATTCAGAGTTTAGCATGCTAATTAAATCCAATTAATGTATGATATGGTTGTAGAAAAGTTTGTGTGACTTCTTTGTCTACAATATAGCTTCAGAATTGTATTGTGTGCCCAGCGGTTACAAATTCACATTCTAGTGCTTTGTTGTTTCACAATCAGTACTTTATTCTCTTGCACATCATTTCCACTCTCCTGTATGTATCTCAGTGGGCTGACTCGCTGCCAGTTGTCACTTACATGATATCTCAGCTTCCTCTACTGACATTTTTCAGTAACTTAATAAACTCTCCACATGCATTTTTCTGTCAAAGCCACAGTCTCACCTTGTAATGGGAGAGTTCATTATTAAAAGAAAAGGGGGTGGGGGGGAGATGGGGGAAATTTATAGATTCGTGCATCAACTACAGTTCTTATTTGTGTGTTTATTGGCCAAATATCATCCTCGCTTTCTGAATACTAGAAGACAATTCTGATTCTTTGTTTCAGTAAATAATAGACTTTTTACCTGAAAGAAAGACACCTCCAGATTGAATAGAAATCCCCCTCAAAGGTAGACTGTTCAAACATGTATAGGATAAACCCTCCATTTAAAGGATTATTCATGTTTAGAGGGTATCCATTAAATCTGAAAACACATGTGTCAGTTATATTATATGCATCAGGAAACAAACTATGGAAACTGAGGGAAAATTGTCTGGCTAACTTTCAGTGTAACTTTTGTCTGTTAAAAATGTTGGTCTCCAAATGGCAAATGTATCTGTTATAACTAAAATCCACTAAATAAAGCAGGTGTCAAACTAGATTTCATTGAGGGCCGCATAAGGATTGTGTTTGACGTTGGGGGGGGGAGTGGCCGTCACCATGGCCAGCTCAATATCATTCATGTTGGAGGCGCCTGTGGTGGGCCAAGGGGTCTGCCAGAGAAAATGGGCCCCTGAGTTCCATTTTTTGCTGTGACGGCTTCCTACCAACAAAAACAGAGCTCAGGAGGGCAGCCCACAGCCCTTACAAGCTGCATTTTGGCCTCCTGAAAGCCCTCCAGAGCTGGCTGGGGAATTCTGGGAGTTGAAGTCCGCCAGGCTTGGAGTTGCCAAGGATGGAGACCCCTGCTGTATGAAATCCATGTGGCTCCCACCCTACTGAAGTTTGGAAGGCTGTGAGGACCTGCTTGTTCTCACAGGCTATGTGCTAGGGTGGCAGGAAACCCTTATATCTTCTGTTTTGTAATTTGATAATATTCTTGTTTGTTTGGTTGAATGGATGGATTTCCATCTTGCATATTGCATTCTTATAATATGTTGTTTGGTGTTTTTTAATTCTCATAACAAAAGAAAATTAGAATCATGAGCCGCCCAGAATTATGTCAGGGTTCCAAATAGCATTCAAAAGTAAATCAGAGTCCAAGGCAAAGCATTCCTCAAAGATCCAATTTATTAAGAGAGCCATGTTGGAACATCTGGGAAAATCAAATCTGAAAGCTTCCCATTTTTCCCACCTAGTTGAACGTTCAAGATCTTTCCCCCACACCCACAAGTCCATCACATGGTTGAATCTCCCACCGCCATGCTGGCATTTCCACCTATCCAATTCTGGTGCAGAGGTGCAGAGACAAAGGATGACCTTGGCTTTCTAGAAAGAATTTTGTTATGGCTACATATCATCTAATTCCGTACAATCACCCCTCCCATTTCCCCACAATAGAAAATACATAGCAGAATAATACTATGTAGCAGGCCAAAGATCCAAAAGAAAAGATGGCTGCAGGCCTGACAAATTATCAGGCAGGACCTAAATTGAATTAATAATTGCTTCAGATTCTCCAAGCAACCCTCTTCATGGACTCCTCACTTGCAGCGATGCAACAATGTCTTCTCTCTTTCAACAGTATCTGCTTCTTTAAATAGCATCTGCATCTACCTGCAAATAGAGTTCAATCTTCTCCCACAAAGGTAATTATATGGAGAGAGAAAAAACCCTCTTCCTTTGTGCTAATAATTATAGCTGCCATTATGCTGCTGGTCAACAGGCTGAGTCTAACTTTTTAAAATAAATGAAACAAAATGATGTGGCTCAAGAGAATTCAGCTATCTTTTTAAACTGAAAATGGCTAATGAAGCTTCTCTATACTCTTCTTTCTGGAATTGTCATATCAATCACTTTTTTCTTACCGTTTCTGCTGAGATCCACCAGCATGATGGTGTTTTCTAAGTAACCTTCTTTAAAAAAACAAGTTGTAATTCACAAGCAACTTCACAAGGGACTGCTTGCTTGCTTGCTTCTTTTGTTTGCCCACAAATCAGGGTTTGTTCATTTATTTAATAATAATAATAATAATAATAATAATAATAATAATAATAATAATAATAATAATAATAATAATAAATATTTATTTCTTAGCCGCACCCTCTCCCGAAGGATTCGGGGCGGCGTACAATAAAACATAGGAAATAAATATATAAACAAACATACATATAACAAAAATGTATACCAAGACATATACATATACATATACATTTATTTATTTATATTTATTTATTTTGCTTGTCAAACATGTACGAGATGACAGATATAAGTATAAACATGGACATGAACACAGGAAATGGGTATGAATAAATGGGGACAATAGGACAGGGACGGTAGGCACACTGGTGCGCTTATGCACGCCCCCTTACAGACCTCTTAGGAAAGGGGTGAGGTCCACACTTGACAGTTTAGGTTCTACTGAGGTCAACAGTGGACAGTCTTAGGTTAAAATTATGGGGGGGGGGTTGAGGATGTAACAACAGAGTCGGGTAGTGCATTGGGGCATTGACCACTCTGTTGCTGAAGTCATATTTTCTGCAATTGAGTTTGGAGCGGTTGAGGTTGAAAGGAAAAAGTGGAAGCAGTATGTTCCATCCCATAATTGGGTAGACTAGTTTGCCCTGATAGACCGGTCTCACCATAAAAAAAAACATTTCCCAGTGTAGCTAACAACCTTATGGTTCCTGGTTGTATCCTGTACAAGTAACAGCCAAGTGTAATACTGCCTAGCCTTTTGAAGCCTTCATATTGTACGGTAGCAAATTCTGCCTACCAATTTTTCTGGGAGACTTATCCCTACAGAGACATGTTCATTTTCATTGCTCTCTTTGTGAGTGGAAGAAAGGAAAAATGATGCCAACACTTTCATGGTTGAGCTGCAGCTGAATAATTGATGTTCTGAGATGTCCAAAGGAGGTTGTATTCATCCTTTTAACATCTACTTTTCTTTTCTCTTTCCCTTCTCCTTATCTCAATCCTTGTAGAATATATTTCATTTTTATATCATGGCAAACAAAACTGGATGCAGTATTACCAAAGCATTATAAAGTGGTATTAACACCTCATGTGATCTTGATTCTATTCACTGTCAATGCAGCTTAGAACTGTGTTGGCTTTTTTGGCAGCTGCAGGAAAGCGTCTAGTATTAATTTTCTGCGGCATAATCTGGGGAATAATGGATGGAAGCTGAATCAAAAGATTCAACCTAGAAATAAGGAGGAATTTTCTGACAGTGAGAACAGTCAACCAATGGAATAATTTGCCTTCGGAAGTTGTGGGAGCTTCATCACGGGAGGCTTTCAAGAAGAGATTGGACTGCCATTTGTCAGAAATGGGGTAGGGTCTCCTGTTTGGGGGGTTGGACTAGATGACCTACAAGTACCTTCCAACTCTGTTAATCTGTTTAATCCAATACTGTGCCACTCCTCTCATTTTTATTCTAAAATGGAAAAAAATGTTGACATTACTTTTTTATACAATATAAAATGAAATAACACAGTTGAAGGCTAATATTAAAATAAAAAAGAAACACTGGTAGTTTTTGATGAAATTATACTCTGGACACTTCCTATGTTGAACCTCCATTCCACATATAACATTAACAACTTTGCTTGTTATTTGAATGTTTGTTAACCCCTTCTGTTGTGAGGTATGAGCTTGCAAGTGTCTTCCAACCACTTTAACCAATTATTTATTCTTTAAGAAAAATGATTTTCACAACTTTTTATTAATCGCCACTCACTGAAGAAGTCAGTTGATTCACAATTTCAATTTTCAGGAATAGGAAAGGTTGAGCTGTAAGCATATAACCACCAATCTATAGTTTGTCATTGTTTCATTATGAAATACATTAATTTTTAGCTTCAAGACCTTGGGCTACTATTGCTAAAGTTACTTTCATCGCTTATCCATAATAGAAAACTGTTTTTGATAATAAAAATAAAGCCTAGATCTGCAATAACAAACTTCAGATCATTATATACTTGAAATATTAATGATTTTAATATTTGTTTCTGCATCAAATAAAAAAGCTTAATAAATTTTAATTGCTCAATAAACAATTCTGTTAGGCATATCAAACCATAAACTAAACAATATGGTCTGGCCTATTTGTCAGATTTCCAGACTTGGATGCCATCTCGTACATTAATTACACCTCACTATGAAATGTGCGGTGGTTATTTGAGTAATATTGTTCTCTGTGAACTATGCTTGCATAATTCAGTTAAGCTAACTGAGTTCCATTCTTCATTATAATCAAGCTTGTTCTGTAGCACAGCTTGATTTTGATATTGCAATCTATATAGTTTCTTTTGACTATCTAAGTATTGCTTTTTGGTTGCTAGGCTACATCTAAAGTCTCCAAATTAGTCATAGCTCACTAGAGAAATACAAGAGATGCCAGTATATTAGGAGATGGCAGCAAATAATGTGGCTGGAGAGCAGCCATGGTGCCTTAACTCCATAAAAAATTAATCAGGTGAAGTCTTGACTTGAGGTCAGCTGATTCCAAGAATCAATAGATGAGTCTCTAGCAAGGGCAACTTTCTATTGATGTACTTATTGTGACAAATGTTGATCCACTACCATGGATTGTCATTGTCTTAGAAACAATGCTTTCTCACTTCTGTTCTCAAAGCCTGTTTTCTTCCTGAGAGATGTTAATTAATTTTTAATTTTCATCCCCTTGAACAATGCTCAGAAGTTCTTATAAAAATTGACTGGTCCCACCTATCTCATCATACTATGAAGTACATCTATATTCATCATGAATATTAAATGTTAACAGTGGATTTTATCTCAGGATGTTCTTCACAGCTTCATTAATGTACATTCCTCCGGACTCGGAGTGAGAATAGAAATGTGCTTTTTATCATTTGTGTGATGCTGTTCTTACAACTTTAAAATCAAGAACAACAATTGATGAATTTTCTTAGCTGCTTTTGTCTTTCCTTTCAACACCCTCAGCTAATGGAGGAAAACTACTGATCATTCTAATATGTGGGCTCACAAATTTGTTTGACTGAAGTGAAGCATGTGGAATGGAGAGTTCACTCACCTTATAAGTAGCTGTCACTCAGTATAGGTCTAGTCCTTTTCTAGAAGACTACTAAACCCATGTTAAAAAATAATCTAGCAACTAGATAAAACATTGGTTTGGATTAGAAAATGTGTCACCTGGAGCAGGAGCAACAGGTGAGATCTTTTAGTTTAATCCTTTATCACTCATGTGAAACTTGTGAGTCAGGTGAATGGACATCAAAAGTGGTATGGAGAAAAGTCAGTTGGAGCAATGACTAAGAACTGCCAAAGGGTACCCGAGGCTTGCAGAATGCACAAGTGTCTGATGGTACAGACAGAATGGTATAGTATAGACAAAATCTTATTTCCACCCGCCCCAATATAAAAAACCAAAACTAAGGCTCTACATTTAGACAAGAAGAACAAAATGTATATGTGGTACCTTGCTTAATAGTAGTAACTCTGAGAGGGAACTTGGAATCCTAATGGACAACCATTTACATATGAGCCAGCAGTGTGCAGCAGCTGCCAAAAAAGCCAACACAGTTCTAGGCTGCATAAACAGAGGGATAGAATCAAGATCGCGTGAAGTGTTAATACCACTTTATAATGCCTTGGTAAGGCCACACTTGGAATACTGCATCCAGTTTTGGTCGCCACAATGTAAAAAAGATGTTGAGACTCTAAAAAGAGTGCAGAGAAGAGCAACAAAGATGATTTGGCGACTGGAGGCTAGGACATATGAAGAACCGTTGCTGGAATTGGGTACGTCTAGTTTGATGAAAAGAAGGATTAAGGGTGACATGATAGAAGTGTTCCAATATCTCACAAAGAAGAAGGAGTCAAGCTATTCTCCAGAGCTTCTCCAAAGCTCAAATCTGAAGGCAGGACAAGAAGCAATGGATGGAAACTAATCAAGCAGAGAAGCAACCTAGAACTAAAGAGAAATTTCCTGACAGTGAGAACAATTAATCAGTGGAACAGTTTGCCCTCAGAAATTGTAGGTTTTGAGGGATCCTCCACTTCTACTCCAGCTATATCCCACAGAAGACAGACAGAAGATAAATAGTCCTTTAGATAATCAGTTCCCTTTATCATGTAAGGCCCAAAAGGTAATGATCAGCATGTTAAACTGCAGGGAGGAGGGAGGAGCTTCCGGCAATGGCGGTCGCCTCTTGAGCTCCAGGAACTGCAGCGGAGCCCCAATGGGGGGGAAGGGGTTGCTGCCAGCCCCCGTTCCATCCGAGGGCCGAGAGTCGGACTGCTGAACCACCCTGGCCTGCTTTGGCCCTATTTCGGTCCGTCAGGGTGGTCGGGGAGGCCGGGGAGATCGGAGAGAGGCTGGAGAGAGGTGAGAGGCTGGAAAATGGATGTGGGGGCCGGGGCTGAAGGCAGGAAGAGGAACGGCGACGGCGTGCATGTGTTTGGCGCAGGCAATGTCGGAGGGAGCAGGGAGACATCCGTGAGAGTGACTGGCAGGGCTGGGCTGGCTGAGCAGAATGGAGCTGAGCAGCTGAGTAAACGGCAGAGATGGCAGCGGCGGCAATGAGAAGAACGGGAGAGGAGACGCCGCTGCCATGGGGCCTTGCTGAAGATCTGCTATCTCCGAGCGCCCCCTGGTGGCTCCCCCCGCCTGCAGACCAGCCAGCACTAATAAGAAGACGCCGAAGGCTTAACATCAGGATATTGGAACGTTGGGTGAGAACCTGGAATATGAGGTTTTTGGGCTTTTTGGGAGGGAGCCAGGACAGAGTCTGGAGTTACAGGACGATGGCCGGGGATGGTCCAGAACAGCAGAAGCTACCGGAAGATCGGGCCTAGGGCCATGGAGAGGCTGGAGTGGTGCCTGGATCAAGCAGGCCTAGGCTAAGAACGCCCCCCCCACCCACTGAGGACCCTAGACTTCTGTCCATGAGCTCATGCTCACCGGGGACCATCTTATGCCCACTTGGGACCATATAGGGCTTTCACCCACTTTTGTCATCTTTTGTCATCTTTTATCATCGTTTATCATCGTTTATCATCTTTGCCACCTCTATTCTGCCTGCACCATCTGGACATTTGGACTTCTATCTGCCCCCCCCTCTATCCTCATCCAAATACGAACAGGATTCTGCCTCTTACCCCCCCCCCCTACTGACTTTGTTACCATCTGCAGCACCTTAACCCCACTGGATTTTTATATCAATTTACCTGAGGTCAGAACTGCTCCGCCTGCGGGAGGCCCCTCTCTCGCAGGCTTGGCCCTTGGCTCTTTCAAGGGCCCGCCTCGAGGACGGGTTCGTGGACCCCGAGAGGTGCAGGAACCGGAAGCTAAGGGGATTTTTAGTAAAATGTTTTTTATCTTTTTTAGGGGGTTCCAGGGTGGGGGGGAGGGCTAATCAAACCGGGAGGAGAGCCAGTGCCGGACAGACAGGTGAGTCCAGGAAGGACGGGGATGCGGTGGAGGGGGGGAATATAAAGGTCACTAAAGCAGAGGGTTGTCCTATTATAACGGTCGCGGGGAGGAGGGGATGTGAGGACAGGATAAGATCCAAAGGTCGGTTGGGAGGCCGCGGCTGCTGGTTACGCCCGGTCGCTTGTACCAACCCCTGCAGTCTAGGTGGACAGGTGCTACAGAGCCAGGGCCTGCGGCTGATGCTTTGCAATGCAAGGTCTGTCACCAACAAGGCCCCCCTCATTAATGAGTTGATCTCAGAGGGGGAGCTAGACCTTGCAGGGATAACGGAGACCTGGTTGGGCCACGAGGGTGGTTTACCCCTCGTGGAAATGTGCCCACCGGGTTTTCGTGCATTTCATCAGCCTCGGGCCCTGGGTAAGGGTGGTGGGGTGGCGGTGGTTATGCGGGAATGTTTAGAGCCGAGGGAGTTCACTGTCCCTCAGATACCCGGGTGTGAGTCCCTTGGTGTGAGCTGGGGCCCAGGGAGGCAGTGGGGCTTGCTGATTGTATACTTGGCTCCTCGCTATGCATCAGCAGCCCTGCCCGAGCTCCTCGAGCTAATCGCAGCGACGGCAGTTGAGACTCCCAGACTTTTGGTCATGGGGGACTTCAACTTGCCGTCAACGGGAGCGGCTTCCGAGGTGGCTCGGGAGTTCATGGCTTCCATGACGGCCATGGACCTGACCCAATTAGTGCAGGGCCCCACTCATGAAGGGGGCCACACACTGGACCTCATTTTTGTATCTGAACAGTGGACGAGTGATCTGGGAATAGGGGATTTAGTTATCACGCCCCTGTCATGGTCAGACCACTCATCCCTCCGGCTGGACTTCCCTGGCGCTATCCCCCACCGCGAGGAGGCGGAACCAGACTCTATAAACTGGTACCGCCCCAGGCACCTGATGGAATCTGACAGATTCCTGACGGAGCTTGGGCCAATACCTGTAGCCTTGTCCCGCTCCCGTTCCGAGGACCTAGTGACTGCCTGGAATAGGGCGACGACTGGGGCCTTGGACCGGGTTGCGCCTTTGCGACCTCTCCTGCGGCATCGACCCACCCGGGCTCCTTGGTTCACTGAGGAGCTTAGGGTGATGAAGCGCCACAGGAGACGTCTAGAGAGCAGGTGGAGGTCCTCACGCTCCGAATCTGACCGAACACAGGTAAGAGCCTATTTGCGGACTTACCTTGTGGCAATAAGAGCGGCCAAACGTAGATATTGTGCTGCTCTTATTGCTTCCGCGGATAACCGCCCTGCCGCCCTGTTTAGGGTGACTCGCTCCCTTTTATCGCAGGGGGCGCGGGAGACACCCTTACAGGGTAGAGCAGAGGAGTTTGGGGAATATCTTCAGGACAAAATCGATCAGATCCGGAGCGGGTGGACCTCCGTCAGTGGACCAGACGAGCCGCCAACAGCGAGTCTTGAGAGACCATTCTGGGAGGAGTTTGACTCTGTTGCCCCCGAGGATTTGGACAGGTTGCGTGGACGGCTGCGACCCACCACTTGTTTAACGGACCCGTGCCCCTCCTGGCTGGTACTGGCAGCCTGGGAGGTGACACGAGGCTGGCTCCTGGGCCTGGTGAGAGCCTCACTGGGTGAGGGATACTTACCAACCGCCTTGAAAGAGGCGGTGGTGAGACCCTTGCTCAAGGGGCCTTCGCTCGACCCAATGGAGCTAGCTAACTATCGTCCAGTCTCCAACCTCCCCTTCTTGGCGAAGGTTGTTGAGAATGTGGTGGCGCAGCAGTTCCCACGACACCTAGACGAATCCGACTATCTAGACCCACGCCAGTCCGGCTTCCGACCCGGGCACAGCACTGAGACAGCCTTGGTCGCGTTGGTTGATGATCTCTGGAGGGCCAGAGATAGGGGTTGCTCCTCTATCCTGGTCCTATTAGACCTCTCGGCGGCTTTTGATACCATCGACCATGGTATCCTATTGCGCCGGTTGGAGGGGATGGGAGTCGGAGGCACCGTTTTGCGGTGGTTCGGCTCCTACCTCTCCGACCAGAAGCAATGTGTGTTGACAGGGGGGCAGAGGTCGTCCCTGAGGCCACTCACTAATGGGGTGCCACAGGGGTCGGTCCTCTCGCCTCTCCTGTTCAACGCATATGTGAAGCCGCTGGGTGAGATCATCCGTGGTTTTGGGGTTGAGTACCATCTCTACGCTGATGATACTCAGCTGTATATTTCAACCCCAAACCACCCCAACGAGGCTGTCGAAGTGATGTCCCGGTGTTTGGAAGCCGTCGGGGTCTGGATGGGGGACAACAGACTCAAACTCAACCCCTCCAAGACCGAGTGGCTGTGGTTACCGGCACCTCGGTTCAGCCAGCTGACCCCATCGCTGGCCATAGGGGGCGAACAACTGTCCCCTGTGGAGCGGGCGCGCAATTTGGGCATCCTCCTTGATGCCCGGCTGTCAATGGAGGACCATGTGGCAGCCGTGGCAAGGGGGGCGTTCCACCAGGTTCGCCTGGTGCGCCAATTGCGCCCCCTACTGGACCGGAGTGCCCTGCGCACGGTCACTCATGCGCTGGTGACGTCTCGCCTGGACTACTGCAATGCCCTCTACATGGGGCTTCCCTTGGGACGCTTCCGGAGACTGCAGCTAGTTCAGAACGCAGCCGCGCGGGTTATTATGGGAAGTACACGTTACTCCCATGTAACACCTCTCCTGCGCGAGCTGCACTGGCTACCTGTGGCCTTTCGGGTGCGTTTCAAGGTATTGATCACCATCTTTAAAGCGCTCCATGGCAGAGGACCTAGTTATCTGCAGGATCGCATCCTTCCACATACGTCCCTGCGACCTATCCGCTCACACAGGGAGGGGCTCCTCCTGGTGCCGTCTGCTAGGCAATGCCAGCGGGCGACACCTAGGAGTAGATCCTTCTCTGTGATGGGCCCAACCCTCTGGAATGACCTCCCCCCAGACATTCGAACTACCACCGACCTCCGTTCCTTCCGGCAAAAGTTAAAGACTCACCTGTTTCAATCAGCTGGCCTGGCACTTTCTTAGTTTTACCTCCCAGGGATTTATTTTATTTTAGGGTTTGGGGTTTTAATTGTGATGTTTTTAGGATTAGAATTATTTATTTCTTAGTACAGCCTATCTCCCCTCCAAATGTATCTTAAATGTAGCTTAAATGTATTTAATTTTATGACTGGTTTTATTGTATTGACTGTACACCGCCCCGAGTCCCTTTTTGGGAGAGGGGCGGTCTAAAAATCTAAGAAATAAATAAATAAATAAATAAATCCTGAAGCACCCTGCTCAACAGAGCAGTTCACAGAGTACAAGGTCCCTTCCAACTCTGTTATTCTTCTGTTATACTTGTCATGCTGGGGTGTGATGCTAGTTCACCTCCTCATGGTGCATCCTGGAAGTGTGAACCGAATGACTAGCAACAATTGGGAGCCGGACAACATTGAAGAATTGGCAGCTAACGACAGTTGGTGGTGGTCAGACATCTTTGTAGAACTCCTGGCTCTCTAAATACACGGCAGTCGATAAACAAAATGGCTCCCTGTCCTGAGCCACATTGCACTACCAGCTCAATGAAGGCAGGAAGCCTTAGAGAATGAGTACAACAAAATTACAACTCTCTCAACAGCTGGCTAACAATTTTGACATCAACACACAGTAGAAAGCCAAATGGGCTGCTGAACACCCGGATACAGCAGGTACATAGATGACCCTGCACAAAAGATGCCAGGTTTTGACCTTCCTCGCTAGCAACTCTGAACAAGATCCGTACCCAATGTGGTGCCTGCCAGGACTCATTGTTTAAGTGGGGTCTTGTCTCTACCCTTCAGTATGACCATGGTGCTCCTCAACAAAATATCAATCACATTGTGTCTGAATGTCCATCAAGAGCTTACATTGGCTCAATGTCTGAATTTTTATCAACATAGACCACCTTGTCCTTGAATGGCTGGGTGAACTGGACATTAACATTTGAACTACTATAAGTCCATGTATTTGCCATACGCTAAATAAATAAATGTCATGCTGATGCATTCTGGACCAGATGCATCTTTCAAATTGTTTCTATTCTATATTGGAGTGTGACACCTTACTTAAGTTTGTCTGGTTATCTATATTCCAATGTTTGAGAACAATTTGAGAACAGTTCAGCGTTATTACAACCTAATGTGCACAAACCTTCCATAGAGAAGCCCAGTAAATGAAATCTATCTAAAACTTTTTTTAAGAGATCATTTTTTTAAATGATCTCCAAATGCTAATGGGGCCAACCTACAGGAATTTAAGTTTAAATTTAGCCAAAAAGCAATAAGAAATTATGTCTTAGCAACCAACAAGGCTATACACATAAGATGGCATTTTGTATACTTTCTAGAAACACGAGGATGGCTCAAATAAATTTATTTTAAAGAGTTTCCAGAATGTTAAGTTTTGCAAAAGAGCAAATTTGGGAGCCATAAAGCAGCTGAGGGACTAACTTAGCTTGGAAAACTTTGCAAGTCACAGGGGATATAATGGGCTCCTTTTGAGTGGTAAAATGTTTTGATAGTTGTAGAGGTATGTTGTGTGACACATGCTTAGTGTTAAATAAAATTAAGGACAAAGAAGTATGGAACCACACTCCAGCTTATTTATAGATGTGTACCTGCTCAATTTGAGCCCCATTTATTTGCCTTTTTGAATGTTATGGTAACGTTCGGCAAACAATAAAACTTTGGTTTTTTGATAGTTTATTGATAGCTTTTGTTCTGTACAGAATAAAGCCAGTGCTTAAATGCTTTTTGATTCCCATCTGTGAAGTAGATATAATAACTACCAGTACATCATTGCCATACCGTAATGCTGGAGTTCTACAATCACACTAAAATGGTGGGTGATGGGCTGAAATGGCTAAACATGTGGATTATTGCTTTTAAATACAGATTTTAAAAAATAGAGGAGCTAATATGTAACCATGTATTGTTCCTCTATTAGTTGGGACTGCTTTACATGAAATGTCGCCAAGAGTACATGTGATTCTCAGGCACATATATGAGATATGCGGCTAAATAAGTAGTTAACAGCCAATTTATCAATATTAGACTGTCTCTTGGTATTGGGAATAATGTAAACCCATCGATGTAAATGGATTCATATAAAATTAAATAAATCAAATGTAATGCTTTACATGTTTTATCTTGCTGCTTTTAATTGATTGTAAGCTGCCTAGAGTCATCTTTAGGCGAGGTGTTGATCAGAATTCTGATAATTGGTGGACAGGTTCTTACATTGAAATGCCAGAAATCAAGTTCAAGCATTAGCAGACCCTTGGCATTGTGGCATTGTGGTTTCCTAAAGATACCACAAGTCTGTGAGCTGAGCATGTAATAAAACCACAAGATGCATGCATGAGTATTTTTGTAATGTCTATACTTTATCTACTGTATGCTGGCATCCTCTTATGTAACCAAGTAAAAATAAGAAATCTATCTATGGCTTGTTTCAAACTGCATCCAGGGTTCTTCCAATCTTATGGGAGGACCCATCTTTGTTCAGCTGAATAAACATGCTTTTTGATTTAAGAGAGATAACCTGGACTTCATCTCTTTGAAGTTTTCTTTTCTTTCTCTCTTTCAAGCCACATGTCAGGGTTCAAAGTAACAGCCCAGAGGAAATCAAAACTCCAAGGCCAAAAGTTTCCTCAAAGTATAGATTTATTAGGCATATCATTTTGGCATATCTGGTTAAATACCCAACTCTGAAGACCCCAGGTTTTCCCCACCCAATTCAAAGTCCAAAGTTCTTCTCCCCATTCAACACAACCATCACATAATAATAATAATAATAATAATAATAATAATAATAATAATAATAATAATAATAATAATAATAATAATAATAATAATAATAATAATAATATTTTATTTGATTAGCCGCAACCCTCTCCCGAAGGACTCGGGGCGGCGTACAATCAAAAGGATAAAATACACATAGGACACACATACATACGAAAAAACAAGGACAATTACATTTGTGCATGAAGGAGAGTAGACTTGTAAGTGAAGGACAATAAACACAGCTAAAAACACAATTAAAACACAGTTTAAAATCCCCTTAAATAAAATTGCTAAATTAAAAACCCCTCAGGAGCGTAACGAAGTTATGGTTGAGCCAGGCCAGATATTTGAAAAAGGTGGGTCTTGAGCTTAACACGGAAGGAGCGGAGGTCTGTAGTGGTCCTAATATCCGGGGGGAGGTCATTCCACAGGGCTGGGCCCGCCACAGAGAAGGCTCTGCTCCTAGGCGCCGCCCCATGGCATTGTCTAGTGGACGGCACCTGGAGAAGTCCCTCTCTGTGCGAGCGAATAGGTCGTAGGGATGTGTGGGGCAGAATACGGTCCCGCAGGTAACTAGGTCCTGAGCCATGGAGCGCTTTAAAGATCGTGATCAAAACCTTGAAACGCACTCGATAGACCACAGGAAGCCAGTGCAGCTCGCGCAGGTGTGGTGTCACATGGGAGTACCTGGTGCTCCCCATAATCACCCGCGCGGCCGCATTCTGGACCAACTGTAGTCTCCGAGTGCATTTCAAGGGAAGCCCCATGTAGAGAGCGTTGCAGTAGTCCAGGCAAGACGTCACCAGCGCATGGGTGACTGTGCGTAGGGCGTCCCGGTCCAATAGGGGGCGCAATTGGCGCACCAGGCGAACCTGATGGAACGCCCCCCTGGCCACGGCTGTCGCATGTTCATCCATGGACAGCCTGGCATCCAGGAGGACGCCCAAATTGCGCGCCCGCTCCACGGGGGCGAGTTGAATGCCCCCAATGGCCAGAGATGGAATTATCTGGTTGAACCGGGGAGCCGGAACCCACAGCCACTCCGTCTTGGAAGGGTTGAGCCTGAGTCGGTTGTCATCCATCCAGACCCGTACGGCTTCCACACACCGGGACATCACTTCGACGGCCTCGTTGGGGTGGTTCGGGGTGGAAATGTACAGCTGAGTATCATCAGCGTACAGATGGTATCCCACCCCAAAACCACGGATGATCTCACCCAGCGGCTTCATGTATGTGTTGAACAGGAGTGGCGAGAGGACCGACCCCTGTGGCACCCCACAGATAAGGGGGCTTAGGGTCGACCTCTGCTCTCCTGCCAACACACGTTGCGTCCTGCCGGAGAGGTAGGAGCCGAACCACCGCAAGACGGTGCCCCGGATCCCCAACCCCTCCAGTCGGTGCAACAGGATACCATGGTCGATGGTATCAAAAGCCGCCGAGAGGTCTAATAGGACCAGGATAGAGGAACAGCCCCTATCTCTGGCCCTCCAGAGATCATCCACCAACGCGACCAAGGCCGTCTCTGTGCTGTGCCCAGGGCGAAAGCCGGACTGGCGCGGGTCTAGATAATCATTCTCCTCCAGATGTCGTGGAAACTGAGAAACCACCACACTCTCCACAACCTTCGCCAAAAAGGGAAGGTTGGAGACAGGACGATAATTGACCAGCTCCATAGGGTCCAGGGAAGGCTTCTTGAGCAAGGGTCTCACCACCGCCTCTTTCAAGGCGGCCGGGAGAGACCCCTCACCCAACGAAGCGTTCACTAGGTCCAGGAGCCAGTCGCGTGTAACCTCCCAGGATGCCAGTACAAGCCAGGAGGGACAAGGGTCCAGTAAACATGTGGTAGGTCGCAGTCGCCCACGCAATCTGTCCAAATCCTTGATGACAACCAAGTCAAACTCCTCCCAAAAAGGTTTCTCAAGACTCGCCACTGGCGTCTCGACTGGGCCACTGAAGGGGACCCAATCCTTCCGGATTTGAGCGACTTTATCCTGCAGATATTTCCCAAACTCCTCTGCCCTGCCCTGTAAAGGGGCCTCCCGTGGCCTCTGAAACAGAAGAGAGCGGGACACCCGAAACAGGGCGGCAGGGCGGTTCTCTGCGGATGCAATGAGAGCGGCACAATATTGACGTTTGGCCGTTCTCAATGCCACTAGGTACGTCCTTAAATGGGCTCGTACCTGTGCTCTGTCAAGTTCGGATGGGGAGGATCTCCAACGACTCTCTAGGCATCTCTTGCGGCGCTTCATCACCCTTAGCTCCTCGGTAAACCAAGGGGCCAGGGTGGATCATTGCCGCCGGAGAGGCCGCAAAGGCGCCACCCGGTTCAAGGCCCCGGTAGTCGCATTATTCCACGCGGCCACCAGGTCCTCTACCCGAGGGCGGGTCAGGGCTGCAGGAGGTGGCCCAAGCTCCATCTGGAACCTGTCTGGTTCCATCAAGCGCCTGGGGCGGAACCATCTAGTGTTCTCCGGTTCCGCCTCCCCGCAGCGAGGAGTAGCACCAGGGAAGTCAAGACGGAGGAGTGAGTGATCTGACCATGACAGAGGAGTGATGGTTAAATTCACTCCTCCCAGATCACTCAACCACTGGCGAGAGACAAAAACAAGGTCCAAGGTGTGACCTCCCTCGTGTGTCGGGCCCTGAATCATTTGAGTCAGGTCCATGGCTATCATGGAAGCCATGAACTCCCGAGCCCCCTCTGATGCTTCTCCCACCGATGGCAGGTTAAAATCCCCCATCACTAAAAGTTTGGGGGTCTCAACCGCCACCGATGAGATCAGCTCGAGGAGCTCAGGCAGGGTCGCTGATGTATGGTGGGGAGCCAGGTATACTATCAGCAAACCCATCTGCCTCCTAGGGCCCCAATCAGGTCTCTTTTCTCATCCCGGAGTCTCCCATCCATGCCCCTCCAGGTGCTGGTGAGAGTGTCCTTGGTTCCCAAAGGGAAGAATGTTGTTTTGGCTACACACTCCCCCTCACTATCTCTACTTCCCCCTCTCTTTCCCACAGCTCCATCAAGACTCGCTGTGGCAACCCTGAAAGCATTCAACAATGGCTCCAAGGTTGACACCACCCCTGATTCCTGGCTGACAGAGGTGGGTGGCATAGAAGTTTTAAAAATAAACAATAAGGGAAAATAATAAGGGAATTGGTATAATGCTATTTGTTTTTTCCTCCATAGTTATTGTTAATATTGAGCGGTAAGTACCTAGATTTATTTTCATCAATGTTAGAAAATATTCCCGCTTTTCACTTAAGCTTTCTGAATATCACAAATGTATTCACTTGGGGGGGGGGGCATGCTATTCAGCCTTCTTACTTTCCTGTAATTATTTCTATGCCCCGTTTTATGTTCTTGCTTTCTTCACAGTTAGTGTCCAGGGGTTCATTTTCTTTTCATTACTATTCTTTTTATTGCAGCATTGTGGTGGCTCATGTAAATCTATAGCACATGTTCTGATAAAATATTAATACTTACATTCTTCTACACTTTCTGATTCTATTTATTTAGAGTCTGATTTGATCTGATCCAGGTTTCTATGGCACCCTTAATCAAGAATCAATAGGACAGCAGTTAGTCTACTGCGCTATGTTTTGCCTGAGAATATAACTTATTCCAGTCTCAAATCTCACTCAGAGAACGTCACCTCTAAAGACACTTTAGGAAATACTGCAATTATCACATGCATTTCCAACAGCACTTCACCAAGAGCTTCAACTCATATTCATTTTAAATTTTTTGGAATTTGATTGCAGCCAAAAAGCTGGTAATAATTTGTCAAACTTCAATTTATAAAATTTCAGTTTATAAAGCTCATTCCCCAATTCTTTATTCCTTCCGATTCACCCAGGCTCTATTTAATAACTAGGATTGCAGCTGCAGGCACAATATTTGGGGATGGACTTCTTGCTGCTGTACTCAGAGACATGGTGATGGGTATGGGTGTGTTAATAAAAAGCTAGTTCACAAAGGAGACTAACATTTGAATCAGCTTTATTTGGTGGCTCCTTTTTTCATGTTTTATTTATTTTATTTATATAACATTCAATTTCCATCGAACAGTCTGTGCTACAGTTATTTTTAAACAGTCATAATCCACATATTTGTTGAAGCATTCATCACAGAAATATTAATGATATAATAATATAATAAAAATAATATTTAACATCTTCTTTAACAACTCTCTACATTAATATTTCCTCTTTTTCTGTTTCTGTTGTCTAGCCATTGATAAAATACATACCATATCAAAAAATATTCACTTTCTTCTTTACCCTTAATAGTGAGTATTAATTTATCCATTTATGCTGTCAGACCTGCAAGCCATCTTTTCTTTTTAGGTTTCAGGCCTGCCACACTTTCTAGTGTGGGAAAATGGGAGGGGGGATTATACAGTGTTGGATGATATGTAGACATAATAACATTCTTCTTAGAAAGTCAAGATAGTTTTTGTCTCTGCACCTGGCCGGATGTGGATGGGAGGAATCTGTCTCCGTGGCAGTGAAATATAGGACCATGTGATGCACTTGTAGGTGTTGGGGCAGGATCTTGAACTTTCAATGGTGGGAAAACCTGGAAGCTTTCAGATTCGGGTTTTCCCAGACGTGCCAACATGACATCTCTAATAAAGTGGAACTTTGAGGAAACCCAAACCTTGGAGTTTTGTTTCATTGGGGGTGTTCCTTGGAACCCTGACATCTGTGCATTCTAATATCTTCTTAATTACATCCTCCTCTGATGGAATCTCATTGTTTTTCCATTGCTGTGCAAATACAATTCTGGGTGTGGTTAGTATATGTAAAACCAGATATATAGTATTTTTATCATATTTGTCTGGTATAATGCCCAACAAGAATACCTCTGGTTTCAAGTCTATACGTTGCTTTATCATTTTTTCCAACCAAGTATGTATTTTCATCCAAGTGGGTCCTTGAGGGCACAGGTATTTTGATGCGGAATGGTCCTTTGTTTACAAAGGGCATTGCATTCAGTGATGTTGCTTAACAGGTAGCTTTGCATGGTGAAAGGAATGTCTTTGTAGATGAATACTTAAGGTGTAATTAATGTAAGATTTTTTTCCCTTGCAACTGGTGCCTAAGCCTTGCATGACCCAAAAGCCAAATTAAGCATACAATGAGAACAACAAGGCAAAGGGGGCACCATAGGGGTTTTCCCCCCACCTAGCTATCTTGCTTTGAACTCTTTCATTGCCACTGTCAACTTTAGTTTTCAAAATTTGGTGAATCTTTAAGTCTCATCAATTAAGCAATGAAAGAGCCGAAGGATATCAATATGCTTAGGGCATTGTTTGGCTTTAATCTGGCCCCATGGGCCTCCATGAAAGGATCTGAAAATAAACCTAATTAGGAAATAATATAAATTATAGAAAAGCCTAAGTTAAGTCTATCTACAGTCAAAAGCTTGTACTGTGCTATCCCACTTTATGGATAGAAAACAAGACTATTGTGGTGAGATTCTGAACTATCCAAGTCAAGGTTTTTTTTTAAAAAAAAGGTGAATTGAGAAAGGAAGGAATTAATGGCAGTCTGGAGAATGCTTATGTAGTGTATATTGGAGGTGGCAACTATTTGAGAGTTGGAATGCAATGAAATTTCATTTTAAAGTATGCCGATTAGTGTACATTTAAAGTGACAATAAAGTTAGTGTAAGTCTCAGTCTATCAATCTAAATAGTAGGAAGCCTGTTACATGGAGGCATGCAAGTCAATAAGTTTTTTTAGTCAAGAAAAGGAGATAAAAGTACAGGATGCTTTGCTACAGTAACTATTTCTGTATCAGTGTAAAAGTGCAGACAGCAGGTGCATGCAAAATTAAATTCCACTGTTTGGAATGTGGTCCTTAAATATGCCTATGAAAATACCTACTTCAAAGTAACTTTCTTAACTGTGGGGTGTATGTTAGTGTAAATTGTATAAGTATGCTAGTCAGCATCACTTTGCGGTGCTAAAATATGCATATTATTGTTTTAAAGGGAATGCTGGGAAGCTACGCAAAATGCCCATATAGCTGTAATCAAACCACAGAACCAGTCATGAAGTGCTACCAGTTCAGACTGGTTCGCCTGAACTGGTAGCAAAGATGCCAGCTGTTCGCCAAAACGAGTAGTAAAAAAAATAGTATTGCTTCAGGCAAACTGGTTTTTCTGACGATCAGCTGTGCCGTGTGATTTCTATTAGCTAGAAAGCAGGATTTCCTGCTTTCTAGCTAATCTAAATTGTGTGGCCCAAGCAGATTATCCCCCCTTGTTGTTTGCATACCTCACTGTTCGCTTACTCGCTTGCCAGGCGTGCTCGGTAGCAGGTTCCACCCATCCTCACGGACCTTATTTTGACACTCTGCGCATGTGCGGAAGGTCCTGCGCAAGTGAGGAGGTGGCATGCGCGAATGTATGCATGCACACTCACATTACTACCACATCAGTAGCAAAGGTAAGTGGATTTCACCCCTGCACTGAACTCACATATGACCTCAGAAATTTGTTAGCACACTGATTGTAATGGTATGTGAATTTTGAGTCTGGAGTAGAAGAGGTAGATAAAGTGTCGCAGAAGGGCTCCTCCATAGTTTTCAGGAGATTAAAAGTAAGGGATAGGGAGTGGGGGACATTTTCAACTTTCATCATTTCAAGATTGATGTCAGCCATATGTGGTAGTCCAGACAAAAAGCACATCCAGGAGTATTAGCTTTATATTCATTGTAAGGTAACATTAGCAGAATCTTGCAAATCTGAAAATATTCCTCCTGTCCTTCACTTTTCTCTCCCTACAGCTGGGGTGGTGGTGGTTCCTATGTAAAATGTTTTCATCAACTCTCCTCCTTTAGAGTCAACACTCCTTTATTATTCCATTGTTTAGACTCCAGCTCTTCCTTCCATCCGTCAAGACCATTCTTATATACCATTAACCTGATAAAGGTTTGAAGCAGTGGTGGGTTCCGGATCCTGTGGCAACCGTACCGGTTGCAATGGGGCATGGTGTCCTTCACAAGAATGTGCACGGTGTGCACGCACAGCAGGCACATGCGTCTTACCATCCACTGATGCTTCTGCAAGCCTCCGTGACACTCCAGCTGCTTGCATAGAAGCATAGAAGACTTTAAAGACAGGTAAGGAGGGCGGGCGGGCAGGTGGGCCCTCCGGAGCACCATACTGGAGCAGTACCCAGTGCTCTGGGCAGGCTCCGGTACACCCGGAGCTCTGTTCAGTCATGACTGACTTGAGGCGATGGTGCTCATCTCCAATTCTCAGCCAAGGGAACCTGCATTGTTTAAGAAATTTCCCCATCATCATGGAGCCAGCATGAAAATATGGAATGCCATAACCTTTCCTGCTGAGGTGATACCTATTTATCTACTCACACTTGCATGCTTTCAAACATGCTAGGTTGGCAGGAATTGGGGTGAATAACAGGGTTCACCCCTTTACATAGCGCTCAGGTCTTGTACCCAGGCTGTTGGATTTCCAGCTGACAACTTCAGCATGTTAACCATTGAGTCTTCGCACCACCCCCATTACACTGATAGAGCAACACGATAGTTGTAACTGTATATGAGTCAATCTAAGTCATGCAGACATCAGAGTTTTTGTCACTGTTGACTTTTTCTTTATTAATGTTGGCCTATAGGATTGACAGAAGTGTTCCCATTTTCCTAATGCATTTATGGCTGATTCAAAGGTCTTGTGGCAAACATAACGTTAAAATCAATTCATAATGAGAAATGAACTACTTTTCAAGTCCAAGATCATGTATCTGATATTTTCAGTTATTTAGCCTGACATTTTACAAGTGAGTAGAAACAAGGCTCCATCTAAAGCCAGCCTTAACTTTCATACCAATAATGTGACAAGACTTGCAGAAGTAGAAGCAAAAGAGAAATTGATGGAAGGAATAATAGAGGAAACTGGCAGAAGTGATTAGAGATGAAGGGATAATGTGGAGAATAAAGCAGAAAGGTACAATGAGTCCGTCCCAAAAGTGCTTTATCAAAGGGCAACTGGATTTTGTTTTTTTTCCTTGAAGATATTTCACTTCTCATCCAAGAACCTTCCTCAGCTTTGAATAAGCTTTTTGGGTGAGAAGCGAAATGTCTTTAAGGAAAAAAAGAAAGTCCATTTGCCTTTTGAAAAAGCACTTTTGGAACAACCATGACCTGGATGACTGGTAATCTCCATAAACAACCAGAGGTCAGGTTGTCTGGCTATAGAGATAGGCACCCATCTGGTCTGTCTAAATTAAGATTACTTTGTCTTAAAGGTATCAGCCACAAGTATTGGTGAAAGGTAGTGAAATCTAATGCATAGAACATGGGCATTAAACCTTGAAGTCCAAACATTGCCCATCGATATTTGGAAAAGACATTTTCAGAAAGGGTTTGCCCTAGCCTGTTTCCTAGGGCTGAGAGAGAGAGTGCCTGTAACTACTACACAAAATTGACTCTCTACTGTCTTTCTTGTTGCTATTCCACTTCTACTGGCAATCTGCAAAAATGAAACTCTATGATCAACCTTAAGAGCAGAGCAGTGTTCTCCATCAGTTAATCTAATGTCATGCAAGTTTTGGACAAATGCACAATTTAACCAATTTCGTTGTATTTATTTTGTACAATGACAATAAAGACTATACTACAATGCTATTAAAATGTCCTCAAGTCAATGACTTTTATTTTATTTTTCCTTTTGTTTCTACATTTGTCGTTTGTGACCACATAGTACAGTACCCTCAGGTAGCTTGTTCAATCATAATATCTACAGAATTTAATGAGATTTCCATATTATTGGAGTAAGGACTCTCTGTTAAAAGAACAACACCAAAGTATTAATATTTGGGTTTTCTCTCACTTTTGTTAATGCACCTCATATGCCACACAGTGGCTTCAAACTCTGTAGAATTATGACATGATTAAATGACCTGAAGGCACAGAATTTTGTATGATGATCTATATTCAAAGTGGATTTCCACAGGAAATTAAGTTGCCTTGGAGTAAGACTAGTGCAATACCTACTCATTGGCATGTTAATCAGTCTAATGTGCCCTGAATCACAGTTTTAGAATTGTGAATCACTAGCCATTTCGATCCCTAAATGCTTCCCTAAAGTTACATACATGGGATGTGTGAGTGCATGTGTCTCTCTCTGGGTAGAGGGAGTGAAAGTAAGGATGTGAAAAGAAATGAGAGAAAAATGGAGATACTGATAATCACGTATATATTACATGTAGACAAAGCATTAATGTTGTCAATCTTCTAGTGCTTTGTGAGCAAATAATATCTATACAAATAGATATCTCTTTCTATACACATATATTATACATACATACATACACTTTCACACATATTTCCTTGCATTATATACAACACTTTTAAATAGATTAGATTAGATTAGATTAGATTAGATTAGATTAGATTAGATAGATAGATAGATAGATAGATAGATAGATAGATAGATAGATAGATATAATATCTACCTACCTACCTACCTACCTACCTACCTACCTACCTACCTACCTACACACACACACACACACACACACACACACACACCTTGTTTCCCTGAAAATAAGACAGGGTCTTATTTTCTTTTGACCCCCGAAATAAGTGCTTGGCCTTATTTTTGGAGAGGACTTATTATTTTTGAGGTGCAGGAGACCCCTTTACCTCAGCCCATGGATCAGCTGGTCCAGAGAGGGCCAAAAGTTCTGTCTCTGTTTCTGGCACACTCTTGCCAGTCCAGGCATCGCTGAGCCTGCTGCTCTTTTAGCCCCCGCTACTAAGAGAAGGGGCACGGTAGCTAGGGTTTGTGATAGTGGCCTCCGCAAGGCCATTTTGCATGGATGGCACATCCATGGGGCATGTTCCCCCCTTCCCCCCAGAAAATGGCAGGGACCGACTGAGCATGCATTTAAACATTTTAAGGGGGGGTTATTTTCAGGGGAGGGCTTATTTTAGCACATGCGCTCAAAAGCCCTATAGGGCTTATTATCCAGGGAGGTCTTATTTTCAGGAAAACTGGACACATGGACACACACACACACACACACACACACACACACACAGACACAGACAGGGCATCATCATTCAAGTAGAGTGCTGCTAATACTTTTCCGGTTTTCTCTCTTTCCAGAATATAACAAATCTGACTCATGCCAATATTTCCTTTCCGCTGATCTCAATATCCACTCAACTGTTCAGAAGATCGGTTCTTTTAACTGTGTGACTGGCTATTGGAATAAATCAAATAATTAGGGGAAAACGTCTGTGGATATTGAAGAGAACGTCTTGTGTTTTCCCACACTGAACAGCGACAAGCCTTTCGCTGAGTTAAATGATTCTGGATTACACCTTTGGTTTTAATATTCATCAATAATAGCCGGCTGATTGGATTAGAGCTATTCAATACAGAGTAATCAACAGTGGCAGCCCTGATAGGATTAGAACAGTTCGGTTATTAAGCACACATGCACATATTCAACTGTACACAACATAGGCCTCAATTAATTGGCTGGTTTGGTAGAGCCAGTAACTTGCCAAACAGTCATGTTTCAAATGAGCAGGTGTTTAGAACGGAAAAGCGATTAGCACTGACTGCATTAAGCTGTAGAATTTACCCCGAAGAGCTAATTTAAGCAATGGATTCACACTGTGAACTATTAACTGTCAGCCAATCTGATTTGCTCCAAGCAGCTAATGGAGGACAGCAGGCATCTTCACTTGATTATCATCTTTTCAATTCATTTTCTCTACTAGAGTCCTAAAACTTACATTTTTACTATAGTTTTTAACAAACTATCAGGCTGTTTCTTTTCTCTTCTCTCTCTCTCTCATCATCATCATTATATTTCTATGTCACTTCAACCCTTAATGATGTCGTTGCAGAGAAATATGCTATATTAATCATGGGTCTTAATGAGCTATTCTTGGGGGGGAAAACCAAAAGTAGGTTAAAAAATACTTCTAAAAAGGACCATTACTATCACTTACTATAAGTGAGTAAAGTAATCTGTCTCTAGTTTTGAGCTTCCAGAAGAAAGACAAGTTGTTAAATTGGGAGAAAAGAAGATGAGATTGTCAGATTGATCAACAAGAAGTATCTACTAATAGAATAGTTGTTAGGAGTGGACAGTGTTAAATAGATTTTGACAAGGGCCCTTCCAATATCACTAAGATTCAGAATCTTAAAAAGGATAGTGGTTATGGCTTACTAAAGAGACAATGCAAGTGCTTTTTAATTTTCTTTCTTTCTTCTTTTTTTTGTACCTGTGAGTCAGATTTAATTCTTGGAGTCTACTTGAACAAGAGCCTGCAGTTTTCTTGACAACACTCTTGGTGGAAGTTTATCCTTGTCTTCTACATAGGGCTGAGACAAAGCTCCTAACCTTTTAGGTTAAGGTTCCCCTCGCACATGTGTGCTTGTCATTCCCGACTCTACGGGGCGGTGCTCATCCCTGTTTCAAAGCTGAAGAGCCAGCACTGTCCAAAGATGCCTCTGTGGTCAGGTGGCTGGCATGATTAAACGCTGAAGGTGCACGGAACACTGTTACCGTCCCACCAAAGGTGGTTCCTATTTTTCTACTTTCATTTTACATGCTTTGGAACTGCTAGGTTGGCAGAAGCTGGGACAAGTAACAGGAGCTCACTCCGTTATGCAGCTCTAGGGATTCGAACTGCTGAACTGCCGACCTTTCAGATCGATAAGCTCAGCATCTTAGCCACTGAGCCACCACATCCTGACCTTTTACTCACTATTAGAAATTAGAAATACTCCAAAATGACAGTGCTTTGACTTTCTTCATGTTCCTTTTGCCCATTTTATAGTAAAATAGCATGTGATACTTCCTGAAGGTACTTCTTCAACTCTATGTTCCTGGATGCTGCTAGTAACTTTACAACTGCAGTATCTATGAAAATGAAAACAAAGGCTTTCAATGTTATAAATCACCAACTGATGGCAGTGTGGATATGCAAGAATCTCTGACATGTTCTTTATCATATGTTTATCATTTCACTTGGCAAGAAGTTGCTATGAGAAAAAGTCATGTTGCTAATATTTGGGAAGAGGAAGCCTTCAGTGAGTACCACTCTGTGCTTTAAGCAACCAATGCTGCTTAATTTTTTTACTGCCAAGGAAATCCCTCCAATCAAAACTCATTGCCAAATGCAGATTTTTTTTTTTTAATGACAATATCTGGGTTGACGCGAACATTGTGCATTGTTAGGCCAAAACAAAATGAACAAGATGAACAGGAAAGAGCTGATTTGTATGATCAAGAACAAAATGGGAGGCTTGTGATAGCAATTGATGAGTTTCACATGAGAAACATTAATATTGATGGTTAAGGACAATTAGTGAATCACTCTAAGGAAGATCGCTGTCAAGGTTTGCATTGTGTAGGAATTGGTGGATCACATTATTGATGTTCCCCAATATGAGAAGATTTCTGCAAGATAAATCCCTCATGTTTTGATGGCAAAGATAAAAGCCTTGGGAGGTGAAAATGGCCAGCAATTGTTGTCACTCTGTAGGAATAAAGCTCTGGGATTTTTCACAACATTGTGTCATTGTATGAAATATAGAGTTATCTTTATAACCCTAACACATCAATGAATAGTCCACCAAATATCATCAGAAAGCTTCACCTATAGGAGTGTGGGATCAAGCCTAGGAAAACTCACAATTAAGATTTTTTTAAAATGCAGATGGTGTCATTCACATGGACTTTTTTGAACCTGGAACTATTATCAGCAATGAGTATTTCATTAAAGAAGTCCCTGTGGATTTTACTCTCGTAGTTGTTGCTGACTAGGGTGGGGGGTGTCATCTCCATTGAGCCAGTGTTGTCCAAAGTCATTTATGTGGTCATATGACCAGCATGACATCATGGAGCACTGTTACTTTCCTACCAAAGTGGTATCAGTTTATCTATTCCCATTTCATGCTTTCAAACTGCTAGGTTTTCAGCAAGTTCACCCTTATCATGTGGCACTCAGACCTTGAACTCAGGCTGATGGCTTTCCAGCTGACAAGCCCAGCGTCCTAAACCCTGAGCCACAACAGTGCCTTAATATTATGTTGCAAAACTCAAAATTTAAAACAATGATTAAGCAGAGTTTGGAAGTACAAGAATGACATTTTGCTGCCACTTGATCATGCTAGGCCTTGCACCTCATGAGCCACCCATCATTGCAAAGTTGGATCTCATTGATATGCCCCATCTATCACACAGTGATAGAGTTGGCACTATACAACTTTCACCTTTTCCCAAAGTTGAAGGAACATTTCTGTGTCGACCTCTGTTGGACTCAAATGGAGAGATGGAAAGAATTAATTGAAGAGGTAAAATATGTCTTCAGTGACAGCTTTAACAAACTTGTCCATCCTTGGTAGAATCATGTAGCAGTTGATGGTTATTATGTGGAGAGGTAAATGCAGCTAATAAAAGTGCTCATTTTTAAGAATTATTATTTTTGTTTCATTTATTAAAATATGCTTAATTATGTTAGTATCATAGAGGCAAAGGCATTATTTTTTTTTACTTAAACCTTGTATAAAAAATGGAAGGAATGAAAGGTCATGTGTCCTATCCCATATCTAAAGCAGAGGTGGGTTTCTCCCAGTTCGGCCTGGTTTGGCTGAACCGGTAGTGTAATTCAGGCCTAGGTTGCAGAACTGGCAGCAACCCATGCCTGCCACACACCCCCAAACTGTTTTCCTCACCGCTGCTGGGCTGCCACCACCATTTTGGTTTTTAGTGACTGAGCGCATGCAGTTCACTGTAAATTGTCCTGCGCATGCGCGAAGAAGAATTTCCATTGAACTGTGTGTGCAAGCGCAGCGCCCATCTGGCACGTGTGCAGGTTGCAAACCGGTAGTAAAACCGGCAGCAACCCACACCTGATCTAAAGGAGTTGTCAAGAGCACCTGTTTTTTTTTTTTTCTTCAAATGAAAGAAGATAAATTTTACGTATAAAACATAAATCTGACTCTAGCTTGGATCTTTCATGTACATGCACAAATATATGACACTTTTTTCCCTCAGCTGTCCTTGAAAACGAAGATCTCTTATACAGAGACGTCAACGCTCCTGTGATTGTGGGCGTGTAGAAACAACAGGACATGTTGTTTCTAGTGCCTATACTATAGTTCTGAATGTACTGTCCTCATTTTACTATTGTTGTATAAATACCCAGGCTGCACAGGGCTATTTTACATCTCCCTGCTGCTCTTAGATATCAACCCCATTACAACATATAGTGCTGCTCAGTTTTCTGCAGCCGTACTCAAAATGCATCAGAAGATGACCCAATGTCACAAATTAATTTCAATGAGTATCTAGATTAGGATAGGTTTAGTTTGTTTGTTTTTTTTAATGTCCATTTACTGCTTTTATTTTTGGTCCCTTTTTAGGCTTTTGAAGACATTTTTTTAGCTCTTTGTGTAATTTTTTTTCTTTGTTTAATTTTTGGCATCCCACCATCCTTATGCTGATCTTTGACTGTAATAAGCAATGATTAATAGCTAGGTAGCTAGATAAATAGAAAGACAGAGAAAAGGTAGACAAATAGAGCTGCCCGACTCAAACAATAAAACTCTGGTTGGTGTACAACAGCAACAAAACAAGAACAAAACAAGGAACCTCAAAGCATAATAATAAAAAAGCAAAGAGACTCCACTTAACTAAATCCAAATTCCCAGGGAAAAAGTCAATGAAGTCTTCAAGGTGAGGATTGTGGAAACCTGTCATATATTGGCGGAGAGATATGCAAAACATAATGGAATACATAATACATAATACAATCTCTCTCTCTCTCCCTCCCTCCCTCCCTCCCTCCCTCCCTCCCTCTCTCTCTCTCTCCTATGACTATCACTAAGTGTTGTATTTCATGATTCATGATGAATGTATTTATGATTGCTGATATGAGGTTTAAATTAGACACGTTCGTCATATCAGTCACCTTGATAAATAATAGAAAAGATCAGTCATTGTAATAATGATAAGAATGATTGGTGCCTTCTAAATTCTATGAAGAATTTCCTTACTGACCAAGAACAATCTTTTGCAATGATATGTACATTCACATGTAATATAGTCCCTCCCAACTCTCTTATTCGGTATTCAATCCTGGGAAGAATTCTCTGAATCTCTCTCTCTGAATATCTCCCTCCCTCCCTCCTTCCCTCCCTCTCCCTCTCCCCCCCTCTGTATCCTATGACTATCACTGTGTTGTATTTCATGATACGCAATGAATGTATTTATGATAGCTATGATCACGATTTTTTTGTAACATGTTTTTTTTCCTTTCAAATTCATTCTTAGATGTACATTCTTATAATAGCTATTTAACATTTGTCATTCATATCATTTTTATGCCTGTATATTTACATTTTGATATTTTCTTATTTCCCCTTCCCCTAATTTAATCATGTGTCATCTGAGATATTTATTTCATGTTTTGTTCCCTTTTCTTTCTATTTATATCTGTTTTCAAGCCACTCATAAAATCGCCCCCATGTCCTGTAGTACATTCCTCTTTGTCCTTTATTCTCAATGTTAACTTGTTTATTTCTGCACAGGCTAATACAGCAATGGCGAACCTTTTTTGGCTTGTATGCCATAAGGGGGGGAGTGCAGGGGGGTCATACGTGGGCGTGCCGCACCCATAATGCAATGTGTGACACACACCCCAGTGTGCTTGGGCGCATGAGAGGCGCTCCCCCCATTTTTTGCATGCTTTTTTCGCCCTCCCCAGGCTCCAGAGGCTTTATAGGAGCCTGGGGAGGGTGAAAACAGCCCCCCGGAGGCCCCCCGGAGGCCCCCCGGAGGCTTCAGGGAACTTCAGGAGGCTTCCCTGAAGTCTCCTGAGGACTAAAAATGACCCTACAACTTCCTGTTTTTTCCTAGGGCCATTTTTAGTCCTTCTGAGGCTTTAGGGAAGCCTCCTGAAGGTCCCTGAAGCCTTCGGAGGGCTTAAACTGACCCTACAAGCAAACCGGAAGTCCATTCCCGAACTTCCGGTTTGCCCATAGGCCCAGTTTTTTTGCGCTCCTGAAGCTTCCAGAGGGCCTCTGGCGGTCAGGGAGGCTCTTTCCTATAAAGCCTCTGGAGCCTGGGGAGGGTGAAAAATGGCTTTAAAAAAGGCTGAACTCAGCTGGCCAGCGTGCACATGCGTCCTGGCCAGCTTACAGGGCAACGCCTCACGTGCCCTGACAAATGGCTCCACTTGCCACCTGTGGCACGTGTGACATAGGTTCGCCATCCCAGGGCTAATATCTTCTTTATTACCTCCCCTTCCGATGGGATTTTGTCTATTTTCCAATTTTTGTGCAAATACAATTCTAGCTGCTGTTATGATTTTTACAATCAAATATGAATCTTCTTTACTATATTTCTCTGGTAGAATACCCAATAAAAAGACCTCTGGCTTAAACTCTATGGGTTGATGTATCATTTTCTCTAACCATGTTTGTATTTTAACCCAATAGCTTTTTGCTTCCTTACACATCCACCACATATGATAATATGTTCCGGGCAATTGGGGACATTTCCAACATTTAGCTGATTTATCCTTAAACATTTTTGCTAAACTTTCAGGTGTCATGTGCCATCTACAAAACATTTTATATAAATTCTCTTTGTATGCTGTTGCCATTGTCAATTTATGGTTCCTTTTGCATAGTTGTTGCCATTTTTCTAGTTCTATTGTTATGATCATGATTTATGTACACTGAGAGCTTATGCACCGAAGACAAATTCCTTGTGTGTCCAATCACACTTTACCAATAAAGAATTCTGTTCTGATTCAAGAAATATATTATACTACATCACCTATTATCATTCCTTATTAATGAGCTACTTTTGTTTAATGGTCTAAGGCTACAAACCAAGAGACAAAGTTCCATCTAAGACATGGAAGCCACTGATGGTTTTTTTTTTTTTTTTTGCCAGTTACAGTCTCTCAGCCCACAAAGCCTGTCAGTTAATTCCTGTTTCAATCAACAAGCCAACATTTCTCAATAAAATAGACTCTGTGCCCACATTAAGAATGCTATGAAGGAAGAAAAACCATTCATATTAATAGAGTTTAAGGGTTAGTATTAAAGGGTAGTAATAGCTGTTTCCAGTCTTAAAAGGGAAAGATAAATATGTCAAAATACATCCAGAAGGAAAGTCTGTAATAACTCTGTATTCATTAGGTGACTGCTTTTTTTTTCCTTCAGGTTTTCAACTCATTTGGAGCAGGAAAGTAACACCACAAGCATCTGCTAATTTTATTACAGAATAGAGAATAAGGCCATCAATACCAAATCTTCTCATGAAATTATTCAAATAAAGTACTTTATCTTGTTTGGGGGGGGGGGGGAAATAGCTAAAATCTCCACGAAAAAGTCAAACACCACGAATCATTTTAAAAGAATGAAGCTGGAGGACTTGTTCAATTTCTCACACCTATTGACTTCTATATGAAAGTTGTTTTTCAAGCATAGAGAGAAGAGGATACCCTCCAACTCGATATGTATATATACCTTAAAATAATTTGGTAATCACTGGCTTTGCTGCATTACCCAGAGTCAAACATACCAGACTCCAAATGGTATTTGGCTAGAGATGAATTATACTAGAAATACTGAGAAAGATTTTAAGAATTGTAATGTCAGGGTTCCAAGTATTAAATCCATGGCAAGCAAATCTCTGAGGCAATTGGATTCCTCAAAGGGTAGCTTTATTGGAAGTATTAAATTGGCACATATCTGATGAAAACCAACTCTGAGGGTTCTCAGAGTTTTCACCTAATTAAAAGCAACGGTTTTTTACTTTCTCAAAACAATCAGTCACATGGTCCAATCACGGCTCTCCTTCCAGGGACCAGGTGTGAGAATGTCCTTGGTTCTAGAAAGTATTAAGTATTTTGTTTTGGCTACAAAATCCCAACTATCTCAATTCCCCCGTCCCTATCTCTCAGCTCCAGTGTGACAGCCCTGAAGCTTCAAGATGGCTTCGGTCAGATCAGCTTCGAGGTTGACGTACCCAGATACATGGAAATGCTTTCTGTATTTAGGAAACATCCCCAGCTGCTTGTTTCCCACCTCTTTCCAATCTTTAGCTTATATCTACAGATGCAGCTTTGGTGATCTGCAGGAGAGAAACCATAGCCTTCCGATCAATGGTGGGATGCTAACCAGTTTACTACCATTTCGCTCGTGCTCATGTGTGCATCTGGGTGGGTAGGCAGAGCCTCCCACCACCACCACTACCAGTTCGGCTGAACCAGGCTGAACCAGGCCAAAACAGGCCAAACCGGGAGCAACCCACCTCTGCTTCCAGTGCATCAAATCAAATATCAAGCCAGACAAGAAAAACCAGACAAACTCTTGTTTCTTTCTGTTACAATGCAAGCATTCATATATTTTAGCAAGACTTTTTACCCAGTTGATATAGATTTTAATTGGATGGCCAGTTTAGTTAAATATGTAACAACTGCAGAGATTGATACAGTAGTGAAAGGTATAGATCTTGAGTCTATCAGTGATGGCTCTCCAAAATGTCAGCATCCTTCAGTTGACTCTTTTATGACTTCATCCAGCTCCAATGGATCATTCCTGATAATTTAAGATGGTAAATTGGGTAGTTGTTGCTTCCAATTAGTCAAGGTACTGTGGGATTTGAGATTAGCTAGTTTGTCTAATCCAGGGGTGACAAACTGGCAACCCACGGGCCGGATACATCATGTGCATGCCATGCCCACCCCAGCTCCACAAAGGCAAAAAAAACAAACACCATTGTGATATGTCATGATACATCAAGTAATGCAATTGAGTTTGACACCCATGGTCTAATCCAGTGGTGGGCAACCTTTTTTTTCAACTGAGCCAAATCTCGCCAAAACCACGATTGAAATTTATTTTGAGAGCCACATTTTTAAAACCGAAAATACATAGGATGGTACACTGTTTTTAGTTTCAATAAACTCTGGCATTTGAAGCACACAAATCTTAAAGCTGTCAAGTTGCAAGACCCTTGCACCCCTAACCCTTTAGAAAAAAAAAACCCAGGGGTCTTCAAACCTGACAGCTTTAAGACTTGTGGACTTCAACTCCCAGAATTCCTTCTCCAGTCATGTTGGCTCAGGAACTCTGGTATTGAAGCATGCAAGTCTTAAAGCTGTCAAGTTGCAAGACCCTCGCACCCCCAACCCTTTAGGAAAAAAAACCCAGGGTCTTCAAACCTGACAGCTTGAAGACTTGTGGACTTCAACTCCCAGAATTCTGAGAATTGAAGTCCACCAAGGGCATCAATCATATTAGCCCAGGGATCTGCAAAATTGGCTCTTAAGACTGGTGGACTTCAACTCCCAGAATTCTGAGAATTGAAGTCCACCAGTCTTAAAACAGCCAACTTTGCAGACCTCTGTGTTAGCCCAAAGCCTGATGCTGGGCGGGCCTTGCTCCCCCATTGGTGGAGCCCCAAGAAGCGAGGAGGGAGAAAAAGAGACGGAGGCCAAGGAGCTTCCCCCCCGCCCCCTCCCAGCAAAAATCTAACCGGGGAGCCGGGCAGGCAGTAGCAAATTAGCCGATCACGCAGCGACCACTGGTCTAATCCATCTGGACATTTTCTGTCCTGTCCCTTATGATAAGGCCTTTAAGTCCCCTTTTCTTTTGTTATAATATTTTTTATTTTTTATTTCATTTTCATACAAATAACCACATGTATACCATCACATAACCAACACTATTTTGTATTATTAAATTTATATCAATTCGTCTTACCATCAAACCTGAAGAACTATCATTGGCTCTTCTGCTCTCCATACACCATATTTGTACCATATCCATCACTTTCTTCTCCCTCTCTCCTCCTCTCTATCTCCTTTCTTCCCTCTGTCATCCTTCTCTTCTCTACTTCCCCTTCCTCTACTTCCCCTTCCCCTTTTCTGATATTCAAGGCATCCACAAAGTCTCTATCAGTTCACTTCTGGTCCTGCTACTAATTTCAATTATCCTTTCTTTATCTTCTCTCCTATATTTAAAATGGTTTTTCAGTTTAATTCCTAAACAACTCACTCTTAACTAATCACATAAACTATATATTTAAGGCCTATAGAATTCTATGCATTCATTGAAGCCTGATCCAATGTTCAAATTCTCTACCTTTGTTCCAAATCTTTTAACCCGATTCCTAAATTCAGAACAATGCAAAACAATAATCAATGCAAAAACCAGAAATTCATGTGATAATAATGTGTCTTAGCAATGTAGTGCAAATACAGAAATACTTTTTGCTAAAAATAGGCTATCAGGAAAGAGAGATGTGATTTTTTTTTAAAAAAAAGATGGGAATGGGAAATATCACCTGAAAATTTGGCATTCAAATAGCAGAACAAGCAGAAGGCAAAAGATGTGCAGGAATATCTGGAAACAACAGAAGGCAAGGAAGGGATACCAGTGGAGATTAATTTCCTAAAAGTAGCATGATAATTATGAGCATTTATCAGAATATAAGAAGTCCAGAAAGACAATTGGAAAGCTTCTGTATGTAGCCACATCACAAGGCCAAACACTGTTGTAGCTGTGGAGATTTTTAGGAGTAAATCAAGGCCGCTGATTAAAAATGAATGGCAACGCTTGTGAAAGCCAGACTGTCGGCAAGCAGTTATCTCAGACTAATGAAAAAGAGGGAAGCTAAACTCATCTGGTTACACAAACTGTTCCTGCATTTTGGAATTGATGAGCCAAAGCCAATCAATGACAACCAAGGGTGCTTCAAATCCCCAGTGATGATGGGAAAAAATTAAATCTTGGATTAAGCACATCAACCAAAAGCACTGTGATATATGAGATAGTGGCAGATGCTTCACTAAGCCACCATCAAGGGGCTACTACCAGACTCTTTGAGTAATGATGATGGGAATCCTCTCTTCGTTTATTTTTTTAGGATCGGTGTACAACTTCAGGGAAGCAGATGGAGATGCAGCTCTAGAACATTTGCAACTAGGAATACATCATGCAGAAACAGCTAGAAAGAGACTCTGTTTTAGCTCCATTCATCCAGCCTGCTTCCTTCTGTTGGAAGAAATGTCCTTCTGGGTTCAGTTCCAAGTGGGGAAAAAGACACTGGAAACATGGAGGCCGTTTGGAAAGATGGTTTAATGGTGGACAGGATCACATGGCTTGAGCTCCTGAACAGAAGAGGGGGATCACATGCTTCCAAATGTTGGGTGAAGAAGAAAAGAGAGAGAGATGCTGAAAGTCCCTGGTTTTATGCCCTCTCTGGCCTTTGATCTTGATCTTGTATTCTGATTGGTTGTCAGACTCCCATGGGGCCATGCGGGGGCAACTCTGTAGGCTGTGTTTCGAGTCCAAGTTTGACTGAGCATTGCTTCTTCCTAGGTGCCCTGTGGTGAGATGGGGAAACAGCTAATACTATCATGCCTTAATCCCATCACCCTGGAGCTGAAGGAGGTGAGATCTTTGTTAAGTAGAATAGACTGGCTCAGGCCTTTTAATGGCCCATTGACAAAGGTGGGGGCTATTAAGAGTGAGTCTGTTTCCTGCCTAAAAACATGTTTCTCCATTTCTTATCCGGGAAAATATAAAATTCTGCCTTTTCAGTATTTCCCAGGATATTTCATTTTTCTAGGAGAGGGGTGGGTTTCAACTTCCTACACTTTCTTCTTTTTTCTCCTTTCCCCCCAGCTTGAGGACAGAAAACTCATAGCTGTAGTTTTTCAATATGAGCATGTAACTTCCTGTATAAATGTGACTCATCCTTTTGGACCATTATGTCCAGAAATAGTGATGTCTGTTCTTGTAACAACACACATAATGCATATTGATTAGTAGTAGTGTTTATTAAAGATATATGCTGCCTAACTCACACTGATTCTGAGTGATTAAACAAAAGGTAATTTTTTGGGATGACTTTCAATAGTTCTTAGCAAGGACACTATTCTGCAAACTCAAAATTTTAACCCAGCAACATTAAAAGGTGAGAAAAGATAACTGAGATTACAGCAATTTTTCTATTCATAGGTACAGCTAAAGGTTCCCCTCGCACATATATACTAGTCGTTCCTGACTTTACAGGATGGTGCTCATCCCCGTTTCAAAGCCAAAGAGCCAGTGTTGTCTGAAGACGTCTCCTTGGTCATGTAGCTGGCATGACTAAATGTAGAAGGTGCAAGGAACACTGTTACCTTCCCACCAAAGGTGGTCCCTATTTTTCTACTTGCATTTTTACATGATTTCAAACTGCTAGGTTGGTAGAAGCTGGGACAAGTAACGGGAGCTCACTCTGTTATGCGGCGCTAGGGATTCGAACCACCGAACTGCCAACCTTTCTGATTGACAAGCTGAGTGCCTTAGCCACTGAGCCACCATGTCTATCCATAGTGACATCATTAATGTGACTAAAAACTACATAAAATCTTAAAACTGTAGCCTAATGCCCACTGAATGTTGGGAAATTGTTTACTTACCCTTGTAAACTCTTGGAGAAAAACACTCTAATAGTGAAGGAAATAATATTGCTCTATTTGTCTGGCATTAATTGAATGGATCATCTATGCAATTAATTGAATAGATCATCTTTTATATGATCCTCTGATTTTATTGCAGTTAACCCTCATTTTTCTCCTCTTGTAAATGTTTAGGTACTGTTAATGGGATTAGACAGACATACTGTTACATAGAGGCCTTAAGGGATGAACTAGCGTTCCATTCTCTAGTTCTAATCAGTGTTGCTATGTTTTCCCACCCTGCTGCCATGTTACTAGTTTCAGATCTCACTGATGCCCACTACGTCCCCGAGGTTAGTACTTGGTGCTCAGACGGATGATGGTGATCATAATTCAAGTTTCTGGAGATATTTAAAATGTTAAGATATATCCAGATATCTCAGAGCCCTAGATAATTACTGCCCAAATGTGTTAAGTATTGCACTTCTCCAACATGAAGGTGCAATGGCTAAAAAACCAATAGCATTAGCATTTAGGCTTATGTATCATCCTGTAGTGCTTTACACCACTCTGTGTATGTATTACAATGCAGTAGTATTAGTTGCATATTGACCCCAACAATCTGGTTCCTCATTTTTACCAACCTTGGAAGGATGGAAGGATGAGTCAACCTTGAGTCGGGTTAGGTTCAAACTCTTAAGTTGTGGGCAGAGTTTGCCTGCAAAACTGCACTTCAACCACTGCATCACCAGGGTTGTTAGTCTAGCAACTAAGCCTGGTAAATTGTAGCCTCTTCTGCATCTATTATGATCACAGATCCCCTTTATGGCAGAAAAGAGAAAAATGTGGGAATTTTGATAGGACAGGCAGAAAGCATGATCTCTGCTAGCTTTTATGCAGAAGGCAGTCCATGTTCTCCAGCATACTTATTCCAAATCTCCTAAGGCAATAGCAATAGCACTTAGATGTATATACTGCTTCAGTATACTGCTTTATAGCATTATCTATAAAGAGTCGAGGGATGCGGTGGATACGGCTATGATGCTGAGCTTGTGGATCAGAAAGGTCGGCAGGTCAATGGTTCAAATCCCTAACACCACGTGACGGAGTGAGTTCCCGTCATTTGTCCCAGCTTCTGCCAACCTAGCAGTTCGAAAGCACGTAAAATGCAAGTAGAAAAATAGGAACCACCTTTGGTGGGAAGGTAACAGCGTTCCGTGTGCCTTTAACATTTAATCATGCTGGCTACATGACCATGGAGACATCTTCAGACAGTGCTGGCTCTTTGGCTTTGAAACGGAGATGAGCACCGCCTCCTAGAGTCAGAAATGACTAGCACATATGTGAGAGGGGAACCTTTACCTCTATCTCATAAAGAGTCAGAGTCAGCATATTGCCCTCAACAATTTGGGTCCTCATTTTACTGACCTCGGAAGGATGGAAGGCTGAGTCAACCTTTAACAGGTCAGGATCTTTCAAGAATGCCCTGTTCCCTGAGACAGAGGAAATATGGGCAGTAGAAAGTTCTCTTCTACTCATCTGAATTTTTTGTCTGTACTTCAAAATATAATATAAATAGTAAGAGGACTCATGTAATTCAATTTCCTTTTCAAGAAACAGTTGCAGCTTTGAAATTAGACTGTTTGATGTGCTTCACCTCAACAAACTAAAGGCATCACCTTGAAATGTTCCTGGATTGTTAACATAATCTAAAATGCAGAAATGAGAATGTTACAATAGGCTTCCAGCTGGCACAAAAATGTTTGTGACAAGAGAGACGGTTGGTTTGAGGCAAAATGTTTAAATTCTAAACTGAAATGTTGCCATGCTTCATCTCTCAAAAAACTGGCTATACATCCAATGGAATGCTGGTGCATGTTTAATAATCTGTTCTTTGGGGGGGAAATGTATGCATGTATGTAGGAGTGTTACATATACAAATATATATATGTATGTATGTTTGTATATATACATGCATACATTTATATATGTATGTATGTTTGTATATATACATGCATACATTTATATATGCATACATATATTTGATGAACTGCCAGTACCTAGTCTTTTGCACTTTCCTCCATCCCAAAGGATATGTTCTTCTAGTGCAAAGGTGTCAAACTCAAGGCCCAGAGGCTGGATCTGGACACGGGGTGCTTAAATCTGGTCCACAGGGTCATCCTGGAAACCATGAAGGATCGACCCGCTGTGCCTCTGCCAGCCAAAATGGAGTTCGGGAGTGGCCCTCCTGAGCTCCATTTTCATCTGCGATGGTCTCCTGCAACCCTCTGCCAGCAAAAACAGAGCTCAGGATGGCCACACGCAGCCCTCCAAAGTTCCATTTTCCGAAGCCCTCCAAGCGAGGAAAGGCCAGTTGGAAAAGGGGCTTTGCTCCTGCTCCGGGCTGTAAGCTTCCCTCCGAAGTCTTGGGATGTTCTGAGGAGACCCCCAAGGAAAAACGCCGCTGCCAGTTACTTTTAACCATATATTTTGGTCCTATGACTGCAGAATGCTGCAAAATACCCTAAATGCAGGCCAGTTGTTGAGTGTTTCAAATGTGATTGGAACACTCAACAAGGTGACCACAGTGTGTGTGTGTGAGAGAGTGAGACAGACAGACAGAGAGAGGAACAGAGAGAGACAGAGAGAGGGAGTGAGGGAGGGAATCAGAGAGAGACTGACAGACACACACACACACACACAGAGACAGAGAGGGGGAGGGAGGGAGGGAGAGAAAGATAGACAGACAGAGAGAGACACACACACAGAGTGAGTGATTAAGTGAATGAGTGAGAGACAGACACACCCACATACACACACAGAGTGACAGAGAGAGGAAGGGAGGGGAGAGAGACAGAGAGAGAGGGAGAGACAGACACACAGACACACACACAGAGTGAGTGAGAGACAGACAGACAGACACACACACACACAGAGTGACAGAGATGGGGGAGGGAGAAGAGAGAGAGAGACAGAGAGAGAGACAGACAGATAGACACACAGAGAAAATGACAGAGGGAGACAGAGAGGGAGGGAGGGAGAGAGAGACAAAGAGCCAGAGAGAGAGAGGGAAAGAAAAAAAGGAAGTGGGAGAGAGAGATGAAAGAAAGAAAGAAAAAGAAAGAGAACTTATGACCACAATTGAGCCCAAAATTTTGGTTGCTAAGCAAGAGCGTCGTTAAGTGAGTTTCACCACATTTTCCAAATTAGCCATGCCCACCTGGTCACATGACTGCCAAGCCACTCCCACCCGGTCACATGGTCGGCAAGCCACTCCCACCAGGTCACATGGCCAGCAAGCCACTCCCACCCGGTCACATGGTCGGCAAGCCACTCCCACCAGGTCACATGGCCAGCAAGCCACTCCCACAAAGGAGGCCACACCCACAGAGTAGGTTCCAAAAAAATTTGAAACCCACCACTGACTTGGACCCTCATAGGCATGACATGAATGATATTGAACTGGCCATGCTCCCTGGCCATGCCCCCACATCCCCCGAGGTCAAACACAACCCTGATTTGACCCTCAATTAAATCGAGTTTGACAGCCCTGTTCTAGTGCTTTCAGACCTCACCAAAACTACCAGCTCCACTGCTGTCATCTCACCACTGAACAGCTGACATGCAAGCTGTAGTGGCTCAACATTGCTTTCAACCAGCTTGCAGAATTCCAGAAAATATGAAAATCAGTTCTTGTGACCTGGTATACAAGCACACAATTGACAGTTGATAGTACAAATTAACCAATAGAAAATATAAAGCTATGATGCTTGTAAAATTACCTATGGCCTATGCTACAGTAATAAAGTGGCACATTGAGATAAATTAATTAGTTTCAGTGAATTCTTATAATCTGTTACTCGTGAGCTGTTCTGCCTTCTCAGAAGAGCATGGAAGGCATCACTGAAGTGCTTTGTGTTCTGGAGGTGATTGTCAGGGACAAAGAACCTGTTCTGATCTAGGCTTTCCCAGCAGCACGAAGCCGAGTCCTCGTTCCAATAAACCCCTTTTATTTAATTTGCAGCAATTTCCTCTCCAGCAAAGTCTTTCCTCTCCCAGCCTTTCAAGATAGTTCACAATTACCGACCTTTAACAGGCTTGGAGAGTGGCTAGGCCGATATCTTTCAGATGCCACAATACTTGGCAAGAATGCAAGAATGAACTAATGGTCTCCTGCAAACACCCCTCCCCTTTCACTCCTCTGTTATTTCCTCTGGGAGGGGCCATTCACTATTCACCTGTGGCCTTACTCCCAAGTAACCTTTGTTCCTTAGCTGTTCCCTTCATCTGGCAATTCTGCACATGTGCACACAGGAAACAGGCTCCAGCTGTTCATCTGCCTCACCAATGTTTGACTCCGAAGGAAGTTGATAACTGTTGGACGGCCCTGGCCCCATCTCTTCCTCCAACACAGAGCACTCATCAGAGCCTTCCCTCGCTCCTCCCCAACCTCCTCACTGTCCAAATCTGCTGCCAACTCCACTGGCTACTGGTGGGCCACAGCAGAACCAGAAACACTCACTGAGGTCAAAACTCTGAAGAGTTTATTATTGTTAGCTATACACAAAAATCTGGCTCACTAATGGTCAAAGCTTAATTGACACCAGAAGGGTTGATGGGGAATTCTGGGAGTTAATGTTGATTGCAGGAAAAACGATTTTAGCAATAGAGTAGTAAATGTGGAACACCCTACCTGATCCTATTGTTAGTTCCTCTTACCCCCCTACCTTTTACCTTAAGCTGTCTACCGTGGACCTTACGCATTGCTTAAGAGGTCCCTAAGGGGGCGTACATAAGCGCACCAGCATGCCTACCGTCCCTGCCCTACTGTCCCATTTATATGTACTCTTTTTATGTGTTTATGGCTATGTTTTGCTTAATTATATCCACTTTTGTGCCATTTTTTCATGTGTTTTCATACTTGTTTCTTTGTACTTGTTGACAAATAAATAAATAAATAAAAATGACAACTTATCTTCAAGTTGCCAGGATCTAGAAACATAGTCTTAGACACTGGAACAGCTTTACTGTTGTTGTTTTGCAGTGTGTAAGGAGAATTGCCTATCTTCCCTTTCTAACACCTTCTTGATCTGCCAATATTAGCAGCTAATAACGCCAATCTTCATGTTGTGAAAAACTAACCTGCTGATTTCAGTGAATAATACCAGTGGAGCAGAAGAGAAAACACAGGAACAAAACGAGAGCAGATTCTTTTTTCATTGCAACAATAAGAATGCACCGTGTTTTCCGCAAAGAAGGTGAACAGTCGGCCTTGGATCCACCACATAATCAAAACTACATTTTAAGAATTTATTTGATGCTATCCAAGGTAAATTAAAATGTCACCCTTTGGAGAGCAAAGAAAATCTCTTGTTTCTCACAAAGATATCCTTAAGCTCCTGAACAGTTAAAAAGCAATTGAAAGATCATATCCTTTGTATTCCTTTTGCTCAGAAAACAATCGTATTTTTCTGTTTGTCCTCACTATGACACTTTATACAGTATCAAGATGTGCAAAGCAAATGGATTACTAAGTGCTCCCTCAGTGCCTATATATTAGCTGCGTCCAAAAGTATTGGGGCTGTAAACTTTCTGTAGAGGCAATTTTGCAGTGGAAAGAAATGAAGAAAAAAAAAAAGACTCTGGCCATTACATAAATTTTTAAAACTGAGTCAAGCATTTTGGTGTTTGTGTGTGTGTGTTGGTGTGCATGTATGTGTGTCGGGGTGGAAGGAATGTAAAATGGAGTGAATTCCCACTTACATTTGTCTTACGATAGATTTGCTGGAAGCAAAGCATCTAAAACCAGTCTCGACAAGATCTGTAGTGCTATTCTTTGACATCTATACTACCAATGAAGATGTGGTTACTTCATCCAATGCATTATTTATTTACTCTTAGAGAACGTTGGTTTAGTTTGAAATTTAACATCGACATTGAGCAAATAAGTCACAGTGGAGAGTCAACATGACGTATTGGTGAAAATGTTGGTTTAAGATTATTATTAATTCATCTTCACTCTTGATGAATTTGGGCTACTTTTTCTCTTCTAGGCCAATCAGCTTCATAAATTTACAGATACAGATTAACAGAGTAGGAAGGGACCTTGTAGGTCATCTATTCCAACACCACCACCATCCCCCAAGCCGACTGTATTTTGGTAGAGTGAAAAGTATAGGGAGATCCCCACTAAGTCACCTTAATCTCTGGAGGAAAAGTGGGATAGTGAAATAAAAAAGATTTAGTAAGCATTAATAAGGAGAGAAGCAACCTAGAACTAAAGAGAAATGTCTTGAAAGTTAGAATAATTAATCAGTAGAGCAACTCGCCTCCAGAAGTTGTAGGTGAAGAGGTTGGACAACCATTTGTCTGAGATACTATAGAGCAGTGATGGCGAACCTTTTTTGGCTCGCATGCCACAAGTGGGGGGAGCGCAGGAGGGTCGAGTGCGGGTGTGCCGCACCCATAATGCAACGCACGACCCCCCCAGTGCGCATGCGTGCACAACGCGCGACCCCCCCATTTTTACAATTTTTTTGCCCTCCCCAGGCTCCAGGGGCTTTATAGGAGCCTGAGGAGGGCGAAAAGAGCCTCCCCCGACCCCCCCCCTGGAGGCCCTCCGGAGGCTTCAGGGACTGTCCGGAGGCTTCCCTGAAGCCTTCGGAGCACTTAAAACCACCCTCCGAGCAAACTGGAAGTGACTTCCGGGTTGCTCGGAGGGTCATTTTAAGCGCTCCGAAGGCATCAGGGAAGCCTCGAATGGTCCCTGAAGCCTTCGAAGCGCTTAAAACCACCCTCCGAGCAAACCGGAAGTGGAGTGACTTCCGGTTTGCTCGGAGGGTGGTTTTAAGCGCTCCGGAGGTTTCAGGGACGGTCCCTGAAGCCTCCGGGGGGGAAAGGCTCTTTTCGCCCTCCCCAGGCTCCTATAAAGCCTCTGGAGCCTGGGGAAGGCGAAAAATAGCTTTTAAAAAGGTGAACTCTGCTGGCCAGCGCGCGCATGTGCGCTGGCCAGCTGACAGGGCAGCGCCTCGCGTGCCCTGACAAATGGTTCCGCGTGCCACTTATGGCACACGTGCCATAGGTTCGCCATCACGGCTATAGAGTTTTGTATCTGAGCAGAGGATTGGACTAGAAGACCTCTAAGGTCCCTTCCAACTTATTCAGTTGTCTGTCAGATTTAAGACATTTTTGCTGGTCTTTCCTGCAGAACTCTTTTTTGAGAGTTACATCTAAAATGAAATAAATTCAAGTTGTACGTAAAAGGAGGAAAGCCACTTTACAAAGTTCTAGTATTTTAATAACTGTGAACTATTTTAATATACTATGGTTAAGAGTTCTTTGCTTTCCTCTCACCCATTGGGCCAATGGTAGCTACTATTGGTACCTGGGGTACTAGAACATTCATGCAGTGAAACCACGTGACATGATAATGTGGCAATTTTACATGTCACAGTGTGTGAACTCATTATAAGGATAGGAAACATAATGTAAACATAATGTGTAGCTCCTAGACTTGAATGAATTGCTGTGAAGACAACATAATTGTATCAGGCCACATTTCATTACTACATTTTCTGCATCTAAGCGATTGCAACTAATTAGCTCTTCCAAACATCTCATAAGGAGGCAGAATTCTGTATTAAATTATAGTGAAAAGTATGGTTCCTAAGTCATGTTGGCTTCTTTATAGTGTAAACTCATTAATATTAAACTCCCAGTGTTCTCACAATTTTGGAGTGAATAATCACTGTTTTAATGATGTTTTTGCTTGCTTCCTGGTACCATATCCCCCTGTCACGAACTGATGTTAAAATGAAGTCTTTGTTACCATCAAAAGAAGGATTTGGTGCAAACTGGATAATGATGGAGCATTATGGCACTGTAAGACCTCACATACATTTTAGTGGTAGATGTCATCCATCAAGCAGAATGAAGTCTTCCCAAATGTGGACAAAATCTAGATGTGTGTATTTCAACTCCTAAAATTATCTAGCTCTCATGACTATGGTTGAGAATTCTTGGACTTAATGTTCACATAAATCTGGAGAGTAGGGAAACCAGGAAAAGGGGTATTAAAGGACTTTTATGAGCCACGGTGACGCAGTGGTTAGAATGCAATATTGCAGGCTACTTCTGCTGACTGCTGGCTGCCTGCAATTTGGCAGTTCAAATCTCACCAGGGTCAAGGTTGACTCATCCTTCCATTCTTACAAGGTGGGTAAAATGAGGATCTAGATTGTTGGGGACAAGAGACTGATTCTGTAAACTGCTTAGAGAGGGCTGTAAAGCACCATGAAGCGGTATATAAGTTTAAGTGCTATTGCTATTTTTCCGACTGTATGACACTATTTTTTCCACTCACATAAATGCACGGCAGCAAAATGACTAACCCCAACTTTTGGAATAAATTACAAAACTGAGACAAAGATGGGAAGATTGGGATTTTTGAAATGAAAAAAAAGGCCTTTAAAAAAAACTAAATGTGATTTCTAGTTAGCTTGTATGACTTTCAAAAGAAGGAGAGAGTAGATAGCAGTGTTAGATAATCATGATCATCTTCAATTTGTAATAAATTGAGGCATCAGTTTCAGTAATATTGCTTATGGGATGGGGGGAAGAGTTGCTTTTGGGCTCTGTAAATGAAATGGCACGTTTATTATATAGCAACATTCATTTTGACAAATGGCTAGACTAGAATACAAGTTTTCTAAATCAGAAAGTGGCATATCCACTCACATGCAAGCAGGCCTGAGGTTACTACCTACTCGGCTGAACCAGTCCAAACCCACCTCTGTTCATCCCATGAAGGGGATTTTTTTTAAAAAAATGTTACAAAACCAAAATATTTAAAAAGAAAAACAATATTGGATATATACTTCAAACTCTGTACTTGATGTGTATAGCAAAACTGCCTTGCACCCTTGTTTGACATCACCCTTATAAACTCAGTGAACAGTTATTTATGTAATTTATTGAATTTTAATTTCATTACTTGTTCATTTCAGTTTGCAAAGTTTAGTTTCATTGCATTTATGGATATATTTTATATTTCATTTCAGTTTATGAATGGTCATCTCAAAAATCTGGAGCTCAAAAATGCTGTACATTGTAAATGTACAATTAGGACATTATTGATTTATGTGTCCATGTGTAGGTGAGGGGGGCCGTATGAGTCTTACTCCAGGACTTAATAATCCTCTTGGCGGCCCTGCGTGTAAACCTGGGAGCTACCCCTTCCTTTCTGGTCATTTCAATTTTGGTCCTCCTTGAAACCCAAAGTCAGTAGAAGATTCGGTGCATTTCCATTGATCAGCTGATTGTAAAGATCTCTCATTGAAGCTGAGTGTATAATATTTATAAATGTGTTGGAGTTTAGAATGCAAGTCCTATTGCCTGGTGACCCTAGGGAATTACAGTTTGAATAGCAGTTCTCTCATTGTCTCTGTTTCTATAGAAGCAGTGCTTTATTTTGTTTTTCCTTCCCCCCAGACAGCTTAGCACAGAAATCTAGGGGAAAGAAGACATGAATTTTACATTTTTCAGACAGCCTCCTACAATATTAACTCATAGATTACGATGTGTAATGTTTGGTATTGCCCCGTATTCCTGCCATCTGTATGAACGGCTCAGAACAGAATTAGAACAATTTAAATTGTTTATTAATCAGAAGCACCCCACTGACCTTATTAATTGGAAACAATCAGTTACAAGTTAGTAAATAGATTAATTGTGTCTGCATTTTCCCATAAGCTTTTTAGAAACACGGTTCTAAACATCAGGCCACAAAGTTTCCAAATCAAGGATTTCTTGTTCAACTCCAAAGTTGACCTCTTGCTTGTGTATAAAGTAAAACCCACCCCTCCACTAGAAAATGAAATATTTTAGGCAATAATAAAAGGGCAGAATATTTCCCCTAAAAGAGAGACAGAAACTCACCCCCCGCATCTTTGTCAATGGGCCATTAAGGCCTAAGCCAGTCTATTCTACATAACAAAGATCTACCTCCTTCAGGAGGATCCATCTAGCAAGCAGAAACTCACCAGATGGCACCTGGGAAGATTACATCAGCCAGCAGCTCAAACAGGCTTGGGTCTCAGGACAGCCTACAAAGATAGGTAAGACCAGAGGTGAGTTGCTACAGGTTCACACCAGTTCAGGTGAACCAGTAATGGAAATTGGGACTGGGTCACCGAACCGGTAGGGATGGCAGGCTGGCCACCCCCACCCCCCAAACTGGTTCCCTGTTCCCACTGCCATTGCCGGCTTGTTTTTTAGTCATTTTTTTCATGTTCTGCGCATGTGCAAAACAATTTATGGTCAACTGCGCGCACACAAGCAGTGCGCACCTAGCGCATGCAGCAATGCCAGCAGCAGTCCCATGGGAGTCCTTGTCCCCTGGGAGTCTGACAACCAATCAGAATGCATTTCTTAAACAGGAACAGGAACCTCTGAGGTGAGGCCCAGAGAGGGCATAAAACCAGAGCACTCTTAGCATCTCTTTCCTTTTCTGCTCAGGAACTCAAGCCATGTGATCCTGTCCACCATGAAACCATCTTTCCAAGCAGCCTCCATGTTTCTAGTGTCTTTTCTCCCACTTTGAACTGAACCCAGATGGACATTTCTTCCAACACTTGTCTTTTCAGGATGTGCAATAGACTTCTGAAATGGCTTGGTTTCCACCTGGCAAGACATTAGAATTCAGTTCTCCTCCTTGAAGTAAGGAGGTGGTACATTCTCTCTTGTGAACTTTTGTTTCCTTGAGGCATCTTCTGGCATTTTCAATAGCGTTTTTTGCATGTGCAGCATTTTTTTTTAATCACATGCTACCTTTTGCTCAGGTTCAGAAGGATCTTTCTAAGTTTTAATGTCCTATCTTATTATTATTATCGAATCTTATTAATCTTCATATAGGGACGTAGTGGCTCAGTGACTAAGACGCTGAGCTTGTCGATCGGCAATCAGTCGGCAGTTCAGCAGTTCAAATCCCTAGCACCATGTAATGGAGTGAGCTCCCGTTACTTGTCTCAGCTTCTGCCAACCTAGCAGTCCGAAAGCATGTAAAAGTGCAAGTAGAAAAATAGGAACCACCTTTGGTGGGAAGGTAACAATGTTCCGTGCGCCTTCAGCGTTTAGTTATGCCAGCCACATGACCATGGAAACATCTTCAGACAGCGCTGGCTCTTTGGCTTTGAAACGGAGATGAGCACCGCCCCCTAGAGTCGGGAATGACTAGCACATATGTCCGAGGGGAACCTTTACCTTCACCTTAATCATCATAGGGCTTGGAAGGTATTAGCATCATTCAATTTCCAATAAACATCTATAGATTTTATCTATATACTCTCAAGAGAATATCTGGTATTATAATGGGTTCCTTGGTTTCTACTTTATTCTGTCTACTTTTATCATACAAGTTTCTGATGATAACATATTCACATTAGCCAGGCTAATATAATTAATATTGTCCTTAAATTTACACATTCGTATGTTCTAGATGAGGTTAGTAATGATCTTCCAGGCCTAAATTAGTTTACTTGGCTTTTGTAGGCTTTTAGGAACTTGTACATTATTGACACATGTATTTTGTGAATATAAGAATGATCTTGTATTGGGATTATACCAGATTAGTACCAATACAGGTAGTCCTCGACTTCAAACAGTTCATTTAGTGACCATTCAAAGTTACAACCGCACTCAAAAAAGTGACATCACTTTTTTTCACACTTATGACCTTTCATGTGATCAAAATTCAGGTGTTTGGTAACTAGTTCATACTTCTAATCATTGCAGTATCCCGCAGTTATATTAATTCCTTTTGCGACCTTCTGACAAGTTAAGTCAATGGGGAAGTCAGATTCACTTAACAACCATATCAGATGTGGGTTCCTATCGGTTCGTTCCTGTTCGGCCGAACTGGTAGTACTTTGGCGGCCTGGGTACCTAGAACCAGCAGTGACCCAGGCCTGCCACGCCCACAAACCGGTTCTCCAGGCTGCGCCATAGGCACCGCCATCTTGTTTTTTTGCTTCTGCGCAAGTGCAGAACAAATTTTATTGGACAGCACATGCGCTCAAAGCACGCATCAAGTGTGCGCATGCAAAGTGCACATGAGCAAAGTGCACACAAGCGAACCAGCAGTAGTGTCTGCCAGAGCCCACCCCTGAACCATATTACTAACTTATCCACTGCATTGATTCACTCAACAACTGCGGCAAGAAAGGTTATAAAATGGGGGAAAACTCACTTAACAAATCTTTCACTTAAGAATAAAAATGTTGGGCTCAATTGTGGTCATAAATCGAGGATTACCTGTAATGGATATAGTCCTTGTTCAACATTTAGAGAAATATGGAAATTTCAACTTTAGCTTCTACTTTGCTATACCCTGGATTATTAGCAGAGTGCTTTCCTCTTTTAACTGTAGACTCTTTCTTAAATCCTGTTAACTTAAAATTGTCAAATAAAGAGGGTTCAGGCTCTTCAGCTGCCAAACACAAAGAGCACATAATAGAACTTAATCAGATGCATTCAGTATTCACATTGCTATTACCATCTTGTACCTTCTCTTTGACTTTATCTGTAATAGTTGTGTAATTTGCACATCACAATGATTCTTTTCAGATGTTCATAAACCAAGGTGGAAATGAAGGTGGAAACTCATTGCTGCATTAAGAAGAAAAGCTTGTAGTGAAAGAGTAATCGCATTTTGCTGGTTATAGTTTTTTCTCTCTACAAAATCCAGAATCAAAAGTTCCCAAGCCTGTAGGACAGGGGTCGGCAACCTTAAACATTCAAAAAGCCACAAAGGTCCTAAACGGAAGCCCCCCGTTCAATTCTGGAGCCAACCAGAAGTCTGGTTCCCCCACCATAGAGTCTCCTCCTAGTGCGGCATCCTTTTTCCTCTATCTGTCCTAACCGAAAGCTGTAGAGCTGATCAGCGACAGGGAGATGCAGCAGAGGGATGAAAGAGCCCCTGCTGCAGGAGATTGTAAAATAGACAACCAAATTCAAACCCCCTCTTCAACCTTACCCACAAACAAAAGGAACTCAGAAATGGAGAACTGGGTAGCAGAGAACATGTTCCCTTAACTTTCTTTATATCAATGGCTCAAGAAGTCAAAAGGCAACTGTATAATTGGATTCCCACTTCCTTTAACTTTAGCTTAAAGAAAGATAAATAGCAGGTGAGGAAAGTGATGGATGTTGAAATCATGCAGGGCTCCACATCTAAAACCATAGTCAGGGAGAGTCTTGTCTCTAAAGTAACAAGGAAGACATGCATTTCTCCTGAAAAATGAAGCTAACAATTAGAGCTCAAATGTGAGACGTGGGTTGCTTATTAAAGTCAAACTGTCCTCCTATGACCAAAATTCACAGACATTCCTTTAAAACTTGAGTAAGAAGTATCAATGCCTTCTACGACCTTCTGTAATTATAATATGAAGATGAGATCTCAAAAGACATGGATGTTTTCTTCTCTTTCTTTATCTGAGATAAAGTTCTTCAAGTAATGAATCACATTTTTTCTTACAGACTACAAACATCCTCTTAACACTTATGTGTCACTTTTCTTCCTAGAGAGAAGCAGTGTCACTTTAATTGCTAATACACTGATTTTGCGCAGCAGATATTGTTCACAACACACCAAAGGAATACTTTCATTCAGGAAAATTCTTTTCTGTTTTAAGTAAAAAGCACGCGCACACACACACACACACACACACACACACACACACTTGAAATAAGTCGATGTATTCTTTTAACACACACCACCCAGAAATAAGTGGTACTTCATTTATGTACATTCAGACGTTTTTGTTGTAGTGGTTTGGTAGTTCATGAAAAACTTGATATTTTTTTTTGCTGCATCTGAAGAAGTAAAGGTAAAGGTAAAGGTTCCCCTTGCACATATGTACTAGTCGTTCCCAACTCTAGGGGGGGGGTGCTCATCTCCATTTCAAAGCTGAACAGCCAGCGCTGTCTGAAGACATCTCCATGGTCATGTGACAGGCATGAGTAAATGCCGAAGGCACACAGAACGCTGTTACCTTCCCACCAAAGTGGTCCCTATTTTTCTACTTGTATTTTTACGTGCTTTCGAACTGCTAGGTTCACAGAACCTGGGACAAGTAATAACCACCTATATATAGACTTGCGTGGACCTTTTATCAGAGTCTTAAAAGAGTTATACCATAGCTGCAAGGAATCAGCCTTGCCTTACATTGTATCAGTTTACTGATTACAGCTTACAACCTTTCATCAGATGGCAGCTATTAAATCCTCAGTACCTTGACAATGTTTAATTGTGGATGAAAATTTTTATTTAATATTTCTTTGAAGGTTTTGAGCAACCAGAGCCATTTCATCATATATTTACATTATGGAGAAGGGCTAACAAGGAATAAGATAATAACTGAAGCTCCTTGATGAGGAGGTCTGTTTAGAATGGGGTTCAAGCCTTCTTCCCCTCTCTAAATTATGCTATAAAACTGGCTTAAGATCCATGTTTCATCCTGGGCAATAATTTCAATCTAAGTCTAAAAGGTAACGGTAAAGGTTCCCCTTGCACATATGTGCTAGTCATTCCTGACTCTAGGGGTGGTGCTCATCTCCATTTGAAAGCCGAAGAGCCAGCGCTGTCCAAAGACATCTCTGTGGTCATGTGGCCAGTATGACTAAATGCCGAAGGCACACGGAATGCTGTTATATTCCCACTAAAGGTGGTTCCTATTTTTCTCCTTGCATTTTTACATGCTTTCGAACTGCTAGGTTGGCAGAAGCTGGGACAAGTAACGGGAGCTCACTCCGTTATGCAGCGCTAGGGATTCGAACCGCCGAACTGTCAACCTTTCTGATTGATAAGCTCAGCGTCTTAGCCACTGAGCCACCGCGTCCCTTCTGAAGAAGTACACATCTATAATTTGAATAAATTCTGGATAGATCCATAACATAGTTTTCATGTTTTCATTCCAGTGTTGTTTCATTGTTAAATATTTCTAATTTAGATAGCATGACGTCAATGCACAAATTCTTATCACTTGAACTCCTAATGCTGAACCAACCGCGACAGAAAAATGGCATTTGTGACAAAATGTTACAGTATGTTCTCCTTCCAATAAGTACCTGCTATTAGATTTCAGGCAGCCTCATTCAACATATGGGCATCTGAAGAAGAGATCAATGAATGTTCAGAAGATGTAGGTTTCTATTGCATTTCTAACTGATAGTTAGCTTTGTGTAACTAAATGATTGTAGGAGAATTGCAGGCAGAGTTCTAGGGGTGGAGTCAAGCATGTCATCAGCTTAGAATCATTACGTTTCCTAGAGCAGTCCAAGTCCAATCCCTTCTGGAATCTATTAACCCTTATCTGCAGCAATTCAGTGTTGAACTACAGTTGACTAGATTCTTGTGAATAGACTTGAATAAATCTCCTGTGCTGTTACCTAATGGATGTTCCTTCCCACCTGACAGTGATCAATTTTTTTAATTTCCCCAAACCACGATATTCTCCCAACATACTTTCTTCTTTTCTCCCACATGATTCTTTCAGCATTCCATTCTCTCAGTACTCCCTATCTGAATTCATCATTATGAGAAGTGATAACAACTGACTGCCTGAATTAACTGGGAGAAGGAGTGATAATTATTGTCTTGGAGGAGTAGTGCCTATTTTAAAACTTGTTTTTTTCTTGCTTTCTTCTTCAAACATCATTCATCCCATGTCCCTAGGGCACCTTTGCCCTGCCGACTCATCTTAAACTAGCCTTGGAAAAGAAAGCAATGTTTTATAAGGCCTTTTCTTTTCCAGTGACCTTTCAGGATTGACTATCCTTTAATCTTATGAAAGTGTGAGGGTATTAAGCCCTTGAAATGTTTGTGCTACTATTACTCATTCAAGGCTTATGTCTCTCTTTTTCCACCAACTACCCAGCACTTGAGAAAGAGCAAGGGGTTTAGACCAGTGTTTTGTTTTTGTTTTTCAAATTTAGCAACTTCCCTGCATGCAGGTTGGGAAATTGTGGGGCTTGAAGTCCACACCTCTTAAAGTTGCCAAGTTTGAAAAACACTGGTTTAAGTGTTTCAGGCATTTGAATTTAACAAAGATGGCTCTCCAGTATTCAAGAAGTGTAAAAGTAAGATGCAACAAAAACAAGTAACAGAAGGCATGAATTGAGATGACGCTAAGATTGCATATCATTTGATCATAACCCAGCAAAGAAACCAAGAGGGAGAGATGTGAGAACTCCACAGCCATAAAATTGGTCATTCCCTTATAAAGCTCTGCATGGCACGGGTCCAGATTGCTTGAGGATGGGATTCTGATGGGACTGGCCCATCCCACTCACACCAGCAGAGGTGGCATACTGTAGAGACCATCAGTCAAGGAATTGCAATTAGGGGGGTGCAGTGGTGGGATTCATTTTTTTTACTACCGGTTCTGTGGGCATGGCTTTGTGGTCATGGCGTGGCTTTGTGGGCATGTCAGGGGAAGGATACTGCAAAATCTCCATTCCCTCCCTGCCCCATTAACCTGCTTTCCAGATCCGTTCCCCTGTTCAGGGCAACCAAAGATGATCAGCTGGGAATCTGGGAGGGTGCAGGGGCAGGGGCAGTCTATTTGCCAGTTCTCTGAACTACTCAAAATTTCCACTACCAGTTTTCCAGAACCTCTCAGAACTGGCTGAATACCACCTCTGGTGGGGTCCCAGAGACTACCTTTCTTTGTCATATTCATGATCTTTGGAATATGTGATTCTGTGAGGTGAGATCGGTTTACCCACTTCTGAACTTCTGCAAGACCTGACTTTGCCAGAGAGCTTGGGGCTTCCAATAGAAGAACTTCATACTGGAAGTGAGTGATTAATTAAGAGCCAATCTCACCTTCCCACAATCCATCTCTCCCATTCCCTATGGTTTTATTTTGATTCTACTTTCATTTTATCTCTGATGTTTTTAATGTTTCTTATGCTGTATGTATTGTGTAGTGGGCTTCAGTAGGCAAGAACCAGACCAGCATAGCTACAACAGCATTTATTGACCCAAAACTGAAACTGTGGAACAGCAGGCAAATGTCTGTCATTTATACTCTGGGCTAACAGGGTCTTAACCAATCATAATGCTTGAAAAACCCGCCCAAATGTGAATGTTCAAAGTTTCCCTCCAAAACAGTTGGAGCAAACAGTGAGGGTTATCTAAAGCTTAGTTTCACTTTAGCAGGGTTAACAGGGTTATCTAAAGGTTAGTTTTTAACACGACTATATACATTCAATACATCACAATAAGCCACCCTGAGTTGCTTTAAAACCTGATGGAGGAGGAGCTTCCGGGGGCAATGGCGGACCTTCCCAGAGCTCCGTGAACGATGGGGCTCCCTGGCAGGGATAGCGGGCGTTTTCGGCCCCCGCCGGTCATTCTGGGAGTCTAGAATTGTTAAGTGGCAACCCTGGCCTTCGTTGAGAACAGCTTGGTCCCGGGGGGACCAGACAGCCAGGAGGACGGGAGATGGAGGATGGTGGCTAAGAGGCGAGAACGCAGAGGCTGGGCCGCGGCAGCGGAATAACAGTAAGAACGGTGGAGGAGGTCTGCGTGGCTGCCAGGGCGGCGGGACAGCGGAGGAGCGGAGGAGCGATTCCGTGAGGAGAGCGAGTCGGTGAGAAGAACGATGTGGGAGGAGAGCTACATCTTGATGTTCGGGGGTGGCGTTCGGGCCCGACCAGCAGTGGTGACGGCGGCGGCAGCGGCGGAGATGGCGGAGATGGCGCTGGAACACCGGGCGCCATATTTTTCTTCTATTTCTCTGACCGCGGTGAGCTGCCTGGTTAGGAGGCCGGTGGGGTCGGAGAGGAGCCGCGGGGACCAAAGAAGGAAGCCAGGGGGGTCGCCGGAGGCTCTGGGCGACCTCCAGAAGATCAACAGGCCGGGTAACTGGCCTTGGCACTTCGCCTACCCCCCCCGCCCCCCGCCCCCGCTGAGTTGCGATTTCTGTATACCTTAAGAACTGCCTCTGGGCCTCGATGGTGGATTGTAGACTATTGTGGATTGGCGATGTTTGCTTCCTCTCTCCTCTCACTTGCCTTTTAAGTACTCTACTTCTCTATTTTACATCTATTTACATCTTGGACCTACTACAAAGAAAACCCTGCCATAGCCATAGTCATGGACTGATCAACATCTTAATTTATTCAAGGTCTGACATTCTACGACTGCGAGGGTCTCCCCTCTCGCAGGCATGCCCCCCTGCCCTGGTGAGGGCCCACCTCGATGAAGGGTTCATTAACCCAGAGAGGTGGAGGAAGCAGGGGATTAGGGTTTTTTTAGCAAAATGTTTTTTAAAGGTTTTAAGGGGTTCCAGGGAGCGGGGGAGGGTTATTCAGCCTTGGGGTATGGATACAGCCAGGTCAACAGGTGGGGTCAGGATGGAGGGGAGCGGAGTGGGGGAGGTGGGAGGAAACAGCATTCCTACAAGGGGAATTCCAATAGCGACGGTCGTAGGGAGGGGTGGGCGCGAGGACACTAGAAGAACGTATAGTCGGTTGGGAGACCGGGGCCGCTGGACACGCCCGGTCGCTTGTACCAACCCCCGCAGTCTAGGTGGACAGGATCCGCAGAGCCTGGGCCTTAGGCTGATGTTATGTAATGCGAGGTCCATGGTTAACAAGGCCCCCCTCATCAGTGACTTGATCACAGAGGGGGAGCCGGACCTCGCAGGAATAACGGAAACCTGGTTGGGCCCGGAGGGGGGGTTGCCCCTCGGGGAAATGTGCCCTCCAGGTTACCGTGTATTCCACCAGCCACGGGCCCAAGGTAGGGGCGGTGGGGTAGCGATAATCATCCAGGAAGATTTGGCACCGAGAGAATTCACTGTGTCGCAGATATCTGGGTGTGAGTCTCTAGGCGTGAAATGGGGCCCAGGGAGACAGTTGGGCCTGTTGATAGTATACCTGGCTCCCCGCCATACATCAACGGCCCTGCCCGGACTCCTCGAGCGGATCGCAGAGATGGCGGTTGAAACCCCCAAGCTATTAGTGATGGGGGATTTCAATCTGCCGTCGACGGGAGAGGCATCCGAGGTAGCCCGGGAATTCATGGCTTCCATGACAGCCATGGATCTGACTCAAGTAGTTCGGGACCCCACACACGAGGGAGGCCACACACTGGATCTTGTGTTTGTCTCCGACCAGTGGACGAGTGATCTGGGAAGAGGGAATTTAGTCATCACGCCCCTGTCATGGTCAGATCACTCACTTCTCCAGCTGGACTTCCGTGGCGCTACTCCCCGCCGCGGGGAGGCGGAACCAGATTGTCCCAGATGGTTCTGATGGAAGCAGATAGGTTCCAGGCGGAGCTTGGGCCACCTCCTGCAGACCTGTCCCACTCCCGGGCAGAGGACCTGGTAGCCGCGTGGAACAATGCGGCCGCCGGTGCCTTGGACCAGGTTGCGCCTTTGCGGCCTCTCCGATGGCAACGATCGACCCGGGCCCCCTGGTTTAACGGGGAGCTAAGGGCGATGAAACGCCACAGGAGACGCCTAGAGAGCAAGTGGAGATACTCCCGCTCCGAATCCGACCGAACACAGGTAAGAGCCTACTTAAGGACCTACCTTGTGGCAATAAGAGTGGCCAAACGTCGGTATTGTGCCACCCTTATAGCATCCGCAGAGAACCGCCCTGCTGCCCTGTTTTGGGTGACCCGCTCCCTTCTGTCACAGGGGCAGCGGGATCCCCCATTGCAGGGCAGGGCAGAGGAATTTGGGGAATACCTGCAGGATAAAATTGATCAGATCCGGAGGGGATGGACCCACTCCAGTGCTCCAGGGGGGGCGTCCGAGGCTAGTCTTGAGAGACCACACTAGGAGGAGTTTGACCCTGTTGTCACTGAAGATTTGGACAAGTTGCGCGGGCGACTGCGAGCCACCACATGTTTATTGGACCCGTGTCCCTCCTGGTTGGTACTGGCTTCCTGGGAGGGCTCACGAGGCTGGCTACTGGGAATGGTGAACGCTTCGCTGAGTGAGGGCCTTTTACCAGCCACCTTGAAAGAGGCGGTGGTGAGAACCCTTCTCAAGAAGCCTTCTCTGGACCCAAAGGAGCTAGCAAATTATCGTCCTGTCTCCAACCTTCCTTTTTTAGCGAAGGTTGTTGAGAGTGTGGTGGCTCAGCAGTTCCCGCATCACCTGGAGAAAGCTGATTATCTAGACCCGCGCCAGTCCGGCTTCCGACCCGGTCACAGCACGGAGACGGCCTTGGTCGCGTTGGTGGATGATCTCTGGAGGGCAAAGGATGGGGGTTGTTCCTCCATCCTTGTCCTATTAGACCTCTCGGCGGCTTTCGATACCATCGACCATGGTATCCTATTGCGCCGCCTGGAGGGGTTGGGCACCGTGTTACGGTGGTTCCGCTCCTACCTCTCTGGCCGGACGCAATGTGTGTTGGCAGGGGAGCAGAGGTCGACCCCGAGGCCCCTTACTTGTGGGGTCCCACAGGGGTCGATCCTCTCGCCTCTCCTATTCAACACATATATGAAGCCGCTGGGCGAGATCATCCGTGGTTTCGGGGTGGGATACCATCTGTACGCTGATGACACTCAGCTGTATATTTCCACCCCAAACCACCCCAACGAGGCCGTCAAAGTGATGTCCCGGTGTCTGGAAGCCGTACAGGTCTGGATGGGTGACAACAGGCTCAAGCTCAACCCCTCCAAGACAGAGTGGCTGTGGTATCCAGCTTCCCGGTTCAACCAGCACATTCCATCGCTGGCCATCGGGGATGAGCAATTAGCCCCGGTGGAACGGGCGCGCAATTTGGGCATCCTCCTTGATGCCCGGCTGGCTATGGAAGATCATGTGGCAGCCGTGGCGAGGGGGGCGTTCCACCAGGTTCGCCTGGTGCGCCAATTGCGACCCCTTTTGGACCGGGAGGCCTTGCGCACAGTCACTCACGCACTGGTGACGTCTCGCCTGGACTACTGTAATGCTCTCTACATGGGGCTCCCCTTGAGGTGCACCCGGAGACTGCAGGTGGTCCAGAATGCAGCAGCGCGGGTAATTATGGGGAGATCGAGGTTCTCCCATATAACACCTCTCCTGCGCGAGCTGCACTGGCTTCCTGTGGCCTACCGGGTGCGCTTCAAGGTGTTAGTCACCATCTTCAAAGCGCTCCATGGCACAGGGCCTAGTTATCTGCGGGATCGTGTCCTGCCCCATACATCCCTGCGACCCATTCGCTCACACAGAGAGGGACTCCTCCGGGTGCCGTCCTCCAGAGAGTGTCAGAGGGCGGTGCCCAGGAGTAGGGCCTTCTCTGTGGTGGGCCCTACCCTTTGGAATGACCTCCCCCCAGACATTAGGACAACAACCGATCTCCGCTCCTTCCGTATGAAACTGAAGACCTACCTGTTTCAACTAGCCGGCCTGGCATAACTCTACAGCTTCTCCACCCCTTGGTCATTTTTTAACTGTTAATTTTAGTTTTTAAATTTTTGATGTTATTGGGGTTTTAACTTTTTCTAAGCACTGTAATTTATTTATTTATTTTTACCTCCTCTATATGATACTGTTTTGATTGTTGCTTTTGTACGTCGCCCCGAGTCCCTGTGGGGAGAGGGGGCGACTAACAAGTTCAAATAAATAAATAAATAAATAAATAAATAAATAAATAAATAAATAAATAAATAAATAAATAAATAAATAAATAAATAAATAAATAAATAATAAAACAAAATGGGGGACAAATAAAGAAAACAAACAAACAAATAAAGCTTGTGTAAGTCAGAGTTATACTTCTCTGCTCATAACAGAGGTTTTCAATTATCTCTGGGTACATCCTATAGACCCAAGGTACATTACATTTCAAACTTCCCAATGCCTCCAAAGAAAAACATTGCACCAGTAATGAAATAGGAACAGAACTAAGTGAGACCAAATAATTTGAAAGCTGAAGTAGTCTTATTTAAAATAAATCATGTTTAAGAGTCTTCTTATGGTTCAATAAGTAACAACGGTTGTGAGCAAATTGTACCCAAACAACTTACTAATAACTCTGCTGGAAAAGTTCAGCTACTCAAAAACATTAGAACACAATCTTTCAAGAAAGTTGTATTACCATTTAAAATATAATCAGATCCCCACTTTGTTTTCACTTTCATGTTTGAAGGACCAAATGAAAATCTAGTAGACAAACAGCTACTTACTTTTATCGCAGTTGGAACAGCTTCTTCTCAGAAAGATGAAAATGGATAAATGATTAAAAGGTGCCATAAACTTTTGTGGCAACTGGCAAGAGCTGAACAGTTAACTAATGGAATAAAAGCTGGAAGAGGTTGCTCATACATAAATGATGTCACCATTAAATAATCAAAATGTATTTCTTACATTAATAGGAAATTGGACTGTGTTCGCCCACCAGTTTTTATGGCAGGTTTTAGGTTCATTTTATTGAAATGAAGTTGGAGGTTTTAGTGATTTTATGAGTATTTTGATGGTGTACGTTGCTCATTGTATATTTTGTGTGTGTGTGTTGGATTCTATTCCATCTCTTACTGTTTGAAATGAAATAATTATTTTAAAAAGGGGTTAAAGCTATTTTGTGAAGCATTTAGCCTATTGTAATATTTATGTAGAAATGAGGCATCTTTCTGAGCCGAAGGTATTGCCAGGGTTGGACAAAACACACACTGAGTTGTCCTACAATGTTCCTTATGAGCAGAGGGAGAGGTCCCCAAGGACAAAGCCTTTAATGCTTCATTACATATTATTGCATGTGAACAAGTGAAGTCTCCTTCAAAGAGATCTCAGCTCCTGGGGACTGTGTGAAAACATCCACAGAGTGTTCTTGGCAACAGTACAACAATGCTTCCCCATCTTCCTTGATGTTTTCCAACTTCCTAGTCTAGTCTGCAGCCTTGGTATTCTCCAGAGGCCCCCTAAGCAGGTCTCACCCCGCTTAGATTCACAAAGGTCATCCAGCCTTGTCACCAGCTGTACATGCCTGAAACTAAATATATCTCAAGTGAATGATTGGTAAGGAGAACAGTGGGAAAGTTCCAAAGAAGCGTCAAGCAAGAGACTCAACATACAATGTATTTGTGAAAAACTAAAAGAGCAAATGTGTGATGCAGGGGGGAAGAGAAAAACTCGGGACAGGAAGTTGTCTTCTTTGCTACCGTGTTTCCCAAAAAATACAACCGACCCTGAAAATAGGTCCTAGCCTGATTTTTTGGGGTGGGCCTAATATACGCCCTACCCCAAATACAAGCCCTAGTGAAGGAGTGGGCATGGCCATCACAAGAGGCAGCCCTTCCCTTCCCCAGTCACCTCATGGCTACTGGGCCCCTTAACCGCAGCCCGCAGATCAACTGATCTGCCTAGGGTCGGGAGTTCTGTCTCTCTGGGTGCCTGGAGATGTTCCCAGCCCTGCGCTCCTCCTGCACCTCAATAAAAATAAGATCTCCCCGAAAATAAGCCAGAGTGCTTATTTTGAAGCTTAAAAGAAAATAAGACCCAGTTGTGTTGTGTTTTGTAGCAGATGTGCAAACAGCACTTATGATTATTTTAGGATACTTCTGTGCTAGATTCATTCATTTAGTTCCGAACTACTCTAGATAGGATTTGCTCTTTATTACCAAGCTTAAAATAATATCAAACAGCTCCACATCTGGAAAATGTATAGGTCTTAGACATGAATTAATCAGAAAATGGCCCTGAAAGACCAAAAGGAGAGGCTGATTGTATGCATATTTGAGTTGAAGTCGCTTTTTCAGACACTGCTTGGCAGTTTTATAATCAAAAAACCAAAATCTATGTTTTCTTATTTTGATTCCAATAAGAAAGGGTGGGGGATGAAACAGCCTATAGGTTTCCTACAATAGCAGTGATCTTCCATCATTTCAGTAGCTATGAAAATCAAACCCACCATTGGTTCTAGCAAAAATGAATTTGTAAATTTTGCTACATGGAGGAGCCACAGGAGGATAAAAATTAACTAGAAAAAAAGTTGAGCTACTGTTTAGAGCAGACAAAGGCCTTGCTTGCTATGGAACAAAAATTGTTTCAATCCTTCAAAGAAAGATATTATAAACCCAGAATGCTTTTACAAGTACTTAGACTCTTTCCCAGTGTTTTAAGTGGTCCTTTCCCCACCATTGAGCTAAACAGGTTTCCATTCCTCTTTGAGTCAGCATACATTTTTATCAACATGATATTTGTTATTTCTATTGTTGATCTCAATCCTGCCTCATTATCTCTTTCAAGTCACTGCAGTCACCTGCAAAGTAATGAGTGACAAAGCATGACAGATTTTACATATTTTGAAGCTGTTTTTAACATTATAAGAATAAGCAGTATAGGAGAGTGAGAAACACTAATTTAACATTAACAGAAATAGACATGAATTAAACCTACTGTAGCTTGGTCAAGGGAGAAGAGGAAGGCAGTGCCATAGGGCCATAGGAGACAAAATATATTAGTAGCCTCACATTGCAGTGAACAAGGACATACATTCAATTTTACAGCGATTAAGACTGCTGGCTGAGTAGGTACAAAAATAACCATGGAAATGATTGAAGCCTGAGAAATGAGCCCCTTGCCAGTCAACAGGAGTACTGCTTTACCACCAGCTTACAGATACCCAGGTGCCAAAGACTTGGATGTACAAGGAAACAACAGCCAACAATTTAATAGCCAGCCATCAACACTCCAACCAACAACTAAAATGTGACACGCACAGTCAGGCATCACATAAGTACTACACATAGAATAGCCCAAACCACACATTGTGGTGAGAGAGAGGTTCCCTGGGGATGAACTCCAGCACCAATCCCAAAGCTCAGAAGACTAAACCTCTGGCCCCTGTGACATTATCCTAGGATGTTATATTTGCTTTCATTCATGACAAAATATATTCTTTGGCCAAGTTTGTGTCATGGTTAGGTGCAAATGACCACACTAAGAAGCATGGAGAAAGAAGTTTCTACTCTTCAAATAGGCTCCTGTTTATTTTTTTTTATTTTAAAAAAAGATCAAAGAGGTTTTGGGTCATTATGTAATGCTTCTAAAGTAAAAATATTTTTATTGTATATACACTTATTTGCCAACCATAGGTTTTAGCAAAATTCATATAAAATTACAACAATCCGCATCACTTCAATACATAACCTGATATTATCTGCACTTTTTCTCAACATATACCTTTTTTATTTTCCTTGTAACCATTGCAAAAAATGCAACTTGCTTTGTTACATGTTGAACTTCCTTGGTCAACAGAAAATAGATTGTTTCTTCCAAACTACACTGTTTCAGTTGGATTAACAAAGATGTGATGAATCTAGCTCTAGGTTCCTGCTATAATTTGCAATGTAAGAAGCAATGGATTAAATCTTCCATCTGTGAATAATTACGAATGTATAATTCCTTTGCATCTTCCATTCAAATAGGCTGTTGGCATTGTTTGAAAACAAAGTTCTATGAAAGCTTGTTTCAGGGAAAGGGATTCAAGACCCCGTAAATAATATGACATTCCTTGTCCATCTTTACAAGATCGATACCACTAAACCAACTAAAGCTTGCGTACCTACTCTCCATCTTGTCTAAAATCTTTAAAAATAAATAGTCCTTGAATAGTCTTTGATAATTTACAGTATGTCATTCAACAGTTTATGATCTAAAAATAACTGTGAGAATAGACACAAATTCACCCATCTGTACAGTTAAATTGTTCATGGATGCATTGTTTTGCCAAATAAGTATTGGGCATGCAGTCTGGTTTTCTATAAGATTATTGGGCTTTTTTAACCTTTAATTGATGGGAGGCACAGTTCTAATCTCAACACTGCTGGTGGTATACATTGATGTAAAGCTAAATTTTATGTCACAAATGTATGCTCCACCATTTCTAAGTATTCCAGAACTTGGGCTTGGAAAACTTGGGCTTGGACATTTTGGGCTTGGACAACCTAGAATTACACTGCCTATGGTCTGACCTAGTGTAGTACACAAAATTGTCTGTTACAATGTCCTACCTGTCAAAGACGTCTTCAACTTCATCCTCAATAATACACGGGCAAACAATAGATTCAAACTCAAGGTAAACCACTCCAAACTCGATTGCAGAAAATACAACTTCAGCAACAGAGTGGTCAATGCCTGGAATTATCTACCTGACTCCGTTGTGACATCCTCAAACCCCCACAGCTTCAACCTTAAACTATCTACCGTGGACCTCACCCCATTCCTAAGAGGTCCATAAAAGGGGGCGTGCATAAGCGCACCCTATCGTCGCTGTCCTACTGTCCCCATTTACTTGTACTCATTCCTTGTTCATGTTCATGTTTATACTTATACCTGTTATCTAGTACATGTATGACAAATTAAATAAATAAAAATAAATAAATTAATTAAAACATAGAATATAGAATATCACAGTTGGAAGAGACCTGGAAGGTTTTCTAATTCAACTCTCTGCTCAACTAGGGGACCCTATACGATTTCAGACTCGTGGCTATCCAATGTCTTCTTAAAAGACTCCAATGATGAAGCACCCACAATTTCTGAATAAAAGCTATTCCACTGGTTGATTGTACTGATTCTCAAGAAATTTCTCCTTCATTCTAGTTCATTATCTTTGATTAGTTTCCATCTGTTGTTTCTTGTCTTGCTTTAGAATGCTTTGATATGTTAATCCTCTTTTTTTTGTGTGGCAGCCCCTCAGATATTGGAACACTGCTATCATGTCACCCCAGTCCTCCTTTTCATTGGACTAGCCATACCCAACCCTGACCATTCATCATATGCTTTAGTCTCCAGTTCCCTAATCATTTTTGTTGCTTTTCTCTGCACTTTTTCCAAAGTCTCAACATCTGTTTATTGAGACCTAAATTAGACTTCCATATATCACCTGTGAGGTTGTTTTCCCCTGGAGGATATTAAGCTCAGGGACAATCTTCATTGTCCTTTTTTTGAGTAGAAGAAGGAGCAGAGGGTTCTCATTGATCTCATAGCCGTTGTGATTGTTGATGCCATATGAGTTGTCCATGATAGTCTTTCAATGAACTGGATAGCCAAATTCTTATATGACTTTGTCCTATCGCTTTACTTTCTAGTATTCATCTATATCTCTTTGGTCTTTAAACCAATACTATTGCCTGGGATTTGGAATAATTTATCTGTAGTATTTGTCTATGGGGATTCTCAGTCATCCAGGTCATGGTTGTCCCAAAGGTGCCTATTCAAGAGGCAACTGGACTTTCCGTTTTTTTCTTTGAACTGAGGAAACTTCTTGGATGGGAAGCAAAACATCTTCAAAGAAAAAAACCAGAACGTCCAGTTACCTCTTTAAAAAAAGCACCTTTGGGACTATCTGTAGTATTCTTTCCTAGATTAAATGTCAAATTCTGTCAGGATTCTTCTCATTCCAATTAATGTTGTCAGCATGAGAACCATGTCATCTGCTGTAAACCCTAATTATTCTTTTAACTTCTGCATTAGTTACTGGAGGCCATTTTAATGATGTTTTAATATATCTGTACCCATGAACTTTTGGTTTAATATTCCAATATCATCACAATTATTTTTAAAATAAACTATCAGATCCTCAGATGAAATCTGTACTTCTGCTATTACTTTATTGCTCTCTGACCTTGTGAAACTAGTTTCCAGAATTGTGTACCCTTTTTTTGTTTACATGACTGTCTTAATTCTTGCCACGGACTTTCATCGTAAACTTATTTACTCCTCCTTAACAGTCCTTGATATGTTTATCCTTCACTGCTTCTACCTGTCAAATGGCATACCCTTCTTAATTTGTCTGATTAATCTAGCCACTTTCTTTCATGTCTACATGTGTGGTTAATTCACAAAAGTGTGGTTTCAGTCATTTTCCCTTGTTTTGCTTTATACCCCAGAGGTTTAAGATTGCCAACGTCATCCTCAAATATGATACCATAATTTTCCAATTTTTGAATGTATATAACCCTTTGTTATAGCATTGTTGAATTGTATATAGCAGTGATGACAAACCTTTTCAATACTGAGTGCCGAAAAGGGAGCATGCCCTCGTCTGGGACACCACCCGGAAGAGGAGCTGCCCAGGAGGCATTTGCGCAATGGAAAATGAGCTTCCGGTTTCTCACATGCACATGCATGCATGCATGCCAGTTAGTCTTCCACTTACTGGCATGCATGGACGTGCAACGATCAGCTGGCTGGCATACAAGCTCACACTGTAAAATGGAAGACCAGCTCTTCCAGTGTCCGGCATTGCCACACATATGAAGGCAGCTGATCGTCACATGCGTATGCATGCCAGAAACCTGGAAGAGAAATGGATGATGCCATACATGCCAGGTGACATGGTTCCGTGTGCTATTTCATGCACACGTGCCATAAGTTCGCCATCATGGGTATACAGCATTGTTTTTACAACAGTATACATATCATTTTTTATTCTTTATTGTACTTTCCGCATTGTACCTCCCTTGCGCTATATTATTTTCGCATATTCTCATTAAGTCCAGGCCAAGTGGTAAATGATCATTCTGGTCTATGTATAATATCAAAACACTGTACTAATAGGATCAGGGAAGGAAATATGAATATATAATCAATGACAGTTCCCCTCTGTGGCTGACAGATATATAAGAACCCGTGATCTCATTGTAATCCATGAAAATAGACCACATGTAATTTATATATTAATGTAAGTAGTTCTGACCCATGATTATCCTGGATCTTATCATATGACATATGACCCGGAGGTCATAATAAATAATTTCCAGATCAATATCTTCTATTCTCTCAGCAAGATCTATTGCAATTAGATTCATTAAGCTCCCTTTAAATCAGTGGTTCTGAACCTTCCCTATGCCATGACCCTTTAATACAGTTTCTCATGTTGTGGTGACCCTCAACCATAAAATTGGTTTCTAGGTTCCTAAGACCATCGAAAATACGTGTTTTCCGATGGACTTAGGCGACCCCTGTGAAAGGGTCATTCGACCCCCAAAGGGGTCCCGACCCACAGGTTGAGAACCACTGCTTTAAGTATACCCAGTTTTTTTTGGTTCCTCTTACCCAAATTTATAAAAAAATAAGTTCATCCACATAATGCCATCACGTCATTTCCCATCTACCAAATTTCTTGGATAAAAATCATATCATAATATAGTAGAACCTCTGTTCACAACTATAATTCATTCCATAATTTTGGTCACAACCCAATTTGGTCATGACCCAAACCTAATTTTGGAAATTTGGTACTTACGAAAAAAAATGATGCAAAAGGGGAAATCGGCTGAGAAAAAAAAAAAGGTGAATTTTTGGGTTGGAACCCGATTTGGTGATGGTCAGAAGCATTTGTGACCAGAGGTTCTACTCTATCTATGCAATTACCTGCTCAACCAACAATATACCAGGATACACATTTAACTGTAGAGGTCTTTAAGTTAGTTTTTTGGTCAAATCTTTTGATTAATTTCATTTTGGATTTGGATCTGTTGACTATTTTATCTACTTCTCCTTCAAACGTCATTGTGTTGGCGTATGATGTATCAACGGTCCTCTGGTCATTTCTTCCTTTGAAGTATTTGAATCACCCTTTGGCCTTTTCACTTGTTCTATTATGTTTACAATTCCTTGAGTAGCTTCAATGTATTTTTAACTCCAGGGATATTTGATGCAAACTTGTATGTTGCATCCTAGGCTTCCCTGAAGGACCTCAAGTTTGATTCAAGTTCTGGTTGTTTTGTTCTATGTATTTGTGCAGTTTTCTTGTAAACTCCTGCACTATTTATCTTCATCATTTTATAACCATCTCATCTGGCAGTAGATTTGTGGTGCTCTATGAATCACCAGCTGTTCCAAATTATGTCCATTTGTATAAGTCCCTTCACGATCATTAACAATGTTTACTGTATATTGCTGGCCAGAACTCTTTCTTTTGATAACATGCATGTTATCGGGAGGTTTATTTCTGCATTAATTAGGCTTTTCCATTCTTTGACACTCCCTGGCTGGGTTGTTATGTTCACAATATCCACCTGTACTATGTATTCAAACTCAGTTCTTTGCATTTTCAGTGCTAATTGGTTCAGGTTATTTTTATATAAACTTCAGAAAGGATGTAGTTTCTAAGTTTAGTATTACCCCTTATCAATTTTATATATAAAATTTCTTTTTCACCAAACTAGCTGTTGCTGTAGATTCAAAAGTCATGATTGCTCTGGCATTTATAGAGTTATAAAATGGACATTTAACTTTATTTATATCCTTTGTTAAAAAGTCAATTGTATACAAAGATTGCATCAAATGAACAAAGTACATTTTTAAATCAAACTAGCTCTGCAAACTATTAGATTTGGGATAGTTAATAAATATCAATTTTGAGTTCCGGTGGTGACGTCAAGATGAGTGTGGGGAAGAAATCAGGGCTCTGACTTCTTATCTCAATCTACACATTTGGAGGACCCCTCTGGGGGTATGCTGATCTTGGAGAGAGACATGGAGGAGTAGGACTAATGAGGCAGAGGGCGACCACCCGTTACGACGTGGGGATACCCTTCTAATCCAGCGTGGAAGCGTCTGCCTTGTTTCAATGGCAGACTTGAAGTCTCGACAAACTATCTAAAAGGGGAAGGAAGAATTTAATCAACTTGTTGTGTCATTGAGTGGATTAGCGGACTGGCTTGTGAGTGGAAACAGCGGTGAATGTGGGCAGAAAGGGAAGATCGTAGAGGAGAATGGGCAAAGCAGTGAGTCTCCAGACATCGGGTGAGAGAGCCCTATAACTGAGAGGCCACTTGGAGGAGTGAGAGTGGCAGATTTTTCGAGGTAAAGACCGGCCCGAAGAACTAACTGGCGTAAGTGAGTGATCGGAGGGGAGACAACAAGAAAGAGCACGAACTGACTCTAAGTCATAAAGACTCGAGTCGTGGAAAGAAACCAAGAAAGAAGGAGGACTTGGAGAATTGTGATGTGCTTGAGGGCGGCGGTTGACAGACAGCAGTTAGGAAAAGAAGAGGACAATGAAATGGAAGGGGAAGAGGCTGATGCAACAGCTGTGCTGAAATTATTTAGAACTACTTAGAACAGAAGAACATGGACAATTTTGCAAAGACTGAAAAGAAAAGTAACTCAACCCAGAACTTAAAAAAAAAGTTAAAGAAAAAGTAGTGAACGAACTGACTGCATTAATAATTTAGTGAAATAAGTTACAATTATATATAATATCTATATATAATATTTATAATACCTATAAACAAGTACTTAAATCAATATTTATATTTATAAACAAGTAAGTGGAAAGCTTGTGGATATCCATATATATATATATATATATATATATATATATATATATATATATATATATATATATATATATATATATATATATATATATATATATATACATACATACATACATACACACACACACACACACACACACACACACATACATACATATCGCACCTTTAAGATATAGTACAGTTGATATGAATGAGCACTGAGGCTTTCTCTCTCTGTCCTTCCCTCTCTCTGTTTGCTTTCTCCTTTTTTACTATTACTGGTTATTATTGAATAATTTATATATATATATAGAGAGAGAGACATTATTTAAGTTGCTTATACTGCTTTAAGACTACTGTTTGTGGATTAAAAAAGATAGAACAAGCTAAGGAATTATTTAAAAAGGGGGGGAAAGGAAAAATATCAGATGCTAATTTGGGACAACATATATAAAATACTAAAAGAACAAAATAAAATTTTAAATGAGATGGTGAATATCACAACAACAGCACTGAGAACCTGGAAAAAGACAATTGTAAACCCAGCAACAAATCCAGCGACAAAGGTATTGATTGCTTCTCCAGCATCCCAAAGGTCAACAGAAGAAATGACTACAATGGAAAAACTAAATTCTGGATCAAATATCGAAAATGTGCAGACAGCACTGCTAACTATGCAAGAAACTATGATTAAGCTTCAAGAGGCAATAGCTAAAAACCAGTGAATTGAAACAGATATGAATGAAATGAAAATAAATATGAATGAAATAAAGTTAAAAACGACATACAGAAATTAGATGACAAAATGGAAATTATATAACAAATACTGGAAAAAATGAACAGTCAATAAAAGCAGTAGAAAAAAGAACAAAACAAACAGAGAAGAAATTAGATTTAATTTAACAGCAGATGAAAACATCAAACAAAAACTTAGAAGACTCTCTCATCCACCTGGAAATGGATCTTGAAGCATTTTACCTTTGATTCCAGAATGTAACAGAGACAAAAGAGGAAGATTTACCAATGATAATGTCGGGATTAATAGCAGAGATGTTAAAAAGAGACAAGCATGAGATTCTAAATGAGTTGGACAATATATATAGGGTAAGCACCAATTATGCCAGAAGATGCCGATTGCCTAGAGAAATACACATCAGTTTCGCGAGGAAAAAAGTAAGAGATATAATTTATAGAATAACAAGAGATGAGCCAATGATGTACAAAGGGAAAGAGATACAAACCCTGAAACGAATCCCGCGAAGAGTGAGGGAGTAAAGGAGAGAATATCGATTCCTGGCAACACAACTGATTAAACGAGATATTTAGGTGGTTGGTACCTGAAGGGATGCTGGTAACCTGGCAGGAAAAAAGGATTAAAGTTGACAATCTGGAGAAGGCACAGGATTTATATGAGTAACTAGTAGGCCCGGAAGAGGAACAGAGCAGTAAAGAGGAGATGGAATATAGAAGCCAGGAAGATCGACAACAGAGAATAACGGAAGGAGAACAGGGAGAAAGTAATAGGGAGGAGGAAGAGCAGCAGAGAAAGGAGGAAGTGAGACCAAAAACAAGGAGCCAAAAAAGAAACTAGAGTTAATAAAAAACAAAGACAGGTAGAGAATTAGGAGAATGGAAGAAGAAACTCAATTATTGTCAATAAATATTAATGGTTTAAATTTGTCAACAAAAAGAAAGCATATCTGGGCAAAATTAATAAAACAAAAGGCAGATATGCTTACAGGAAGGTTTTTTTTTCCAATCTCAGTATCTATTATATAGTTCTTAAAAAAGGGAAATTTGGTAGAATCAGCTTGTGCATTTATTAAGTTATATGCATTATATCTGCTTCTACTTGGATGGAATTTACTTATTTGCTCCTAAATTCTTTGTAGTCATTTTGTTTTGTGATATATGCTTCTCTTTATTTTCCATGTGTTTGTAATCTGCCCTGAGAGTGCTGTAAAGCACTCTGGAGGAATATGCAAATCTAATTGCTAGTACTAGTTTGCACTTTTGTCTTCCTGAATTATTCAGAATTTTTTTTCTAGTCGTTTCCCCATTTTTTACTCCGTTTCTATGAGGTGCACTCGGTTGTGTAGTTTGAACTTTTGATCTGCAAAACTCCAGATGTTTAATGTTTTTACTTTTCTTGATTTCATTTCCCTTTTCATTAGTCTTCTTTGTTGGTTTAATATCTTCTTTAGTTCTTTTGTTTTCCTAGTTATTATTACTATATGTTCTTCAAGATTAAGAATATAGTCTTTTATAGCTGGTAGATACTCCACTGGGATATCTATTTTGTTTCTTTGGCATTTATTGCTCTAAGTGTCAATCCCATTGGTGTTTGCAGTAGGCCTCTATACTCTGCTGAAAAGGATTTCATCATGGAAATGTCATGCAGCCAAGTGTGGGGTGAGTTATTTAAATATTTAAATGTTTGCTGAATATGTCAGTATAAATATTAGCAAACTTAATGTTAATGATTCATTAGTACAAGGGTCTCCAACAAGAGGTGGTATTCAGCTGGTTCGGTCTAGTTCGCCTGAAAAGGTAGTGGAAATCACAGGTGGGCCTGCCCCCACCCATCTGCCCCGGCTCTATACCATCCTATTTAGACACGTTTTCAAACGGAAGTGCATGCGCGGAAGGCCAAGCGCTCACATTTGCGAACCGGTAGGGAAACTAAGTGAACACCACCCCTGACTCCAACCCATGGGTCATGGCCTGTTGGGAACTGGACCACAGAAGCAGTGGGTGAGCTTGCGAAAACATCCCTTCTCTCCCCATCCCAGTCACCGCTGCTACCAATCTGCAGAACCTGAAAGGTTGGGGACCGCGGCACTAGAACTTCCCTTTGTTAAACCTTGAGTTGGAAGGACATTTATATCCTTCTCATCTCCCAGCCTAGTCCAGTTCCTCTCTATGAGAGAGCCATTTGTTGTCAATACATAAGATTGTTGATCCATGAAAACAAATTCTTTGGTTAGGTTTATTCCCATTTCAACTCATTCTATTGTAATCATACAATGAGGTCCTATTATTCAGAAGTGAGATGATTTCCCTCTACAGTTTTCATTTTGGGTAGCTGAGCCTGAGAGTTAAGTGAGAGTTGTTGACAGAAACAAAATCTGTGATCTTGGCCTGGCTTCCTTCATCTTTATAATCTTCTGCTACTCCAGTCTCTGCCTTTAAACCAAGTTGACAATAGCCATCCCTTGTGATGACCATTTTAAGTATTTAAATAATAACAGCACTCCTTCTCGTTATTCTCAAATATTCTTCCATTCTCTTGTAGCAAGTACTCTCGCCTTTCTAATTTGGCTGCCTGTATTATATTTGGGAGAGCTAAAATAGGTATTGTCAGATAAGATGCTTGGAGTTGCATCTTTAGTTTACATTCTTTCTTACTGGCATACCATAATTCTGCAATAACTTAGCTTGTCCCTGTTAGACCACATTTAATTGATGCAGTGTGCTTCAATTTAAAAAAAAATCTACGCAATGTGTATGATACAAAATTTAAAATTATCATACAATGTTCACAAAGGTACAGCCTCCTGTGTCGCCATCTCACCAAAAGTCCAAGAATAACTTCTATCTGCTACTGGTTCATATTTGGTGACATTTCTTAAGGAAAGAAGAAATTAACTTCTTTAATTTAAAAAGAACAGAAATTCATAGCCAGGTTAGAAATTCTGCTAGAAGTAGGCTTTCTGAATGTTTCTTTTGTTCTTTTAAAAGTTCTTTTTGTTGTTGATCCATAAGCGCAGCAATAAAACATTAATAAAAATTATTAAATAATTTTATCTCTATTTAATTGTTCTAATTGCTACTTAAAGGGGATCCCTTTCCATAATGCATGTGAGGAAAGATAATTCATATTAATTCCTCTAAAAATCACCCCTTTCCCCATTATCCTTCCACCTCCTTCATTCTTAAAAATTGTGGCAGAAAGACTTTTAGAATATTTGGGATTTGGCAGTGTCCCAAAATATGTTTACATCTGAAAAAAAAATCATGATTCTAAATACCACATGCAGAAAAAAACAGAGCATACTTATCAAAGTAAATAATTAGTGTGAGTAATTTTAATGCATGCTTTTCGACATGAATGGCTTGAAATAGCTGAACACAAAATTGTGTTTCATTTCTATAGCTCAGTAATTATTCTGCCTTTTTCAAAAACTCAATGTTGTATTGGATTGTCCTTTCAAAACTCGGAAATCCTCAGCAAATCCAAGAGTGTGGGCAACACTGGGAAGTACAAAAGAAAATGGGGCAAGCATATTCCCCAATAAAGGCAATGCAAACTACTTCCAAAACATTTGCCAAGGAAACATCATGGTCAGCAAGGAATTTTCTGGAGACAACACATGAACTTTCAGTTTCACTTTTAGGAGTAAGGGAACTTTGTGAGGGAACTTTATGGAAGTACTTTACTCAAGCTTGCATTGAAGCAACTAGTCACTTGATTGATTCTCATTGACTCTAGAGCAGTGTTTCTCAAACTTGGCGACTTTAAGTCCTGTGGACTTCAACTCCCAGAATCCCCCAGCCAGCATAGCTGGCTGGGGAATTCTGGGAGTTGAAGTCCACAGGACTTAAAGTCGCCAAGTTTGAGAAACACTGCTCTAGAGGTTAAGGAATATCCTGAGATGGTAGTGAAAGTAGCAGGAAACACACTCTGATGAATGAGTGTTTTGAGACTAGCACTCTGAACCTGTGGCAGCCATTTTATTTTACAGGTTTTTTAAATCCATATCATTTAACCTTCAATATTAAGCAAATCCAGAACCATAGTGAAGTAGGCCTCCCATGGCAGTCATTTTCTTCAAGTGTTCATAACATTCATTCAAAACAAAGGTTTGCACTGACCAGGAAAGCTGGTGATTGTTCTAATAGCAGATATTTCCAGATTCCACAAATCTTTCTTCAATGTAATAGCTATAGTACAAAGTACTATATACAGAAGAAAAACAACCTCTATTATTCCAGAAATGCCTCACACTGCACTCCTACAATTACTTCAAAGTAAATTCAGTGATTCAAGAATCATGTCTATGAATCATGTCTATATAATCTGTTCTGTTGTAGCTTGTCCAATGAAGTGAGTAACTGAATCAACAACATTTTTAGAAGCATGGAAATTAAAGTCAACATGTTGGATGAAAAATACCATAGTATGAGCCATAACACAGCCAATGATTGGTTTTACTTATCATACTAAGCCATACTACTATATTTCTTTATTTTGGTTTAGCATAATAAATGAACCATGGATTCTCAAGTTATGTAACCCTATCAGTTGTGGCACATTTGGCAAATTATAATCAAAGACCTCAGCACACTGTATGTCAAAAACATTCTCTTTGGTGCATGGAAAATAAACTTTTAATATAATTTCAAGTGGTAATGTGTTTAGGAATGGGGAAAGTAGCCAATATTGGAGGGGGGGTGGGGTAATCTGATGAATAAATCAATTATTTTTCTGTATTGTTTTTCTCCTCTGCTTTTATGATCAACAGGTTGAATTTTACCATATATAATATGGTTTCCGGGGATTGTTTTCCTGATTATTTTTCCTGATGCAACTTTAATTTTTCATAAGTCATTAAGGTGACATAGTAAGTGAGCACCTGTCTACCCTAGACGAGTTCAAATCACCAGGACCGGATGGATTACACCCCAGGGTTCTGAAGGAACTAGCAGACGAGATCTCAGAACCACTGAATTATATCTTTCAGAGATCCTGGAACACCGGGGAACTACCAGAGGACTGGAAAAGAGCTGATGTGGTTCCCATCTTCAAAAAAGGGAAAAAATTAGATCCAGGAAACTACAGACCTATCAGCCTAACCTCAATACCAGGAAAGATTCTGGAAAAAATAATCAAGCAACGAATTTGCGAACATCTAGAAGCAAACAAAGTAATAGCCAAAAGCCAACATGGATTTGTCAAAAACAGATCATGCCAGACTAATCTTATTGCATTCTTTGATAATGTGACAAAATTAGTGGACCAGAGGAATGCCGTTGATATAGTTTACTTGGACTTCAGTAAGGCATTTGATAAGGTAGACCATAACCTACTACTAGATAAAGTAGAAGAATGTGGGTTAGACAGCATCACCAGCAGATGGATTCGTAACTGGCTGACCAACCGCACTCAACGTGTAGTTCTCAATGGAACTGCATCTACATGGAGGGAAGTATGCAGTGGAGTACCCCAAGGCTCTGTTTTAGGCCCAGTACTCTTCAACATCTTCATCAATGATTTGGATGAGGGAATAAATGGGGAACTCATCAAATTTGCAGATGATACCAAGCTGGCAGGAATAGCCAACACTCCAGAAGATAGGCTTAAGATACAGAAGGATCTTGACAAACTTGAACATTGGGCACTATCTAATAAAATGAAATTCAATGGTGAAAAGAGTAAGGTTCTACATTTAGGCAACAAAAATGGAATGCACAGGTACAGTATAGGTGATACCTTGCTCAGCAGTAGTAACTGTGAAAGGGATCTTGGAGTCCTAGTGGACAACCATTTAAATATGAGCCAGCAGTGTGCAGCAGCTGCCAAAAAAGCCAACACAGTTCTAGGCTGCATCAACAGAGGGATAGAATCAAGATCACGTGAAGTATTAATACCACTTTATAATGCCTTGGCAAGGCCACACTTGGAATACTGCATCCAGTTCTGGTCACCACGATGTAAAAAAGATGTGGAGACTCTAGAAAGAGTGCAGAGAAGAGCAACAAAGATGCTTAGGGGACTGGAGACTAAAACATATGAAGAACGGTTGCAGGAACTGGGTATGTTTAGCTTAAGAGAAAGAAGGACTAGGGGAGACATGATAGCAGTGTTCCAATATCTCAGGGGTTGCCACAAAGAAGAGGGAGTCAAACTATTCTCCAAAGCACCTGAGGGTAGAACAAGAAGCAATGGGTGGAAACTAATCAAGGAGAGAAGCAACTTAGAACTGAGGAGAAATTTCCTGACAGTGAGAACAATGAATCAGTGGAACAGCTTGCCTCCAGAAGTTGTGAATGCCCCAACACTGGAAGTCTTAAAGAGGATGTTGGATAGCCATCTGTCTGAAATGGTATAGGGTTTCCTGCCTAGGCAGGGGGTTGGACTAGAAGACCTCCAAGGTCCCTTCCAACTCTACTATTGTATTATTGTAAGGTGTGTTGCTGTTGATATGAAACAAGATCAAGGGATTAGTAAGGATGACCTTTTTCAATTTCTTATAGCCTTTACCTTTACCTTTATTTCGATTTTTATACCGCCCCCTCTCCCCAAAGGGAATAGCCTTGCAGTTTCATAATTTCATTGTGAAATGTAGCGACATAGCAAATGCAAATGTGATCTGTACCAAAATACCAGCCATCCGATCAATGTTCAGTTATCATTTTGTGGGTATGTGGGAGGGGGTAAGATTAATGTGCTTTCCCCCCCTTTCTCACTTCCTCTTTCTCAATCCTGCTAGAATTTGCTGCTTAAAAGAAAGATAATCCCAAATATTTAAACCAGAGTGAGGCAAACCTTTGGAAGCTAAGGACTCTCTTCCTTCCTCCCTCCCTCCCTCTCCTTCCTTCCTTTTTCTTTCCTTTTCTTTCTTTCTTCCCCTTCCTTCCTTCCTCCTTCCCTCCCTCCCTCCCTCTCCTTCCTTCCTTTTTCTTTCCTTTTCTTTCTTTCTTCCCCTTCCTTCCTTCCTCCTTCCCTCCCTCTCCTTCCTTCCTCTTTCTTTCCTTTTCTTTATTTCGTTCCCTTCCTTCCTTCCTTTCTTCCTACCTTCCTTTCTCTCTATCTCTTTCTTTCCTTCCTTCCCTCCCTCCCTTCCTCTCCTTCCTTCCTCTTTCTTTCTTTCTTTCTTTCTTTCTTTCTTTCTTTCTTTCTTTCTTTCTTTCTTTCTTAATGTTTGTTACAATAATAGAAAGCAGATGGTGATATTTTCTTTCCCTTTCTTTTTAGATTAAAATGGGCTGGGGGAGTTCTTTGTTTGTAAACTTATTTATTATATTTATACTGTGGGGTGTTTTTTATAATTCAGTGTGGCATGCATTATGGTCTTTCCACCTATTTTTGAATACAAAAGTAACTCTCTGCAGGTTTTTGAAAAGCCATGAGCAGTCCAGCTCCCTCAGTGAGTTCAAGGGCAGAAGATACAATAGATCCTGAGTCTTCCCAATCCAGCATCTTAACCACTATACCATATTGGCCAGTGGTGGGATACAACCATTAAACCCCAGTACGGGCGTACTGGTGCCTGCTGGGAGCACCAGATACCATTCCAGTACGGTGCTCTGGAGGGCCCACCCGCCCTCCTTACTTGTATTTGAGTCAATCGGATCTACCGCGCACATGCACAGAGTGTACAGCACCTACGTGACGCTCCCCCAAGCAACTGGAGGGTCGTGGAGCATCGCGGGCAATAAGTACACATGTGCGCACTCTTCGCAGGTTCCGTGTGTGTATGTGGTGGGTGCCCGGCCCCTTTGCACCGTACCAGTTGCAACGGGATCTGGAACACACCACTGATATTGGCCCTTCTAACTGTATTAAGCACATTATAGTTTGAATCTGTTTTCTGCATCAAAATGGCAAGGAAACGTGTTAGTCCCATTCAGCCATAGTGGTCAAAAGTAACTCTGCCCTTCGCTAGAAGAAGGTTCTTGGGTGGTACCTGAAGCCCATAGTTAAGTACATATCTATGGAGATTCTCAATTATCTAGGTCATGATTGTCTCAAAGGTGCTTTTTCCAAAGGCAACTGGATTTTCTTGTTGTTGGGTGTTTTATTTCAGAACTGAAGAAGCTTCATAGATGTGAAGCAAAACATTTTCAAGGAAAACAAACAAACAAAGTCCATTTGCCTTTTGGAAAATCACCTTTGAACAGCTAAGTTCATCCATACAAAAAGTAAGAAAATCAATGTCTGCTAATTACCATTATCGATCATGTTTTGTTTTAAATAAAATAAACCAGTGAGGGGGGGGGGAAATTACAGGCTTGCCTCCTGTATATGCAATTGTCAAAAATGCAAAACTGGATCAAAGTTGATTCCTTGATCTGGCCTGTCATGTTGAAAATATTAAGAAACTACCCATGTTATTACCTAAGGAATATGGACCTCTACATTCCAAAATTGGGAGTTCCATGGGGGGAAAAGATTATTCTTTGTTGGGAATTATTTACATCTACTGAGGGTTGAGTTAAATTTTCAGGCATTTGAAAACAAGCTGAATGGGGGAAATTAATTTTATGTAGCCCCTCTTATTCATTTTGATATTTCTGAGCCAAGCTCAAAACTTTCCAAATAGCTGGAATATGTTTAGGGGTTAAGATTTTCATTGCTTGCCAAAACCTGAATGGATATTTTTATGTGCTTCCTTTGTATCTCTGTGTATTTCTTTCCCAGCTATGGGCAAATTATTTAATTTTTCATGATAGCAACTGGAAATGGATGTATTTTTATATGAAGTGCACTGTCCTCAAGATTGTCTGAAGACCTTGAATATTTAAGCAAAACACTGAAATTGATGGATCTTTATTTTCTGCACATTGCCAGTGTGAATAACAATAGATTTGATTCTTCAAGTGTTTTAAAGTAAGTAGCACACTCAGGAATTTTTATAAATTTCAGAATGATTAATCATCTTCGAGCTGTTGGAATATTATGGGATCCCCATGAAGCCGGGATGAAAAGGTCGTTTATTGTCACCAATAAATATTCTGGTAATATTGTGAGCTTGGTTCCTTTACAGTTAAAAAGTAAATATGCCTGCTCCATTTTTCCTTGAAATGGGATGCCATTCAATGCTGGGACATCAAAATTCGCAGGTATACCTCCAGTTATGTTATTGTTATGTTTAAATCCATCTCACATCACTTTGTAGCAAATCTCTCCAGGCAAACAGAATTCACCACAGAAAATCCCTTGTTTCTGTGGGCTTTTTCCTTCCATATAACGAAGTGTGCAATGAAGCTGAAGGGTTTCCTTTTAGTTTTGTCTTGTCTTGTTATCCGTCTGGGTTCAGTTCCAAAAGGGGAAAAAGACACTGGATTCATGGACGTTGCTTAGAAAGAAGGTTTATTGATGAACAGGATCACATGGTTTGAGATCCTGGGCAAAATGGGAGGAGATGCTGAGAGTGCCTGGGTTTTATGCCCTCTGTTGGGCTTTGTATTTGAGCTTGTGTTCTGATTGGTTGTCAGACTCCCCTGGGGCCATGCAGGGATAACTTTGTAGGTTGTCTTTTGTGTCCCAGGCTTGGTTGACTCTTGCTGGGTGATGATGTAATAAAAGGGCTTTGGGAAATTCCTACTATGGCTCTGCCTGAAGGAGGTAGATCTTTGTTATGTAGAATAGACTGACCCAGGCCTTAATGGCCCATTGACAAAGGTGGGTGGGGGCTGAGTTTCTGCCTCCCCTTTAGGAGAAATATTCTTCTCTTTTAATATTTCCTAAAATATTTAATTTCTCTAGAAGAGGGGTGGGTGCTAACCTACTACAGTCTGAATATACCCCAAACTAATTAATCTTTTGTTCTATCTTCCTGTGATATTGGCAAATGTTAATGAATAAATTCCTGATGACCATGGGCATTTCAAATAAAGATGGCTATTCCTCATAATTTTCCATCCAGGAAAACCCTCCTCCTGAATCTCTAGGGAATCAAGGAAAAGAGATTACTAAGAATCTCATAGGATGGTGTTCAATTTTCCTTTTCTAAAAAATGATGTATGCTAGATTCAACTTAGGGGAGGCAGTGGCTCTGTGGCTAAGACACTGAGCTTGTCAATCAGAAAGGTCAGCAGTTCAGCGGTTTGAATCCCTACTGCCATGTAATGGAGTGAGCTCCCATTACTTGTCCCAGCTTCTGCCAACCTAGTAGTTCAAAAGCATGTAAAAATTCAAGTAGAAAAATAGGGACAACCTTTGGTGGGAAAGTAACAGCATTCTTTGCGCCTCCGGTGTTTAGTCATGCTGGCCACATGACCACAGAGATATCTTCGGACAGTACTGGCTCTTCAGCTTTGAAACGGTGATGAGCACTGCTCCCTAGACTTGGGAACGACTAGCACACTTGTGCGAGGGGAATCTTTACCTTTACCTTTTTAGATTCAACATCCTCAGAAATCCAATATAAAAGGTGGATGTAAAAAAATACTTAAGGAGAAATCTACAATTCTTAGATAGGGATTAAATGAATCAACATTACAAAAACAATATATTGTGGAGAATTATAAAAAAAATAACTGAATATTTTGATAATAATTTAGATAAATAAATAAGGATTGTTCGGGATACTAGCAAGGCAGTAATGAGAAGTTATTTTACCCATCATAACTTTGAGTTGAAAAAGGAAATCAAAAGGAAACAAGATGAATTATAAAAAAAGCACCAACAGATTCTGCTAGTTCATATCAAATTAAACTCCGATGTCAACAAATACCTACACTGACTGTATGAAAAAAAAGATAGAGATTAAATTAAAATATGCAAAGCAGAAAAGTCTCACAGAGTAATATTGCTTTATTGTCAGAAGGACAAAAATTAACTACTGAATAATGACTATAAAACATTTACATCAATATTGGCTGACAGATTCAAGAAGATTTTACAGGATTTTATTGATGATGATCAATGTGGGTTCTTACCTCAAACAGGGGTCCCCAACTCTCAGGCTGTGGACCACTACCAGGCTGTGGCCTATTCAGAACTTGCAATTGAGCTGCACGGCAAGCACCCCCTAAGGTGACCAACCGTCCTCCTTTAGGGAGGACAGTCCTTCTTTTGTAAGTTCTGTCCTCCCTCGAAAAGTGTCCTCCTATATGTCCTCCTTTTCGATATTTGAAGACTAATCTGTTGCGAGTTATGTGACGTATTTGTATTTGACATGACAATTCGTCAAGACTCAATAATTTTTATCTAAAGAAATGCTAGACATTAAAATAGACGACAATTGTCTCTTTGAAGAAATTAGAAGACTGAATGTATATTTAAATTCTGAAAAATTAATACAATGGGAAAATCAACATGTTGAAATTGATAAAAGATGGGTGGATATTTTCAGCCATTTCAAAAATGAACATATTCCATGTGAACATTTATTTATACTTGTTCAATTTACGTTGTGCTGCCCTGGAACTAATGCAGCAGTTGAAAGAGTTTTTTTCAATTGCCAATGATTTTTCGACAAGTGAGAAATCGAGATTGAATGTTGATACTCTAGCTGCAGCACTTGCCGTAAAATTCAATATGAAGGATATTTCTTGTTCAGATATTTCCAATATATTGTTAGAAGATGATACATTGACAAAAATATTAATTCAATGGAAAAGTACTCATTTAAATAATAATTAACAGGCATGTAAGCATAATTACAATATAAAATGTTGCAGATGTTTTTATTATGCATATATCATATTTTAGTGTATTATTGTTGCAATGAATAAAATATTTCTTTTATTTACGATATATTTTTTCCAATTTATTTGTCCTCCTTTTCATTGTAAAAACTTTGGTCAGCTTAGCATTTTGGACAATGGAACGTGTTTTGTCCTCCTTTTCATTGTAAAAAAGTTGGTCACCTTAGCACCCCCTCCCTGCTTATATGAGTTAAGGAGTGTGTGCGCGCGCACACACACACACACACACACACACACACACACACACACACGGGCTCACCACTCATGCAGTCCAGTTCCCCTCTCCCCTCCCTCCAGCCAGGCTGCCAAGCTGCAAAGATTGGGGATCACTGTCCTAAAAGGCAATTAAGAGATTATCTTTAAAAAGAGACTTTTCTAAATTGTGGGGAATTGATTTTACAAGAGTCTCAGAATGGTAGGAATACTTAATGTCAGGCCCAAAGACAACAATGCGATGTAGTGATTCTTTGAAGCTGAGTTCTTTATTGTTTCATACCTAATAGACAAAATCTTGCCAGACTGAGCATTCTATTATCTGCACCTGTAATGTACTCGCTGAACTATTAGGGAGGGAATGTCTTCACCCTTAAGTTAAATTTAAATTATTATAAGATGCTAAAAAAAAGAGAGATCGGCTAGGACAGTGATGGCGAAACTTTTAGACACCGAGTGCCCAAACTGCATGCGTGTCCATGCCCAAAGTCAAAGGGGTGTATGTGAATGTGTGCATGCGCAAACATGCACAGACCTGCGTGCATGTGCAGCAGAGACCCGAAGACCAGCTGGCAGGGAGGAAGCAGGGCATCCCAATACTGGCAGCACAGCAAGAGGTAAGACATTTTTCTTTTGTGAGCTTCTGTTTTGTCATTTGCAGGGAAATAGAAGCTCACAAAAGAAATGCCACGGAGATCTGAACTGGGGCGACAGCATGCATGCCAGCAGAGAGGGCTCTGTGTGCCACCTCTGGCACGCATGCCATAGATTCGCCGTCACGGGACTAGGATTACCAGATCTGGAACTGTCCTTTGTAACTTGGCTGCTTGGTATGGATGAAAGAGTGGGCAACTTTGAGAAATAGGAGATTGTTTGAATTGGAAGAACATGCTTTGAGATTCGGATGACACAGCTATGACAAAGTTAAAACTAATATATTTTTTAAAAATAATTTTATTATGCATGCCAGATTGAGGGATTGGAATGGGTAAAAAACAAGATTGACTTCCAAAATTCCACTATAGCTATGACCCCAAGAAGTGTATTTTAGAAGAAATATGATAGTCACACAATCTTGGATGATCTATGATTTATTGATTTTTTTTAAAGGAGACTCTAACTTCAAATCAAGAGAAGAACTGGGGGTGGAAAGTCATACTTGTCAATGGTTCAGTTGAAAAGAAAGATTTAAATTGGACAAGAAAAGTTTTGATTTTACATATGAGATAATTGACTTTGAGTTGGATTTGAGCACTAATGATGAGCCTGTTATTGCTAAGATATATAAGCTTTTACTGAAATAAAAATGGAAGATGAATATGTCAAGGATTATATGACTAAATAAGCAAAAATGGATATAATATAATGCTGGATCAATGGAAGAATATATGGAGTAAGGACTGAAACTTACATTGGCTTGCAATTCAAAAGAGATTTTTTTTTTAAATAAGATGATGTACAATCGATATTTGATATCTGATAAATTGTCAAAGATGGAAGTCTCAAATATACTGTATGTTGGAAATACAATCAATGTGAAGGTACTTTTTTATCCTCTTTCACAGACAGTAAGGTAAGAAAATTGAGAAACATTAGGACCAGATATGTATTTTAATTCAGAGAATTCTTAAATAATTCCACAATTGAAACCAGAGGTTTACCTTTTAGGTTTGATGGATACATAGATTGAAAGGAAACATTGGACTTTGTTTCTTTATATGACAACAGCACCAAAATTTTTGTATGCACAAAACTTACAAATGCCTGCAAAAGAAGTGTGCATGGTAAAGCTAATAAAGTTGGCTAAGAGAGCAGGACTGACTATTCTGATTTTTTTTTAAAAAAATACATTAACTTTATTTCTTGGAAATCACTTATTGTTATAAACTGAAAAAAGTGAAACTTTAAGTTCGAGATTTGATGACTACAACCATTTTTGATTATAGAAATAATGTGTATTATTGTCAATTGAAAAGCTGTGGTGGTGCAGTGGTTAGAATGCAGTATTGCAGCTAACTCTGCCGACTGTCAGCAGTTTGATTCTCACTGGCTCAAAGTTGGCTCAGCCTTCCATCCTTCCATGGTCAGTAAAATGAGGACCCAGATTGTTGGGGGCAATGTGCTGATTCTATAAACAACTTAGAGAGGGCTGTAGTGCACTGTGAAGTAGTATATAAGTGTAAGTGCTATTGCTATTATAGAGGAAAAGTTATTTTATATCTGTACTGAGGAAAGTTGTGACTTTTTCTTTTTCCTCCCTTTCCCTCTCTTTCTTCTTTTGCCTTCTTTTTGCACACCTGGTTTTGCCTTTTCTTTAAATTCTCTCTTCCCTAACCCCTCTTTTCGTATTTCTGTATTTTATCCTTGTCTGAAACTTAATAAAAATTTTGGAACTAGTAAAAGATGGCTATACATTGATATGTGTTAAGCAAGTACAGGAAATTATATGCCCAATTTAGAAAGCTGAATGTGTAATAGCTGCTTTGTAAGGGGAAATAGAAAATACTGTTTTAAATGATGCTTCCTACTGCTCTTTATGATCACTAAAACTTTGGAATCAGAACTGTTGATTTGATTATGCTAAAACATATAGAGAACGGTTGCTGGAACTGGGTATGTCTAGCTGGATGAAAAGAAGGACTAGGGGTAACATGATAGCAGTGTGCCAATATCTCAGGGATTACCACAAAGAAGAGGGAGTCAAGCTATTCTCCAAAGCACCTGAGGGCAGGACAAGAAGCAATGGGTGGAAACTAATCAAGGAGAGAAGCAACTTAGAACTAAGGAGAAATTTCCTGGCAATTAGAACAATTAATCATTGGAACAACTTGCCTCCAGAAGTTGTAAATGCTCCAACACTGGAATTTTTAAAGAAGAGATTGGACAACCATTCTATAGAATATAACTATTCTATTCTATTCCATCCCATCCCATCCTATCCTATACAGCAGGCATTTGGGAAGTCTCCCTCTCATTTAAGCATCTGAAGGAGAGTAGGCCCCAAACAATCTTTGATATATTGATGATACAACTTCTCAGAAACCAAAGAAGTCCTGGACTATCGGATCAAGGAAATCAAAGAAGACTATGAGAATTTTGGTCTCTTTCTGATCATCAAAAAGACCAAGTTCATGACCACTGCAAGGAATGGAAACATCAAAACAGAAATTGACAGCAAAGAGATAGAATGCATTCACTTTCCCAGGATCACAGAGAGCTCAAAGCGGTGAATGCAAGCCAGAAATAAAACACCGATTGCACTCGATTGCCCAGCAATCATGATTGCAGATGAGTCGAATAGGGAAAAGTAAGGACATCAGTCTGGCAACCAAATGTAAATGAGTCCACTCTGCTGTGTTCCCCATAGTTACAATGGTAGTGAATGTTGGACCTTAAATAAGCAAGACAGGAAGAAAATCAACTCATTTATATTGCTGCCTATTCTCCCATGGCAACTCATAAAACAAACAGGTTGGAAAGCATCTGAAATGCAGTCAAGTGATCACAGGAGAGGATGTGCCGCCATTGGAACTCTGGAACTGATTCGTGAACACCTTTGGGCGAGTCTGTCATAACTTTAAACAGTCTCTAAAGGACCAGTCATTAAGCCAAGTCTACTTGTAGAAAATTAACCCACCTTAAGAAGATGACATTTATGTTTTCTTAGTTTTCTAGTTCCTCATTTCAGAAGGGCATGGTGGGTAGAATTGTTGGCCTCATCAGTGACTGGGAGGGACATCAATATCTCCCACGAATTCCAAAGCTCAAAGGTCATCTTATTTATATGCAACTAGCTGATAATCCAGCATTGCCCGGGTATTTATTTAGCCTAAACCTGTATAATATGATAAACATTTAAACTGAAGAGCGGGGACAGAGAATTAATAGATACAGAACATTTCTGTCCCCAGCAAAGTAAAATTCATAGGGTTATAAGTGCATGTAACATAGATATGTGTGTGGGTAAAATTATCACTCCTGCTGTCAAGCAAAACCAAGCATTTAATAGTGATACCATGTGCATGAATCACACAACTGGCAAGAAAATAGGGGCAGTCAGGCATAACACAGGTTATGTAGACAGTAAACACAAGGTCAATCAAAATGGACTCAAATGTCTATATACCAATGCACAGAGTATGAGGAATAAACAGGGCGAATTAGAAATTCAAGTAAAAGAGGGCAGATATGATATTATTGCCATTACAAAAACTTGGTGGGATGACACCGACAAATGGAACATGCAGCTAGAAGGATTTAAATTATTTAAAAGAAATAGACCAAATAAAAGAGGAGGTGGAGTTGCACTATATATAAGAAATAACCACATCTCTACAGAAATAGAGCACAACAATGATGAGAACTATCTTGAATGCATTTGGGTCAATATTAAAGGTTTTGGGGGAAATGACATTGCCATAGGTCTATACTACAGTCCACCCAACCAAGCGGAGGAAGTAGATGAACTTTTTGCTAGTCAGCTAACTAAGGTATGTAGGAAGCACACCACAATAGTAATGGGAGATTTTAACTACCCTGACATCAACTGGGAAACATACTCTGCACCAAGTGGAAGATCTAACAGGTTCCTAACAAACCTAGCAGACAACTTTGTTTCCCAAAAGGTAGAGAAGGGAACAAGGGTATCAGCCATATTGGACTTAATTCTCACTAACAGAGAGGAAATGATAGAAGGTGTTGAAACCATAGGAACCCTGGGGGCAAGTGACCATGCAATATTGGAATTCAACATTATCCAAACACAAGTAGTAGAACAAAGCCAAACTAGAGTCTTGGACTTTAAGAAAGCTAATTTCAATAAACTTAGAGAGAGCTTGGGAAAAATTCCATGGATGAGAATCCTCAAGGGGAAAATAACTCAAGAAGCTTGGGAAATTTTGAAAAATGAGATTACAAAAGCCCAGCCTAGCACAATACCAATGAAGAAGAAAAATAACAGCTACCAAAAGAAACCAGCATGGCTGCATAAAGAACTATCTGACAAACTGAAAGACAAAAAAGGTAAGTATAAAAAGTGGAAGGAGGGGAACATAACTAAGGCAGAATATCAGCAAATAGCCCGAGCCTGTAAAGATGAAGTGAGGAAAGCTAAGGCTCACAATGAAGAAAGGCTTGCCACAAAAGTAAAAATTAACAAAAAAAAGCTTCTTCCAACATGTTAAAAACAAGAAAAAAGTTAAGGAAACAATTGGTCCATTGCTAGGAGAAAGTGGCAAGAAGGTGACAAGCAACAGGGAGAAAGCAATGACATTGCTCTAAGTCTATACTACAGGCTACCCACCCAAGCAGAGGAAGTAGATGAACCTTTTGCTATTCAGCTAACTAAGGTATGTAGGAAGCACACCACAATAGTAATTGGGGATTTTAACTACCCTGACATCAACTGGGAAACAAAATCTGGACCAATTGGAAGATCCAATAGGTTCCCAACGAATCTAGCAGACAACTTTGTTTCCCAAAAAGTAGAGAAGGGAACAAGGGGATCGGCCACATTAGACTTAATTCTCACTATCAGAGAGGAAATGATAGAAGGTGTTGAAGCCACAGGAACCCTTGGTCTTGGATTTTAAGAGAGCTAATTTCAATAATCTTAGAGAGAGCTTGGGAAGAATTCCATGGATGAGACTCCACAAGCGGAAAACAACTCAAGAAGCTTGGGAGATTTTGAAAAATGAGATTACAAAAGCTCAATCTGGCACAATACCATTGAAGAAGAAAAATAACAGCTCCCAAAAGAAACCAGCATAGCTGCATAAAGAACTCTCTGACAAATTGAAAGACAAAAAAGTTAAATATAAAAACTGGAAAGAGGGGGACATAACTAAGGCAGAATATCAGCAAATAGCTCGAGCCTGTAAAGGTAAAGCGAAACAATTGGCAAGAAGGTGACAAGCAACAGGGAGAAAGCAGAACTATTTAACTCATATTTTGCATATGTCTTTACACAAAGGGATAAAACAGTCCAACCTATTAAAAACAGCACCACAAAAATCAGATTAGGAACACAAATTGAAATAGGAAGAAAATGGTAAGTGAGCACCTGTCTACCCTAGACGAGTTCAAATCACCAGGACCGGATGGATTACACCCCAGGGTTCTGAAGGAACTGGCAGACGAGATCTCAGAACCACTGAACTATATCTTTCAGAGATCCTGGAGCACTGGGGAACTACCAGAGGACTGGAAAAGAGCTGATGTGGTTCCCATCTTCAAAAAAGGAGAAAAAAATAGATCCAGGAAATTACAGACCTATCAGCCTGATCTCAATACCAGGAAAGATTCTGGAAAAGATAATCAAGCAACGAATTAGCGAACACCTAGAAGTAAACAAAGTAATAGCCGAAAGCCAACATGGGTTTGTCAAAAACAGATCATGCCAGACTAATCTTATTGCATTTTTTGACAAAGTGACAAAATTAGTGGACCAGAGGAATGCCGTCGATATAGTTTACTTGGACTTCAGTAAGGCATTTGATAAGGTAGACAATAACCTACTACTAGATAAAGTAGAAGAATGTGGGTTGGACAGCATCACCACCAAATGGATTCGTAACTGGCTGAACAATCGCACTCAACTTGAGGTCCTCAATGGAACTGCATCTACATGGAGGGAAGTATGCAGTGGAGTACCCCAAGGCTCTGTTTTAGGCCCAGTACTCTTCAACATCTTCATCAATGATTTGGATGAGGGAATAAATGGGGAACTCATCAAATTTGCAGATGACACCAAGCTGGCAGGAATAGCCAACACTCCAGAAGATAGGCTTAAGATACAGAAGGATCTTGACAAACTTGAACATTGGGCACTATCTAATAAAATGAAATTCAATGGTGAAAAGAGTAAGGTTCTACATTTAGGCAACAAAAACGGAATGCACAGGTACAGTATAGGTGGTACCGTGCTCAATAGTAGTAACTGTGAGAGGGATCTTGGAGTTCTAGTGGACAACCATTTAAACATGAGCCAGCAGTGTGCAGCAGCTGCCAAAAAAGCCAACACAGTTCTAGGCTGCATCAACAGAGGGATAGAATCAAGATCACGTGAAGTGTTAATACCACTTTATAATGCCTTGGTAAGGCCACACTTGGAATACTGCATTCAGTTCTGGTCGCCACGATGTAAAAAAGATGTGGAGACTCTAGAAAGAGTGCAGAGAAGACCAACAAAGATGCTTAGGGGACTGGAGACTAAAACATATGAAGAACGGTTGCAGGAACTGGGTATGTCTAGCTTAAGAGAAAGAAGGACTAGGGGAGACATGATAGCAGTGTTCCAATATCTCAGGGGTTGCCACAAAGAAGAGGGAGTCAAAGCGAGTCCCTTTTTGGGAGAGGGGCGGTCTAAAAATCTAAGAAATAAAATAAAAATAAAACTATTCTCCAAGGCACCTGAGGGTAGAACAAGAAGCAATGGGTGGAAACTAATCAAGGAGAGAAGCAACTTAGAACTGAGGAGAAATTTCCTGACAGTTAGAACAATTAATCAGTGGAACAGCTTGCCTCCAGAAGTTGTGAATGCCCCAACACTGGAAGTCTTTAAGAAGATGTTGGATAGCCATCTGTCTGAAACAGTATAGGGTTTCCTGCCTAGGCAGGGGGTTGGACTAGAAGGCCTCCAAGATCCCTTCCAACTCTACTATTGTATTATTATTGTATTATTATTGTATTTTATTAGACAGGAAAAACCCTGATTTCGGTGACAATTAAATTAGTTACAAATGTTTTCCCTGTGCCCCCAGAAGTGTCAAGAAAAGTGATACCACCTTAATTTCTAATGTTGGATTTTCCCCCTTACCAGAAAGAGCCCCCTTGTGGAGTACTGTGAAGCTATTACCATGGCGACTCCACTGCGCTGCATAGTGGAAGCCATTTTATGGCAGTACGTTAGAAGCAATTGTAAGGCACAACAGGCTGTATCTTAGAACAACACACCCCGATGGGTGTTAGGGGTGTCTTACCCTCTGTAGTATTTGTTTCTGGAGGGTAAATAATCTGTGTACCAAGTTTGGTTGAAATTGCTCAAGGCGTTCCAGAGTTATGCTGGAACACACACACACACACACACACAAAGCTGTTTTTAAATATATAGATTGATTGAAATGAATGAGCAAACATTATAGTGTGTGCGTGTGTGTGCTTATGTGTGTGCCAATGCCTAGAATTTGTCTCACACTGTCAAAGACGCAAAGTTTCGCCAGTTTAAAATAAAATGAAATATCCCATTTGTTGGTTAACTGAAAGCACAGAATGAATGAATGAATGAATGAATGAATGAATGAATGAATGAATGAATGAATGAATGAAAGCTCCGTTCTAACAAGATAATTAGGAATTAAATGAACAATTCAAACAGCAATCAAACTGAAGAAGCCAAAAAAAAAAAAAAGATAAATTCCACACACATATTCAGAATCCATATTCCAGACATTCCTGGAGACCATATTGGAAATGTATTTTCCTTCATTTACATTCCCTAAAAGTCCTGCTTAAATCACATTTTCTTCTTGTACATTAGATTAAATGACATTTTAGCATCTAAACTATGGTGAAAAATAAAGCTTCGGTTGAAAAGTAGCAAGCCGTTGTAAGTAAAGGTTTGAATTTCAGTTCTGAAAATATAATTACAGGGTACCTCTTTTGGACATGGTGTTTGTCAAATCAATTAGCCTCCTTTGGGGACTAAAAAAATCCTATTAGTTCAGAATCCAGGATTTTTTTCCTTTAGTACATCCACAGTACATCTGTTGCTTTGTTGAATGCGTCACTCCTATGAAAAAGGAATGTTGATGTTACAACCACAGTACCAGAAGCATAAAACTGTCTTGCTACATCTAATGAAGCATCTGGTCATTGGCAAACAGAGCACAGCCTGTTCACGGAGGGTGAGCAAATCTGTCATTTTCTACTTTTTGACAGTTTCTCCTTTTCACTGACCACAAATCTGATTCAGTCTCATTTGCTTATAACTTTGTGAATGGAAATAAAAATCTGCATGCACGTGTTCATACATTACGATAGATCGAACGATAGACAGTAGACAGACAGACCATATATGTTTTATATTTGTATGTATAATATGTATGCATGTATGTATGTATGTGTATGTATGTATATGTGTGTGTGTGTGTGTGTGTATACAGAGAGAGAGAGACAGAGAGAGAGACACACAGAGAGAGATAGAAAATTGTTTGCTGTTTTTATATATATTTAGTTTTATATATATTTTTACTTTGCCACAATGTATACCGAAAGTGGAGGGCAGAGTTGAGTTGCAAATCATGGCGCTATTGGTTCGCTCGTTCTTGCTTGTGCTCGCACATGCAAACCCACTCGCGCGTGACACTTCTGTGCATGCGCAGAAGCTTGTGCACATGTGCAGAAGCGTCCGGGTGGGTGGGTGGAACCTCCCACCGCCACCACTACCAGTTTGCCCAATACCTGATGCTGGTGGTAGGCACATAGTTTGGAAGCTTTGGGAGAAGTTCAGTCTGAATGCAAAAGCCAGGATAAGGTTCAAGGTGGAATTATGCTTACAGCCAGGTCTGCCTTGCATCAGGCATTTTCATCTCTCTGGAGACAAAAACCAGCTCTTCTCCCAAAGAGAATCCAAAATCCATTGAGATGATTGGGGAGCTGAAGGCTAAAACATATGATGAACGGTTACAGGAATTGGGCATGTCTGGTCCAGTAAAATGAAGAATTAGGGGTGACATCAAAGGTGGGTTGCTGCCGGTTCGGCCCGGTTTGGCCAAACCGGTAGTGAAAGTCAGGCTTAGGTCACAGAACCAGCAGCAACCCAAGCCTGCCACACTATGAAGTGGTTGCCTTGCTGCCGCTAGGCTGCCGCAATCATTTTGGTTTTTAGTGACTGCGCATGCGCAGTTCACTGTAAATTGTTTTGTGCATGCACAAAGAACAATTTACATTGAACAGTGCGTATGTTGCACGGAGATTGCAAACCAGTAGTAAAACTGGCAGCAACCCACCCCTGGGTGACCTGATAGCAGTGTTCCAATATTTAAGGGGCTGCCCCAAAGAAGAGGGGGTAAACCTATTTTCCAAAGCACCTGAAGGCAAGCAGGAAGCCATGGATGGAAACTGAACAAAGAGAGAAGCAACCTAGAGCTATGGAGAAACGTCCTGACAGTAAGAACACTCAACCAGTGGAACAACTTGCCGTCAGAAGTTGTGGGTGCTTCAATGCTGAAGACTTTTAAGAAGGGACTGGACAACAATTTGTCTAAAAGGGTGTAGGGTCTTCTGCTTGAACAGGGAGTTGGACTAAAAGACCTCCAATGTCTTGGAAGGTGCCTTCCAACTCTGTTATTCTGCACTCTCTAAACAGAAACTTTCACCCTGGATCAGAAGTGAGTTCCTATCGGTTCGGACTGGTTCGGCTGAGTAGGTAGTAACGCGGCCGGCCATGCCCCCAAATTGGCTCTATCGGCGGTGCCTATGGTGCCACCATCTTGGTTTTTTTACCTACTGTGCGCCCGAAGCGTGTCCCTGGCCTGAGTGAACTGGCAGTAAAAGAAGCCGGAGCCCACCCTTGACGGGATATCATCTGACCTCCATTTTTGGATTTGAATTGAAGTTTTCATGATACTCTGGAACTGCACACCTAATGTTAATAACTTTATTAAAATGTTAAGTTTTTTTTCCTCGGAATTCCAAATCAATTGTAAAAAAGAGAATCTACCAGTAGTCGTAAGCATAAAATTACTCTCAATTTCTTCTCAGCTTCCCTTTAACATTCAAAGCTAACTTTTCAGAAACCTCCCCCTGAACCTTGTGCTTATTGGTGGGATCAGAAATTTTCCTCTCTTGAGAAGCAAAATTGGTCTTTCCCCAAATGAGAATCTAGAATCATGAATCTAAAATCATATTTTGTTCATTTTTTCCCCCAATGTAACTGTAGAGAAAACATAGCTAATTATCCGTTCTTACCATTAATCTACATTGGGACAAGTTAAACAGTTAAAGCAAAAGCAATAGGAAAGATTAAAATGTGTATACAACATTCTGAACCTAATAAAAAATAACATATCATGAGATGGATCAATGCTTCTAAAAGATATTGGCAGCATAGTATAGAAAAAAATGGCATACAACATTAATATTTTTTTAAAAACTGGGACATTTCATAACATATGAAGCACTGTATACTACAATAGGTATTTGTTGTTTTGCATGCTATTTCTTCCATTGTGATAGAGATGCTGTTTTCAGCCAGAATGTTTATTCTTTAAACTGCCTTCCAATTTGCATTTGATTTACAGGAAGCTATTAAACTCCCCTGCAGATAAGTGAACAAAACATATCTCTGTTGGAAAAATCCTCTTCCAATCAGAGACTATCTTTTTGATGAATGCATAAATCAGTAATAAACAAATACATTTATTCTTATTTGAACCATGGCACTGAAGCTTTCAGAATTAGCTGAAATGCATGTTCTCATTCTTGGGCTTCGATCTGAAAGGGTCCCACAGTAGCAGTGGTGGGATTCAAACATTTTTACTACTGGTTCAAGGGGTGTGGCTTGGTGGGCGTGGTATGGCTTGGTGGGTGTGGCTTGGTGGGCATGGAAAGGGAAGGATAATGTAAAATCCCCATTTCCTCCCAATCAGCTGGGACTCGGGAGGCAGAGAATAGATGGGGGCGGGGCCAGTCAGAGATGGTATTTACCGGTTCTCCGAACTACTCAAAATTTCCACTACCAGTTCTCCAGAACTGGTCAGAACCTGCTGAGTACCACCTCGGGCACAATAGATTTTGGCAATGAGTTCCTATTACTTCCTCTTATGTTCCAGAAGCAAGCATATGAAGAATGGCTGCAGGACTTGGTTTTGGCTAGTCTAAAGAAAAGAAGAATTAGGGGTGGCATGATAGCAGTATTCAGTATTTGAGGGGCTGCCACAAAGAAGAGGGGGTCAAATTATTCTCCAAAGCACCAAAGGGCAGGACAAGAAACAATGGTTGGAACCTAATCAAAGTGAGAAGCAATCTGGAATTAAGGAGAAACTTCCTAATAGGAAAGACAATTAACCAGTGGAACAGCTTGCCTTCAGAAATCATGGGTGCGCCATCACTGGACATTTTTAAGGACAAACTATACCATGGGCATCAAACTCGCATTGTCATGGCAATATCATGTGACCTATTGGGACTCCCCTCCCTTTGTTAACTGGGTGGGGGCATGGCCAGCGTGTGACACATCCGGCCCATGGGCCGCAAGTTTGACAGTCCTAGACTAGACATTCACTTACTTGAAATGATCAGGGGGCTGGACTAGTAGACCTCCAAGGTCTCTTCGAACTCATTCTGTTCTATTTTATTCTATTCCCATGTTCCGATATACATGTTCCCATACCAAAAGAAATCAAACAAGATTGCACTGTTACCCCATTATTATTCAGGCTGTGCATTAATTTCATGGTTGATTAAATGGGGAAAAATGTCCACCTACTGAATATTCTAAGCAGGTTGATCGTGGATTCTCTGTATGCAGATGATGCAGTGATTTCATCACAGTCGTGAAATAGGACTGAAGAGAATGAATCAGTTTTATTTTCACCTCTTTTGAGAGCATTGTTAAACTTCAATTAAATAAAGATGATTGCTTTTTTTAGAAAGATTATGAATGGGCAGTCTCAGCAAGGGGTATTGGATCGCTCTCAGGATGACTTGTTTTTTCACTAGGAACTGGGAAACTCACTCTTTACATAATACCCAGAAGCTATTTCTGTTATCATGGGAATCATAGTGTATTGCAGCTTCCATCAAACCTCCTTGTGACCAAATCCAAAGTTCAGCTCATTATTGAGTAGAAGTAGAACTAGGAATCAAGGCTTATTTTTACTTAAGACTTAGTTCTGAGGAACGTCTTCAAGATGGCATGTTGCATACTAGTAGCAGCACTTTACTTGGAGATAGGCCTACACAAGATTGAAAGTAGGTCCCAGCTTAATCTAATTTTTATTTAAAGCTTTTTTTCCCCATTGGTACTAGTGCAATCATTTTCCACCAGAGGCAAACAAAAGGTTCTGCTCAGTGATGGGATTCATTTTTTTTATTTTCAGACAAACACACAACACATATAACATAAAAGCCTCTTCAATTACACACAGTGTGTTGATTGGTTACAAAGTCTTTCTGTGTCCTTTCCGTAGTCCTCACTTGAATTTTATCAAAATTCACATATTGACAATCAAGATCTCTTTGTATACATTGTTATTATGCTCCCTCCTATTCTAAGTCATTTAATTATTTTAACATTGATAACATTCTCTAATAGTTTCCAATTCCAAGTTTTTCCCCTGTTATTAGTATAATCAATCTAATATACATGTATACAAATTGTTATAATTATTAACCATTCATTAAGCCTAGCTATTATTACATCCTTTGAACATAAAGCATATTAAATTTAAAGTACATTTATATTATGACATTTTATTACATCATCCTGAAATCATCCAATGATATTACACCTTTATATTCTGTTCTATATAAAATTGTTTAATTTTTATAAAAAGGCTTTTCAACATCATCTCCATATCCTCACTTACAGTATTGTATAAAATTTCATATTATCAATCCAGTACATATAAATGCTTTGTTATCATTATTAATCATTTATTTGACTATAGTATTATTATTGTACATAGCACTCAAAATTTAACTACATTTAACTAAAATTTATTGTGACATTACATTTCATCATCCTGTATCCTTCCAGAGATAGTGTAGTCCAATATCTCTTGTCATTTGTAAAGTCTGTATTCTAAATGTTTTCTTGATAAATCTTATGTGGATTTCTTTTAAGAACTTGTTGTTCATTGCACATCTTATAAGAATTCGAAACACTTTATCTGCTCTGTTTATCAGCTTCACTTTTGTTATCATTAGTGCTTTTGCCGAGATTACTCTCATTATTCTGCCAAATTTTCTCTCCTTTCTTCATCTATTTTCTGATATCCAAGATGAAGATCCGGTTCATCAATTTCTCCTTTCCACATTTCACACTTGTCATTTCCCTCCACTCTCAGTTTGCTGTCAGTGTCAACAATTTTCTTATCACTTTCATATGTCTCTGTTTTTTTCCAGCTCTGTCCTCAAACTTCATCGCTGTCCCTGTACTTTTTGTATTTTGATCTATAATTTCAAGTCTCTTCTCAATTCTCTCTGTAATTATTAAAACTCTTTGAATTTCTAAGAAAATTCTTTGCAAAGTTAGTGCCTTTTCTTCTTCATGTTGTGCCATTTTCCAGATTATAAACACTGCCAAAATATCCAAGACTTTTTAGGTCAAACAAATTCAGTGGAGTTTTTCAAATCAAGGCTTTCTCTTTCCTTCAAAGGAACACCTGTATCAACAAAAAGTTTTCACTGAGCCTTTCAGTAAACAAAGCTTATAGCTTTATCAGATATCAGATATTGGCAAGCCTGTAGCCACTAGATAGCAGTGTTACCTGTTTTCCATCTGTTTCTGCCTCTCTGTCCGAGAGAGGAAAAGAAAAAAAAGTGTAAAAATTATGCTGCGTCCCAGTCTTACGAGAGAAGAAGCTTTTAATCCATGAATACAAAAAATGGAGAAAGTATAGAGGAAGAAGGAATAAAAGAGACCAGTCCAGTTTAAAAGTAAGAGGCATTTGTAAAGAGTCCATCCATAGAAAACAAACAAAGTTAAGGTAGAAAAAATAACACAATTGTCTTAAACCAGAGTTAATTCGCCGCTTGTTTTCTTCTGTCTTCAATTTTATTTTAAATTCCAATTCTTTTGCGTTTTCCCTTCTCTAATAATATTTTTTTTCTCACCAATTCGACACACTCCTGTACTGCTTCTGTTTCAGAGGCTTGTCCCAACCTTTGGCAGCCATTTTGGTTGCTTCTCTTGTAGCTTGCAAAAAGAGCTTTCTCCTGGATCAATCAGGGGCTTTGTGATGGCCCTGAGATCAGCAGGACATGCTCTTCTCTATCACTGTTCCTTCAGAACAGTTTAGGTCCAAAAGGACCGTCCAGAAACAGAGATATCGAGAGCAATCCTGGAGACCCAAGATTGCATGTCGTGTCATTGTGACAACAAGCCCCACCCATCCCGGGATTCAAATTTTTTTACTACTGGTTCTGTGGGCATGGCTTGGTGGGCATGGTAGGGGAAGCATACTGTAAAATCTCCATTCCCTTCCCACTCCAGGTGAAAGTTACTGCAAAATCCCCATTTCCTCCTGATCAGCTGGGACTAAGGAGGCAGAGAATAGATGGATGCGGGACCAGTCAGAGGTGACATTTACCGGTTCTCCAAACTACTCAAAATTTCCATTACTGGTTCTCCAGAACTGGTTAGAACCTGCTGAATACCACCTCTGCCATGTGAAAAGACTGTCTCCCATGATATTATTGAGAACAACATACGACCAAGCAAGAAACATACCAATATGGTACAACCTATGGCCACAATTGAGTCCAAAATTTCTGTTGCTAAGCAAGGAAGTTGTTAAGTGAGTTTTTCCCCTATTTTATGACCTTTCTTGCCACAGCTGTTTTGTAAAATACCACGATTGCTAAAATTAGGAACAAGGTTCCCCATTGACTTTGCTTGTCAGAGGGTTGCAAAAGGTGATTCCATGACCCTGGGACATTGCAACCATCATAAATATGAGTCAGTTGTCAAGCGTCCAAATTTTAAACCTGTGATCCTTTGGATGCTGCCACAGTCGAAAGTGTGCAAAATATTCATAAGTCACTTTTTTCCAATACTGTTTAACTTTGAATGGTCACTAAATTAGTAACTGTGAGAACATCAAGATAGGATTCTATAAGTGTGGTAGGTAGAAATTGGTAGGAGAACCCTTCAAACAGCCCATTGCCTAACTTACTTTTCCAAAATTTGGCAGAATGCTAATCCTAGTCTACTTTACTGCAATCCCTTCAGCAATTCTGGAAAAAAAATATCCTGATAATGAAAGACTTTGCCCATCAGGATTGAGTGTATTAGAGACAATGGCCCATGGCTATTTTTATGCTTCACGCCATAAAAAAAATAAAATACTCATAGAATTCTGATAGCCCCAGGGCAAAAGCATTTCAGAAATGCCAGATAAAATTAATATAAAGGGCTTCTTTGCAGATAAAGAGCTGAAAATCCTGTGGCAAGTAGTAAAAATTGTTTAGTGGTATGCTGAAGATGCTACTGTTATAAAGGAGGACTTTAATATTTAGTGATGTAATCTTACAGGATGAAATGCATTATATGTATGCACATTACAATGTGAAAGCACATTCTCCACTTATCTACTGTGATGGTGAACCTATGGCATGTGTCCCCAAAGTGGCAATCAGAGCCATGTTGCCTGGCATGCACAGCATCGCCCATTCCTCTTCCGGGTTTCTGGCGCACATGCGCATGCCCCAATGAACTGGCCTTTGTGCATGCGGCAGTGCTGGTAACTGGAAGAGCTGGTCTTCTGGTCTTCCATTTTCCAATGTGAGCATGTGCACCGGCCAGCTGGTTGTCGTTAGCGCATGCACAGCAATAACCTGAAGACTAGCTGGCCGGCGTGCATGTGTGCGCTGGAAACCAGAAGTTCATTTTCTGGTGTGCGCAGCTCCTCTTCCAGGTTGTGGCCCCAATGAGCATGCGCACATGCACACACATGCTCCCTTTTGGCCACTCAGTGCCAAAAAAGTTCACCATCACTGACTTAGTATTTTAACCATTTAGTATTTCATTCACAAATATTATATTACAATCATCAAAAATACTACGAATATTTTTTTTATAATTTAGCAATTTAGTTTTAGATATTTAAACTATTCAGTATTCCAGAATTTCTTGATCAAAGGCCTGGAGACTAAACCATATGAAAAATGGCTACAGGCTTTGGGTCTGGCTAGTCTAAAGAAAAGAAGAATTAAGGGTGACATAACAGTATTTGAGGACCAGCCACAAAGAAGAGGGGGGGGGTCACATTACTTTCCAAAGCACCAGAGGGCAGGACAAGAAATAATGGTTGGAAACTGATCAGAGAGAGAAGCAACGTGGAATTAACTTACTGTTAGAAACTTTCTAACAGTAAGGACAATTAACCAGTTGGAAGAGCTTGCCCTCAGACCTTTTCGGTGCTCCATCACTGGAGTTTTTGAGAAGAGACTGGACAGTCACTTGTCTGAGATTGTATAGGTTCTCCTGCTAGAGTTGAAGGATGGACTGGAAGACCTCCAAGGTCCCTTCCAGCTCTACTATAATTCTATTTACAATACATTTTAATGTACTTTAGTTTGCTCTATCTTATTTCCAATTTATTTAGAATATTCTTTGACGCAATACACTATAAACCTGTTATAAAAACTTTATGTAATTCTAGCCAACAATAAAGATGCTTGTTTTTCACGTGTTTCCCTGGGGATTAATCCTTGATGGTAAATTTATCCAGTAACCATGCATACAGCAAATACTTTCCAACAATGTGCAATCTATTAACACATACACAAAAATCAAATTGTACAGCTGAATGCTTTGAAGCAAATCATCATGGACTTAATTTGCTCTGTACAGAATAAATATTAAAACATATTTGAAAAAATAAGAAACATGACAAAATGCCATCAGTAGGAATTACAACTAGCAAATGGAAAGCTACATACAGGCGTGAAGCTGATTGGAAGTGAATAAACCAAGCTTGACTGGGGCTATTATTCAATCCAAGAAGCATCACCAAAGGAAGCTAATTAGGTCAAGCTAAGGTAACTGAACATTTAGGAATTTAGTGAAAATAACAAATGGATCGGATAAAGGGAGAACTGCAGTTAGAGAAGTAACAGATGTTGTGAAGCCTTAAGATGAAGATGAAGACCCAGGCTGAAATAAACCAAAGTAATGCTTGCAAAGAGTTTGGTAGGTCTACTGAAGACAAGGATCAGGGGAGACATGGTAGCAGTGTTCCAATATTTCAGGGGCTGCCACAGAGATGAGAGGGTCAAACTGTTTTCCACAGCATCAGAAGGCAAGAGAAGAAACAATGGGTGAGAACCATTAGTAACAATGGGAACTAATCAAGGAGACATCCAACTCAGAACTAAGGAGAAATTTTCTGATGGTGAGAACAATTAATCAATGCCTTCAGAAGTTGTGGATGTTCCATCACTGGAAGCTTTCAAGAAGAGACTGGACAACCACTTGTCTGAAATGGTATAAGGCAGTAGTGATGGTGAACCTATGGCACGCGTGCCAGAAATGGCATGCAGAGCCATATCTCCAGGCATGCCAGCTGTCACCCATTGCTCTTCCGGGTTCCAGCTGGTTTTTGCATGCATGGGAGTGCCAAAAACGGGGACAGCAGTTCCCTGGCATGCATGTGCATGCTGGGAAGCTGAGCTTCTGGATTCTGCTCTGTGCATGGTCTTGTGTGCCAGATACCAAGGTGACTGGCACACATGCACTCACTGGAAACCAGAAGCTCAGCTCACATGCGTGGCAAGGAACTGCTCTTCCAATTTCTAGTGCTCCCATGCATGCATGCCGGGGAGCTGCTCTTCCAGTTTCCAGCACTCCCTCTTGCACACACACACTCCTATTTTGGCACTCGGTGCCAAAAAGCTTCACCAACACTGGTATAAGGTCTCCTGTTCTAGCAAGGTCCCTTCCAACTCTGCTATTCTATTTTCTATGGTGTAATGGTTAAGATACCAGGCAGAGGTGGGTTCCTGCCAGTTCGGACCGGTTCAGCTGAGTAGGTAATAACTTGGCTGACCACGCTCCCGAACCGGTTGTATCAGTGGCTCCGTAGAAGCTGCCATCTTGTTTTTTGCTTCTGCGCATGTGCTGAAGCAATTTTTTAGTACTGTGCGTACGCGCAAAGCATGCATCAAGCCCGCGCACAAAGCACGTCCCTGAGAGAACCGGCAGTAACAGAATCCGGAACCCACCCCTGATACCAGGCACCTTCTGAACAATCATATTGTGTTTGGTATGTTTCTCAAAGCTCTGGTGCTCGAGACTTCAGATTCTGTCAAACAAGATACACTCCAATGAAAAGAAGGCTTGACAGAGCTTGTGAAAGAGCTATGCCATCCTCTTAATGTTCTGCATATGATATAGGTAGTCCTCACGTTACGACCATGATTGAGCCCAAAATTTATGTTGCTGAGTGAAACATTTGTTAAGTGAGTTTTGCGACCTTGCTTGTCACTGTGGTTAAGGAAATCATTGTGATTGTTGAGTTGGTAATACAGTTGTTAAGTGAACCTGGCTTCCCCATTGACTTGGCTTGTCAGAAGGTCACAAAAGCTGATGACCACATGACCTCAGGACACTGCAGTGGTCATAAATATGAACCAGTTGCCAGGCAACTGAATTTTGATCAGATGACTATGGAGTTGCTGCAATGTTGTAAGTGTGAAAAATGGCAATAAGTCACTTTTTTCAGTGCCGTTGTTACTTTGAATGGTTACTAAATGAACTGTTGTAAGCCGAGGACTACCTGTATAGGAAACTCTACTGGATTAAGTCACACTATCTAGTATTCTCTGTCAAACAATGGCTTGTTTGGAGGCTCTTAATCTTGTTCTTATTCTCCAGCAACTGTGATTTAAGATATGTTGCTTGAGATTCAGGAGGCAATATTAAGTATTAATAGACTCTCTATTAAGAGTAGGAAGTACTAATAGTCCACTTCTGATTGAATATATCTATGTGGGGAAGCCAAAAAGAAAGTCTGTCTCTCTCTGTCTCTGTCTCTCTCTGTCTCTCTCCCTCCCTCCCTCTCTCTTGTATATAAAACTGTTCACTAAAAGAAAAAGGTCTTAATCACCATCAAAGCAATACTGTGTTAATATCTATGCTCTATTTGTTGAAAGCTAGATAGACAAAACTGCCACACATTTATTTGCTAAATAGCCATTATTAGGAAGAATATTTTCAATACTTTCTGCTCAAGTACCCATCTTGGTTTTCCATAGTTCCGGACTCTGACACTCTTCCTGCTTCCCAACAATTCTTTCATTGACCTACAAACCTTGGACACATTGTTAGCAGTGTTGCAAGATTAATATTTTCAACCAGCCATACCACAAAGATAACAGGACAAGAATAAAATGGGTGAATTTATAAACTGGCTAATGATAGTATGTGACATCAAATTAGTGTTGACTCTTAGCAACATAGATTTTCTCCATGTTCCTAAACTGGCTCTTCGGCTCTTCCCACACTGATCTCATCACCACTATAACCAGAGATGGTATTCAGCAGGTTCTGACCAGTTCTGGAGAACCGGTAGTGGAAATTTTGAGTCGTTTGGAGAACCAGTAAATACCACCTCTGGCTGGCCCCGCCCCATCTATTCTCTGCTTCCCAAGTCCCAGCTGATCGGGAGGAAATGGGGATTTTGCAGTAACCTTCCCCTGGAGTGGGGTGTGAACTTGCTGAATACCACCTCTGCTGTGGGCCTCACGAGCATAGGGTCCCCATACTAATCTGGGTATGTTAACCCTTCAATGCACCTTGTATCATATAAATACAGCAGCTGTATGGCTTACTGAGTATTATTGTGTTTTTCAAGCCTCATGTATTTAAACGCACACAAGAAAATAAAATGGTAGTCCCGCCCTCCCCACCTTTTCCGGCTTGTGGCATTTTTTGGGTGGCATGAGAACAAGGCTGAGGTTGATGAGATGGAAAACTATGTAAGAGAGGGCCAACTGTGAAAACTGTAAGCAAAGGTACTGGCTATGCTGCAGGGTGCTTTCTAGAGGTGGTATTCAGCAGGTTCTGACCAGTTCTGGAGAACCGGTAGCAGAACATATTTTTTGAATTTTTTTATTATTTTTGAATAAACACAAATACAACACAAAGAACTCTCTTTCTTTACATACTATAGAAAGTGTGTCAATTGGTTACAAAAAGCTTTCATGCATCTCTTCCACAGCCATGACCTATAATGCATATCAAATCATATATTTTAAATCAAATATATTTATATATATTACTATCATCATACCTCAATTTTCATTTGGCCACAATTGTTTTAACATCCTTTTGTATAAAATATTTCAAAGTTTAAAGCATAACCACACAATGGCATTTCGTTAGCTATTTCCAATAGCATCCAATAACATTAAATCCTTATAACCTATTCTAAATAAAAATCAGTAATATTTAGTAACCAAGTTCCTAGTCCTCCTTTCCAAATCACTGTTTACAATTTATATCCAATTTTCTTTTATTAAGCCAATACATATATATTATCATTATCAAACATTTATTTGACTATGTCCATTATCATAACATTTTTTGACCTAATACTCAAAGTTTAACTAGATTCAATTCAATTTTTATTAGGTCATAACAAAATTTCTAATCTTCCATTCATAGTCACCATTTACCATTCATATCCAATTAATTCTTATCAAACCACTACATATGTATACATTATTATCGTTGTCAATGATTTATTTAACCATATCCATTATCACTTCATTTTTTACATAATGCTCTAAATTTAACTAAGTTTAATTAATTTTTTTATTATAAGCTTTCATATATCAACCTGTATCTTTCCAGTAATAATGCAATCTTATGTCTTTGGCCATTTGTGGAATTAACGTTCTGATTATTCCCTTAATAATATTTGTGTGGATTTCTCTTCGCAGCTCATTGCTTGTTGCATCTCTCGATACCCTCCATCTGTTTCTTTAATCAGGATATCTTTGGTCATCAATGGTGCTTCTGATAAGATTTCTCTCCTTAAATCCATCAATTCTTCTCTTTTTTTCTTGTTCTGTACCTTACCATCTGGGGTAGAGTTCCTGGCCATCTGGCTCCCCTTTCCATATTCCACTCTCTGCATTTCCAACCACACTCCATTCACCGTAGATGTCAACACATTTTTTGTCTTTGTGCTCGTTTTTCTCTTCAATTTTTAGGACTCTAGCCTCCACTTTTTCCAATTGAGATTCTCCATCATATTTTGCTGTTATATGCTCTAGATTTTCCAGCTTCTCCTCAATTCTCTCTGATACTTCTAATAATTTTTGAATTTCAAACATTATCTCTTGCAATGTTAAAGTTTCTTTTTGATGTTGATGTTGTGCCATTCTTCCGACTGGAAAACACTGCCACTCTGGCTTTCAGGGCTTTTTATTAGATTAACCACAAATTCATTTATAATCCCTCACAATAAGACCTTGTTTTCACTTTTCTCCTGTTGGCAATAAGGATCAAAAGAACATCAGCATAAACACCTCGTCCTCTTCTTATCACTCTCTGTAAACAAGCTGCAAGCTCATAAAGTGCAAAGTCGGAATGATCAAAGACAGAAGTGAAAGTATGATGTTTCCAAGGCTCAAACCTCCAGCCTCCAAGTTTCAATGTTGCTTCCTTTCCCTCTAATGTTACAGCTCTCTTTGTACTGCTTTTGTATCTTTTTTGTATTCCAGGTTTTTTTAAAAAAGTAAAATTCCTAAATGAAACAAAATAGAAAAAAGGAAAAAACTCTTTTAGAAATGAAAAAAGAATTTTAATCCATAGGTTACAAAAATTTAAAAAGTAGTAGAAGAAAAACTAATCTGTTCACTTTAAAAAGCTTTGCACAAATTCTATCCATAAAATAGCATTTAAAAAGATAACACACTGTCCAATGCAATCCAATGTAGCTAAATTTCGCTGCTTATTTCTTCTGTTCTCAAATTTAATTTAGCTTTAAGGTTTTTTTCGGGCAGTCTCTTTTAAAACAGTAAAAGTTTCCTCACCAGCTGTACTCACTTTCTTTTTCCGTTTCCTTCCGTTCTGGAGCTGTCCCAACTTCATCAGGTTGTGGCTGCACTTTTGTTGCTGGCTAGAAGAACTTCTCTTGGATCAATCAGGGACTTTGAGGGGTCCCTGAGATCAGCAAGATGTATTCTTCCCAATCACCGTCTCTGCGGGACTGTTTAGGTCCACATGGACTGTCCAGTGGCAAAAGTATTGACTGTGATCTTGGGACATCGAGATTGCAGGTTGTGTTGTCGCGACGTCGGTACTCCCTCCCCGGTAGCGAAAATTTTGAGTACTTTGGAGAACCAGTAAATACCACCTCTGACTGGCCCTGCCCCCATCTATTGTCTGCCTCCTGAGTCCCAGCTGATCGGGAGGCAATGCAGATTTTGCAGTAACCTTCCCCTGGAAAGGGGTGGGAATGGAGATTTTACAGCAACCTTCCCCTGGAGAGGGGTGGGAATGGAGATTTTATAGTAAACTTCCCCTGCCACACCCACCAAGCCATGCCATGACCACCAAACCACAGAACCAGTAGTAAAAATGTTTGAATCCCACCACTGACTATAACATATAGCCACTATAGGTCCACCATATGGCTACTGCTCTTCTTCCCTTCCCTTCCACCTTTCCCAGCAGAGAGAGCTAGGCCTTTGTGAAATGTGATAGTTTGTGTCTGTGGGTTGATTTGTCCAATGACATTTTTGTTTCTTTTCTTGGCTATCCCTGGTATTCTCAAGAGTCTTTTCAGGAGGGGGATAGTTGAGGAGGCACTAAAATTGAGAGAAATAACATTTCATTCAAATAGGGCAGTTTGAATGTTTATTTTGCAGGAGTCACTTGGGTCCTCCTGTAATGAGCTTTCATAAGACAAAATGTGTCAGCATGGCTGTCGGGAGTGCTAAAGAATTAAGCCAAAAATGAAGATCAATTAGTGCTTCCTTTGCAAAGAAGAAGAATGATGCAGACTTCTTTTTATAGTCATAATTTGATTGCATGCGGTAGGAAGACTCTTAATAAACACCCTGAGAAACTGATAATGAAACTGTTCTAATACTGAGAAGTATTCTAATCTACTCTGAGAAAGTAGTAATATAATACTGAGAAAATATTTACACCGCCAGCTTGCCAGAGTGTTCCATATATTTGAATTAAGGTCTGAATATTATTACACAAGCAAAGTAACCCAGTATATCCACAGACAGCCAATCGAAAATGAATTGTCAGCCATTACAGAAGCAACATTGTTGTGGCCAGTCAACCGGCGCCTCCTGTAGCAGCCAAATCAGAGGAGGAGGAGATGTGGGAGTCAGGGTCAGCATCAAGGCAACCTGAGTGCTCTGAGAGGGGAGAGGGAGCTGGCAGAAAGAGAAAGCGGGGGGAGGTGGAGCCTGGGCCATCCGTCAGTCCTCAGATGGAGACTCAACAGCTCCCAGATCTGGAGGTGGTTGATGAGGAAGAGGAGGAACAGCTGGATCCACTGCCCGACACGTGAATGCACAGAAGGAGAGGAGAGCAGTGGAAATCCTTGAGCCGATCCTTGGGAAGGAAGAGCCACCACTGCTAGCAAAGTCCCACCCTAGCTCTGGGGATAAAAGGCAGGGGATGGAGATGAATAGATGTGGCAGACAACTATTCATCTTCCGGCCCGACAGACTTGTTAGCCTGCGTGGAGAGAGAAACTTTTTGTCCAGGCTGCCGGCATTCCTAATAAAGGAATCTTTTGAGTTCATGTCGGAGGGTTTATGGTGTTTGGAGATCTGGGTCAGAACAAACATTGGGAAAGGCATAGAAAGGCAGTGCGAGAGTGGTGAGGATGGCAGAAAAGATTATTGGCAGCACACTCCCTGCTATCCAGGACATAGTACATAAGCGATGCTTGAGCACATCCTCTTCACGGCCTGTTTACCTTGTTACCTTCTGAGAGGAGGCTTCTTGGTACCCAAAGCAGAACGTCCAGATTCAGCTACAGTTTTGTTCCATATAATGTCAAACTTGTGATCTCTCAAGCTTCTTCTTTCTGCTCTGTATTCAAGACGGACAGTGATTAATATTTAGGTGTATTTAGATGTTAGGGTGTAGATATATACACATGTACGTATCTAGGATATCTATGTGTGTGCTATGTATGTGTAACTTTTGAGAGCAGGCAACAGAATATCATTTTTTAATGTGTGCCAGAGTGCCCATAGGAGGGAAAAATGACAATAAAGCTTATCTTATCTTATTTTATAATGATGGCCTGACAGTAGCAAGTTATGGTAATATCGGAAGAGGCTCGTAGCCTGCTGTTTTTAAGTGAAAGATAATCATCGTACTGGTTACTTCTCTAAGCCCAGAAAACTAAAAAAATACTTGAGAGAAAGTGGTTTTGTATGAAGAAGCTAGCTGAGACAAATTTGCATTATGATATATTCTGCATTAGATGTCTTGTTTGTTTGCCAGGCTTGCAAAAATGGATCTCGCAAAAACAACAGAGAGGAGAGCATGCCAAACTGCCTGTAAATAACTCAAGCAGCTGGCAGAGTGCAGTTACATGGGGACACTAAGCGCTTAACATTGTGTTCCATTCTCTGTCGTCTGTTTTAAACGCGGTTGTTAGAGTCTTGCTGCCTTTTAGATTCTGAATCTCCCAAGGATGCCATTTCATATTCTTCTCTGCTACGTTTTTTTAAAAAAAAGAAAATTCATGGAGGACAAAACGCCTGAGGGTCATTTCAAAAGAGGTTATCATTTAGGACAACTGATTGTGATTTTACCACAAACTGATCCATGTTTTGAGTTGTACGTCCTTCCATATGTCTGCTACTGGACGGCAGCCAAATTGGCCTATGGGCCTAAATGCGCATATGGGACAGGAAAAAGATGGCACGCCAGGTCATTATGCCAATAATACTCCAGAGACCATTATGGCCAGTATTGCATCTGATTGCTCTAGGCTTTGCCCATCAAATGGATCTCGGGAAAATATGAGTTCAGTGACACATTGTCTTAGATAGTTTAACATGGCTTCTTCTTAGGATGCTAATCGCATTGTCCAGAAGGCTCTGATACTTGAGAAGCATCTTCTAAGGCAAGTTATGCTTCAAGCAACATTTCCATTAATGAAAGCAACTAATCTGAAATGATGCACATAAATTAGTGCATGAATCTTTAGTATGTCCTGGCAGTGATGTTGCTTAACCTGTACTTTATTGTACTGATAAATAAAATGAATAGGGCTTTTATAGTTAGTCACTGTTTAAAAGTTTTATTCTTCTTCTGTAATTCAATTTATAAGCTTAGGAACTGAAGAAAGAACCAGGAATCTATCTATTCTACAAATAGGCATATAATACTAAGAATCTCTGTGTGTCTGTCTCTCTCTGTGTGTATGTGTGTGTATGTATATATATATATATATATATATATATATATATATATATATATATATATATATATATATATATATATATATATATATATATATATATATATATATATATATATATATATATATATATATATATATATATATATATATATATATTTGTGTTGTATACATACCTATTTCCCTGGCTCAGCTGATAAGGAGGAGAGCCTGTGGCTTAGTGGCTAATACATCTGCCTAATATGTAATACAGCCCAGGTTCAAATCCCAGTAAGGGTATGGCTAGCTGATGAGAGCTACCTAGCTTGAAATAGATCTATACTAGTCTCCCTTTATTTATATATCAGCACAAATACAACACAAACATAGCAAAGGCAACATTAAAAATAAAAATATGGTTTTCTGCCTGGATGGTCTTCTGTAATGAACCGAAGGACAGAAAGGGGGAGTAGTGAGCTCCCTCCCATATTTGGGCATACCAGGGGTTGTAACACACACACACACACACACACACACACACACACATACATACACAGCCTTTTTATATTTGTGTTGTATTTGTGCTGACAAATAAATAAAGGGAGACTAGTATGGATCCATTTCAAGCTGTTTAGCTCTCATCAGCTAGCCATACCCTTACTGGGATTTGAACCTGGGCTGTATTACATATTAAGCAGGAGTCTTAGCCACTATGCCACAGGCTCTCCTCCTTTATCAGCTGAGCCAGGGAAATAAGTATGTATTTGTGTTACAACCCCTGGTATGCCCAAATATGGGAGTGTGTGTATATATATATATATGTGTGTGTGTGTATGTATGTATGTATGTATGTATGTATGTATGTATGTATGTATGTATGTATATATGAATATGAGAGACAGAGAAAGGCATAAGCAATAGCACTTAGAAATACATACCACTTCACAGTGCTTTACAGCCCTCTCTAAGCAGTTTACAGAGTCAGCATATTGCCCCCAACAATCTGGCTCCACATTTTATCAATCTCAGAAGGATGGAAAGCTGAGTCAACCTTGAACTGGTGAGAATCAAACTGCTGAACTGCAAGCAGCTAGCAAAAATATATTTTGATATATTATACTGTAGCAATCTGGCATTCGTGCCATCATATGTGCTTAATTACACTTTCAATAATTTTCACTCAAACTAGCACTGTAGGTTTTAGATGTTAATAGTACTAGTAATACATGATTTATGACAGCGTGGGTAAAGCTTATTATTACCTAAAATATACTCTGGTAATGCAAAGAGTACCCAAAACAATATATTGTATCATACATTTATTGCATACACTGTCTGCACATTAATTTCCCAATTTAGGGACCATATTACTCCTTGACTCTGGGTAGTTTATAGATAAAAAAGGAAAACACTTTGAAATGGAAACAGCATGCAGAGATGCAAACAAAAAGAAACCTGGCCAACTAGAAAAATAATATAGCAGGCCATTTCAGCATTCATAACAAAGAAAATGAACATTGAGGCAATATCCATAGTCATCGCTAGAAAAAGTATATTACATCGTAGAATAATTAGCTTTCTTAAGGGAAATAATGAGTCATATTCTTCATCCATGTAGTAATAGTCAGATGAGGTCCCAGTTAAGATTGAAAGAGAGAGAAAAAAAAGTTCTACCACTGTGATCTGCTCTTCACAGCACAAGCTTCTTGAAGTAAATCTTGTGCCAATCAAGAGAATTATTTGAACCCCTCCAGGAAAGGGTTGTTGGGAAAGGACTACAAAACCACTGTCAAAGATTTTGGCTTCTACCAGTCCAGGATCAAGGAAATGATGTACAATTGCTTTCTGTTTATATACAATTGCTTGCCCTGTCGGTGTTGGTAAGGCTATTATTTTCTTCTTGGTAGTTCCTTGATTATGCTGTTGTTTACTGATTGATTGCTGCTCTAGTATTAATCCTGGTGTTAATCCCTGCTTATCTGGGTGCTGATTGCTAACAACTTGATTTCATAACACATGGATAGACTTAACCATAGCTTCAGTTGGGAAACTGTGAGCATCCAAGCTAAATCCTAGAGAATCTATATTCTAGCATGGCTCTGTCTTAAATAATATGATCAACTGGTAAAATGATTTCCAGATAATGCTATGTGAGATGATGAATTTGTTGATATTTTGTTAGTCATTATTCAGAAGTCATTTCAAAATAAATAGAAACTGTGAAAAGTACATTCTGTGAATGAAATCTACTGTTTCTGCCAGTCCACAAATATAACAAAATCCTGTTACACCTTTTGCAGTTCTGAAGAGAATCTACTTTATTGTATTATGACCCAACAAGACTCAGGAAAGGATAACCTATTTCACACATTAAACAGGTAAAACCTCAAAAAAGCAGCCAACCAACTCAGGAGAGATAGAATTAGGCTCTCTTCTTAGATCATCCCATTTGCCACATCTCTGCCTTTGACCTCTGATTTCCCGATTATGCCCTTCATTTTATCTCCAATGGAGATAAAAGCAAAGAAATATCTGCATGGACATGATACAGACTTTTCCGAATCTACTTCCAAACACCTACTACATATGTTAGTATCCAACAGAAGTGAATAAAAAACCCCAATTGATTTGTAATTCAAAACAAATCAAAATTAATTCGCCAAATCATCCTAACCTCCCACTCCTCCATTATGGATTACCATTACTTGTGACAAACATATTGAAACTTAGTTATCCATAGTCCATTCCTAAACTCACAATCTTACCATTAATTTAGCTGACATAATTAAAAGCCAATGTGAGTAACCAATACTCTTACAAACGATAAAAACAAGAACATTAAACAATGAACTCAAATATTGCTTCTCTTGACCTCTTCCTATTGTGAGAAATGGAAAAATAGCCTATTGAATTACCAGAATCCATAGGCTTCAGAAGGATAGCAGGCCAAGGGAAGCATATTTGAGTTCATTGTTTAATGTTCTTGTCTTTATCATTTGTAAGAGTATTGGTTACTCACATTGGCTTTTAATTATGTCAGCTAAGTTAATGGTAAGATAGTGAGTTTGGGAATGGACTATGGATATCTAAGTTTCAATATGTTTCTCACAAGTGAGCAGTTTCCTTGTCGGGGGCCTTCTTACAGTGCAATACGTGCACCCACAAAGCCAGACCTTGACACTTCACAGCTGTATTGGTGGTCAGAAGGATCTGGAATGGACCTTTCCAAAGAAGAGTCAGGCAGTTCTTTCGCTGAAATATCTTGACAAGCACCTACTCACCAGGCACCAATGAACGACAAGGGTGTAAAGTTTCTTTAGAAAGTGCAGCAACGACCTGTGAATGACAAGACGGTAGACAGGTGGTGAGAACACAACAATAGTCCAGCATGACAGTGTCCAGAGCATGGATGTTGAGCAACTGTCCAGTGGATGGGGGTGAGGCTGGCATTCTCATAGGCCGGCCCATGATCACTTCATGGGGCGAAAGGCCAGTGATCTTGGAAGGAGTCATTCTCATAGACATGAGGGAGGCAGTCAGGCCATTTCAAGCTGGTTTCCTCGCACAATTTTGCAATTTTATTCTTAAAGGTTGCATTTGCGTATTCATAGCATTGATTCCAGTGATTGGCTATGTACTCAAGAGCCTTAGTTTCTAAAGGCCATAGGTTTATCTTCCTCTTCCTCCATGTAGTTTACATCCATTACAGAAAGTATCTACATCCACTAAGGAGAAGTTGTCTTGCTATAATGAATAGCTGTAATACTTCTATTTTCAATCAATACATAAACCCCAAACCTAAAGCTAGATAACAATTTAATATGCTTATTTTAAAAAAATCATTTTTTAAAAAAAATCCTCTGGCACTTCCTCTTTGTAAATACCATGTTCATCTTAATCACAGAAAGCTGGATATCCCATACATCTTGCCATTCTTCCAATTTAATTAAAGATTGATTCTGTTTTCTCTATTTTTCTAATTCTTATTATATATCACAATCATCTACATATAAATTTACTTTCACACCTGGTGAGAAAATGTAATGCAAATAATTTATCATTATATTAAAGAGGGTGGGACTAACTGCACTTCCCTGAAGGATTCTATTCAGTACAGTTTTCAATTCAGGCTAATGTTTTATTCACCGAAGCTTGAAACATTCTGTCAATTAAGGAATCCTAAAACCATCATAATATTCTACACTATAAAATGGATGGATTAATTTATAAACTAAACCAATCTTCCATGCAATATGCTTTTTCAGGATCCAGAAACACAGCTGCCAAAAAAAAATCTTCACCTGGAATTAATGGAACTTCACTATGATTACCTATCATGTGATTCCATTTAGTGTATAGTAAGTTAGTTATTGGCCCCATCATATTTTGTAATTTAATGTGTGTAAATCCTCTGATTGCTCTCAAGGTTATTTGGCAAGTGGTAGGCTATAAAAATAAAAGGTGTCAGGTTTCCAAGTAACACCCCTAATGAAAGAAGACTCCAAGGCTTGAGTTTCCTCAAAGTTCCATTTTATTAGAAATGTCATATTGGCACATCCAGGAAAACCCGAATCTGAAAGCTCCCAGGTTTTCCCTACTCAAATGAAAGTTCAAGTCCCTGCCCAGCACCCATCTGTTCATCACATGGTCCACTCAGGTACTGTCCCAACTGGAGATGCCTCCCAGTCACACCATCACAGCTGCAGGGCAAGGTGTCCTTAGTTCCCTGAGAAAGGAATGTTATTTAGACTATATATCTCCCATGCTCTTTATAATCCCCTCGCCCATTTCCCCACAGCGTTAATTGTGGCAGATCTGAAGGCCCAATGCAAAAGATGGCTTCCAGGCCTGACAAAATGAAGGCAGGTTCAAATTTGAGTTCATTTCCATAACATATCCATGTTTTGTATATATTTGGAGATATATTTTTGACAGTGATTTTCAAATTCCTACATAAAGAAATACACCTACAACCCACCAACTTTTTCTGATAAACTTCATCTATAAGGTTACTGTGTAAATCTGAAAGAAGAACTGTCATTGCATAAAATGTAATGCCTTTACATTACATTTTTATGTGTTCATATCTATATTAGTTTATTAAAATATAAAATGCAGAAATAGAAAGAAGAATGAAAGTAATGAGAAAATACGGCAAGGGAAAGAGGAAAAAGTATAGGGTGAAGGAGAAAAGAAGAAGAAAAGCAAAGACTCCTTTGGTGCAGTAAAATAACATACAACCTTAACTTTTTAATTTTACATAATAATATACACTAGCAATTTCAATAACAACAAGTCTATGTTATCAGCAAAACCTAAAATCAAAGTTTCATTTTTTCCCCCCACTTCAAGCATAAAATCCAAAAGTGGTTTCGAAGTAGTAACAAAATAGGTGTAAAATAAATGTTGACTTCAGCAACCACTTTGCTAGATGTGCCATCCTGAGAGTTTGGAATAAATATAAAGTAAGGTTCTCTGTGAAGATTCCCCTTTGTGTGTCACCCAGGAAGTTGTTTTTAGAAAAGAAATGGTGACTAGGTTGGACTGGTGGACTTATGGTCAAATAGTATTGGGTTCCCAATATCATATTAGAACATCAAGAGGTCCTCTATGAAACAGAAGGAAGTTAGCTAGCTTGATATGAAATGATATGTGGCATGTGATATGTGATATGTGATATATGATATATGATATATGATAAATGATAAAGAGATCCAGAGATCTCTCTGTATCAATTCAATGGTGATAAAAGTAATATTATAGAGTTAAAAGGGAACGGTAAAGGTTCCCCTCGCACATATGTACTAGTCATTCCCGACTCTAGGGGACGGTGCTCTTTTCCATTTCAAATCCAAAGAGCCAGCACTGTCTAAAGATGTCTCCATGGTCATGTGGCCGGCATGACTAAACGTCAAAGGTGCACTGAATGCTGTTACCTTCCCACCAAAGTGGTCCCTGTTTTTCTACTTGCATTATTACATGCTTTCAAACTGCTAGGTTGGCAGAAGCTGGGACAAGTAACGGGAGCTCACTCCATTATGCGGCACTAGGGATTTGAACCGCCGAACTGCCAATCTTTCTGATTAACAAGCTCAGCGTCTTAGCCACTGAGCCAGTGCGTCCAAGGAAATGTAGAGAAATAGAGTAGATGGTACTTGGCTCAACAACAGTAACTGTGGGAGGGGGATCTAGGAATCCTAGTAGACAATCACTTAAATATGAGCCAACAGTGTTCTGCAGCTGCCAAAGCAGCCAATACAGTCTTGTAACAACAGAGTGATCGTATATAGTAAGATCACATGACGTGATTAGTACCATTTTAAACTGCTTTGGTAAGACCAACCTTAGAATACTGTGTCCAGATCTTGTTACCATGTTACAAACAAAGAGGTTGAGGCTTTAGAAAGAGTGCATAGAAGAGCAAAGATGATAAGGGGGCTGGATGTTAAAACATTCGATAAATGGGTATGTCTAGTCTAACGAAGAGAAGGACTAAGGGTGACATGATAGTAATCTTCTAATATTTGAGGTGATGTCACAGATAACAGGGTGTCAATCTATTTTCTAAGGCACCTGAGGGCAGGACATGAAATAATGGGTGGAAAGTTATCAGGGAGAAATTCAACTAGAATTAAGGAGAAATTTCCTGACAGCGAGAACAATTAACCAGTGAAATAATATGCAACCAGAAGTTTCAGTTGCTCCCTCGCTTCAGGTTTTTAAGGAGAGATTGGACAGCCGTTTATTCAGAATGGTATAGGGTCTCCTGTTTGGGCAGGAGGTTGGATCTAGGATCCTGGGACCTCCAAGATCCATTCTAACTCTGTAATTCTGTATTCTGTAGAGATATGAAGATACAGAGATAGAGAAATAGAGATGGGGAGGTTTGTGTACAAGTCTAATCCACGTAGTTGGAAGAAAATCATGTCATATATTTAAAAGTTTCCTCAGAATCAGGAATCTAACAAAAATTTAAAGTAAAATCTAATAATCAACATGTTATTTGACTAAAGAGATTCTGAATTGTATTTCTGAGGTTCTATAAAGAAACCCATTCTGCTTCATCAGTAAACGCTACATCTCTTCATGAACTACATAAAGGCAAATAATCAAACTGAATAAAAATGATGGATGCCTTTAAGAAGACGTGATTTTTCAAAGATGCAGCCTGCCGTAAGGAAAACCACCAGTTATGACTGCTCTTTCATCAACGTTAAAGTTATGGAGACATCATTTCCTTGATTTGAATCATCTTATATGTTCCTGCAATTTATTCTATCACTAAAGGTCATTTCAGTTGCAAATTATTTTGTATGACGATGACTGTGCTCTACAGTTTAATAATTACTTTGCTGGAAATATTTTTTACTACTCCCATCAAAATGACAACTTTACCAAATAGTAGCAGTAAACGGTATGTTGAATTATTTTTTTCTTATTGTTTCAAAGACAAAAACTCACATTAAGTTAATCAAAACAAACTTGACTAAAACCCGCTTATTTCTTTGCATAGTCATGACTTTTTTGCTCCACTAACCAAAATCTCTCAGAGGAGAAAGTGGCTGATCTGAAGTAGTGATGTTGCATTTTGTCTTTTAAACAAGTCCAGGAAAAACTATAAATAATAGATTGCTGTCAGCATTGTAATGATTCTGCTACATATGTGTGTGCATGCATAGTCATGTGTATGTGTGCTCATGTTTAGAAATCCACCTAGATCTGATTTAAAATTGAGATCATCAATCAAAAGCAAACAAATTCAATGTTCAGATTATTAAAAGATTTGCCATAGGCTATAGTGGAAAAGTATCAAAATCCCCGCAGCTGTATAATTTTTTTTGGCACAAAAGGGACAGGAATAACAAGGACATTAACCCTGACAAATTTCAGAAAGGCAACTTCAAAGATTGTATTGCAATGAAGCTTAAAATATTCTCCAGGTACAAACAAAAATGAAGAAAGGATACAAGCAGCCTGCAATCTATCCAACAAACAGCTTTAAAAGACCTTTCTTGAACCTATGCAGGAAATGCCCTATTTCAATTTAAAATTAGAAACTTTCAAAGATTAAGAAAAGTTTGTTCTTACTAAAAACTCAGATGATATAACCTGCTTTCTATTTATACAATAGCAGAGTTGAAGGGATCTTGGAGGTCTTCTAGTCCAACCCCCTGCCTAGGCAGGAAACCCTAAACCATTTCTGTGCTATACGGCTTGTAGTTTGAACTCAGAAGGAGGTGTCATTCTCAAATTGATACGCTACATGACACCTATGGACAAATAGTAACCAATTCAAAAAAGGTAAAAGAAAGATGGAAGGAATTATTGAGATACTGTATAATAGAGATGTCAACATATAAGATACCTGAGAAGATATTCCCTGCCTACAAGAACCTGTAGTGGAGGAAAATGAATTTAGATTGGCAAACCAGTCATTACAGAGTAGAAGAATCAATTTAACCAAACTATGTCAGCAAATGTGGAGAATGGCAGTAATTAGGAGGAGGGGGAGGGGGAGGAGGAGGAGGAGGAGGAGGAGGAGGAGGAGGAGAAGAAGAAGAAGAAGAAGAAGAAGAAGAAGAAGAAGAAGAAGAAGAAGAAGAAGAAGAAGAAGAAGAAGAAGAAGAAGAAGAAGAAGAAGAAGAAGAAGAAGAAGAAGAAGAAGAAGAAGATGATGATTCTAACATGGAAAAGTCTGGAAAGGATGAGAAATATCAACATATTGTTGATGCACACTGGGTAATTGAGAAATCCAAAAAACATTTAAAAAATTCAATGTGTACTTTATAGATTATGGAAAGGCCTTTGATTGTGTTATTCATGCCAAGTTGTGAAATGTGTCCTGGAAAATATGATTCCTTACATATCTCATTTTTTGTCATGTATACAGGTAAGGAAGCCACAGTATAGACAGAATAGGAGGAAACAGACTGGCTCCATACTAGGTCTTTGAGAGATAAGACCACATACTTTATTAGTTCAATTTATATGCTGAAAATATATTAAGGCAGCTGGATTGAAACAAAATTTACTGAGAGAATCATCTATAGAGAATGAATGAATGAATGAATATCAACATGGCTTTAAATTTGGAGGAAGAAATGTCAATGATGCATATTATGCTAACGACACTACTCTGATAGCCGGTAATGTAACATATCTGTAAATAATAAAAGTCAAAGAACAGTGAAATATAGGACTAAACTTAAATATAAGGAAGTCTAAATACAACAGGTACAAAAACCAGCCTTATAACTGACAATGAAGATATCAAACTGGTAGATAGCTTCTGCCTTTTAACATCAATCATCAACAGTAAAAGAGCAAGCAATCAAGGAATATGTGGCAGATTGGCATTTAGCAGCCTTAGTCTAACTCAGATGCTATGATGTGTCTATTTTTCTACAAGATCAGAATATTGCAAGCAATAGTATTTCATATGACACTCTATGGATTCAAAAACTGGACTTTGAAGGAGCAGAATAAGAAAAGTATACCTTTGAATTCTGTTATTGGAGAAGACTCTTGAGGATACTATGGATAGCCAAACAAAACAAACAAACAAATGGATCACTGTACAAATTAACCCAGAGTTGTTACTCAAAGTTCAAATGATCAGGCTCAAATTACTCTACTTTGGACACAATGTGAAGACTCAGCTGGAGAAGATGCTAATGTTGGGAAAGGTGAAAAGAAAGAAGAAGAGGATAACCAGCAGCAAGGTGGATAGAATGGGTTTTAGTAGTGGTGGCTGTACTATTGGTGTACTTAAACAACCAGGTTAGGGGCAGGTTGTCATGGGGAAAATCTAAGAATTGACACCAACTTGATGGCAGAAAATCAATCAATCAATGGCTTGCTAGGTTACTTTCTTTGGGGAATGATGCATAATGATCTGGATGTACAACATCTTTTCTTTTTTAATGGAAGAAAGTCTAGTTAGTATATGTGTTATCCCTGCTGCATATCATTATGATATAAAGAAATAGAGTGTGTGCTGTAATATAGGCAATTGTGTAACAGGTAAATACAATAGGAAACGTAAAAATACTCACTACAAAAGAAAAGATTAAGATCAATAGTGTGTCTGTTTATGTGTGTGTGTGTGTGTGTGTGTGTTCAAGAGAGTAGATGAAAATGAAAATAGAGGGGGGCGTTGGAAAGGCTTTAGAGTTTCAAATAGGCTGGGTGCAGAGAATAACAAAGACTATATTAAAGGTTAGACAAATAGAATGAGGAAAGATAAGGATAAAAGGATGTGGTTTTAGAGAATGATGAAGATTCAGAGAAAGTCGTTTGTTATATACATACATACATACATACATACATACATACATACATACATGGCAGTAGTAGAGGGGTGTTAAACTGGTGGCTTGCATCATGTGAAGGTACCATACACCCCAGCTCCACAAAGGAGAAAAACATCACAATACATCATGTGATGGCAATATGACACTGTGAGTTTGACACCCATGCAATAGAACAAGTACTGGGTATCCTCTGCTAGAAATATTTTCCCCAAGAATAAATAAGCTAATTATTAATATTTAATACTTTATTTTTGAAGATCTTCATTGGAAAATATCTTATCCAAAACCTTTGATCTGAAATCCGATATTGTGGTGATATATTTTAAAGCAAAGTTAAACAATTTTGAGTTGTTAGATTTCAAGAACCTGGGTTTAACAAAACTATGGTCTTATGATATTACATATGATTAAATGTGGTCAACAACTAATCCTGCATTTGTCAGGGTCACAAGTAACAGCCCCAAAGAAAGAAGACCCAAAGGCTTGAGTTTCCTCAAAGTTCCATTTTATTAGATATGTCATATGGCACATCTGGGAAAACCCGAATCTGAAAGTTTCCAGATTTGCCCCACCCAAGTGAAAGTTCAAGTCCCTGCCCAGCACCCACATATCCATCACATGATCCAATCAGGCACCGTCCCAACTGGAGATACCTCCCAGTCACACCATTCCAGGTGAAGGGCAAGACGTCCTTGACTCTCTGAGAAAGGAATGTTATTTTGACTATATCTATCCCACTCCATATAATCCCCCCCATTTTCCCACAGAAGAAAATGTGGCAGGCCTGAAGGCGCAATGTAAAAGATGGCATCCAGGCCTGAGAACATTTTTATTACACGGGACTGTTTTAATACCTGAAGATTTGTTCTAAGTTATCCTGTACTCTTTAGGCAATAGGCAGAATGAAGAATGATGTTTGTGCACTCAACTCCTGATGACATGGCTGTATTCATACCTGGTAACAAAATAGAATTTGTTTACCAGTCGTTTCTGGGATACTTTCTCATGGCTTTCCATCCAAGTGTGAATAGCAATAACATTTAGATTATACACAGCTTCATAGTGTTTTACAGTATTATCTAAGTGGTTTGCACAGCAAGCATGTTGCCCTCCAAAATCTGGGTCCACATTTTACCCACCTCGGAAAGATGGAAGGCTGAGTCAACCTTGAGCCGGTCAGAATCAAACTACTGACTGTGGGCAGAGTTAGCCTGCAACACTCCATTCGAACCACTGCGCCAACCCGGCTCCTAACTTCACTTTAAAAAGTGAAACAAAGCCAGCTTTTGTTTCACTTTTTTTTTTTTTGAAATCAGCTAGTCTGCAACCTTTCTGTTCCTTTCTGTTCTGTCAGCAGCAATTCCATTGTTCTGTCAGCCGTGAAAACAGAAGGAATAGAATGTTATGCATTTTTTTTAGTCTTCAAAACATAAAATAGATTATTATTTACACTTTAAATAGCAGCTGGCATTGCTTTAAATTCATAGGAGGCCTTAAATCCAACAATGTGAAAGAAACAAATATTCCATTTGGCACCAAAACACAAAATTGATATATTGACTTAAATTCATTTTTTTCCATATACCTAGACATCCCCCCTCCAAAAAATAATCCCTATATATGGAATTATTTTATTATTAATAGAATTTTCTGCAATAAGCAACTGAGTGTATAAGAAGTGTAAAAAATGGCTTGATGCAAAGACTAAAATAACTCATGCATGCTGATATCAAATACTAAGAATGCCAACATATTTAAATATCAAATATAAAAACAGTGTTAACAGATACAAATTTTTTTAGACCATTCTTTCTCATCCATGTTTCCTGCTGAGTTTTTCCAGATTCTCATTAACTCTCATATTTATGGGAGTATTTGCACCTATGATGATTTGGACAGCTGGTTTAAAGTCTTCCTCAGTTTGATCTTATTTGCAACATTGCACCTGCTTTTTGACTAGATAATGTTGTGTATCCTGCTGAATAATTTCATTTTTTATTAATTCAGAATTTCTTTTGGTCTTTGGGGAATAGAGGATTTTGCCATGCGATTGATCCATTGATTCTGGACTTTGACAACCCAACATAAAGAGAATTAGAAGGCAATGTAAGGAAAGGTAAATCTGATGGTTATCCAAATACTGCTGAACTCTAGATCCTGGTGTCCTTTATCATTGTCATTCTGGTTGGGACTGCTATGAGTTGTAATTCAAATGGAGTAAGAATTTGCAGAACAGCATGACTGCAGCTGGAATAACAGGCCGGATTCCCCAAACTATCATTGTATTTATCATGCCATCTAAATAGCCAGCTTCAGAGTTTAATAGCAATAAAGGGAGGCTTGATGCTTTATGGTAGATCTTGTCCTGGAGAGTGATAAAATTGCAAGAATATCACACTGTATTGTTTTATTCAAAGGTTATTTGTCTGGAAGGCAAATCAGGCTCAGGCTTATATCATTAATTATAGCTGCCATTTGAAACCAGCACCCATCGCTTTAATGAGTTTCTGCTTCAGAAAACTTTATACAGAACTTATTTCAACTCTTCTGCCTCTGCTTTAAGAGCTATCCCTTTTTTTATAACTTCAGTGAACATAGAGAATAATAAGGAAATGGATCTCCATTAGTATCTACATGATTGATTTGATCTAGCAGGGTTGGTGCTAGATCAATACTATTGACTAGGTCCCTGAACATGCACATTCTCTGTCACAGTGCCTGCCTCATGAAATTAAGTCCCTCCTGAAATCTGGGTGGTCCTCACCCTGCAGTGGTTTTGGAGGGCCTTGAAGATGTGGCCCTTTGCCAAGGCCTTTTGCAGCCCCTTCTAAGGAGTGGATGGGTATTTGTTACTACCTGGCTTGGTTGGTTGGTTGGTTGGTTGGTTGGTTGGTTGGTTGGTTGGTTGGTTGGTTGGTTGGTTGGCTGGCTGTTCAGCCGGATGGATAAGTGGATAGGAGGATGGATGAATAGATAGATGGATAGATGGATATTTTAATACATTAGAGATAGTCCAGAGGTATTTTACAAGAAGAGTACTCAACTCCTCTGCTTGCAATAAAATTCCTTATACCACCAGGCTTGAAATTTTAAGGCTGGATAACCTTGAACTATGCCATCTACGTTTTAACCTAAGCTTAATACAAAATATTATCTGCCATAACTTCCTACCTGTTAGCGACTACTTTAACTTCAACTGCAATAACACAAGGGCTATTAATAGATACAAGCTAAATGTAATCAGCTCTAATCTTGATAGCAGAAAGTACGACTTCAGCAATAAAGTACTAAATGTCTGGAACACTCTACCTGATCCTGTTGTTAGTTCCTCTAACACCCATACTTTTTACTGTCTACCAAGGACCCTACACATTTCTTAAGAGGTCCCTAAGGGGGCTTGCATAAGCACACCAGCTTGCCTACCATCTCTGCCCTACTATCCCCATTTATATGTATTCATTTTATGTGTTTATGGCTACGTTTTGCTTACTTATATTCATTTATTTTTTGACATTTCTCATGTGTCCATGTCTATGTCTTTACTGATACTTGTTTCCTTGTACTTTTTGACAAATAAATAAATAAATGGATAGACGGATAGATAGATAGATGGATGGACGGACATATGGATGAATGGACAGATGGATGATTGACTTTTGCCATGTTTCTCCCTTGTCTTGTTATTTTTATTCCTGTTTTCTGTGTTTTTGAGAACTACCAAGAATTGTTGGGAGTCAAACAGTTCTTCCAGCATGAGGGAAAACTCAAACTAAAGAGCAAAACAGTCTAAGTTTGAAAAACTCTAAGCTATTCTTTTTTAGAGCCAGCAACTTTCTCCAGTTACAATATCTAACGTAGATTTGTTGAGAGCGGTATGTGTATAAATATGTTTTGCTAAATAGCTGTTGTTCCTACCATAATTAGTTTTAGATGCTCTCGTCATGGGTCTTAAATTTGTTTTCTGCTGAGTTTTATGATTATGTTTTATTATTAGGAGTCCCATCGGAGGAAGTGTCTTAATAATAAAATAGCTCTATATGTTGTGCTACAAACTAAGATATTTTCCATCAGGCCTGAGTGAACTAATCACAATATGGCTTATCATCAGCAGAGTTTATGCAGTGCAAGGGAATTCTATGCACTTTGCGGGAGAACAATGAGTTGCTCAACTTTATCCACTAGTCAGAAATCTAGTAAACAGACAATGTCATAAAAAGCAGTGAAAGTTAACATGAGCAATGTGACTGCTTTGCTTCATTCTTTAGAAAAATAAGGAGAATACCCTGCTTGACAAATCAAAAAGTACTACTTTCTTCAATGCATCACTGAAGTCCATCTTCAGAACTTCACGCAGCAAAGACCAGAATGATACATGAAGATAAGAAAAGAGAAAATTGTACAGGACTAATCAACACTCTGCTATTCCTTTGGCATACCTTATACTTGAGTTCCTGAGTGAGTGGGGGTAGGTCTACACATAGCAGAAAACATGATTTTGTTCAAACTTGGAACAAAATAGCCACCTAAAAATACCACATCAAGACATTTGGAGATCCTTGACCTAAAATGGAAATGTGCTTAAACATTTCACTGATAGGAAACAATGGCATTGGGACCAGGGGTGGGTTGCTGCTGGCATTATTGCCGGTCCAGTGCACATGCGATTTTGTGCACATACCAGATGCACGCTCTGTGCGCAGACACATTTGAGCGTAAATGCAATAAAAATTGCTCTGCGCATGTGCAGAAGGAAAAAACAAGATGACGGCGCCTACAGCGCTGCTGGGACAACTGGTTTGGGGGCATGGCAGGCCTGGGGCACTGCCAGTTCAGTGACCCAGGCTGCCAAACTACTGCCGGTCCAAACCAGTAGGAACCCACCACTGATTGGGACATCCCTCAAAGGCACAAGAATACATGGAATAGCAGTTTATGGTTATGGTTACATAATAACAAATATCCATAGAGAGGGTTTTTTTTTTAATGTGGGAAGTTCCCCCCTCCCCAGAAGAATAAATATTTTGAAAAATATCCAAAAAAGGCAAAGGGAGAAATGGAGAAACATGTTTTTTAGAGGCAGAAAGCAACCCCCACTTTCTTTAATAGCCCACAGCAGTTTTCAGCACTTAAGAGATAAAGAGCTTATAGAAAGAAGACAAGTATCTAGATAGCTCAATTCATAAGCAAATACCTTCACCCAAGAGCCAAAGTAGGACGAAAGTCATTAAGCCACAATACAAATTACCGAACACCCTTTCAGAACACAAGTCCTTTCATTGCATCACCCTCAGAAACTTCAATCAAACTTAGCTCAGACAAACAACTAGGATTTGTACTTTGCCTATAGAGTCAGCTATGACCCCTACATAACCCCAACACGGCCCCATGAGAGTCTGACAACAGCCAATAGAATACATGTTCTTGCACAGGAACAGGAAGCTCAAGTGCAAAGCCCAAGAGATGGTATACCGCATCCCCCACTCTCAACTCCACTTGGTCATCTGCCCAGAACCACTAACCCTGGTATTTCTGTTCATCAATAAATGACCTCTGTTTCCAATCAGCCTCTAGCTTCCATTTTGTCTCCAGAGCCTTTCTCCCAGTTTGGAACTGAACCCGGTGGATTTTTCTTCCCACGAAAAGATTATTGAAGATGTAAAAAATAATCCCAATAGAAAATGCTGGAAACAGCAATGAAAACATAAGTTAAAATCTGTTTTCAGAAACACTTTCTATTTTTTTTTAATGTAAACTGGAAAATCCAATCAGCACACTAACTGATCAAAAGGGCTAATCCGACCCATTTTCTTTTCAATTAGTATCTCTCTTGTCCTATTGATAAATAAGCCAGGCAGGAAAGTACAAATCGTACTGTGGGGTTTTTTTTTCACTTTGTGCTCGTGTGTATGTTTAAATCCCTTTTGTCAATTATTTGTAGATTGTTAGCAGACAGCACTAGGTACCATAGCATCTACTTTGCAAGTTGAATTAATGAATTTCCCTTTTTTTTTGCAGTCAAATGCTGTTGCCTAATTAAAAATTAGTCTCCTGTAAGCTGCACTGAGCTCCTGATGATTATATGTCTAGCTAGTCCTCTTTTGCAAGGATGTGGAAGTAGTTTGCCATTACTTGCTTTTTAAGATGCGTTTTCTCCATCAATCCCAATTTCTGCTTCAGATACAATTTTCATATTTCTTGATATGAATTAAATCCTAATTGAATACAAACTAGGTCTACTCATACTGAATAGAATAGATTAGAATAGAATCAGTGGTGGGTTCCGGATCCTGTTGCAACCGGTATGGTGCAACAGGGCCCAGCATCAACCATGTGAATACGCGAATGCATGCTTACTGCCCACGACGGTCCAGCTTCTTAGAGGAGCTTTGCAAAGGCGCCGTACATTCTGTGCATGTGTGCAAAAGCCCCGATTGGCTCAAATAGCGGTAAGGAGAGTGGGTGGGTGGGTGGGCCCTCCGGAGCACCATATCGGAACGGTACTGGTGCTCCCAGCAGTACCAGGGCGTACCAGTCATATCCCACCACAGAATAGAATAGAATAGAATAGAATAGAATAGAATAGAATAGAATAGAATTATTTATTGGCCAAGTGTGATTGGACACACAAGGAATTTGTCTTTGGTGCATATGCCCTCAGTGTACATTAAAAAAAAAAACATTAAAATATATATTTTTACCTTACTTTTGCAAGATCAGCCACATTTGACCGACTGCCACTATATGTAGCTAGGCTCTCAACTAGGGGTGAAATTCAGCAGGTTCTGCCAGATTCTCGAGAACCAGTAGCGGAAATTTTGAGTAGTTCAGAGAACCAGCAAATACCACCTCTGTCTGGCCTCAGAGTTGGGTGGAAATGGAGATTTTGCAGTATCCTTCCCCTGCCACGCCCCCTAAGCCACGCCCACAGAACCGGTAGTTAAAAAATTGAATTTCATCACTGCTCTCAACTATTTCATGAATGAACTGAATATTACAGCAGAGTAAGCAAGATAAAACAACAAAAAGCAATGTGTATGCTTAATGTTTCAGGCTGTACCAACAGCAAATAAGCTTTAAGTACACATGCTCAAGTGTTTTTTTTACAGTGAGAATTTAGCAGCCTCAGAACAAAAGATTCAGTGATTATCCCTCGATTCTAACTACGTGGCTGCTGAGAGTCAACAAGGACTTGATGGCACATAATCAATAAATAATGCTGCAAAATAAACAATCTTCTAATTTTTTTCTGGAATCACACCTTCAATAGAAAGCAGAGTTTGCCCTTATTAACATTTCCCTTCCCAGCCCAGCCTGAACCAGCATAGAGGTAAGTGCACTCTGAAGATTCAACATGTAGTAGTGCTCTTTATATAGATCATTTCAACAGCACCGGCAACACTTGTGTGTTAAGCACCCTATTTCATGCACATATTTTTTGTCTTTACTTGCTTACTTTTGCACAACCTGCAATCATCAGCTTTTCAGCTGAGTCTAGCTACCTGTCTCAAAACAACAAAACACAATATACTGTGCTTGCTACTGACTTCCCCATCCATTGCAAAATTTTAACTTGAGGCCAGAAAGATGTTTGAAAAACCCAACCACAAATCACAAAGCAACAATCCAATCCCAATACTCAGTGTCAGGGTTCCAAATAGCATCCAAAAGTAAATCAGAGTCCAAGGCAAAGGATTGCTCAAAGTTCCAATTTATTAAGAAAGCCATGTTGGCGCATCTGGGGAAACCTGAATCTGAAAGTTTCCCAGTTTTCCCAGTTGAAAGTTCAAGATCCCACACACCCACAAGCCCATCACATGGTCCAATCTTCCATTGCCATGCTGGAGACTTCCACCCATCCAGTTCCGGTCAGGTGCAGAGGTGCAGAGACAAAGGATGACCTTGGCTTTCTAGAAATAATTTTGTTATGGCTACATGGTATCTCACTCCTTATAATCCCCACTCCCATTTTCCCACAATAGAAAATGCATAGTAGAATAATAGAAAATGTGGCAGGTCAAAGATCCAAAAGAAAAGGTGGCTGCAGGCCTGAGACTCAGAACAGCTGGAACACTCAAAACAATGATGCTGGGGAGGAGAGACACACATTACAGCTGTTCCAAGAACAAGAGAGGACCTTGGAACGAGTTTATTTTGTTTCCAGCTCTGAACATTCAAAAAGGCTGTGACTATGTCAAAGTGTTTTGCACTCTATTTTATGCGTACACATAATAAAACTCCTGGCTGCTTACACTTGCTTACTAGAGCCAAATAACGCAACAAGGTTATGATCCCAATTGATGAAGAATAAACCTGTTCATGGCATAGCATTTTTGTTATTTGCTAATCCTTGTAATCCTTCACAAATGGCTTACAGGAGTCAGGAAAAGACCAGTACAGTAATACTGTAGTTTTGCAAACAAAGTATTGCTTTTGTTCCCTCTTCCCAAGAATTTCTTTGATTTTGCTGTAGCTTGTATGGTCTTCATTTTTATTTATTTTATTTATTTTATTTATTTCTTGGATTTCTAGACCGCCCCCTCTCCCAAGAAGGGACTCGGGGCAGTGTACAGTCAATGCAGATAAAAATACAATCATAAAACACTTAAATACATTTGGATGGAGGAGATACAAGAAATAAATATATTCTAAAACCCTAAAAAACATCCCCAATTAAAAACCCAAACCCCATTAAAATAAATCCCCGGGAGATAAAACTAAGAGAGTGCCAGGCCAGCTGATTGAAATAGGTGAGTCTTTAACTTTTGACGGAAGGAACGGAGGTCGGTGGTAGTTCGAATGTCGGGGGGGAGGTCATTCCAGAGGGTTGGGCCCATCACAGAGAAGGACCTACTCCTAGGTGTCGCCCGCTGGCATTGCCTAGCGGACGGCACCAGGAGCAGTCCCTCCCTGTGTGAGCGGATAGGTCGCAGGGACGTGTGTGGTAGGATGCGATCCTGCAGATAACTAGGTCCTATGCCATGGAGCACTTTAAAGATGGTAATCAATACCTTGAAACGCACCCGAAAGGCCACAGGTAGCCAGTGCAGCTCGCGCAGGAGAGGTGTTACGTGGGAGTAACGTGTACTCCCCATGATAACCCGTGCGGCTGCGTTCTGAACTAGCTGCAGTCTCCGGATGCGTCCCAAGGGAAGCCCCATGTAGAGGGCATTGCAGTAGTCGAGGCGAGACGTCACCAGCGCATGAGTGACCGTGCGCAGGGCACTCCGGTCCAGTAGGGAGCGCAATTGGCGCACCAGGCGAACCTGGTGGAACGCCCCCCTTGCCACGGCTGCCACATGGTCCTCCATTGACAGCCGGGCATCAAGGAGGACTCCCAAATTGCGCGCCCGCTCCACAGGGGACAGTTGTTCGCCCCCTATGGCCAGCGATGGTGTCAGCTGGCTGAACCGAGGTGCCGGTAGCCACAGCCACTCTGTCTTGGAGTCTGTTGTCCCCCATCCAGACCCCGACGGCTTCCAAACACCGGGACATCACTTCGACAGCCTCGTTGGGGTGGTTTGGGGTTGAAATGTACAGCTGAGTGTCATCAGCGTACAGGTGGTACTCAACCCCAAAACCACGGATGATCTCACCCAGCGGCTTCACATATGCGTTGAACAGGAGAGGCGAGAGGACCGACCCCTGTGGCACCCCACAAGTGAGTGGCCTCAGGGACGACCTCTGCCTCCCTGTCAACACACATTGCTTCCGGTCGGAGAGAAAACCACCGCAAAACGGTGCCTCCGACTCCCATCCCCTCCAACCGGCGCAATAGGATACCATGGTCGATGTTATCAAAAGCCGCCGAGAGGTCTAATAGGACCAGGATAGAGGAACAACCCCTATCTCTGGCCCTCCAGAGATCATCAACCAACGCGACCAAGGCTGTCTCAGTGCTGTGCCCGGGTAGGAAGCCGGACTGGGTCTAGATAGTCGGATTCGTCCAGGTGTCGTGGAAACTGCTGCGCCACCACATTCTCAACAACCTTCGCCAAAAAGGGGAGGTTGGAGACTGGACGGTAATTAGCTAGCTCCATTGGGTCGAGCGAAGGTCTCTTGAGCAAGGGTCTCACCACCGCCTCTTTCAAGGCGGTTGGTAAGTATCCCTCACCCAATGAGGCGTTCACCAGGCCCAGAAGCCAGCCTCGTGTCACCTCCCAGGCCGCCAGTACCAGCCAGGAGGGGCACGGGTCCATTAAACATGTGGTGGGTCGCAGCCGTCCACGCAACCTGTCCAGATCCTCGGGGGCAACAGAGTCAAACTCCTCCCAGAATGGTCTCTCAAGACTCGCTGTTGACGGCTCGTCTGGTCCACTGACGGGGGTGTGATGACTAAGTCCCCTATTCCCAGATCACTCATTCATCAGACACACACAGCATTTTGCTCCAACTGGAGCTTCCAGATGATCTTCATGTAGAGGGCTTTGCAATAGTGAAGACAGGAAGTGGCCAGGGCATGAGTGACTGTGAGTAGGGATTGTTGGTCCAGGCAAGGGTGTAGGTGGCGCACAACCCACAGTTGCGCAAAGACCCTCATGGCCACAACTATCACCTGCTCTTCAAGAGGAGTTGTGAGTCCAAAGAACCCCCAGATTACACACAGGGTCTATTTGGAGTAGTGCCACCCCATCCAAGACCAGAGGTGGCAATTTTCCCTGAGCCAATGAACCCCAAACCCAGAGCCACTCGGTCTTGCCAGGGTTTAGTTTCAATGTGATTTGAGATCAGGGAGTTTGGTTGTGCCATTTAACTGTTAGTTGATGTTCATGAACTCTTGTTTTCAATTGCCTTCCTGTTTCTCCCACATAGAACTGGTTACAGTTACAATTGATGTTGTATACTACGCTGCTGTTGTCTTCCTTCTGTATTTTGTCTTTGACTTTAGATAGCTCTTACCAAAGATGTTCATTCTGTTTTGCACATTATCAATACTTGAAACTGACATTCCATTTAAACAATGGCAGATGGATACTTCTAAGTTTATATGGGAAGGGAAAAGGGGAAGAATTAGATACAGATTATTGCAAGACGCTAAAGAAAGAGGGGGTTTGGGTTCACAAGATTTGAAATTGTATTTTGAGCCATGGTGGCACAGTGGCTAGAAAACAGTGACGTCAAATGAGACCAAAATGACATCAAAAGAGAGAAGCCAGAAATTTCCTGACAATTAGAACCATCAACAAGTGGGAACAGCTTGCCTTCAGAAGCTGTGGGTCTTCCAAATCTGGAGGCCCTTAAGAAAGGACTGGACAAGTTAAACCAGAGATGTTTTTGTTAGGGATAATTAGAGGAACATTTGCAAAGAAAACCAATTATATCACAATTCACACACTGACAGCAGCAAGAATAACATACACCCAAAATTGGAAATTAGACGGCATACCCTCCCAAAATGTGATAATTAAAAAAATAATAATGGACTGTGCGGAAATAGTCGAATTAACTTTTAAACTGCAAGATAAAGAAGATAAAGAATATTATACAGTATGGGATAAATGGTATCAGTGGTTAGAGAATAGGAATAACGAATGAAAGTAGAATATTTATATATGTCAATATTAGGTTCTAGGAAATATAAATGTAAAGAAGAAATAGTAAACGTAAAATGAATGGGAGATGATAAACAAAATAGGATGTACCGATGTCTTAGGAAAGGAAAGAAGGGAAGTTGAATTTGGTTTTTTATGTTTGGTTTTGTAAAAAGTTCAATAAAAATTACTTATATAATAAAAGGAAGGACTGGACAACTATTGTCTAAAAGAGTATAGAGAAGGAAGAGAATACTTCTTGAGCAGGTAGGAAACCTGCTAGAAAACCACCAACATCTCTTCCAATTCTGTTATTCCATTTTTCCTTTCCTTTCTCAGGAATATCAGGACAAAGCAAAAAGAGAATGTCTTTATTTCATACTGACTAAAAAAAAAAATCACAAAGGCAATTTAAGAAAGCAAATTACAGTCAGCCTGCAGAGGCCTAGGTCATCTGTGCTGTGTTACCACATTACAACCCTTCAGGAACAACCTGACAAAATTAATGTCTATTTAGAATGACATTTAGTTTATTAAGATGTACCGGTGTCCACTGGCTCTCACTGCTTTTATCAAATTGACAAAAGGAGCGTTCAAACATCGCATGCCAGCCCTGCTCCTCTGGAGCATCCATGAAATGTCATGACTTACGCAAAAAAGAAAATGGTGAGGAGAGTTCACACCACAAGGGTTGCTGTTCTTGTCACTCTGGGACCACTTGATTCCCTTCTCTGGACAATAATGTTAAGAAACAGGAACAAGGAAAAGATTAGATAAAAAAGGGGAAGTGGAAAGGAAAAGATGAAGGGTAGACTAATCTAAAGTGAAGAGTGGAAAAAAATAACCTGGAATGTATCCTTGACCATCTCCTCTTTCTCTTTCTTGACTACCCAATTCTTTTTCATAGTATTTGGTAACTTTAGTTTGGGTTAATCCTTTGTCCTACAACAGGGGTGTCAAACTCAAGGCTGGATCCAGCCCGCAGGGTGCTTAGATCTGGCTTGTGGAGCCACTCTGGAAACAGCAAAGGACCATCCCGCGGTACCTCTGCCAGAGAAAATGGAGCTCGGGAGGGCCGTGTGCATCTCCCCAAGCTCCCTTTTTGGCTGCGATGACCTCCTGCAACCCTCTACTAGCAAAAACAGAGCTCAAGGAGCTGCATGTGACCCTCCGGAGCTCTGTTTTCACTGGCAGAGTACTCAGGCCACCACAGGCGCCCTTGACACAAGTGACATTGAACTGGTTATGTCCACCCTGGCCATGCCCTCCCACCTCCCTGAGCTCAAACACAGCCCAGATGCCGCCAAACTCAATGAGATTGAGTTTGACACCCCTGCCCTACAACATCTGTTGCAATAGGTCTACTGTTAGCTGCTGAGTTTCTGTATCTTTTATAGAGCCAAGGTGACGCAGTGGTTAGAGTGCAACACTGCAGGCTACTTCAGCTGACTGCTAGCTGCAGTTCAAATCTCACCGCCTCAAGGTTGACTCAGCCTTCCATCCTTCCAAGATGGGTAAAATGAGGGCCCAGATTGTTGGGGGCAATAAGCTGACTCTGTAAACCACTTAGAGAGGGCTGCAAAAGCACTATGAAGCGATATATAAGTCTAAGTGCTATTGCTATATCCTGATCAAAGGAACTTTGTTTTCTCAGCTTTATTCTTTTCACTGAAATAACCTGTAATATTTCTTCTTGCTCATAACATCATGTTTCTGTTCTGGATTCCCAATACTGTCAACTTTATTTATTACAGCATGCATGCTTAGATGTGCACAGACTTAATCTTAAAAGGTACTTACTTCCTGAGGAAAGGTGACATTTCTCAAATCAAGGTGCACTGAGACCAAAGTCATCCAAATTATTTTCATGTTGGCAAAAACTTTACTATGCGCGTCAATTAATTAAATAACAATTTATTAGCATCCTTTTCATGATATTGAAAATCCGCTGCCTGTAGTGATTTCCTTCTGACCAATGGTAGAGGAGGCTTTGAATTGTCCCACTTTTTATTGTCTATTTTCTGTTTTGTTATTGTTGGTGTTTACTACTCTCCCAAACTGTAAACGATTAAGTAATATTTGAGGTTGAATCCCTTTGCTGGACTTATCATCTCTCCAATTTTAATTTTTTTTCTGCTTGATATGCATTGAGCAAAATAACCATTTTGATACGATCTTTTCCCTTAGAGTCTTTTTTTTAAGAGCTTCCTTTTTTTAAATAGTTTCTGTTCTTGATAATACAGGTTATCATCAAGACTTCCAGTGTAGCAAAGGACTTTCTGTTATCATTCTGTTGTGAGAAAATAAAATGGCTTTAATGATATGATTCAGTTGTTGTGATGCCCTTTAGGTTTTATGCTGATGCGGATAAAGCAAGAAGCTATACCTAACAGACTGGGGAATACACCCAAATCTTATTAGTTGGAAACAAACTTTTCACTCTGTTAAAAAACAGATTTTGAGAATGGAGCGAGATATATTCTGGCTGCCAACAGCTCAAAAAAGTGTTTGTAATATTTCATCCCCATCGTATGTGTTTGTGGGGGCAGGTGAATCCAGAAACCAGGATTTCTTGACTCTAAAATGATATTCTAGTGTTCCAATACCTTACAAAGATGAGAGGATAAACTATTTTCCAAAGCACCAAAAGAAACAGACAAGAAACAATAGATGGAAACTAGCCAAGGAGAGAAGCAAACTAGAACTAAGGAGAAATTTCCTAACGGTGAGAGCAATCAACCAATGCAACAACTTGCCTTCAGAAATTGTGGGTGCTCCATCACTGGATGATTTCAAAAAGAGACTGGACAACCATTTGTCTGAAATTGTATAGGGTCTCCTGCTTGAGCAGGGGGCTGGACTAGAAGACCTCCAAGGTCTCTTCCAACTCTATTACTCTGTGTTCTACATAATTTACTGAACAATTGAAAACTTTTTTCTGTTCTATTGGAAATCTGATGGTTTGAATGTGATGCTGGTAGCTGATCTGATCTAGACCAGATTCTAGATAAAAAGCAACTGGTTTTCAGCCTCATTGCTTCCCTACTCATACTTTAAAGAATATTTTTAAAAAGATATTTCTCAATCTTTATGTTATTTTTTGACCAGGAATAATCAATAAGCATCTATGCAATTCACCTTTTTTAATGTTTCTTGGACCAGTATACAAATTACCTGCATTTGCTTTTTTTAAAAAAATGCAGTTCTTATTTTGTAAAGTATATACAGGAAAGGCTAAAGATGCCCACAAGTCAAGTTTGACTCATAGTAACAACAATATTAGAGATATTATGGGCTGTGTTTGCTATTGCCCTTTTCCTGGGATCCTTTTCAATATCTTCAAGAGTAAGGTTCTACATTTAGGCAACAAAAACGAAATTCACAGGTACAGTATAGGTGGTACCTTGCTCAACAGTAGTAACTGTGAAAGGGATCTAGGAGTCCTAGTGGACAACCATTTAAATATGAGCTAGCAGTGTGCAGCAGCTGCCAAAAAAGCCAACACAGTTCTAGGCTGCATCAACAGAGGGATAGAATCAAGATCACGTGAAGTGTTAATACCACTTTATAATGCATTGGTAAGGCCACACTTGGAATACTGCATTCAGTTTTGGTCGCCACGATGTAGAAAAGATGTGGAGACTCTAGAAAGAGTGCAGAGAAGAGCAACAAAGATGATTAGGAGACTGGAGACTAAAACATATGAAGAACGGGTGTAGGAACTGGGTATGTCTAGTTTAATAGAAAGAAGGACTAGGGGAGACATGATAGCAGTGTTCCAATACCTCAGGGGTTGCCACAAAGAAGAGGGAGTCAAACTATTTTCCAAAGCACCTGAGTGTAGAACAAGAAGCAATGGGTGGAAAATGATCAAGGAGAGAAGCAACTTAGAACTGAGGAGAAATTTCCTGACAGTTAGAACAATTAATCAGTGGAGCAACTTGCCTCCAGAAGTTGTGAATGCCCCAACACTGGAAGTCTTTAAGAAGATGTTGGATAGCCATTTGTCTGAAATGGTATAGGGTTTCCTGCCTAGGCAGGGGGTTGGACTAGAAGACCTCCAAGGTCCCTTCCAACTCTGCTATTGTATTGTATCTCAGTCTAGCCTACAGCTCTAAGACTTCCTGGTAGTCTCACATCAAACCAAGTCCATCTCAGCTTCGTTTTTGAAAATCAGATAAACATTTAGACTGATCCTTGATCCAACATAAAGGAATCCATTCTGTGTTCCTCTTCTTCAATGTGACAGGTTGTTGGTCCCATCAAGGTAGAAATTCTATCATGGAATATCAAACAAGCCTGACATTCTTCTTGGCACTGATCTCTACAGGGGTGCATCTTGTTTCACAGAACAAACAAAATTAGCTGGGGATTAAATGTTACACTTGCAAAACTGGGAACAATTTATGTGGGTTTTGTAGAAATGTCATATTTATTATCCATGATTGATCTGACTGAAAAGCTGCCTTGCAGGGTTTTATACCTTTATTATGTTTTTTGTCTCCCCTGATTTTAAACAGTAGTGAGGTTGTTAATGCTTCTACAAGAAATAATAAATAAGATACTGACGTGCACAGAGATGGACAGACTAACTCTAGAGCTCAAAGACAAGGGTGAGACAGAATATCACGAAATGTGAGGCAAATGGTACCGATGGTTAGAAATGAGGGGAAAAGGCCAGGACAGAAAAACACAGACAAGTTAAGAATTGGAAAATACGGTATTAAGAATGTGTGATATGTAGGAATTGGATATGTATTTGTATGATTAGTAATTATATAAAAGGAAGGATCAACAGACAGGTAATCTGACTGACTACATACACCTATGCAATGGATATAAGATATAATTATCTTAATTAAAAGGTCTAATCACTACACTGAAATGCTTATGGCAGAAATATTGCACTATGTCCAATGTTTTTAATGTTTTTCTAATACAGAACTTTATTTTTTAAAAAATCTTCGACATTCACAATGCTTCTCGCATTACAGCAAAAGTTGCTGCTCTGTTCCGATAACCAATTTTCCTCCACTTGAGTTCTGAAAGGCATTGCTTAAGAAGTCACCTAGTTCTAAGGAATTGAATTGGGACCACTTCACATCAGTACAATGGACTATCTACTCTAATTAGGATGTTGCTCACCTTCCTCCCCACAAAATTCAATTTACCAATCCTTTGTTTAAGTTAATGAAGTTGTCATCAAAATGCGTTCTCCACTGCGAGAATGTAGCTCCAGGGAAAAGTTCTGGTCTAGCGTTCCAAAGAGACTGGTTTCCTTTTATTTATTTATTTTGTTTATGGCAGAGTTCAGCTCTTTTCTTCTTCTGTGGTCTTCATACGCAACAAGAGATGCCCTGTTTTGCTTTCATCACACATTCTGAAAGCAGCCAAACTTGTATTTGGTCAGTAGATAAATGTTTCCAATCTCCTGCTGTTGTGACAAATGGAGCACTCCCTCTACTTGACATCTGAAGAGGTTTTGCAGAAACACTCTGGATAAGCATACCAGGAGTTTATTTCAAGTACTTTGTGCCACTATAACTCAGAGAACATAAACTTCATAATGAGGTAAATGCTATTGCCTTTTTAAAAAATGCCAAGACCCCTAACACCTTCATTATTTTTTGGCATGTGTGTCAAAAATAGATTTCAAATCAAATCAACCTCCATTTTGGTTAAAGACCAGCATTTTTGTTGTTAGTTGTGAAGTTGTGTCCAACCCATTGTGACACCATGGACAATGTTCCTCCAGGCCTTCCTGTCCTCTATCATCCTCCAGAGTCCATTTAAGCTCATGCCTACTGCTTTGGTGATTCCATTCTCTGATTGCCTTCAATCTTTCCCAGAATGAGGCTCTTCTCCAGTGAGTCCTTCCTTCTCATTAGGTGGCCAAAGTATTTGAGTTTCATCTTCAGGATCTGACCTTCTAAAGAGCAGTCAGGGTTGATCTCCTCTAGGACTGACCGGTTTGACCACCATCCTCCACCAAGGAGGATTTTTAAAAAACATTTTAAAAAATAAGATTACATATATATTTTTTAAAGTCCTTAAAAACATAAATAGAAAAATCTAAAAGAAGGGGCAAAAACAAATGAACATGAAAAGAAAAATAAAAACTAAATCTATTCTAATACAAATAATAAAGCTAATACAAAACACTCTGTAATAATGTCTAGGTATTTATTAAAACTGATTTATGGTACTGCTTATCTTGTGACAAATTTGGCCTAAGATCAACAGTGCTAATCCTAATAAAGAAAATGCTGAGCAATTCAAAACTTAACCTTACCAGCACAATTATATTGGTGGGGGAAATTAATTTTGTGCACCATTTAATAACACAACGCATCCTAGACTAATCACAATTATATTCTTATGATATGATATAATGTTTATTCCAAGATCCATAGTATTGACATCTACCAAGTTAGCCCCCAAAGACCTTCTAAGTTAACAAGATCTCAAAACACTTTTGAAAAAGTATAAGAGAAGAAAGATCAGCCGTTCTATAGGAAGGCAGTTCCCATAAAGTCTTACAACTGTGTGAAATGACAACAGTAACGAAGGGACAGATAACCAGTCCACAAACTGTTGCACCATCCATGTGATCGCATTATAATGACCTGGGCACTTGGAAACTGACTCACATTTACAACTGTTGCAACCTCCAAGGGTCATGTAGTTGATACTTGCAACCTTCCCCATAGACTTCTTACAAGTCAAGGTCATGTGATTTATCATTTAATGAATGCAGCAAATCACTTAACTGGAAAAAAATGTCATGAAATCGGGAGATGATTTTTTTCAGTCTCACTTTTGGTCAGAAGTCAAGAACTATGATAAACAGGCATAACTCTATTGAGAAGCTGAGAGAAGTAGAAAGAAAGAGGGAAGCAAAGTTGGTGGACTTGAGTGTAATCACAATGGATGCACTATTGGAACCTGAAGGCCAAGTTGGGGATAGATCATCTTGGGATCGTACATGTCAGGGTTCCAAATAGCATCCTCAATATTGGGTTTTCAATTTCAATTATATAGAATGAAAAGGATGTATGTTTGTGTTTTTTTTATATAATTGTAATGTACACTGAAGATGGCATTTAATTTTGTTGTGTCATGTGCCATGACAATAAAGTAAACTAAACTCAATCCAATAAGTGTCAGAGGCTAAGGATTCCTCAAAGTTCCAATTTATTAGAAGAGCCATCTTGGCACATCTGGGAAAATATGAATCTGAAAGCTTCCAGGTTTTCCCCACCCAGTTGAAAGTTCAAGACCCTGTCTCAACACCCACAAGTCCATCACATGGTCCAATCATTCATTGCTACGAAGGAAGATTCCTCCCATCCACATCCGTTCAGGTGCAGAAACCTTGACTTTCTGAGAAGGAATGTTATTTTGGCTACATATCTCCCATGCTCCACACAACCCCCCCCTCCCAATTTCCCACAGTAGGATATGTTTTAATATGTGGCAGGCTTAAGGCCCTATACAAAGATGGCTTCCAAGCCTGTCAGTACATATATACTTAGATACATTACCATTAAGAATCACCACTGATCACCATTCTCTCTCCCCTTTCTTTATATTTTGATTCAACAATTATTCCACTCTTGGGAAAATATTAACGACATAGGATTTGTTCCAAGGTTCTTTCACTTGTTTTTGAGTTAAGAGCCCCTTTTCATAATTAATTTCAATTAGCCATAAGATCCAGAGCAAATGGACATGAAGCTGGTTTTCTGAGAAAATATCATGTCTTTTGAAGGTCAAGAAAATTCTTTATGCTGAAGCAATCTAACAAACTAAATTGGGTTCACTGTGCCCAATAGTAAACTAGAGTGTTTTCTATTCCTGCTGTTTGTTCTTATCTTTAATTCAATGACAGCATGAGTGAAGACAACTTGTGTAATGCAGGAAATAAAATATCAATTCAGTTTCCTGGTGTTTTGATGTGGTCTCTCTCTCTCTTACCTAATTAACTTATCTCACTGCCTTGTTGTGAAGCTAAAATGGAATGTCATAAGCAAATAAATAAGATATGCAAGTGAAAAATCTATAGGGAAAATAAAGGAATTAGAATTGTTGGCCATTTAACAGACAAAGTACTATTTCTCACATTCTTTGTGCACATATGCACAAATGCATATGAGTAACACTGTTTAAGTTAAACTAGTAGGGCACGTTAATCATTGTCTAACTTAAGCCTTTAGTGGCATGCCAACTATTAGATTATTTTTCTGATTTCTCCTTGGTTTGAAACCAGTTTGTATCACAAAAATGCTATTTTTTTTCAATGCAGAAGACCATATTAAACTTAATATTAGGTGATTTTATTAAATAAGCTTAACAAGAATTGTATAAGCTTAGGTCCTGGATTATCTTATTTTCAAACTGGTTAAAAATGTTAATTCTGCATAGATAAATTCTAAGCTTTTAACTCTATATCATGGAAATATTTTGTTTGTTTTGATAGGTACTGGTAGTTGTTTGCAAGCTCTTTTACCAAACAATATTATCAGCAAAGCACTTCTGATTATATCATAGTTGGAATAGCTACTTCACTTTTTTTTAAACAAAGTTTTATTGGTTTTTTAGTGTTTTACAAAAGGAAAAGGTATGGGGAAAGTTACAAATTTTGGCAGCCGCAAACTGCGGTGTGTATACCCCCCCTCCAGACTCATGTTATACATTTGCATAGCATTCAAATATTACATTATAGCATATAGTCAGTGTGATAAATTCATTAATAATTTCAATCAGTTTATATCATGTGGATTTTCTTACTTATTTGTGTGATCTGAGCTTTCTTGATGTCGTCCCGTCTCCCCCCGTTGGCAGCGCTCCGGCCCCTCCCGTGTCTTGTGCATCTACTGGAATATCTTCTGGTTTTTCTAGGAGTAATTTATTTTTTTCCATAAAGGCCTGCGCCTCTATGGGTGTATTAATTCTGACTCTTGTCTCCTCCCAGAATATTAACATACCTTCAGGCAACAACCAATGAAACCACACCCCTTTCTGGTATAATTTATTCGCCAATTGCGAATAGAATTTTCTTTTCTCCCTCACTTTCTTGGGGATCTGTTTCAGTATGGTTATCTCCTTATCTTTGTATAGATGGCTTATAGGGTGAACTCTGCATATGCTAGAACACACAATGTCCCCAGGGAGGTGCATATTAAATTTCTTAGGAAAAGCACAAGAGATGAAATTCTGAATACACAAAGGAGACAAGCCCTGATATACAAAGATAAGCTACTTCACTTTTGATTGTATGATTAGGGCATGGAATTCTAGCAGCATATCATGTTTCCCCAAAAATAAAACAGGGTCTTATTTTTTTGACCCCCCCAAAATAAGCATTTGACCTTATTTTTGGGGAAGTCATATTATTTTTGAAGTGCAGGAGGTCACCTCATGGCTGCTGCTGTGTTGCAGTATTTTCAGGCAGGGCTTATTTTCGGGGGAGGGCTTATTTTAGTGCATGCGCTCAAAAGCCTAATTGTGCTTATTATCCGGGGAGGTCTTATTTTCAGGGAAACAAGGTATTAATTGAATGGTTTTTCAATACATAAACTGAACAATCTAGGATTTGTTTAGATGAGATGGTTGTAGGAAGATTACTTAAAATATTGTCCACTGGCAGATGCTATCAGAGTGGACAATTTGTACATCTGCCATTCCAGAAGTTATCTATTGAAATAACATTGCCAAAGAAGAAATCAATCTTCTTGATAATCACAGAGGTAGAAAGGAGGAAAAAAAGACAATTGAAAGACATTCCCACCAACAATTCTGTCATATTTTCTGCAAGTTTAGAAAACTGGATATTTAGAATTTAGACAATTTAGAAACATCTGGCTTACAGTGAACAGAAGACTCAGCCAACAATAATACTTTTTTTAGCTTCAAGTGTACATGCACATAATTTACTCTTTTAAAAGTGACTTTAGATGATTTATTACAGATTTCCTTTAATTAGTGAGATATAGTTTTAACACAAAAATAAAAGTAATGATAATAATAGAACGCCTGTTGAAAAAAATTGCAAAAGGTTTTAACCTCCCACTGTTTCAAAATACTACTGTGTTTTATTCCAAGAATGGTTTTAGCATAAAGATTCTATAATGCACCAAATGTAATGATGCTTCAGTGAACGCATTACAATGCAGTTCTGCAAAAAAGAAAAAAAATAAATCTATATTTGGTCTTATTATTCAATTCTTATGTTCACTTCCTGGTTTGTTTCTAATTGTAAGCCAAAAGAACATGTTTGTGGCAATTTTCTGAAAATCAATTATCAAATATATAAAATTGAAATGCTGCATTTACTTTTTTTTTTTGTAAATCATGATAATAATCAGATTGGGTGATGGTCATCTGATTTTTGCTGTTTAGACAAATCTGTTTAGATGAAGCTAGCTGCAGATTTCAAGGCTACAAAGTATGGGTATCTTAGAAGGTTGGCTTGAAGGTTTGATTTGAACAGCATAGATAATATAATAATGCATTAGAAGAATACATCCAGTTTTGTTCACCATGATATGAAACAGATGTCAAGACTCTAGAAAGACTGATTAGACTCTAGAAAGGCAGAGAAGATTAACAAAGATAACTAGGAGACTGGAGGCTAAAACATATGAAGAATAGTTGCAGGAATTGGGTATGTCTAGTTTAATGAAAAGAAGAACTAGGGGATACAGCGATGGCGGTTTTCCAGTATTTAAGGCTGCCACAAAGAAGAGGGGTCAAGCTATTCTCCAAAGCAGATGAAAGCAGAACAAGAAACAATGGATGGAAGCTAATCAAGGAGAGAACCAACCTAGAAATAAGGAGAAATTTTCTGACTATGAGAACAATTAATTGGTAAAATGCCTTGCCTTTCAAAACTTGTGAATGTTCTGTCACTGGAGGTTTTTAAAAAGGGATTAGACCAGCGATGGAGAACCTTTTTTGGCTCGCATGCCATAAGTGGGGGGAATGCAGGGGAGTCGTGTGTGGGTGTGCCACACCCATAATGCAATGCACAACCCCTCCAGTGCGCATGCGAGCACTACAGGCGCTCCCCCCATTTTTTGCATGCTTTTTTCATCCTTTTTTCATCCAGAGGCTTTATAGGAGCCTGGGGAGGACGAAAACAGCCTCCCCCCCCAGAGGCCCTCCGGAGGCTTCAGGGACCTTCAGGAGTGTTATATATTGACGAGCCTGGCCAGCAGAGGGCGTTCAGGGAAGCCTCTCTGATTGGTCCAGGCGCGCGCTCCAGCCGGCGGGAGAATTGGTTGAATTCTATTGGTTCGCCGTCTGACAGCTGCGAGTATAAATAGCTGTCAGACGGCTCATGTTTTGTTTGTTCCTGTCAGCTTGTTAAAACCAATAAACGTGTTGCTTTTACTGCCGCCTCAGTCTCCTCAGTGCGAGATTTAACACTGGTGACGAGGACGGGCGACACGGATCCTCACGTAGTGCCTCCAATGGCCACTAATGCCATTTTCTCGCCGTTCCGGCCAGAGGCTGAGGCATGGGAAGTGTTTCTGGAACGCTTCGATTGCTTTCTTATAGCCCATGACCTCACCAGCCTCTCACTCGATCGCAAACGAGGCATCTTCTTAAACTACTGTGGCCCGGAAGCAAGGGCCCTTTCTTCGCCTGATCCAGCCCACATGGTGCCGTGGGACGAGCTGCTCCTCAGACTAAAGCATCACTACGAGCCCGCGCCATCTCGTTTTGCCCGGCAGCAATACTTCTGTCACTGCATCCAAAAGGAAGGACAGACGATCGCTCAGTATGTTGCCGCCCTCCGCGCGGAGGCTATTCACTGTGAATTCAACAACCTCGAAGAGGCGTTGCTTGAACAATTTATCTACGGCCTCCGCGATGTCAAACTTCATCACCGCATATTAGCCCGCCCTGAGCTAACTTTAAAAATTGCGGTCGATGACGCCCGGGCTTATGAAATGGCTGATCAATCCACCCCGGATTTCAGCCACCTTAATCAGCATCCGCACGCTGCTTACGCGGCGCCCTCACCCTATGCTGCGCCTTCGAACTATGCTCAGTCTGCAGCTACTTCGTTCCGTACCGATGTCGAGCAGACAATTGATCGCCTTCAATCGCTTTCTACGAAGGACGGCCGTCCCTGCCTCAGCTGCGGCGGCCGCCACCTCCGCTCCAATTGCCGTTTCAGAGCGGCCCTCTGCCACCAATGCGGCAAAAAGGGTCACCTCGCTGCCGTCTGCCGATCTACACCTCCTGACCGTCGCACTCAACAGCCGTTGCCTCAGCTGCCCCGCAATCCGGCTCGCTTACCAGCACGACGCCAGAATTCCCTCTCCGTCGGCGACCCTGCCGCAGCCTTCCCAGAATGGCTAGTTGACTCGGCCTCTTCCTCTATGGAGGGCCGAGGTAAGCTTCACCTCCCTATCTTCATTGAGGGAGTCCTGACCTCTATGGAAGTGGACACAGGATCAGCCTGATCCATTATGTCCTGGGACACCTTCCACTCTTTGCTGCCAGCTTTCTGCCACCAATGCCTAGCTCCCCCGGACTGTCGGCTTCGGGACTACCAGGGGAATCCCATTGAGTTATTAGGCTGTGGGAAATTTAATGTCACCTACGGCTCCCATAATGCCATATTACCCCTATTAATTGTAAAAAATCCACTCTCTTCATTATTGGGTTTAGACTGGTTCAGGGCTTTAGGACTGTCTATCTCTGGGGTCCACTCTATAGCCCCCTCTCCTCTTCCTTCCATTCCTTCCCTCTCCTCTCTCCTTTCCGAATTTTCAGACGTTTTTGACTCCTCCCTCGGCTGTTACACCGGCTCACCTATATCTCTCAACCTCGACCCCTCCGTCGCTCCCATACGCCTCAAAGCTCTCCGTTTACCACTCGCTCTTAAAGCCAAAGTGGACGCGGAGCTAGACAAGCTAATTGCTCAAGGCATTCTCGAGCCGGTTGACTTCTCCCCGTGGGAGACCCCGATCATGGTTCCCTTGAAGTCCGACGGATCCATTAGGATCTGCGCGGACTTTAAGTCAACCGTTAACAAGGCGTTGCAGTTGCACCCATACCCTGTCCCAGTGGTGCAACATGTATTGCACTCACTGGGCAAGGGCCGCATTTTTGCCAAATTAGACCTTGCGCAGGCATACCAGCAGCTGCCCGTGGATGAGCCCACTGCGCTTGCGCAGACTATAGTGACCCACCATGGCGCATTCAAATGCCGCCGCTTGCAGTTTGGAATTAGTGTCGCCCCAGGAATTTTCCAAGGCTTGATGGAGGGTTTGCTCCATGGAATTCCCGGGGTCACCCCATATTTTGACGATGTTTTAATCGCTGCCCCAGACACCTTGAGACTCGCTGAAACGTTGTGCGCAGTCCTACAGCGTTTCCGCGCTGCTGGACTGCACCTCAAACCCTCCAAATGCAAATTAGGAGTCCCTGCTGTCACATTTCTGGGGTACCGCATTGACGCCGATGGTATCCACCCCGACCCTGAAAAACTCGAGGCTATTTTATCCACTCCCCCCCAACAAACAAAACGGAGCTACAAGCCTTTTTAGGACTCCTAAATTTTTATTCCTCTTTCATACCCCACAAAGCCTCCCTTGCGGAACCTCTCCACCACCTTCTCGACTCTTCGACACCTTGGAATTGGACAAGCCGCGAGGCGCAGGCGCTCGCGGCTGTCAAACGCTCACTTACTGTCCCTCCAGTCCTCGCCCAATATGATGAGAGTCTTCCCCTCGTCTTAGTGTGTGACGCTTCCCCCTTTGGTGTTGGAGTTGTCCTCAGTCACTCTTTCCCTGATGGCTCAGAACTTCCCATCGCCTTTTACTCCCGCACCTTATCAAAGCCTGAGCGGAATTACAGCCAGCTTGATAAGGAGGCGCAGGCCGCCGTTGCAGGAGTAAAACGGTTTCACCATTATCTCTACGGCCGCCCCTTCTCCCTAGTAACAGATCATAAACCCCTCCTCGGCATCATTGCCGGTGACCGCCCCACTCCTCCGATTTTGTCTCCACGCATGTCCCGCTGGGTAGAATTCCTATCCTCCTACTCCTACTCCCTTTCTTACAAGCCAGGCGGTCACATTGCTCATGCGGACGCTTTAAGCCGCTGCCCTCTTCCTCTTCCTATCACTGACCCGGCTCCAACTCACTCCATCTGCCTCATTACTGACCTTAGCCTTCCGATGTCCGTTTCGGACATCGCGCAGGCTTCCCGCACCGACCCATTACTCTCCCGTGCATGTGCCACCGATCCCCTTATGCTCCTTTTCTTCCGCCGCCGTTTAGAGCTCTCCATCCTTCAGGATTGTCTTCTATGGGGATCCCGAGTGGTCATTCCCACCTCTCTGCGCAGCGCAGTGCTGTCTCGCCTCCATGACGGCCACCCAGGCATCGTCCGCATGAAGGCCCTCGGCCGCGGATATGTCTGGTGGCCGTCCATGGACACAGACATCGCCTCTTACGTACAACGATGCGCTCCTTGCCAACGCGTACAAGCTGCCCCTCCGGCCTCTCCACCCCGGGAGTGGGAACGGCCAATGGCCCCATGGAGTCGTTTACATATCGACTTCATGGGTCGCCTTAATGGCCATTCTTTCCTTATTGTTGTAGACGCATGGTCCAAATGGGTGGAACAGTTCCCAATGACCAGCTCCACATCCACGGCCACTATACGCGTCCTTGATTCATTATTTACGACACACGGGTTACCCGATGTTATCGTCTCTGATAACGGGCCCCAATTTTCCTCCACTGAGTTCAAATCCTTCCTTGCTTCATTAGGTATCCGCCATGCCCCCGTCTCTCCCTACCACCCGGCTAGCAATGGCCTGGCAGAACGTGCCGTACGATCTGCCAAAGACGCGTTTGCGCGTATGTCGGCCCTCCCTTGGACCACCCGCATTCACACATACCTCCGTTCCCAACACTCAACTCCTTGCCCATCCACCGGCAAAGCCCCCTCAGAGTTATTAATGGGCCGTCGCCTCAGGTCTACTCTAGACCGCCTTCATCCTCTCTATTCTCCACCTCCCTTGCCTCCTTCAGCCCCCCCTAGGTCTTTTCTGGTGGGGGAGGGAGTATTCGCTCAAAATTTTGCAGGGGACCTGAAATGGGTGCCGGGGCAAATTGCCGATGTAACGAGGCCCTGTTCTTACAGGGTCCTCCTCCACGATGGGAGATATTGGCGGCGGCATGTAGACCTGCTGCTGCGGCGACCTACAGAGGAGCCTGCGAGCGCAACCACCAGACCGAAACAACCAGGCCCTAACAACGCCGCCTGCTGGCCCGACCATGCAAAAAACCCTGTCTCCGAGTCCGCGCAATCAATCCCCGGTGTGCTGGCAGCCTTACCTGTTCCGTGGGGTTCCTTGCAGGGGGTTGGGCCTGCCAGAGACGTTCCGCAGACTGTTCGTCATGAAGGCGGAGCCGACACTCCTTCCTCCTCGGGCGACGCGCCATCTTTGCCGAGGCGTTCGCAACGCGTGCGCAGACGCCCCGGTTACCTTGAAGATTACGCATGTGCGATCCAGGGGAAAGGGGTGTTATATATTGACGAGCCTGGCCAGCAGAGGGCGTTCAGGGAAGCCTCTCTGATTGGTCCAGGCACGCGCTCCAGCCGGCGGGAGAATTGGTTGAATTCTATTGGTTCGCCGTCTGACAGCTGCGAGTATAAATAGCTGTCAGATGGCTCGTGTTTTGTTTGTTCCTGTCAGCTTGTTAAAACCAATAAATGTGTTGCTTTTACTGCTGCCTCAGTCTCCTCAGTGCGAGATTTAACAAGGAGGCTTCCCTGAAGCCTCCGGAGGAATCAAAATGATCCTCCAAGCAAACTGGAAGTCACTTCTGGTGTGCTCAGAGCGTCATTTTAAGCGCTCCAAAGGCTTCAGGGACCTTCAGGAGGCTTCCCTGAAGCCTTTGGAGTGCTCAAAACGACCCTCCGAGCAAACCGGAAGTCCATTCCCGAACCTCCGGTTGGCCCATAGGCTCATTTTTTTGCACTCCGGAGGCTTCAGGGAAGCTCATGAAGCCTCCGGAGGGCCTCCAGAGGGGGGAAGGGGGCTCTTCTCGCCCTCCCCAGGCTCCTATAAAGCCTCTGGAGCCTGGGGAGGGTGAAAAATGGCTTTAAAAAAGGGTGAACTCAGCTGGCTAGTGCTCACATGCATGCTGGCCAACTGACAGGGCAGCGCCTCGTGTGCCCTGACAAATGGCTCTGCATGCCACCTGTGGCACGCGTGCCATAGGTTCGCCATCCCGGGATTAGACAATCATTTGTCTGAAATGCTACTGCTTGAGCAGGAGGTTGGACTAGAAGATCTCCTAGGTCCCTTTTAACTTTGTTATTCTGTTATTTGGTATAGATGAATTCTTCAGTGAATTCCTTCCCTTTGGTTACACTTAAGCACAAATGGTTATTTTCTTCCTTCCTTGTCTAGTTGCCACTTACTTTCCTCTAATCTCCAGTTCATTTTGTCCGCTCTTTACCTTTTCTTTGCATTTGTAGCATAGTTGCTCTTTTACTTTACTCCAGGGGTGTCAAACCACATCATCATGGTGGCATCATGTGACATATTGGGAGTTATTTCCCCTTCGCTTAAACCAGGCATGGGTGTGGCCAGTGGGTGATGCATCTTGCCTACAGGCCAGGAGTTTGACAGCCCTGCCGTACTCCATCTCTGTGAGGTTTTTCTCTTACTCTTTTTCCCTGCTCCTTCTGAAAGAGGAGACGGAAATTATCTGTCCATCTGACCGTGTGAGAGAGAGAGATGGCTGTACTTGTATGTTTTCTAATCAAGGGATTAGTTCTATTTGATTGTTATGCAGATAAAATAGGAGGAGACATCCATGAGAAATGATGGGATATAAACACAGAGACCTAATTAATCAAAGTCTTTTCAGATGCTCAATGCCTAAGAATAAGTTCTATTATGTCCCCACTACTGCAGGGTCTTCCTTGGACATAACTACTTAAGTCCTACATTTTCTGTGAGTAATTCAGATTGAATAACATATTTGAACTTGTGTTTTGAAAAAAAATCACAACACTGCTTAGAAATTGGGAAAGAATTTACTTTTCAGTTATTTATTTATTTCCTTGCTTGCTTACTTTTTTTAATTGTTTAGTAACTTTACGTAGCTGTCCATCTTAAGCAAATCATTCTAGTTGTTAACATAGGATGAAAAATAAAACACGCAGATAAAAACAGTAAAAGAAGCAATAAAACTATAAAAGCAAGGATAGAAGGCACAAGGTTAAAAGCCATTCATTCCCATAGAGTAAAACTCAGAAAACAATTTCATAACCCTAAAGCCTGTGGTAAGGGGTTGATCGTTAAGGCTTTCTAAAAATCAAAGACAAATCAGGTTCATTCAAACTTCGTAGAGGTAGCTGTTCTGTAGGACATCTGATGTGACAGAGAAGGATATTCTCCTAAATCTCGAAACACTGCTATTGTTCTTAGAAGGAACCTGGAGCATGTCTTCCCTGCCAAACCTGATAGTGTGGGCAGAAGTTGCTGGAAACAAGTGGTCCTTCAAGTATCCCTAGCACTATGCTATGTAAGGCATTAAAGGTGATCCCCAGCATTGTGATATCTCTCTCTCTCGCACACGCATACACACATACACACACGAACCAAATCTGACCACTTAGAAGCAGAAGTAGCTGTAGGAAGTTAGCACCTACCCTTCTCCCAGAAAAATGAAATATTTTAGGAAATATTAAAAGGACAGAATATTTCCCCTAAAAGGGAGGCAGAAAGTCTGTCCCCCACCTTTGTCAATGGGCCATTAAGGCCTGAGCCATTCTATTCTACATAACAAAGATCTACCTCCTTCGGGCAGAGCCATAATAGGAATCCCAAAACCCTTTCATTACATCATCACTCAGCAAAGGGTCAACCAAGCCTGGGACTCAGGACAGCCTACAGAGTTGCCCCTGCGTGGCGCCATGGGAGTCTGACAACCAATCAGAATACAAGCTCAAATTCAAAAGCCCAGAGGGGCATAAAACCTGAGCACTCTCAGCATCTCTTCCCTTTTTCCCCCAGGACCTCAAACCATCTGGTCTTGTCCATTATCAATAAACCTTCTTTCCAAGCAACTTCCATGAATCAAGTGTCACTTGGAACTGAACCCAGATGGGCATTTCTTCCAACATAGCAAAACGCTGTCTAGTTCAATCTGGTTCCCACACTGGATAATCAGAGGCTTCTAGACCGCAAGCTGGCAGGACATGTCTTTGCTATTATTACTGTCTGGCAACTGAGCAGAAAAACATCTCGATTCAACCCAGAACTGACTCTCCTATAAATATAGAAATCCTGTTTCACCTGCAGGATTCTTGTCAGAGTATAATCCAAACAAAAATCTCAAAACTATGGCAAGGTTTGCAACGGTACTCTGCTCACCAACCACATACACACACGAACCAAATCTTGACACTTTTGATGGAATTAACATTTCTCCCAAGTCGAATGAAGTTGGAAAGCCAAGTAACATATTGCTACTATATTGACAGAACTGCTCCCCATGCACACTTGGTAAGGAAAAATTAAAGAGTCATGAAGTTGAGATTAATCCAAACTGTATCACTAAGAATTGGACCATCAGCAAAGCAATCATGCAACACATTTTCTTATTTTCATTGATCCCATGCAAGAATCTGCTTTGTATGAAATGCCAGATTCTGCTTCGGTCAGACGAAAACAATACATGATGTCTTTAAATAGTCAGATGATAAATAGTTTGTAATAGATCGATAGATCAATAGATTGATAGATCGATCGATAGATTTTGCTTTTAAAATTGTGAATCATTTTGCAAAAAATGCTAACTATTTAGCCATTGCTGGGCATCTATTAAAATAAAAGACTACTATGTTTCCCCAAAAATAATACAGTGTCTAATTTTCTTTTGACCCCCAAAATAAACGCTTGGTCTTATTTTTGGGAAGGGCTTATTATTTTGGAGGTGCAGGAGGCAGCAAGTGTGGTCACCTCATGGCTGCTGCTGTCTTTGCAATATTTTCTAAGGGGGCTTATTTTCAGTGGAGGGTTTATTTTAGCACATGCGCTCAAAAGCCCAATTGGGCTTATTATCCAGAGAGATCTTATTTTCAGGGAAACAGGGTAGGTGAGAAAGAAATTGTCAAGTGTGTGTGTGTGTGTTTGTGTGCGTGCGAGCACGCGGGAGCGTGTATGTTCATTCACTCACATACAACCCTACAAGCCAACCTTTTTCTCTCTCGAAATGTTTACAACTTGGTGATTGAGGCAACCAGTTTTTCTTTATTGCTGCTATTTGACATATTCTCCGTAGACTTTTAAAGGCAAGAAGTGCGATGGCAAGAGATGTACAGCATCTTAAAAATTATCAACGAATAGCACTAACATCAACTTAACTGCTCCTCTGGGTGTTGACTTCAGAGCCTTCAGTAATAAAACAACAGAAACCTTCTCAGTTGGCAAATACACCAACTCTGTACAAAAGCAAAGCATAGCTGGACAAGACACAAGATAAGGGTAACTTACCAGTTAAGGTAAATGGACTTTTACAAAAAGTTCAAGGTTGGCAATAGAAGAGATGGTGCATTGACTCCCAATCCATTTTTCAGCTATGTGAAAGGGACAACAGCAAAAGTGGATTCATTAATGTAGTAAATGTTCAAGTTCAAGTTCAAGTTTATTTGATTTATAGACCGCCCCCTCTCCCCGAAGGGACTCGGGGCGGTGTACAGGAACCACATTAAAAAACCATATACATAATAAATACTCTTAAAACTAGATTAAACCTAGAGCCCTGTACAAGTTGTTAAAAATTAAAACACGAGCTAAAACCAACCCATCGAATTTAAAAATACAGGCATGGGGTGGGAAGCTGGAATTAGGCCAGGCCGGCTAAATTGAACAGGTGGGTTTTTAGCTTCTTGCGGAAGGAGCGGAGATCTGTAGTTGTTCTGATATCAGGGGAAAGGTCATTCCAGAGGGTCGGGCCCATCACAGAGAAGGCCCTTCCCCTGGGCGTCGCCCCCTGGCATAGCCTAGTGGACGGCACCCGGAGAAGTCCCTCTCTGTATGTCCATGTGTATTTCCATTGTCTGTAATTTTATCCATTTTTAAAACTATTATACTAGATAGATAGATAGATAGATAGATAGATAGATAGATAGATAGATAGATAGATAGATAGATAGATAGATAGATAGATAGATAGATAGGCAGGATCTCACCTGCCATCTTTAAGCGTGGGCTCAAATATATATATATATATATATATATATATATATATATATATATATATATATATGTGTGTGTGTGTGTGTGTGTGTGTGTGTGTGTGTGTGTGTGTGTGTGTGTGTGTTATATTTGTACTGATAAATAAATAAAGGGAGACTAGTCATACCAGGGGTTGTAACACAAATACATACATATATATACATATATACATATATACATATATACATATATACATATATACATATATACATATATACATATATACATATATACATATATACATATATACATATGTCTGTGTGTGTGTGTGTGTGTGTGTGTGTGTGTGTTGTATTTGTGCTGATAAATAAATGATAAATAAATAAAGGGAGACAAATACAACACAAACATAGCAAAGGCAACATTAAAAATAAAAATATGGTTTTCTGCCTGGATGGTTTTCTGTAATGAGCCGAAGGACAGGAAGGGGGAGTAGTGAGCTCCCTCCCATATTTGGGCATAACAGCGGTTGTAACACAAAGATAGATAGATAGAGATAGATAGATAGATAGATAGATAGATAGATAGATAGATAGATGAGAGAGAGAGAGAGAGAGAGAGAGAGAGAGAGAGAGAGAGAGAGAGAGAGAGAGAGAGAGAGAGAGAGTGTCAGACAGTCAGAGACACACATAGAGAGACAGAGAGAAAGAAACAGAGACAGAGAGAGACAGAGACAGAGACAGATAGAAGAAGATGTAGCAGTGACCACCAACTTTAAAGAGAAGTAATGGTGATTAAGTCTACAGCCACACTTGTAATTATCTTTTGTGGTTATTAAGTCAACTAAAATAAATAGAAAGCAATGGTTGTGTTTTGCTGGAGTAACTTTTTCAGCTTTTTCTATTTTCTCCCTAATGAATATAATGATGGTATAATTTTTATTAGGTAACATAATCTCATCTATGAAAAGTGCATACAAAAGAAACTTGGACCAGCTTATCAAAATATAAATTGGATGTTTATATCTGAACTAGATGCTTTAAAAATAATATTCGTTTGATGAATATAAGGCAGAAGGCTTGCACAGATCTCTAGAAAAAAAAATAGCTTTAGACCTATATTTCTATTGTGAGGCAGACTTGGTAAACAGCCACTTGAAGTAATAAATATAGGATTTTATTGCTCTCAAAGGCAATGAGGTAGGAGATTGCAGACAAATAAAAAAGAAGTCAGCCAAATTTAAACTTAAGACATCTGTCCTTTAAAGTGGTGTTGTTAGAGCATTTGACTATAGTCCATTTTATATGCTAGGTAAGCATAACAGTTTAAGAGACAAAAGGAAAGTTTTTCAATATGAGACTTATCTTAACAGTTTCTACTAGAGCTAAATATAGTTATATACAGTAGTTACAGGCAATCACTGACTTTTGACCACCATTGAGTCCCAAATTTATTTGGCTAAGCATAATGCTAAGGGAGCTTTGTCCTCATTTTATGATCTTCCTTACCTCAGTTGTTAAGTGAATTAACTTGTTAATTGAGTAACACAGTTGTTAAGTGAACCTATGCTCTGTGTCAAAATGTTGCAAAATGTGATCACATGACCCCAGGACACTGCAACTGTCATAAAAATGAGTCAGCTGCCATTTGAATTTTGATAATGTGACGATGGGCATGCTGCAACAGTCATAAATGTGAAAAATGGTCATAATGGACACTTTTTTGAGTGTCGTCGTAACTCCGAACAGTTACTAAATAAATGGTTGTAAATCAAGGATTACCTATATGTATTTTTAAATATAAGGAAAGATTTAAAAGTCCTGAGCGAACAAAGTCTGTATTTTTTCCACTTTTCAAAATTGCACATTTTTTTACAGCATTGTCCCTGCAATGAGGATGTCTAATCACAACATGGATGCCATTCTTAAAACACCCATTTCACTGAAGCGCAAACTGGTGAAACTGAAAATGGACAAAGATGAGACTCTAAGACAAACCGGGGACCAGATTTGTGTCACAAAACAAATTCCCTGAATGGTCTTGTTTTGTCAATATATCAGTGGTGGGATTCAATTTTTTTTACTGCTGATTCTGAGGTTGTGGTTTTGTGAGCATGGCATGGCTTTGTGGGCGTGGCAGGGGAAGGGTACTGCAAAATCCCCATTCCCTCTCCACCCCAGTAACCTGCTTTCCAGCTCCGTTATCCTGTTCAGGACAACAAAAGGAGATCAGCTGGGAGGCAGCAGGGGCGGGGCCAGCCTATTTTCCAGTTCTCCGAACTACTCAAAATTTCTGCTACCGGTTCTCCAGAACCTCTCAGAACTGGCTGAATACCAGCTCTGCAATATATAATGTTGAAAAATGCCTTTTCAAAGCAAAAAGATTACAAAGATCCAGGAGCAGGGTGGGGGGACTAATTAAGATAGAAATTAAGATGGGGGGGATCTAAAAGCATTTTGAATAGTGAGGAAACAATCAAAGTTATTCTCATTTTAATTTAGAGAAAACCCCTTTTTAGAGAATCCAGATATAAAAATGTTCTATCTATGTCTTCTTTTTTTCTGGTACTTTTTAAAAAATAGTCCTATTTTTGTACCACCTTCCACTTTTCTGAAGGATGCTGCAAATAAAATGGGGGGAGGGGAAAGACACTTGCCTGTAATAATTACCAATCTATCACTGACATGATTCTTTGAACTGGGAATCTATAGAAGCCATTTTCCCCTTGTTATTCTTTTCACACTTGCTAAAGAAATCTATAGCACCCCCCATTCACTACTTAAGTACACTTTATTGTTGTCGCAAATTAGCCATATTAGAGGAAAAGTGAATTGGGAGGACAAAAAGGGACCTCCAGAGGCGGTGGCCATGACTGCTGTAGACAATAATGGATGACTGCACTTAAGAGACAAGATAAAAGATTGGTTTCCTTACAGCTTCTTAAAGTACTCGATGCTGCTAAATCAGTGTATTATCAGAATATTCATGCCATTGTATTATGTTACGACTGCATCCAGCCAATCAGGCAGCACCACAGTTTTTTCCTTCATTTTTCTTTACTCTGCAGGATTTTTTCCATCCTGCCCTCAGATTAGGAGGCACAATGCCACAGAATGTCAGAATTCGAGACACTTTGTCCCAAAGAAGAAGAAAAAATGCCCAGCATTTTACTTTCTTGATTTTGTAGGAGGCCTCCAGCTCTTCAAGCTGCCTGGTGTTTTGCAAGATTGGTCAGGTGTTATCTCTAGAATATAAGGAGTCCTTACAAACACCTGTATGTCTATCTAGTTCTTTCTCTATCTCCCTTTGATCATTGAAGGGAGCAAGGTAAGAACTGAATCAAAAGTTGGAATTAAGATTGCTGGGAGAAATATCAACAGCCTCAGATTTGCAAGTGATACGACTCTAATGTCAGAAAGTGAAGAGGAACTAAAGAGCCTCTTGATAAGGGTGAAGGAGAGTGTAAAAGTTGGCTTGAAACTCAAAGTTAAGAAAACTAAGACCATGGCATCCAGCCCTCTCAATTCCTGGCAAATAGATAGGGAAGAAATGGAGGTAGTGACAGATTTTATTTTTCTGGGCTCCGACATCACCGCAGATGGGGACTGCAGCCAAGAAATTAAAAGATGCTTGGTCCTGGGAAGGAAAGCTATGGCAAATCTTGACAGCATACTAAAAAGCAGAGATAGCACCCTGCCAACAAAAGTATAGTCAACTGGTTTTCCCAGTTGCAATGTATGGCTGTGGAAGTTGGACCATAAGAAAGGCTGAGCACCAAAGAATTGAGGCCTTTGAACTCTGGTGCTGGAGAAGGCTCCTGTGAGTCCCTTGGACTGCAAGGCGATCAAACCGATCAGTCCTAGAGGAGATCGACCCTGACTGCTCTTTAGAAGGCCAGATCCTGAAGATGAAACTCAAATACTTTGGCCACCTAATAAGAAGGAAGGACTCACTGCAGGGGTGGGCTGGTCCCAGCATTACTGCCGGTTCAGTGCACGCCAAAAAAGGTTTTTCCATGGACTGGAGGGGGGCGTGGTTTTGTGTGCTGCGTGCATCCTGCACATTGGGTACACTTGTTTGCATGCCGTGGGCCAGTGCTGATGTTAGAAAAAAAAGTCCATCTGGGTTCAGTTCCAAGTGGGGAAGAAGACACTGGAAACATGGAGGCTATTTGGAAAGATGGTTTAATGGCGGACAGGTTCACATGGCTTGAGTTCCTGGACAGGATCACATGGATTGAGTTCCTGAGCAGAAAAAAGGGCCTAGATGCTGAGAGAGCCTGAGTTTTATACCCTCTGTTGGCCCCACCTCTCTGTTTCCTGTTCCTGTGTAAGAAATGTATTCTGATTGGTTGTCAGACTCGCCGGTGTGTGTGTGTGTGTCTTAGCTAACCTTGTAGGTTGTCCTGAGACCCAAGCTTGTTTGCCTTTCTGGCTGATGTAATCGTCCCAGGTGCCATGTGGTGAGTTTCTGTTTGCTAGATGGTTCTGCCTGAAGGGGGTAGATCTTTGTTATGTAGAATAGGCTGGCTCAGGCCTTAATGGTCCATTAACAAAGGTAGGGGAGATGAGTTTCTGCCTCCCTTTTAGGGGAGAATATTCCTTTTAATGTTTCCTAAAATATTTCATTTTCTAGGAGAGGGGTGGGTGCTAACTTCCTACACTGGTCCAGAGACTGGGCATTCCCTTGTAAGGACAATACATCCTGTCATTTGCTGTAATCACAATTGAGAAGCATCTGTAACAAAACCAAATACTTTTATACAACAGGACGAAGAAGATCTGAAGATTTTGCTTTTTCTCTTTTGAATCTTTGTTCTTGCAACATGAAAAGGAGCAATTAAGAAAACAGAATTGTAGATGAAGCAATTAAGCTGTTTTTGTTTTGTTTTGCTTTGCAAAATCTAAGTATGAATAGAGACACACAATAGATCCTCCAGGATTACCATAGGAAGTACAGCAAAACAAGTTAAAGAAGTACAATGAACGCATGTACTAACTACAATGCTCATCAAATAAAGGTTTGATCCATTTTGGGATTCACGCTTATTAAGACAAATATTGTCCTATTTTGAAAAGAAAAAAAATGATTGATGCTTTAAGAAATCATCTTTTTTGTTTCACATATTTTATCAATACCTCCCAGATTAAATAAAGTAGTGTTTTGCTTTGATGCCATTCAGGGCCTATTTGGTGCATATAAACTGTTTTTGAAAAATGATACATTAATGAATAAATACTCATACATCCGTATGAATCATATTCTGTAGCTAGATATTTTTGCCTGGAAGAATATTCTATCCTACTCTCACCATTCTAAGTGGTTGGTTTTAGAATGCAGATGAGACAGAAAACTCTTGATATTCTGTTGTCTATGAATATTCTCAGTCATTCAGGTAATAGTTGTCTCAAAGGTGTGCTTTTTTTTTAAAGGTAACGGGACTGATTTTTTGAGGAAGAAGAAGAAAAATAGATTTGCTTCAAGGATAGCTGATTCTACAACTGAACTGCACTTGTAACTATAACTGTTCCTATAACTGAAGTTAATAACTGGTCAGGTGTCCAGTACTCTGTAACTGATGAAGCTTCCTGGATTTTTCTTGTTTTTCCTCAAAAAAACAGTCCAGGTGCTTTTTAAAAAACAACTAACAACCCCACTTCTCAAACCCAGGGACAATGAACTATAGCAATATCCAGGAATTTCCTCTTCCTTGAACATTTGTAGAACTAGAGATAGTAAAAAAAATATCTTTGCAGAACTTTGTACAAATGAAAATGCCATTTGATCTAAATGGCATTTTCATACATACAAAGATCTGTAAATAATTTTTTTTTTACACTCTCTAGTTCTACCTGTTTTTATTCACTCTCTCTCAACCTAAGAGATTCTTGTTAGAAACAAATATTGGTTCCTTCATTGTTCAAATTACACTCACCCTTCCTGGCTATCATATGCAGTACATTGATATCTCTAGTTCTACCTGTTTTTATTTACTATCGCTCAACATAAGAGATTCTTGTTAGAAACAAATGTTGGTTCCTTCATTGTTCAAATGACACTCATACTTGCTCGCACAGTAAAGGTAAAGATTCCCTTCGCACATATGTGCTAGTCATTCCTGACCCTAGGGTGCTCCTCTCTGTTTAAAAGCCAAAGAGCCAGCGCTGTCTAAAGATGTCTCTGGTCATGCAGCTGGCATGACTAGTCACCAAAGGCGCATGGAATGCTGTTACCTTCCCACCAAAGGTGGTCCCTATTTTTCTACTTACATTTTTACATGCTTTTGAACTGCTAGGTTGGCAGAAGCTGGGACAAGTAACAAGAGCTCACTCCGTTACGCGGCGCTAGGGATTCGAACCTCCGAACTGCTGACGTTTCTGATTGACAAGCTCAGCTTCTTAGCCACTGAGCCACCACATCCCTGCTCATACAGTACATTGATTTAATTTAACAATAGACTTGATTTTAACTCCAGAAAAACTCAGGCAGGAAACCCACAAATTCTACAGGATGGCTTCCAGGTACTCCCATTCCAACAAGACTTGGCCACTTCCATCCTTTTCATCCCTTTTTTTTTCATGAATACTATCGATTCATCCAGTTTCTATGGTACAAATTGTATTCTGAGATCTATCTAAGGTGAGCATTCTTAGAATTCTTTGGTCTACGGTTTTTTTCCCCAATCTCCTGCATATGCTGAGATCTTCAAGAGAAAACCCCTTTTGGCTTTTTCAATGACCAGGCCAAGAGCTCACTCCAATGGCTGGCACTTTTTCATTGCAAAGAACTTTCTTGCTTTGAGAGAGATCTGACTTCTATAAGCAGCTTTGAATTGGGATGAAGCTGTAACATCTCTTCCATTCTTTGCAGATTTTGTCTGAAAAGGACAAATTGCAAAAGTTGGCTTCTCTCTTCTGCTGCCCTTCCTGCTGAGACCGGGAAAAAAAGGTTGATTTAAGCCCTTAATAATGATGCTCTGTTGCCTTCTATAACAGCCTAGAGCCATAGCGGTAATGGCTTTACAAGGCATTATGCAGGAAGTGAAAGGAACATGACGTTTGTACCTTTCTATTCTCTAATCACAGAATAACATTTTTTAAAGCCTAGATCGCTCCAAACAAACAGCATTCACGCACAAGAAAGGTCCACGCTCCTCAGAGAAACTTTACGCAGCGGAATACAATGGTGTTGCTAAACTACACATAAAAGAACTGAACTAAACATTGAATGCAATTATAAGGCAAAGCGATGAATTCACTTTTTTTTTTGCAACCGTTTTTTAAAGTTTCTGGGTAGTTCAAGACTGTAGAGGACGTGAAGATCAAATTGACATCTCTGGAAAGATGGAGATGGATTTTTCAGTCCTCCCCTTTTTTAAAAAAAATCAAATATGTTCACCCTTTTGGACGGGTGGGCTTCAAAAATGTCAGCAATGGGTTCTCCGCCTGGTTGATTGGTGGGCATGACTATGGTGGGCATGGCCTAGTCAACCTCTTGTACCATGGCAGGGTGGGGGAGTTTTCATCTTCCCCAGTCTCCAGAGGCTTTCCTCAAGCCTCTGGAAGGGCGAAAACTGCTTCTCCCAGAGGCCTTCTAGGAAGCCCATTTTTCCACCTCCCCGAGCCTCTGTGTGGGTTCTTACCTCGCATCCAAAATGGGCTTCATGGAGAGTCCTGGGAGGGGAGGGGTGGGCGGGGCCAGCCAGGGTGGGATTTGTAGGTTCTCCAAACCGGCCATAACATTAGCTATGGGTTCTCCCAAACCTGGGCAAACCCGTAGCAGTCCACCCCTGCTTTCGGAAACCCAACCACCCAGTTTAGTTTAACCACTCCTAAGGAGGAGGAACCCTAACCCTAACTCTTGGGGTGGACAAACTCAATTAGGTGGTTGAGTTTCCAAAGGGTTAACATATTTGTGGTTTTCTTTTAAAGGGGCAGGAGTAAAAAAAACTCCACTTCCATCGTTCCAGAGATGTCAACCCGAAGTCTACCTAGCAGTCTTTGCATTATTTCATACTTCAGTGAAGTAAACTAGGAGTCAATTACATTTGTTTAAATTAGCATGCAATTTGTGTAGGAAAAAATAAAAGAAGGGTTTCCAGATACTTAAATAAAATAGCTTGTGTGTCGTGGCCGATGTATTGGTTCTATCTATCTATGTATCAAATGGATATCTGCGTGCCCATTTATTTGATTTTTGTATGGAGAGAGGGAGGGAGGGAGGAAGAGAGAGAGAAAGAGAGAGAGAGAAAGAGAGAGAGAAAGAGAGTGTGCACTCCAAGGAGAACATGACCTGCAATGTATCCAGTCTGAATGGTCATTTATAAGACAGAAACTTTGGGAGAGATCACCTCCCAAAGGAAGACAAGTAGGGTGAAAGAAAATTATTGTGGGTACATTATACGTGGGAAATCAGGAAAACTGCCAAGAACTAGATTGACAAATGTACACAGAAAGGCTACAAATCCATACTTTCCTCAGCCACTTTTTTATTTTATCTATGTACTCTACTTATTTATTTTTCCCATTTTTGAACCACCCATCTCCCTGAGAGCTAATACATGAACCCCTGCTCTATTAATAAGAATTTCACGTTTTAATTTTCTCTGACAATCATTTTAAAATACTTTTCTTTCCATCAGATTGAGAACAAAAATACACAGTACCGTATATAGAAAAATGTTTCTCCCTAGCAGTTAAACATATATAGAACTTATTACAAATTAATGCTTCTAATCATATTTAATTACTCTATTTATCTCTCAGAAATGCTTCTCAAAGCATACTATTTTTATATTGATAAACATAAAAAAATTGTATACATCTTTCAGATAACCAGTGAGGCCCTGGAGAACATTTACAATGTTTGGTTACCTTTACTTTTTTTTTTTCATACCTTGGTTAAAGTAAACTAGGAATCAGATAAATTTATTTCTTCTGAATTCAGCCATAGTTTGAAATCTTTTGGTCAAATAAAAATAAAATAAACGGTGAGAGTGTAATAGTTGGAAAACAGTTGGCAGTTTTTACATAATTGGTATATACAAATTTTTAACTACTGGTTCAGTGCCTTGTCACATCTCAGTTTCACTCTATTCCTGCAACAGTGAACATTGTGGGGTAAAAAAAAAAACCTTTAAAAAGATGCTGAATATTCGAAATGTGAGCTGCATACAGTTATCCAAATCGACATGTGTTTAAAATGCTGTATTCTCAGGAGGAAATGCTTCACGTTAGATTGAGGAGTCAGAGTTCAGGTAGAAAGAAAATGTCAGCAAGACAGAGTCAGCTTGATGAGGTTAAAGGATACCTCCATAAATAGCAGTAGATCTCCTCTGTACATCTTGAACTTACATTTTGCAAGTTACAAAGCTACATAGGTGAATTTCTTGAAATTCAAATACCACGCCTCCTCCTTTCCCTGAATTAATTTACTCTGGAATAAAAGTGTGTTCATTCAACATTTGGGATCATAATCTACCATTTTGGTCCACTGCTGGTTGCTAGATAGATGTTCTTCAACTTACCAGTTTAGGGCCCACAACGGATGAATGGCTGCTGGAAACTAATGGAATTAGCAGAGGTGGCTAAATTGACAGTTCTGATTACAGAAAAAAACACAAATACCTTTATTTCTACTTGGAAACACTTCTGAACTTTGTGTTTGAGGTGGAAAAAAATGAAACTGTTAGATTGGGTAGTGGATAGGCACACACAGGCTTAACAGTAACAGCAGCACTTTATTAAGTACAACAAGCGAGGACAATCCAGCGAAGTTTGTGTCTGATAGCAGCCCTTTTATAGGGAGCTGTCAGATCCTTCGACCAATAGGATTAAACCTATGTTAATAATAATAATAATAATAATAATAAGTTTGAATTTATTAGCCGCTCCCTTTCCAAGTAGGACTCGGGGCGGCGTACAATGGGGCATATAAAACACAGAGAATATATAAAACACATAGGCGTACATACAGAACATACATACAGATACACAAACACGGACTCGGAGGAGGTAAACAATTTACATCATATAGACAGTTAAAAGACCCGCATTAAAATACCCCAATTGTAAAAACCCGATATAAAATTAAGATTTAACGTTTAAAATACAATTTAGAAACAGTTAGGAGGAATAAGAATAATTACGATTGAGCCAGGCCAGATAATTGAAAGAGGTGGGTCTTCAGCTGTACACGGAAGGAGCGGAGATCGGAAGTAATCCTGATGTCACGGGGGAGGTCATTCCACAGGGCTGGGCCCACCACAGAGAAGGCTCTGCTCCTGGGTGTCGCCCCCCGGCACTGTTTGGCGGACGGCACCCGGAGAAGTCCCTCTCTGTGTGAGCGAATTGGTCGTAGGGATGTGTGGGGCAGGATGCGATCCTGCATATAACTAGGCCCTGTGCCATGAAGCGCTTTAAAGATCATAATCAAAACCTTGAAACGCACTCGGTAGACCACAGGAAGCCAGTGCAGCTCGCGCAGGAGAGGTGTTACAGGGGAGTACCTAGTCCTCCCCATAATCACCCGCGCGGCCGCGTTCTGGACCAACTGTAGTCTCCGAGTGCATCTCAAGGGAAGCCCCATGTAGAGAGCATTGCAGTAATCCAGGCGAGACGTCACTAGCGCATGGGTGACTGTGCGTAGGGCATCCCGGTCCAATAAGGGGCGCAATTGGCGCATCAGGCGGACCTGATGGAACGCCCCCCTTGCCACGGCTGTTACATGGTTATCCATGGACAGCCGGGCATCCAGGAGGACGCCCAAATTGCGCACCTGTTCCATGGGGGCTAGTTGGACGCCCCCGATGGCCAGAGATGGAAACACCTGGTTGAAACACCTGGTTCTCGCTGGAACAGAGGACCTTGGTGGAAACCACTGTAGTTAGAACAAATATCTAACACCCCTCCCTTCTTGGATGGAACAATCCTACTTGTTACATAGTCACGCAGGTAGACAGGCTTTTGGGTAGCTCTGCCTGACCTGAGCAGTTCAATAGGAGGGGTTTCCTTGGACAGGTCGGACGGACCTGTTTGCTCCGCAGCTCCGCTTGGTGGAAACTCCTGGAAACTTTCACAGGCCACGGCTGAAGCTTCTAGAGCCGGTTCGCTCGGAGCTCGCTGCGGGCCTGCAACAAAACCAGATAAGTTTCCTGGTACCCTCAGGCTTGAGCTGGCCGTGGAAGAAGTGAGTGCTTGCTCCGTTTGGGTAGGGCTTTGGCTAACTCTTGCAGGGGTTACCTCTGGTTGTCTAAGAGTGGAGTTGGAGAGGCGGCCACGGAGTTGGTCAATATGCCTTCTCCAATTCCTACCATCCTCTAGCTCTAGGAGGTAAGAGCGAGGGCCAGTGATGCCTATCACTGTGGCAGGAATCCACAGAGTTCCCCCGGCGTAGTTTTGGGCGTATACCGAATCCCCTATGCTAAATGTCTGAATCTTGCTTGTGGAGTCTGGGGGTGATGAGGCAGAATAATTTGGGTGTAGCCGGTCTAAGTGGGACCTTAGCCGGTGACCCATGAGAAGCTCGGAGGGGCTTCTCCCTGTAGTGGCACTGGGCGTGATGTGCTGAATTAGCAAATAGTGGTCAACCCATGTTTGCCAATCTCCTGGGCCCATCCTAGAGAGGGCCTCTTTTGCAGATCTCACCATTCTCTCCGCCTGACCGTTGGAGGCCAGATGGAATGGCGCGACCAGGGCATGCCAGATTCCCTGAGCTGCTAGAAAGGTCTCAAATTGCATGGCCGTGAATTGGGGCCCATTGTCAGAGACCAAGACATCGGGCAGGCCGTGCATGGAGAAAAGTCTCTTTAGCACCTTGATGACTGCTTCTGCTGTAGTGGAGGTCATCAGGACTATCTCTAACCATTTCGAGTAGGCGTCCACAACTACGGGAAATGTCTGGCCATGAACTGGGGCAGGAAAGTCAATGTGCACCCTAGACCATGGTGCTTCAGGTTGCTCCCACTCCTTAGCGGGCGCCTCTGGGGGAGCTGGTTTGGACTCCTGGCACGGTGTGCAGGTAGCCACCCATTCTTCGATCTCCCTGTCCATGTTAGGCCACCACACGTAACTCCTAGCCAAAGACTTCATCCTGACAATTCCAGGATGCCCTACGTGTAAAGTCTCTAATACTGCAATGCACAGTTTGGGTGGAACAATAACCCGCCCCCCCACAGTAAACAGCCATTTACAACTGATAACTCATCGCGTTTGGCAAAATACATTTTGAAATCAACCCCAAGGGGCCCCTTGGGCCACCCCCTCCACACCCAGTTCAAAATTTATTTGATGATGGAGTCCTTTGCAGAGTGACAGACAACGTCACTAGACAAGACAGGCCCAGTCTCAAGGCAGTCTATGAGGAGGACTGGTGTCTTGGGGGTAGGGTCTGCGAGTAGTTCGTTGGTGCTCTCCTTGACACCGGTCACTTCCAGCCCCAGGGCTTCGAACCAGTCAAGTCCCAAGAGGCTCCGCTGTCACCGGGAGCTGGCCGCTGAAGTTGTTGAAGTTCACCCAGAAGGTGCTTTGGCCCACGATGGGGACTCAGTTCCCCTGGTAATCGCGAAGGCAGATGTCAGGGGTGTGTAGATGTTGTTTCTTCAGGATAGGGATAGCCTGCTTTAGGGTAGACCATGGCATGATGGTCAGTGATGACCTGGTGTTGATCTCCATCTTGCATGGAGAGCCCTCGATAAGGACTGTGACCTTCAGCTTCTTTGATCACCTTGTGCGGGCTTGGCCGATTGAGGTGTGATTGGTGACTCTGTTGTCGCCCTCTGAGTGCCGTGGTTGTGGCCGCCATGCCCCTTGGTCGGGCCTCTGCTGGCAGTTAAGTTGGCTTCGTAGCTGCCGGGTCAATGGGGGGAACTTGCTTCGGCAAACCTTGGCGATGTGCCCCTTTCGCTTGCGGCGCTGGCAGATAGCATTGTGGAGACAGCAAAACGATCTGGCATGGTCTCCTCCACAGCTATCGCAAGGTGGGAGAAACGGTTTGAATTTGTGCGTCAGCTGGGCGCGGCTACTGCGCATGCAGCAGCTGTCAACTTCTTCGCCTTCTGAGCACTTGGCCTCTGCAGCCTTGCGATGTGAGCATGCACTCTTCCGCGCGTCCTGTGAAGCGCCCTGGTGCTGCAGGTTTTCTGCAAACTTAGCGGCAGATTCTCATGCCTTGGCTTCGTCCAAGGCAATTTGCAGAGTGAGGTCAGACGTGGCATGTAATCTCCTCTGTAGGTTAATGTTCCGCACACCACAAATTATGTGGTCCAGAATCAGCTCATCCAGGTCTCGGAATTCGCAGTACGCGGTGGCCTTGCAAAGCGCCGCAACATACTCATTTATCGACTCACCCTCTTTCTGGTTCCTGATGTTAAACTCATGCCGGCGAACGTGCTTGGACGGCTTGGGGGCATAGTGAGTTCTCAGCTGGAGCATGGACCAGGTGACTGATTGTAGCGGTGTCAGCTCAGAGAGGTCTTTCGCCATCTCAAACACTTTCCAGCCACAGTATCCGAGGAACATGTTCTTCTCGCGGCCTTCAGAAAGGCCCATGAGGTCATATGCCTCGAGGAAGCAGTCAAATCGTACCATGTACGAGTCCCAGTGCTTAGTGACTGGGTCATACGGAGTCAGTGGGGCGTGCATGGCCATTTTGTTTTCAGAGGGCGTTTTGAGTTTGCCACTCAAAAATGGCTGCTTGAGCTCTGGGCTGGATGTACTTGCTGGATTGCTATGCTCTTTTGGTTCGCCTAGTTGCTTTCCAATCCCATCCTCGTCGCCAGTGTTAGATTGGATAATGGATAGGCACAAACAGGCTTAATGGTAACAACAGCTCTTTATTAAGTACAACAAGTGAGAACAATCCAGTGAAGGTTGTGTCTGACAGCAGCCCTTTTATAGGGACCTGTCAGACCCTTTGACCAATAGGATTAAACCTCTGTTCCCGCCGGAACAGAGGACCTTGGTGGAAACCACTGTAGTTAGAACAAATATCTAACAGAAACTTTGATTTTGGTTTTTGCCAATTAGATTTGTTGTTATAGAAATGGTTAGTTTATATAATTATGAAAAAATAAAAAAGTTGTAGAAGTTAATGCCTTATTTTATTGCACCAAAGGAATCAATGCCTTTTTTTTCTTTATCCCTTGCTTTTCCCCACTATCCACTTCCCGTTTTCCTTCCCTAATTTCCCTAATATTTACTTTTGTATTCCCTTTGTGTGTTATGTTATAACTATACTATAAAAAAAACCCTTCAGTTTAGGGCTGAGAATAATTGGATTAAAATAATCAAGCTGGCTTCCAGCTTATATGAAATAAGGAGCTTATTCAGTTTCTCTCACTGAGTATCCATAAGCCATGGATTTTGGTTACTGTTTTCCTACTGAGAACTCAACAATTCCATGATGGCATACTTGTTGAAATCCATGGAACACAAATGATGCCCTGATATACATGTAGAGCAGAGTGGGGTTGCCAGAGTCTGGGTGGGTGGGCGGAGCCTCCCGCCACCACTACTACCAGTTCAGCCGATCCGGGCCAAACCCGGAGCAACTCACCCCTGATGTAGAGCCTTTTTGTAATGAGACAGAGACCAAGTCAACAACACAGTTTTGAATTATAAGCACATTTATACTGTTCATAGGGGATATTAGTGATTGTTGTTGTCATTTGTGCAATGGGTAATGGGGCAAGCCATTGACAAGGAAATTTAATATACCAAAATGCCAATTCTTGTGTGATGCCTAGCTTTCAAAATTGTTTTCACTATAAACTATTTGCTCTATGCCTATTTCTAAAAATACTTATCTACAGTTTCTATTGAGTCTTCATAAACTCCCTTTTCTCTTTCCCTCTCTTTCTCTTGGCAGGCTTGATTTGCTGACATCCGTGTAAAGGACTAGGCTTAGTTAACCTGTCCTTGGCTCCCATCTCAGCTATGGATCATGCGGGAAACTTCTCAGCCCATACCCTGTTTTCTCAAAAATAAGACCTATCCCTAAAATAAGACATAGTGCTTATTTTGGGGCCTAAAAGAAAATAAGACCTGGTCTTATTTTGGGGAAAACATGGGTAGTTACAGCCATTTCTGAAATAAGTTTTAGCCACCCTTTAGCTACCATGGGTTTCACTGGTTTGATTGCTTAGTTAATTATTAGTTATTTCAATATATCCAGCCCAGTTTGGTTGCTGCCATCCTGAACTGCTGCAGAAACTTTAGTATCCCACAGTCCTTCAGTCTTTGGGAAGCAAAAGAGATGCCTTCATTTGCCAGTCAAATTTTGATTATTGATATTTCAGGAGGCTGCTAGACTGGTGCATTCTATTTATGCATCTGAAACCCCTACCTGCTTTTCTTGTGCTAGCAGTTACAACCTAAGACCACAATTGACTCCAAAATTTATGTTGCTAAGTGAAAAATGTGTTAAGTGAGTTTTACCCCATTTTACTTTTCTTGCCATGCTTGTTAAGTAAATGACTGCAGTTGTTAAGTTAGTAACATGGCTGTTAAGTGAACCTAACTTCCCCGGTGACTCTGCTTGCCAGAAGGATGCAAAAGGGGAACACATGACCCAGGGACACTGCAACCGTCATAAATATGAGTCAGTTGTCAAGCATCCACGTAACCATGGGGATGCTGCAAAGGTCATAAGTGTGAAAAATAAGTATTTTTTTCCAGTGGTGTTCTAACTTCTAACTGTCATCCAGAAAACTGTTGTAAGTCAAGGACTACCTTCTGTGAAAGAAAGAAAATAGTTGATTAATCTATTAGAGTAGATAAAGGCCTATATAAATCTAACAGGCCTAAAGAAAACAGGCACAAACCAGCATCCTTATCCAGTAATAGAAGTGTCTGTAATTTTCCTAAACCGTTGCAATTTGTGAAATATTTAGAACCAGAAGAAGGAAACCGTGAGAAATGGAGAACTCAAAGTAACCGATGGCTGAAAGTTTCAGTTGTCCACAGGTACATGGAAGCAGATGGTCATCAAGAAAGGAAATAGGGAAGTGGTTTTTGTGGTTAGAAGAAAAGTATAAAGAATAGGGTTTGAAATCGGCTCGGGGCCCCTTTTTGGCTTTAGCTGTCCACAGGACTTGCTTAGCCAAAGGGACCTCATTGCAATGGATGATTAACATAAGTGCATTACTGTTTTTATATCTATTCATTTCTAATGTTCCAAAATACTAAAAAACAATAAACCTCTGATCTTAAAGTAAGAATTTTTTGCTTGTTCCCTTTGTTTCCTATTAGAATTCCCCTATGACACTGCACTTACTGCATGCTGCACCAAGCCAGCTGGTGTTCTCTTGGGGTTTTTCATCTCTCCTCCACAGCCTTCCATTTCTCAACATCTACATTACTGCATTTTACAAGACTACAATGTCCCCTCTTGATCTACACACCCACACTCAAATGCAAAGGTGCACAGGTGTAGTCCAGCTCCCCATGTTACTTAGAACCATTGGGTTGTAATGCAGTGGTGGGATTCAAAATTTTTTAATACAGGTTCTGTGGGCATGGCTTTGTGGTTGTGGCATGGCTTTGTGGGGGTGGCAGGGGAAGGACACTGCAAAATCCCCATTCCCTCCCCATCCCACTAACCTGCTTTCCACCTCTGTTCTACTATTCAGGGCAACAAAAGGAGATCAGCTGGGAGGCAGCAGGGGCAGGGCCAGCCTATTTGCCGGTTCTCCAAACTACTCAAATTTTCTGCTACCGGTTCTCTAGAACCTGTCAGAATTGGCTGAATACCACCTCTGTTCTGATGGGGCTTTTCTTCCACACCCTACCAATCCCCCCCACCCCCTGTAAATGAATGAGGTTACAAAGGGAAGAGTAAAAAAATGACCATTTTGAAAAATTACACGACGTAGAAAAGATCAAAAGCAGGCCTTATATTGTTATCTTTCAAAGAACATAGGAGGCTATAAAATTCTAATAAATCATTCTAGTGACAAAGATTTTTACAAGGACAGAAAAATAGCACAGCATAAATCCAATCTCACAGGTGTGGTTGTAACAAGAGCGAGCTATGAATGGTACAAATGTAATCCACTTTTGTTGCAGCTTCAAGAGTATAACCCTGCAGTTAACATCTGGGAAAAAAAATTTAGGAGAATAAGGTGGGTTTTTTTCCCCTTTCTTTCCTTTGTTTGAAGGACAAGACATGAACATGGAAAATTACCAAAACTCAAAGTAAAGGTCTTCTGATGATAAGGGATATGGGAATTTTTGAACCTCTTGAACTGGAATAAAAAATTAAGTATTATAACACTTGAAAGATTTCAACAGTTCTAAAAACTTTATCAGAGGTTGGTCTCCTATCATTTGTGTAGACAGAATTAACCTTTTTTCAGCCTATGAATAGTTTGTTACTATAATTTGTAATTTGTTGTCATCCCCCCCCCCACACCTATGTTAAATTGTATAATAAAAAGGACTTTGCTAAGCTGTATGTAATTATATTAACAACTTCAGTATGTATGCTTGATTCAACAGTTTTCAAGAGCTTGTTAACCTTTCTGGTAAGATTTCTGCTATCAATTATATCTAACAAGAATTTTTTCTTCCTTTTTTCATTAAGTATAATTTATTTTAGGTGCACTTGTAATTGTATAACCTCAGGCACTGACATAATACTCTGAAGGAGTTTAAATTGTGCTTTATTTTTGATCTTTTAAGGAAATCATTTGGGTTCTTTTGTCACACCAATCAGTGAAACTGTTGGTGTATCCTTTTTTAAAAAAAATGTTCATGTTTGATTTGTGCCTTTTCATTTTAAAAACCTATTTTAATTCTTAGGATCATTCTTAGGGAACTACAACCAGTGGTGGGATTCAAATAATTTAACAATCGGTTCTCTGCCCTAATGACCAGCTGGGTAGGCGGGCCTTGGTGGTCATGTGACTGAGTGGGCACGGCCAACTCAACATCACTCACGTTGATGGGCGCTTCACCTTAGCTGCTACAATGTAATAAGCATTAACTGGAGAGGCAGTTTCTGTAAGCAGGGCAATAAAGATTAGGCTAGAAACTGTAAAGTGGAAAAAAAACACAAAATGAGATTTCTTCCAACAACCACTTCTCCAAACTGCTTAGAAAGTTAACAACTGGTTCTCCCGAACAGGTGCGAACTGGATGAATCCCACCACTGACTACAACCATGAAAAGCAAAAAGCATGACTGTCCAGCTAAAGAGGGTTTGGAAACCATGTAAAAAAAAAAAAACCATCCTAACCAGAGACACTTCATGTCATCTAACTGAAGGTCTGGCCTTGTGGGACACTGTGATCATTTTTAAACAGGACTGTTCCAGATGTCCTTTGAGAGTTGAGTGCTGTAGAGCTATTTGATTAAAGATTCATGGGATGCCTCAAAACAATTCTTATCTTGAATCTGGCTGTGATGTTTTGGACTATTTGAAAACTTTTCAAAGAGATTTTATTGGCAAGCCGTCATGCAGCTTGGGCCGCATAAATGATCACTTAGGCTGAAATTTTTCTTTGTATACTTTTCACCATACCGAGTCATCTGGACAAATCTGTGCAGATGTAATGGGGAGAGAGAGAAGAACTATTTTTAGCCCATGTTGCAGTGGTGGTATTCAGCAGGTTCTGACCAGTTCTGGAGAACCAGTAGCGAAACTTTTGAGTAGTTCGGAGAACTGGTAAATACCACCTCTGGCTGGCCCCAGAGTGGGGTGGAAATGGAGATTTTACAGTATCCTTCCCCTGCCACGTCCACCTTGCCAAGTCCACTTTGAACTATGATGTTGGAAAAGACTCCTGCGAGTCCCTTGGACTGCAAGGCGATCCAACTGGTCAGTCCTAGAGGAGATCAACCTTGACTGCTCTTTAGAAGGATAGATCCTTAAGATGAAACTCAAATACTTTGTCCATCTAATGAGAAGGAAGGACTCACTGGAGCCTAATGCTGGGAAAGACTGAGGGCAAAAGAAGAAGGGGACGACAGAGAAGGAGGTGGCTGGATGGAGTCACTGAAGCAGTAGGCGTGAGCTTAAATGGACTCCAGAGAATGGTAGAGGACAGGAAGGCCTAGAGGAACATTGTCCGTGGAGTCAGGCATGACTTTGCAACTAACAACAACAACTGTCATAAGCTTCCATTTTATACATACCACTTTTTGTGCAATCTTAAAAATGCCTATCTGAGTAAGTCCCACTGAATTTGAAGGGATTTCTTTACAGGTAATTTGAGGACTACGATTAGAGTAAAACTCTTGCTAAATTTCTGAAACCATGTCTTATTAGAAAGCTGGCTATGTTTTAATCACTAACCACTGAACTTTTGGTTGGAACACCATTTGCATGATGATATCTCAATAAGCAGTAATGCAGCCGTGTAATTTTAATTCCGCATGCATGTGTGAGTTTTACATCTCACCCATCTTAACTAACCCTCCTGTAGCTTGGAGCTAATGATCTGGAACAAATACCATTTTCATATATTCTTAATGTAAAAGTCCCAGAAAAATTGCATATTCCACTATGTACTTACAAAATCCAGCTTTTAGTCAAAACAGACTTTTCTCCACATAAAGCAAGTTAAGGTAAAGAAAAGACTGAAATATATTGCAGGCATATATCAGTAGTGAGTTGCTAACCAGTTTATTACCCGTTCACTCATGCACACGTGTGAAGCTTCTGCAGTTGCGCAGAAGCATCTGGGCACATGGACGGAGCCTCCCACCACTGCCGTTACCAGTTCATCCGAACTGGACCGAACCAATATATATATTTCACAGCACCTCTTGCTTAGATATTCTTTTGAAAAATTGCCCCAAAGTTCCCCTGAATCCTTTGTGACCTACATTTTAAAAGAGTCCAGTTTAGACTGCCTGGTTGTGGCTATCTTGATTTGTTTACCCCCTCCCTGTGGATCCCCATCCATGAAGGAAATCTTCAATTTCTTCTCTAATTCCTGTCCGAATCTCTTCAACCAAGCCTGCTATTAACTCTACAACCAACCCACAGGGAGCACTAAGCGGCATTTCTCTGCACCCAATTCCCAAGGCAGTGGGAACAAACAATGCAATTTTATTCCATTGCTAAAATTCAGGAACAGCATTAGTTTGCTCCTGACTTTGAATCTATAGCCAGCAAGAATCACCTGGTGCAACAATAACCATTGAATTCAATGGCTTGGACTCTTGAGTATCTGGAGAATTATTCAGCATTTCACTTAGCCATTCCAGCAATTTCCTTAAAGGACCAAGTACTTTCAACCCAACTCTTCCCTTGGTAAGTATTTCTACCTTGCAGAAAGTCTTACTCTGGCAATTTGCAGTTCCGTAGACATCCTTTCCTGCTCCCCCAGTTTCAGTCAACTTCTTGTCTCTGCCAAACCTGATCTACTCCCAGTACTCCTTAGAATAGAATAGAATAGAATAGAATAGAATAGAATAGAATAGAATAGAATAGAATAGAATAGAATAGAATAGAATAGAATAGAATAGAATTCTTTATCGGCCAAGTGTGATTGGACATACAAGGAATTTGTCTTTGGTGCATAAGCTCTCTGTGTACATAAAAGGAAACAAAAAAACAAAAAAACCCACAAGAATCATAAGATACAACATTTATTGATAGTCATATGTTACTAATAAGCAATCAAATCATACACTGGGACCTCAGTTCCCGAATGGCTCAGACCACGAATAATTTGGGTGCCGACTGAAAAATCCGCTAAGTGTTTCACTCACATCACAAACACATCCTCGGGTGCTGAATAAACACACTCACAGTTATTTTCCCTGCCGCAGTGATTTCCCCTTCCGCACCATTTTTTTTATGTGTGTGTGCGTGCATGCGCAGTCAGTCTTGTTTCTGGTGACGACCAAATCAGGTGCCGACCGAAGTCCTGGAATGGATTACAGTCAGCAACCAAGGTCCCACTAAACTAAAAAACAACAGAATATAAATTGTAAAAATACTTGGTAAAACAATTTACATCTCAGCTTGTAACAGGCCATGAGGAATGTGTTCTTCCTTTATCTCTTACTCACACATAACTTCTCTTATCTTTCTTCCAATTGGAAAGCTTTCTCACCATTTTAATTCCTCACTAAGCGAACCACTTCTGTTTGCTCCTCCCAGCCTCCCCAGTCATTTCTTCCAAGTTTGGTCACATTGAACAATGCCTGTTTGCATTGACCAAAGTCTCTACGTTTGTGCTCTCTGTGTGTCTCATTGCACCCCACAGTTCAACACTTTTTATATTATTTGGAAAGGCTACATTGTCTTTCTTCTTCTCAGGTGTTCATGGTGGTTTCTCGCTCCCTTATTCCAACTGCTTTCTAGATTGTCCTTTATCTACTAAAAAGCTGCTTATTGAATCTACAGTTTAAATGTGCAGCAAATGTATCTTTTCTATCTCCTGTGAATGTTCAAAGCTAGGAACCTCTATGGTCTAGCACTCAAGTTATTTTCTTGATTCTAGGGGCAAATTTTCACCAGTTTTACACCAACTTCACTCACTTCCCCAACTTTTGGATTGCAAATTAATTTTCTTCAAGAAGAAGACCAAGAAAGTTTTGCTTTTATTTGTTTTCCTCTATCCCTCCTTTTAGTATAGATTATTTACTTGGAAGAGGCAGTAACCCGGTGTTGTATTTCCAGAATTTAATAAAAGCTGGAGTGCTATTTCTCATTGCATTCCACAGAAACATATTCCTTTAAAAAAGAAATCTGTTCCCATCATTCATTTGTCATAGATTCTCTTTTCTGTACTTGGTCTGCTCTTTCAAAGGGATCCTTCTTCAGGGGTGGGTTTCTACCAGTTCGGACTGGTTCGGCCAAAGTGGCCGTGGCATGCTGGCCTGGGTCGCCCAAACCAGCAGCGACCCAGGTCTGCCAGGCCCCTGAAGCAGTTCTCTGCTGCCACCATCTTGGTTTTCAGTTCTGCCCAATGTGCAGAACAATTTTAATTGGACTGTGCATGCACATGCAATGTGCATCCAGCCTGCAGTGTGCACCCAGCGCATAGTGTGCCTCTAGCACACACACACAAAACGTATCCATGAGTAAACCAGCAATAGTGCCTGCCGGAACCCACCCCTGCCCTGTTTCCTCGAAAAAAGGACCTCCCCGGATAAAAAGCCCAATCAGGCTTTTGAGCGCATGTGCTAAAATAAGCCCTCCCTGAAAATATTGCAACACAGCAGTAGCTATGTGGTGGACACACTATCTGCCTCCTGAACCTCAAAAATAGTAAGACCTCCCTGAAAATAAGGCCAAGTGCTTATTTTGGGGGTCACAGGGAAACAGAGTATTAGATTACAAAACATGCAAATGAAATTGAAAAGTGTGAACACTAATGAAGCTAGGGTGTTGATATATATCATTTGGATATATTCTGGTCCACTGCTTTATTTCTGGATCAATCCAACATCAGGAACATCAATACCGATTGATAAATAACCACCTTAGTGCACCTGCAGAAAATTGGTTTTAGCAATTAATATAGTTCATTTCCCTTCTGTTACCTTCTCCTTCCTTTTGTATATTCCTGTGTGGTTTACAAGAAGTCTTTAGGTAATCTCTCAACTGGCCCTTCAATCAATTCCACTCCTATTATTTTTAATAGCCCATGGCTCTACATAATAATGGGCCATTTATCACTTTGTTTTTAAGCTAGTTCACGTTATTTTAATAGGATACCTGTACAGATATTTAAAAATAAAACCGGCATGGTTATTGATATCTCATAAACACAGTTACAGATGAATATGGGACAGCTGGAATTGGTTCAGGACTGCTGGCCTAGCAACTATACTTGGATAAGTTTCAAATGAGCAATAATTGAAACAGGACTCCTGGTGAGAATTCCCAATATGCACAATAGCAAATAGAAGTGAGGTCTGAGTTCCAGAAGACGATAACTGCATGAATAGCACTCAATGTGTTTTGTCCCATGTGAAGTCACTCATCTTCATAATTCTATTCTCCAGCAATACAATTGTTACACCTATTGGCACTGCTACATATCCACAACCATTTGCACTACTCAGCTGACCCCGAGGACACAGATAAACCTCCAAGTGGCCTCAGTGACTCTCTAAAAGCATGCAAATGACCAGCTGGCTGCAAGGAATATAAACCCTTCCATTCCCCACCATCCAATCAGAGCTGAAGAAGTTTCTCTGGTTGAGAAGCGAAACGTCTTCAAAGAAAAACAAGGAAGTCCTGTTGCCTCTTGAAAAAGCACCTTTGGGACAACCATGACCTGGATGACTGAGAATCTCCATAGATATATTCTCTCACAAGTATTCTGGGGACCTAAAATGTACAAGCATGGATTGTACCTGGTTTAGAATCACTGATTCTTTGCCATTATGATCCCCTTGTTTTCATATTTTACTTTTAAAACTTTGTGATTCTTCGCAATGTTTTTAAACTCTTTCTTTGCAAGAGTGTGACATGAGGGTATTTCTTTTTTGGGGGGACAGTTTTGTTAAACATACGAGTCTGTTCATTGGGAGTCGTTCTTGAATCCATATGCAAGCTGAAGTCTTCTCCCTCAGGCTGTGACCCAGATGGTAAGGTCTGAATATAAATATCATGCATCTACAGAATCAGACATGGAAAATGAATACTATAAAATTGCCCACCTGTCAGATCTCCATCCTCGCCTGCTAAGTTCTTGATTGAAAATGATTACAGTTTTAGATCCCCATGGATCCTTCATCTGTAGTCCAAACATCCCTCCCGAATATTTTCCTGCTACATACTTATGCTGTGTCATTTGTAATGAAACTCGCAGGTGCTTTTAAAAACTAAGGTGGACTCATAATTTCCATAAAAGTATAAATGTTGTTATTTCATTCTTTCTACGGGTTAATGCCTTTGAAAACTACCAAACTCTGTATCTTCTCCTCCAAAGGGTATGAAATGTCCTTTTATTTCAATGTATGTTTATTTTCAGAATATGCTTTTGGAATCTGACTATTCAAAATTGGGTTTTCATGGTTTCCGCAATGGTGGGCTCTTACTGGTTCAGACCGCTTTGGGCGGCCTGTGTCGCTGGAACTGGCATCAACCCAGGCCTGCCACGCCCCTGAACTAGTTCTCTCGGAGTTCTCCCGGAGGTGCTCTAGGCGCTGCCATCTTGTTTTTTGCTTCTGTGCATGCACAGAGCCACGAGCAAACCGGCAGTAGTGACTGCCGGAACTCGCCCCTGAATTTTCAGGCTTCCTGTCCTCCAAAAGGGAGCAGAAACATTTGGTGGAAAACTTTTTCAGGAGGCAGCTGGACTTTCTTGTTTTTCTTTGAAGACGTTTCAGTTCTCATCCAAGAAGCTTCTTCAGCTATGAGAGGGATATTGGAGAATGGAAGGATTTGTATTCCTTGTAGACAGCTGGACATTTGCATCCTTTTAGAAGGTCATTGAAGCACTTGGAGGTTTATCTGTGTCCTCAGAGTCATCTGAGTGGTGCTCCTGGTTCCTGTAGTGTGCAATTTTTCCTCTGGAAACCCATTCCTACTTACACACCATTCAAATGGTATGACTAAAAGTCTGCAGAGATTCTCAGTCATCCAGGTCATAGTTGTCCCAAAGGTGCTTTTTTCCAAAGCACCTTTGACCTGGACCATGACCTGGATGACTGAGAATCTCTACAGACATTTCGTGGGAAAAATATTATTTCTTGAGTTTTCTTATTGGGAATGTACTTCTTAATTACTATATTATGATGTGCTCCATCCATTTGGTTCTAGCTATGAGTTTGGACATCCCAGTTAGAGAAAGTCAACCACATGTTTAGATGGAGTTGGCATTTTATCCACCGATCAAGTCGTTTCCGGGTCTCTAGGATAGGCAAATGTTTGATGGTGTTTTTGATGATAAAATATTTATAATTATATTGGCAGAGACATTAAAAATACCTTATTGGGCTTTGTTGAATGCCAGGCAGCAGTTTGAAAGTTGTTGGTAAGCAGGTAATTGACCTGTAACTACCTGATGGTACCCTGACATGCTGCTGTTTCATTGTCAGAAAAGTTCCCCTGGATGGCAGCCAATTACACTTCCTGACAGCATGTCATAAATTGCTTGGCAATGAGTGGGTGTTGCAACTAAAAACCATGCATTTTGTTTCCACCTATTGTTGATCTATAGGTGACCTATTGTTCTCAGTCTTTCTTGCCATTTTGTCCACCATTTCTGCTGTTATTACAAGTTCTTTCATTTCAACTTCTTTTTTTATTCTTAACCACCTCCTTTATCCAAGCTGCATTTTTTTAAAGAATAAACTGCTTTGCAATGCCAAAACATTTGTTATTATTTTTAAAATACTACCATTTGCCATTTATCTTGTCTCTCCATTCAAGAAATCCTTCAAATAAATTCTTCATGTCAATTAGCTAAAGTGTCTGAATGAACATAATTAACTCAGTTCCTTTTCTAAGTGGCTTGATTTGGTGTGCAAGTATCAAGTGATAATAACATTTTGGATGCTTAGACCATTTTGTTTCACTGTTCTGTAATTGGGTTTCATGCTGAAACAAACTATTTGATATTTCAAACTCAAGGGAATATATTCATTTTCACAGCAATGATTGCAGATATTATAGCCGTTTTCTAAAAAAGAGAAATAAGTAAACATTGAATTTCTTTTTAAAACAGAGTTTTAAAGTAACTCACTTCTAGAGCTGTGGATAAGAAAAGTTTTGGGAATGGGTACAATGCATATGACAGTTGTTAACTTTTTAAGTTGACAGAGAACCATGAAAAAAAAACACTGGATTTAAAGTTTTAGGGGCTCAAAATCCTATATTTATATATATTGCTTTGTACAGTTTTTTAATTCCATTTTTAACCTCCTCCATTCCAACTGTACATATTCAATTTTTATTGTATTTTGATATATTTGGCATGGACTGTACACCGCCCCGAGTCCCTTTTTGGGAGAGGGGGCGGTCTAGAAGCATGAATAATAAAAAAGGTCCAATTTAAAGATTTAAAGATGCATAAGTTTACCTATCTATCTCTCTGAATCACTCCTCCACATGCTTATTTCCCTGAAGTTGGAAAGATTTCAGTCTTGAAGCTTGGTCTCTTTGAATAGATCATCTGTTTCAGCAGTAGTAGGTTTTTCTTTTCAATTTCCCCAAGTTTCCCAAAAGGAAAAAATTGCTTTTTGGATTTGCAAATCTCTCTTAGACATGGACCTCAGATCAAATCAATTAGCCCCTGATTTGTCAAAGTTGAATTGTTTGTTTACTGAATTACTATTTTTCCCCCTCCAGGGCATCCTTCTGAACATGTGAGAGATTGAAATTGCTGCTATATTCTTGAAGAATTTTAAAACACTGGAATTGAAGTGGGAGAGAGAGAGAGAGAGAGACAGACAGAGAGACAGTGAGACACAGAGAGATAGAGAGACAGAGACAGAGAGATACAGACAGACAGAGAGACAGACAGACAGAGAATCCTATGGAACCATGATGGGGAATCTATAGCACATGTGCCCAAAGTGCCATGTCACCTGGCATGCACAGCATTGCCCGTTCTTCTTCTGGGTTTCTGGTGTGCATGCGTGTATGACTATAAGCTGCCCTTCATGCATGCGGCAGTGACAGAAACTAGAAGAGTTAGTCTTCTGTTTTCCGGCATGAGCCAGCCAACTGATCACATACGCGCCAGTAACCGGAAGACCATGTGCACGCTGGAAACCAGAAGTTCATTTTCCAGCATGTGCATGCCCCCTAGGCAGCTCCTCTTCCTTGTTATGGCCCAGATGAGCGCACACTCCCTTTTTGGCACTCAGTGCCCAAAGGTTCGCCATCACTGCTATAGAACATTCTTCAAATGGCAACATATGAACGCCACCAAAAGACATGACTCTATACCTATCTTTAAGTAATCTATTATTAATAAAGCACCTGTGATGACACAATGTATATTTGCATTTAGGAGAAACCCAGTACAACTTCACTTTAAATTCTCAGTGGAATGCAAAGAGGTCGGCGATAATATGGACTGCAACTATCTTGCATGCCTATCTTCTAGCTAGCTATTGTCATGGCTGAGTCCCTGCGCACCCCTGCTCACAACCAGACAACAGCAACAGGGAGGGGAGAGGGAAAGTCTTGGAATGCAAGGGAGAGAATTGAAGGATTCAAATGAGCCGATGCAGCCCAGGACAGTCCCAACACCTCAAGGTCAAATGCTGGGAAAATTCTGAGCTGCTCAGAATGTTCCCAAAACAAAATGAATGCAATTGATGGGTGGGCAATAAACCATGGGGAGGTCCAAGGGAAAAAGGAGATTTAAGCTACCATATTTTTCAGACTATAAGACGCACCAGTGTATAAGATGTACCAAGATTTCGAAGAGGTAACTAAGAAAAAAAGGGGGTTGTCCTCCCCAGCCCCCCATAAGCACTCTGCAGGCTTCAGCAGGGCTGAGGAAAGGCAAAAACACCCGTTTTTGAAAAAAAAAAACAGATGAAAAATTAGACATTTTTGGCTCTCCCCAGTCCCGTGAAACCTGCAGAGTGCTTCTGGGGCCTGGATGAAGGGCCATTTTTTTTGCTAAAAATGGCCATTTAAAAAAAAAACATGGGATTCAGAGGCAGGGTTTGGGAGGCTAAAAATGGCTGTATTAGATATATAAGACGTACCAATATTTCCACACTCTTTTAGGGGGGGGTGCATCTTATACTCCAAAAAATATGTGCTGGTTTTCATGTGAAAACTTTGGAAGTAGTTTTCTTACTTCTGTATCTATATGAAATTATCAGTAAAGTTACACTGATAATGTCCCAGGAGTTTCTTTTGTTGCATTTACCAATGGGACGGTTGACATTAAGCCAGTTCTCATAGTAGTATTGTATTAATTTTGTTTTGGGAGCATTCTGATCAGCACGGAGTTTTCTCGGTGTTTGACCTTGGGGTGTTGGGACTGTGCAGGACTGCACTGGCTCACTTGAATTCCTCAATACCCTCCCAAGCTCCCTTGCATTCCAATACTTTCCCTTCCTCCTCCCTGTTTCTGTTGTCGGGTTGCAAGCAGGAGTGTGTGGCGAGTCAGCCACGACAGCTATTTTCAGGCCATCACGTTTTCAGACAAATACTTGAAGAGAGATCAAATCAGGATCTAAATCACTTTCCCCTAATTGTAATTTACAGTCAAAATGCATCCAGCAAAGCATGTCTTATAAGATAATATACTAATATAATATACTACTAATAACCTAATTAGCAACTCAAAAGGATTTTCCAAGCAAGCCTGACCTAAACAACATTGAGATAGAGAATAAATCTTTTGACATATTAATGTCAACAATTTCATGTCAGCTCAGACAGGGCCTTCTTGAACCTGATCAGAATCAAGGGTTTGGCAGACAGCAAAATTCTAGGTCTACCTTTCTAGGACTGCCATTGACAATAATTTCTCCTTCTGAGCTTCCATGAATGTTGATTAATATTACCATTATTAAATTCTCATGGCAGCTTTTATAGAAAGGACAATGGAAAACCACCTTGATTCTACTTCTCCATCAAACAGGCTCAAAGGCACCTTTGCAATACAATGCTACTGAAGCTTCCTTCCAGCAGCAATGGCTTTCCTTATAAGGCAGACATAAAATATTGGCAAAGTAATTAGCAACTCAAAAGGGTTTTTCAAACAAGCCTGACCTAAACAAGATTGGGCAAGAGAATAAATCTTTCTATAGATCAATGTCAAAAACTTGCTTCAGCTCAGACAAGACGGTCTTGAAGCTGATCAGAATCGAGGATTCGGCAGACAGTCTGCAAAATTTTAGGTCCAAACAAATTCCTGTCACCCCAGAGGATATAGAATTATCTTATAAAGGTGAGGAGAACAGAAAGTTCTCAAGGAGATTAACTTTGAGCTAAAATTTCAAGCGGCAATTTAGATGTGAGCTTCTATGAAAACTTAGCCAGATTCAAGCCTTGAATCTGGAAACTCACAAAAGAGCTGTTAAAAATATGCGTAGACCAAAATGGCTTCCAGGGAGTGGGGCCTAAAGTGAATCTTATGGTAAATATTGTGTCAGATTTCCAAGTAGCATCCAAAATTAAATCAGAGTCTGAGGCAAAACATTCCTCAAAGTTCCAATTTATTAAGAGAGGCACATCTGGGAAAACCTGAATCTGAAAGCTTCCCGGTTTCCCCCACCCAGTTGAAAGTTCAAGATCTTGCCCCCACACCCACAAGCCTATCACATGGTCCAATCTTCCATTGCCATGCTGGCAGTTCCACCCATCCCATTCCTGTCAGGTACAGAGGTGCAAAGACAAAGGATGACCTTGGCTTTCTAGAAAGAATTTTGTTATGGCTGCATATCATCTAATTCCGTACAATTCCCTCTCCCATTTTCCCACAATAGAAAATGCAAAGTAGAATAATAGAAAGTGTGGCAGGCCAAAAATCCAAAAGAAAAGGTGGCTGCAGACCTGATATATTGCCTAATCTTTCAATCTGAAGCAAATTCAAAATTAGGCTTCAAAGAAAATATTTCTTGATCATAATTGGGAAGGTGAACCTACATAATTGGCTTTTAATATGGCTTTTCAACTAAAAAATCAAATTATTTTTTCCACATGTTGTGATAGTGATAGCAATAGCACTTAGGCTTATATACCACTCCATAGTGCTTTACAGCACTCTCTGAGCAGTTTACAATGTCAGCATTTTGCCCACAACAATCTGGCTCCTCATTTTATGGGTTGACTCTGCCCTCTTAGGAAGGATAGAAGGCAGAGTCAACCTTGAGTCGGTCAGGATCAAATGCCAGACAGTGGGCAGAATTACCCTTCAATACTACATTTTAATCACTGCGCCACAGAACTCTTTTTGTGGCACAGTTGTGATACAATTTTTGTGATACAACTGTGATGCAGTTTTTGGCTTCAGGAATATATATAAGGATATATCTATGTCCTTAAATGTACACATGTAGGAAGACTTGGTGTGGTAAAGACTTCCCCATGCTAAGAGAAACTGCATAAGCACTTTTAGTCAAATGAAGAAACTGAATGGAATAGATAACATGCTACGCTAATATGCAAATGCTATTAATGCATGCAAATGTAATACCTTACAATTTCAATTGGATTATACGATTAGCTAATCAGGATTAGAAAGTGGCTTGATTTATTGTTGCTTAATTGAAACATTTGTTTCATTTGTTAGCCATCCAAATCCAATGACATTGATTATTCAATACCGTGAGACCAAGGAGAGAAGTAAGGGGTGCCTAAAGAGCTAAGAATTATCACTGGATCCCCTCTTTTTCTATCGCTCTAACCTGATGTGTCACCAAGAAATTGATAATCTGAGATAATTGCCTTCTTCTGGGCCTCTTCCAAAAGACCTAGGCAGACAGTACATGCTTGTTTATCCATCCCTTAGTAGAATGTAATTAGTCTTTGCTAGTCTTATAATACAGTATCTGTAAAGAAATCTCATTTTCTCTCTCTCTCTTATAAAACACACATCACCAATGCTTGCTCAGTTCAAATTCCTTTTCCCAAGAAGGCCCACGTAGAATAATTCAACTTCAACTCAAATGACTTTAACATTATACATTTAATTATGATTTATGTTGGATTTGGCATGTTACGTTTGTCTATTCTGGAGCTACAAGGTGCTTAGTATGTTTTGCTGTTTTAGTAGTTATTGTTACTGTTGTCGCCGCCTTCATTGTAAGTGGCATTGTTTTGGGTAGTTTGTGAAAAAAAGGTTCAGAAATGAATAAAAAGCTAAATAAATCAAGTTTCAGTGAAACAAATGTCTTTTGGCAAACTTAAGTTCAGATCCCATTTTTAGAACAAGTATTATGATGGGATTTTCCCAACCTCTAACATTACCTTTTAAAAAATATTTAAAAAAATTAAATATTCACTTTTTAAAAAGTGATTCAGTGACTGAGTAATATGGGGAGAGGATGTCATGAAAATAAATAGTGAGATCCAAGTTGAAGGTTTGCATTTAGTTTAATGTAAAAAAAAAATAGATGAAAGCTTTTAAAATGTGTTTTTTTCCAAGTCAAGTTTTTATTTTATTTTATACTATTTATTACATATCAATGTGTGAATGGTGTGGTACCTGGGCATTATACATTTCAATACAAATAGGCATATTATTATTACTCATAGTTATTACATTTCATTTTCATTATTTCATATTGTTTAAAAGTAAAGGTAAAGGTTCCCCTCTCACATATGTGCTAGTCGTTCCCAACTCTAGAGAGTGGTGCTCATCTCCGTTTCAAAGCCAAAGAGCCAACGCTGTCCGAAGACGTCTCTGTTGTCATGTGGCTGGCATGACTAAACGCCGAAAAAGCACGGAATGTTACCTTCCCACCAAAGGTGGCCCCTATTTTTTTACTTGCATTTTTACATGTTTTTGAACTGCTAGGTTGGCAAAAGCTGGAACAAGTAATGGGAACTCACTCCATTACGCGGCACTAGGGATTCAAACTGCTGAACTGCTGAACTTTCTGATGGACAAGCTCAGCATCTTAGTCACTGAGCCACCGTGTCTTTTCATATTGTTTACATATACCTTTTACTATCGCTCTTCAGTTTCTAAACCTCCCACTTGTTCTTTCATATATCTTAATATCTATATCTATCTATCTATCTATCTATCTATCTATCTATCTATCTATCTATCTATCATCTATCTATCTATCTATCATCTATCTATCTATCTATCTATCTATCTATCTATCTATCATCTATCTATCTATCTATCTATCTATCATCTATCTATCTATCTATCTATCTATCTATCTATCTATCTATCTATCTATCTATCTATCTATCTATCTATGGTTTTCTGTGATCAGCCGAAGGACAGAAGGAGTAGTAGTGAGCTTCCTCCCATATTTGGGCATACCAGGGGTTGTAACACAAATACATACATTATACTACTCCCTCTTTCTGTCCTTCGGTTCATTACAGAAGACCATGCAGGCAGAAAACCATATTTTTATTTTTACTGTTGCCTTTTTATATTTGTGTTGTATTTGTACTGATAAATAAATAAAGGGAGACTAGTATAGATCTATTTTGAGCTAATTAGCTCTCATCAGCTAGCCATACCCTTACTGGGATTTGAACCTGGGCTGTATTATATATTAGGCAGGAGTCTTAGCCACTAAGCCACAGGCTCTCCTCCTTATCAGTTGAGCCAGGGAAATAGGTATGTATTTGTGTTACAACCCCTGGTATGCCTAAATATGGGAGGAAGCTCACTACTCCCTCTTTCTTCCTCCCATATTTAGAAATGGAAACCATCGAAATAGAGAAACACCCCCACAATATGAATAAACGTGATGCTTTTTGCGTGGATGTGTGATAGTGACATCCTGTGTGGTTTTCGTGAGTGTGGGTCTGGTATCATTCTTTGTGTTAGGGACTCGTTTGTCAGTGAGGGCGGGTTTCCAAATGGCTGGTAGGCGGGAGGCATCATCTCGTTTATTCATGCTGTGTGGTCATTTTTCTATCTCAATAGCTTCTCTGATTATTCTGTTGTTAAAGTGTTCCATTTTGGCAATAGTTCTGGTCTTTTTAAAGTCTATATCATGTCCTGTGGCTTTGAGGTGTTGGACCAGAGAAGAAGTTGGTTCCTCCTTTCTGACTGAGTTTTTGTGTTCTTCAATGCGTGCCTTTATTCTTCTGTTGGTTTGTCCGATGTATGTGGTGGGGCAGGTGGTGCATGGGATTTCATATACTCCTTGATTTTCTAACTCTATTTTGTCTTTGGGGTTTCTTAGGATGGTGGATATTTTGTGATACCAGACCCACACTCACGAAAACCACACAGGATGTCACTATCACACATCCACGCAAAAAGCAAGCCCAAACCCACACCGATAATGACCACAAACCAGAAGCCGGACCACAAACCAGAAGCCAGACCACAGCTGCATTATTAGCCACTTTAAACCCCTCAGATCCATACATTAAGCAAACTGATGCCCACCACGGAGATGTGGCACGACCACAAACACGAAGCCAAACAACAGTAAAGCAGCTCACCAGCTCAAATCCCTCTGCAACTCAGACTAACACAAGCACAACCAGGCCCCCACCCAAACAGGACACGCCCCCATCCAATCAGAGCACAGCCAAACTCCCATCCAATCAGAACACAGCCAAGCCCCCTACCAATCAGAATACACCTCCACCCAATCAGAATGCAGCCAAGCTCCCACCCAATCAGCACAAACCCCCACTGGCAGTTAAAAGGAGGAACCGGCTGAGATCTCACATTGCTCCTGGAAGCACCAAGCTGGAAGCACCAAGCCGGAAGCACCAGCCTGAAGATGATGAATGAGACTTCATTGAAACGTCGTGAAGATACTTCCAATTCTACGCGGGAGAAAACCCGAACAACCAAAGACATACATATATATATGTATATATATATATATACTGTATATATATATATATATATATATATACTGTATATATATATATATATATATATATATATATATATATATATATATACTGTATATATATATATACTGTATATATATATATACTGTATATATATATACTGTATATATATATATATATATATATATATATATATATATATATATATATATATATATATATATATATATATATATATGTTTTATATATATATATATGTTTTATATATATATTTGTTTTATATATATATTTGTTTTATATATATATATTCATAGATTTTCATGGGTATAGGTATGCAGGTCTTGGCGTATTCGGGTCTTTTCCCATGTAAGATTGAGAGTATCTTGAAGATGTTTCAACAAGGTCCCACTCGCCAAAAGACCCGAATAGGCCAAGACATGTACGTATGTATGTATGTATGTATGTATGTATGTATGTATGTATATGTATGTGTATGTATACACACACATACACACACACATATTCTCTTTCCCATCTTTCACCTGTTTTATTGTTCATATTTCTCTTATTTAGATTTTCACATGTATTTATGTTAAAATTTCATCCTTCATTCTTTTATTATTCAATGTCTCAATGTACACTTCTAATTCCAATCACAATCATTTAAACATTGAAAATATATATATTCATATTCTTTCTAATCCTCCGATCCATGCAGTGATGGGTAGCAAATCTCGTTCCAACGGTTGGAACGGTGCTGGCAGCGATCTCATGGATGCACGCAGTGCGCGCATGTGTTCAAGCGTCTCTGCGATGCTCCGCGATGCTCCAGCTGCTGTGTGGAGTGTTGCGCAGGCACTGTATGTGCCATGCGTCTGCACAGAAGTGCAGAAGCCTTTAAACTCTGGTAAGGAACTCGGGCGGGCAGGTGGGCCCTCCTGAGCACCGTACCGGAATGGTATCTGTTGCTCCGGACTGGCTCCGGTACGCCCGTACTGGGGCGTACCACCTGCAACCCACCACTGAATCCATGTGATTCTACTGTTAAATTGTGTTTTAACCATTGGATTGTCAGGCCAGTCTAAGATATTTTAACATATTTTTTTCCTTTAGTTCATATGTTAATTCACACTCTATCATTTATTCATCATATTTTCCAGGTTGCAATCAGTCTTTGCCAGAGTCATAACTGTCAGAAGTTTGACTTCAGTGGAATCAACTCTTGAGGGACTCACAGACCATTAGAGACTATGAGATTTATGCTGGGTCTATTTTGCCTACCTTATGTTTAAGAGATCCTAATCTCATAGTTTCTTTCTCTGCCTTTATTCCCAGCTCAAATACAAACAGCAGATGCTTCTTGACAATTATTTTGGTAGGATGTAGGTTTTAAGTTGAGGTTTTGCCTCACCCTGTTAGGAACTTCTTGCAAATAAATATTCTGTTTCTTGAAGTTACAAAACTCATCTCGAATCTTTGCTCAGTGTGCTTAGCCTGAACACATTCTCAGGGATGCTCGTAAGTGTACATGTACTTGCCTTCAACAATCACCAGTTGTGCCCATGGATATTACCATCTTCCATCATGGTTTTGGTCAATCACAGCTTTTATTTCATGCTTATTTTGAGATAAAATTACCAGTGTCAGGATTCCAACAGATGCCCTAATTAAACCATGAGCCTCAAGCCAAGCTTCAAAAGAAATCCAGTTATTTATTAGGAGCAATATGTTGGCACATACCCAAGTGAAGCCAGCTCCGACCCCATGTAATTTATGGCCCAAGGATGATCCTGTTCCCTTCCCCCTTCCCCAGGCTATGTAATAAATCACATTCTCCAATGGAGCATTTTTGCGGGCTGTAGAGACCACTCTCTTTGGGCTGTTGCAGGTAACTTGGGAGACAACCTTGAGAAAGGTATGCATGCTCAGAAAGGATTAAACAGATATTAATTGAACAGATCTATACAGACCAGAATGGTTTCCTACCACACAGACAAATTAAAAATAATACGAGGATTATATTAGATATCTTAGAATATTATGAAACACACCCAGAGAAACAATCTGCACTTGATTTCCTTGATGCCCAGAAAGGTTTTGACAATGTAAATTGGAGATATATAATATTACAATTAGAAAATATGAAATTTGGAGAAAAAATTGTAAAAATGATAGGGGAAGTATATAATACCCAAACAGCCAACGTTCTCTTGAATGGGGATCTAACAGAAAAAATTGAGATAAAGAAGGGAGTAAGACAAGGATGTCCTCTCTCTCCACTCCTGTTTACAATAACATTAGAAACACTACTAAACAAAGTTAGAAAGGATCAGGAGATACCAGGACTAAAAATTAGAAAGGAAGAATATAAAATTCAAGCTCTTGCCAATGACCTAGTGTTCATTTTGGAAGACCCTTTCGAATCTGGCCCCAAATTAATTTAAAAATTAGAGGAATTTGGAGAGGTAGCAGGTTTAAAGATTAATAAAAGCAAAACAAAAATAACAACATAAAATATGACGCAAAAACAAGAAAATGAATTGGAGATCAGGACTGAAATGCAAATAACTAAAAAAGTTAAATATTTGGGAATCTGGGTGTCGGCAAAATGCTCCTCAATTAAGGAGGACAATTATAATAAATTAATAACACAAATAAAAAAGCACTTAGAGGGCTGGAAAAACATACAACTGTCACTTATGGGACACATAGCCACGATGAAGATGAATATACTCTCAAGAATTTTATTCTTATTCCAAGCAGCACAAATAAATCCACGCAAATTATTTTTTCAAGAACTAAACAAATTAACTTTGAAATTTATATGGCAAAGAAAAAAAGCCAAGGATTAAATTAAAACCATTGCAGGATAGCAAGGAAAGGGAAAGTTTAGCACTCCCTGATTGGGAATTATATTTTCAGGCAGAATCACTAACATGGCTGATGGAGTGGATTGAACTGAAGAACAAGAGAACAAGAGAAGGGCATGACCTGCAAGAAAAATAAAAAAATAAAAAACCCACAAGTATTTTCAAAGACACTTAATTAGAAATATGCTGTTACAAAATTGGCAAAAAAATAAAAAAACCCACTATATTAAAATCCCAAATTGGTTTTCTCCTATAGGAGCAATGAAACACCCAAATTTCATAGATATAAACAAAATAGCAAGATATAAAAACTTAATAAGTGAACAGGGGAATTTGAAAACACTACAAGAATTGACAGACCAAGGTACAAAGGTAAACTGACTTACATATATGCAAATCAAATTGAGATACAATAGCGACATTAAAACATGTGAATTGCAATTGGAACAAACAGGAGTTAGATAATTCAAAATATGGAGAAGAAAGTGATTGAGAGAATATACAAATTTTTGCTGAAATATAAAATGGAGGAGGAAGTTGTCAAGGAAACTATGGTAAGATGGGCAAAAAAATTCAGCTACAATATTGAATTGAAAAGATGGGAAAAACTGACTATGTCTGTGGCATACAAGGAAAACCAGTATAAAATGTTTTACAGATGGCACTTGCCACCGCGAGACTTGCGAAAATATCCTCAAATGTATCCCCAATGTGTTGGAAATGTGAGAGATCATACGGGACATACCACCATACATGGTGGACATGTGAGGCGGCAAAATAATTCTGGGCTAAAATCAAAAACTGATTGGAAGCTGTAACAGGGAACCATATAGATTGGAAGCTAGAGACATTTTTATTAGGCATAACTGCAACAAAATTGTCAGCATTCCAAGTAGCATGCAGAATTAAATCAGATTCCAAGGCAAAACTTTCCTTAAAGTTCCAATTTAATAAGTCAGACATCTTAGCACATCTGTGGAATTCCAACTCTGATTTGCTTCCTGGAATTCCACCCAGTTGAAAGTTCATAATCTTATGCCCACTCCCATAAATCCATCACATGGTCCAATCTTCTTCCATGCTGGCATCTCTACCCCTCTGCTTCTGGTCAGGTGTTGAGGTGCGGAGACAAAAGATGACCTTGGGCTTCTAGAAAGAATGACAACAACACATTCCACAATTCTACTCCTTTCTATTCCCCCCTCCCAACTACTACACTAATGAAACAATACAGTGAAATAATAGAAAGTGTAGCAGGCCAAAGATCCTAAAAGGAACATAACTACAGGCCTGACAAAAGTACAATAATGAGACTCTATACCTAATTCTACATATCATCACAGCAACTAGAATACCATATGCACAGAAATGGAAGAACAATATCAAATGAGGATGAGATAATACAGAAGATCTTAGAATGCACAGAGAGACAAATTGACCAATGAAATTCAAGGAAAGGAGGAAACAGAGTACTATCTAAGTTGGGAAAAATGGTACAAATGGCTAGGTTATAGAAATAGGAAATAAGAATCTAAAAAATATAGTTTGTATTATAGAAGAAGTAGGAATTATTGATAAGAAGATAAGAAAAGTAGGATTTACAGAAGTAGAAAAAGGTATTTATTAGTAGAAGAGCAATAAAGACTGTCTGATACAAATAACCCAACATAGACTGATAAGCAAAACAGTAAGAAACAATAGGATGATAAGTTTAAAAATGTATAGAGATGGATTGAGAGGGGGAAAATGTTTCTAAAAATGCACTGACAAATATCTGCTGTAAGAAGGAATGGGAAGTTCCAATGTTACTTGTAAGTGTTATGTATGTCTTTGTCAATGTGTACAATTGTTTATAATAAAAAAAATTAAAAAGAGAAAAAGATATGCATGGAATGTACTTCTTGTTGTGGCTGCCATGCTGTTCCATCAGTCCCCCCCCCCTTGCCTATGGCAACTTGAAAGCAGGCCAGAGATGCTTTGCAAGTTGACATTCGGCTCCCCTCACTTCCTGAAGGCAACCCAAAAACAACAAAGCAAAAACAATTTTAGTACAGGTATTGACACCAAGTTTTAGTCATACTCTTTCCATCCTCAATATTCTATCCAATAGTACTAACCAGTTTTGATACAGTTTAACCAGAATGGTACAAGTGTACCCATTCCAAACTTTAAGCATCTTTGTTATCCAGACTAGGATTTTGAAACTAGAGGTTGCTTCTCAAGTCAATGGTGTTGCCTGCCTCACCCAAATCAAGAGTTTTATGCAGTGTGGTGACAGGATGTTGGAACTGGAGGTAGAGATTAATCAGCTGAGCTGCAGATGTGCTCCTTAAGATCAGTATGGAACACAAAATATTGAAGCCAGATCAGATATTGTCTGACTATGTTCCATAGCATGGTCATTTTTTTTTTTGGTAATCATATAGAGATTCTGCTCTTCCTCAAAGACCTAATATATTAAAAGACATCATTATGCTTTTAATATATACTTTCTCAGCAACCTCCTTGTTTTCTCTTTTATGTTCCTCAAAACAAATCTTTATGGGAAGGGGAGGGAGACATCACTCTATGAATATTCCCCATTATTATTAATGGTTATGAGCCTTAGATTTATCAAAGATAATTGACCTTGTCAGTGTTAAGCCATTTCTGTTTTGCTCCAGAAGGCTCTGACTTTTTAGACAATCAATTATTTTCCAGCTAAGGCAAAAAGACAAGCTTTTGGCTCAAATGTAGAACACTAAATGCAAATAAGGGGGAAAAACTGTGGGTATCTCAAGAGAAAAATCATTTGAACAATTTGACCCTAACAATGCAGCTTTTGAGAATTTGACAGAACCTCATAGGCCATGATAACTGTAACTGCAGCCTCAAAATATACTGCATGTGCTATTATCCAATGAGTAAGCCTTGGATGCTTTATTGCTATGAAGTATAGGGAGCCATATCATTAAATGATTTTAGGTTTAGTTCTAATTCATATCCAGTTACAACTGTTTATTCAAACCAATCTTTTTTTTAAAAAAACCAATAACTGATAACCAACTAGTTCTGTTACAGCTCTACAAGGGAAAAATATCATTTGCCTAGCAATTGGGTCATTCATTTCCTACCCTGTTTCCCTGAAAACAAGACCTCCCCAGATAATAAGCCCAATCAGGCTTTTGAACACATGTGCTAAAATAAGCCTTCTCCCCAAAACAGTCCTTCCTGAAAATAATGCAACACAGCAGCAGCCATGAGGTGACTGCACTCACCACCTCCTGCACCTCAAAAATAATAAGACCTTCCCAAAAGTAAGGCCAAGCGCTTATTTCGGGGGTCAAACAGTGGAACATGGTAATATTATTGTATACTATAATGCAATGTAATATACTGCATATGATACATTTGATAACTGTTAGATGGGTTTTAAGATACTTGCACTGTATTATTGCATTATTAACCGTATTTTTTGGAGTATAAGATTCACTCCCCCCCCCAAAAAAAGTGGGTGAAAATTGTGGTACGTCTTATACAGCAAATGTTGCTGAAGCCCCGCCCACCTACCACCCTTCACTCTTCCAAGTGGCGGCAGCGGTGGAACCAGCCGAAAATGTGAGACACAGAGGCCAAAAACAGGGTGCTAAGGCTGAAAACCTGAATTGCAGAGGCAATGATCGGTGGCAATGTGCTATGGTGATCCCCGCAGCCTGGAACAGCTGATTGGGGGTATTCCGGGAGGCCAATCCACCTGCCAATTAGCTGCTTAATCAGGTTGCAATAATGTGCTGAAGCTGACCAGGCAGTTTGATGTTTGCTGCAAGGAATACCGATGGATGCTGGTAGGCAGAGGCAAAAAAAAAAAAAAAATCTTGTTTTCTCTCTCCAAAAATTAATGTGTGTCTTATACTCTGAAGCATCTTATACTCTGAAAATATGGTACATATTCTGTATTCATTTCTTCCATGCTGCAATTAGTACTCACATATATTAACTCTTACATTTGCCTATTCATAGATTTATGAACCCATACCAGTCAAATCACCATATCAACTGGATCAAAGGTCACAATTTTTAGAATACATTTCTTCAATCTACTTTCATTAAGACAGGGATCCCTAACCTCTAGGCCCTGGCCCATTACCGGACCTTGAGCCATTCAGAACTGGACTTCAGAAGTGGCAGGTGAGCACATGTGTGCACACATCCCCATTCCCATGAGTGACAGATGAGCACAGGTGTGTGAGTGGCAGACATGCTTGTCTGTCGCTTTTACAAATGTAGCTGTGTGCATGCGTGCTTGCCTGTCATTCACATGGAACCATTCCCTCTGCCCCCTGCCAATCTGCAAAGCCAGAAAGCTTAGGGAATTCTACTTTAGGACATGCCGAATATGACAAAGCTTCATTACATCATCAAACTCATCTCCACTGGCATGATAGCAGTACATTTTGCCATGGCTACGACTCAGTGGAGATGATATGTTCTGAACCAGAAGTGGTATTCAGCAGGTTCTGACCACTTTTGGAGAACTAGTAATGGAAATTTTGAGAAATCCAGAGAACTGGTAAATACCACTTCTGACTGGCCCCGCCCCCATCCATTCTCTGCCTCCCGACTGTGATCATATGGCCAGCATGGCTGTATGCCAAAGGCGCATGGAAATCTTTATGGGCATGACAGAGGAAGGATACTGCAAAATCCCCATTCCCTCCCCACTCCAGGGGAAGGATACTGCAAAATCCCCATTCCCTCCCCACTCCAGGGGAAGGATAATGCAAAATCCCCATTCCCTCCCCACTCCAGGGGAAGGATAATGCAAAATCCCCATTCTCTCCCCACTCCAGGGGAAGGATAATGCAAAATCCCCATTCCCTCCCCACTCCAGGGGAAGGATACTGCAAAATCCCCATTCCCTCCCCACTCCAGGGGAAGGATATTGCAAAATCTCTATTCCCACCTCACTTTGGGGCCAGACAGAGGTGGTATTTGCTGGTTCTCCGAACTGCTCAAAATTTCTGCTATGGGTTCTCCAGAACCTATCAGAACTTGCTGAATTTCACCCCTACTGTTACACCACAAATTATACTCATGTCTGAATATCTATACTAAATTAACCTGGGTTCCTGCGTTTCTTAATCAATATGGTGTTTTGTCAGAAGAGCAAAGTACTAATTAGTGCTCTTTGGAATGGCTCTGTTGAAGGAAGATTCCCTCTTAACTAAAATATGCAAGATATTGGAATTGTTTTACACTTCAGATCTCTTCAGGAAAGTACAAATCAACTTATATTCAAGGTAAAGCAGAGGTGGTATTTAGCCAGTTCTCTCTGGTTCAGGCAAACCAGTAGCGGCGGCTGTGGGAGGCCCCGACATATTGCATGAGCATTGCACATGCACAGAAGGTGGTGCACAGATGAGGTGCATTCACTCACATTTGTGAACTGGTAGGAAAGGTAAGTGAATCCTACTGCTGGGGTAAAGTAATAATCAAAACTAGGCAGATGTAATAAGTGTTAGAAATTAGAAAATTTGAGATAAGTATCAGTATTTCTGGGAAGCAAATGGAGTTTACCTATGTTAAGTGGCTCAGGCAATAAGCAGAGAGTAGATGGCCGTCCTTCCAAGCAATGTACTTGGATTGATTTTGCTTCTTTGGATCATTCTTGTTAGGAAATGGCAATAGGGAATTTTGATTCCAGCTGAATGATATTTTATTTCTGATACTACATCTTTGATTATTATAATAAAGTAATAGAGAAATTATGGTTAACAGCAGGGACCAGAATAAAGGGCAGAACTTGTGTCAGCGGGCAACTCAATTATTGAGTAGAATGAACATTCAGCTGAAAGATGAAACGTGTTTTTAATTAAGCAAACTCCTAAGTCAAGCTATTTTGATGGGTTCTGTAGCTCTCTACCTTGATGGCTAACCAGAATAATGCAGGAATATAGAGTGAGGAAATTAAAGGTGGATAATTGCAAAAATTGTCAGTGTTTCGGCACTTGAAAGGGCTGCACAAAGGGCAGAAGGTCAGGTTATGGGTCAAATCTCTGTCCCCAATTACATCTGCCCATTACACCAGATTTGACGGTGGGTATGCTTCAGGTCCCTTCTATCAAATAGTGTCATCTGATGGGAACTAGGGACATTAATTTCCTGAGAATGAGAACAATTAACCAGCGGAACTGCTTGGTTTCAAAAATTGTGGATGCTCCATCATGGGACGTTTTTAAGAAGACAGCCATTGGTCTGAAATGGTATAGGGTCTCCTGCTTGAGCATGGAGTTGGACTAGAAGATTCCAAGATCCCTTCAAGACTATTATTCTGTTATTCTACATTTTCTGACATGGCACTTGCCACATGGAACAGCACAGTCCAGTTCAGATTTGGGTTAATGTCAGGGTTCGAAATTTCATTCAAAATTAAATCAGAATCTGAGGCAAATCATTCCTCAAAGTTCCAATTTATTAAGAGAGCCATGTTGGCATATCTGGGAAAACCCGAATCTGAAAGCTTCCGAGTTTTCCCCACCCAGTTGAAAGTTCAAGATCTTGTCCCCACAAGTCCATCACATGGTCCAATTTTCCTCTGCCTTGCTGACAGTTCCACCCATCCAATTCCGGTCAGATGCGAAGGTGCAAAGACAAAGGATGACCTTGGCTTTCTAGAAAGAATGTTGTTATGGCTACATATCATCTAACTCCGTACAATCCCACCTCCCATTTTCCCACAATAGAAAATGCATAGTAGAATAATACAAAGTGTGGCAGGCCAAAGATCCAAAAGAAAAGATGGCTGCAGGCCTGACACCTGATCTTGCCAGCCTTTTGTAAGGTGTTGAAGGCTTGGCTCTTCCTTTGGCTGATGTTCCAGGAAGATGGTTGAACATGTATGGATTATGAGTCAGCCCAAGGGTGATATATGGTTTTAATTTTCTTGATTATTTTGTGGCATTTTCCCAACTGGTTCTTAATTATCCAGAGTTGCTTGGCAAGTGGGTCCTATATAATTTGAATTAACTAATTAATTTCTATAGGTCCTAATTGCCTCCTAACAAAGAATTAATATTCTCCCAATTTCTCCCAAATTATTATGGAATTATTATTTGTAAATCTCGGTATAGGCCAACGCCCCACGCCACCCCAGTGGTGAAATTCATTTTTTTTTTGCTACTGGTCCTGTGGGCATGGCTTGGTGGGCATGGTGTGGCTTGGTGGGCGTGGCTTGGTGGGCATGGCAGGGCAAAATCTCCATTCCTACCCTACTCTGGGGCCAGCCAGAGGTGGCATTTGCCAGTTCTCCAAACTACTCAAAATTTCCACTACCGGTTCTCCAAACTACTCAAAGTTTCCATTACTGGTTCTCCAGAACCTGTCAGAACCTGCTGGATTTCACCCCTGTCTCCCCTCCATTCCAGAGAGCCACTAGTTGCTTGTCCTCGAGCCTTTGATTCAAAACCTAACTGATATAGTCCCATTTTCTGTTCAAATACAGATCCAGAAACAGATTAAACCAGGTATTTGGTCCTAGTGACTCATGATGGGCATCTATCTTGACTTATGTCAAAGGTTTAGCTTAGTTTTTATGAATATTTTGGAGAATTTGCTATTGCTCTGATATATTTATTTATACTATCAGTTTGTTTTTGTAGAGGTTGTGCACTGCTCATTGTCCATAGAGACAGAAAGAATATAATTCAAGCTTGGAAGGCAAATGGACTGGGTAAATATCCAGAGATTAGCAAATGTAAGAGAACACAAATGAAGGAATAACAGCAGGTCATGTACCAAGAAGTAGGTTCACAGGATTGATAGAAGTAGGCAAAAAAAAAAAAATTAGGGGAAGACATCAGGCATCAGAGATCTCTAGCAAAGTTACTTGACCAAAACTCCAGCACAAATATGCTCTCATCTCTAAATTGAAGCCCAAGGTTCAAACATTTCCATCAAGACTTTCCTATAACCATTCAGAAGGGCTACACAGATATAGGACTGTCTCCTCAGTAAAGTTGTTCACCACAAGGATGATTTTCTTTACTTGAACACACCTACATCTCAATGCCTTAACTCTAAAACTCAAAATTTTAAGATTCTTATGAGGAGGGAGATCAGCTGCTGAGATCACTACTTACTAATCTTCCCTTATATTAGGTTTCTCTTCTGGTTCTTTTTTATTCTCTGAGATGATAGTACCAGTGGGTAACATGGCTAGTCTTCAATAGTCCACCCAAAAAATATTGAAATGGTTTTGACTAAAATCTGAAAGTGGATAGCGTGGAAGGACTTTATTGCATTTTGGAATTTCCCTCCCGTATTCCCCAAAAGTTAATTTTGATGGCTTGTAATATAAAATCTCCTGCATTTATTTTATGTACTTCAGTAGATTTCAATGTTATTTAAAGATTTCCAGGAATAAATAGGTCCATCCTATAGGTCAGGGCTGTCAAACTTGCAGCGCATGGGCCAGATACATCATGTACTGGCCACGCCCACATTCAGTTTAGCTAAGTGGGACATCATGTGACATTGTTGTAATGATGCAAATTTGACATCCCTGCTATAGATGTTTAAAATTGCTAAATTAGAATTAGAATAACAGAGTTGGAAAGGACCTTCGAGGTCTTCTAGTCCAGCCCCCTGTCTAGGCAGGAAGCCTTACACCACCTCAGACAAATGGCTATCCAACATCTTCTTAAAGACTTCCAGTGTTGGAGCATTCACAACTTCTGGAGGCAAGTTGTTCCACTGATTAATGGTTCTAACTGTCAGTAAATTTCTCCTTAGTTCTAAGTTGCTTCTCTCCTTGATTGTTTCTTGTACTATTCTCAGGTACTTTGGAGAACAGCTTGACTCCCTCTTCTTTGTGGCAGCCCCTTACTATCCCCACATTCTTCAGCCTTTGAAAATCCTAACTAGAATACACAACTCCTTGAATTTGGATTTTTAAAACTTCAACCTTTTAGGACATTCAAAAGTAATCATAAACCAAACAAATTTTTCACAGAATTTATAAATGCTTTACCTGTCAACTAAATATATATAAATATGTCCATACTGCTCGGGGGTGGGTTTGAACTGGTGCGGCCCGGTACGGCCGTATTGGATGGTGAAATTTAGTGTGCCTTCCCATACCCGTTGGTCAGGAGGCCCCGTACCAGAACGCTCCCTCCCCTCGTTCGCTCTTTCACTCGCCCTGCCCATCTGCACCATGCTGCCAAAATGTTCTCAGAAGAAGAACCAGAAGAAGAAAGAACTGATAAGTGGCTGGGATGGGTGGGGGAGGATGTTGGGAAAGAGGGAAGAGGCAGAGGGGCTGCTGGAAGAGTGTGTGCATGTGCACAGGCTATGGGTTTAATAAAACATCTGAGTTAATCCAGGAAAAGGGAAGAGGCAGAGAGGCTGGAAGATACTATAGGAACACACACTTCCAGCCCCTCTGCCTCTTCCTGGATTCACTGAGCCTTTGCACACGCACACACTTCCAGCCCCTTTGCCTCTTCCCTCTTCCTGGATTCACTCAGACATTTTTAAAACTCACAGCCTGTGCACTTGCACACACTCTTCCACTCTTTTAAAAATGTCTGAGTGAATCCAGGAAGAGGGAAGAGGCAGAGGGGCTGGGAGAGTGTGTGCTGTGCACAGGCTGTGAGTTTTCAAAATGTCTGAGTGAATCCAGGAAGAGGGAAGAGGCAGAGGGGCTGGAAGTGTGTGTGTAAGGTGGTCAGTAATGTTGAAGACCAGCAAGGACAGCCATATTTCCTCTGTAAATAGCTGTTGTATTGTTTTGTGTACTTATTTTATTCTTATTTAAGTAGAAAGTGCAAAAAATAATAAATTTCCTGTTTTATATCTTCTTTTTGTAGGTCATTCTTTGGGACAAAGAATTCAGTGACATCAACTTGGCCACTCCCACCCAGCCACATGACTGCCAAGCTACTCCCACTCAGTCACATGATCACCAAGCCACTCCCGCCCGGTCACATGACTACCAAGCCACTCCCACAAAGCAGGCCACACCTAGAGAATAGGTTCTAAAAAATTTTGAAACCCACCACTGATACTGCTGCAGTTTGATGAACTATATTGTTAATGTACAATGCTTAATGACTCAATTTGTAAAGTCTGTTCGTACAAGGATGAACATTCCAAAAAATAGCATAAGGTCATGATCATGGGAGCCCCTGCACGCCAATTAAAGTAAGCAAACTTTTTCCCAAGAGCATCATAGTGCTTACTTGCTGATGAGTTGAGCAATTGGTCCCTTTGGATCTGTGATCTTTCTGGCCTTCACATTTTATCACCAGATGAGATAATTGTCCCAGTATCCATCCTGTGATACTTCCAATTAATGGAAGACAGATTTTTCTTTGCAGTTAATAGCTGAGACACTAACATGTTAGGCAGAATTATTCCTTGGTTTCTAAGTGGGAACTAAAAGCTAATAAATGCTGCAAATTGGTAGAGACACACACACAAAAAAAGAAAAACCAAATCACTTGTTAAAAACTTTTTTTGTTGTTTATTATGTTTCTGTTTCTTTTTAAAAATTTATTTCCTTTATTTTTAAAAATTTATTCCTTTTTAAAAATATGCACAGACAATAAATAACAATAGAGTGGTGACTCTGGAATTAAGTTTAAGGCAAAAAGCTTTTTGATATAGAAATAACAATGCCGTTTGCATTTGTTTGTCCAGCTTTAGATGTAAAATTTAAATAATAATAATAATAATAATAATAATAATAATAATAATAATAATAATAATAATAATTTTATTTGATTAGCCGCACCCTCTCCCGAAGGACTCGGGGCGGCATACAATCAAAACGGATAAAAATACACATAAGACAAACATATATACAAAAAGAACAGGGACATATACGTATGTGCATGGAGGAGAGTTGACTTCTAAGTGAAAGACAATTAAAAACACAACTAAAAACACACTTAAAAACACAATTTAAAATCCCCTTAAATAAAATTACTAAATTAAAAAAAAAACCATCAGGAGCGTTACGAAGTTATGGTTGAGCCAGGCCAGCTATTTGGAAAAGGTGGGTCTTGAGCTTAACACGGAAGGAGCGGAGGTCAGTAGTGGTCCTAATATCCGGGGGGAGGTCATTCCACAGGGCTGGGCCCGCCACAGAGAAGGCTCTGCTCCTAGGCGCCGCCCCATGGCACTGTCTGGTGGACGGCTCCTGGAGAAGTCCCTCTCTGTGCGAGCTGATGGGTCGTAGGGATGTATGGGGCAGAATACGATCCCGCAGGTAACTAGGTCCTGAGCCATGGAGCGCTTTAAAGATCGTAATCAAGACCTTGAAACGCACTCGATAGACCACAGGAAACCAGTGCAGCTCGCGCAGGAGAGGTGTCACATGGGAGTACTTAGTACTCCCCATAATCACCCGCGCGGCCGCATTCTGGACCAACTGCACTCTCCGAGTGCATTTCAAGGGAAGCCCCATGTAGAGAGCGTTACAGTAGTCCAGGCGAGATGTCACCAGCGCATGGGTGACTGTGCGTAGGGCGTCCCGGTCCAATAGGGGGCGCAATTGGCGCACCAGGCGAACCTGGTGGAACGCCTCCCTGGCCACGGCTGTCACATGTTCATCCATGGACAGCCTGGCATCCAGGAGGACGCCCAAATTGCGCGCCCGCTCCACGAGGGCAAGTTGAATGCCCCCAATGGCCAGAGATGGAATTATCTGGTTGAACTGGGGAGCCGGAACACACAGCCACTCCGTCTTGGAAGGGTTGAGCCTGAGTCGGTTGTCATCCATCCAGACCCGTACGGCTTCCACACACCGGGACATCACTTCGACGGCCTCGTTGGGGTGGTTCGGGGTGGAAATGTACAGCTGAGTATCATCAGCATACAGATGATATCCCACCCCGAAACCACGGATGATCTCACCCAGCGGCTTCATGTATGTGTTGAACAGGAGTGGCGAGAGGACCGACCCCTGTGGCACCCCACAAGTAAGGGGGCTTAGGGTCGACCTCTGCTCCCCTGCCAACACACGTTGCGTCCGGCCGGAGAGGTAGGAGCCGAACCACTGCAAAACGGTGCCCCGGACCCCCAACCCCTCCAGTCGGTGCAACAGGATACCATGGTCGATGGTATCAAAAGCCGCCGAGAGGTCTAATAGGACCAGGATAGAGGAACAACCCCTATCTCTGGCCCTCCAGAGATCATCTACCAACGCGACCAAGGCCGTCTCTGTGCTGTGCCCAGGGCGAAAGCCGGACTGGCGCGGGTCTAGATAATCATTCTCCTCCAGATGTCGTGGAAACTGAGAAGCCACCACACTCTCTACAACCTTCGCCAAAAAGGGAAGATTGGAGACAGGACGATAATTAGCCAGCTCCGTAGGGTCCAGGGAAGGCTTCTTGAGCAAGGGTCTCACCACCGCCTCTTTCAAGGCGGCCGGGAGAGACCCCTCACCCAACGAAGCATTCACTAGGCCCAGGAGCCAGTCGCGTGTAACCTCCCAGGATGCCAGTACAAGCCAGGAGGGACACGGGTCCAGCAAACATGTGGTAGGTCGCAGTCGTCCACGCAATCTGTCCAAATCCTCGATGACAACCAAGTCAAACTCCTCCCAAAAAGGTTTCTCAAGACTCGCCACTGGCGTCTCGACTGGGCCACTGAAGGGGACCCAATCCTTCCGGATTTGAGCGACTTTATCCTGCAGATATTTCCCAAACTCCTCTGCCCTACCCTGTAAAGGGGCCTCCCGTGGCCTCTGAAACAGAAGAGAGCAGGACACCCGAAACAGGGCGGCAGGGCGGTTCTCTGCGGATGCAATGAGAGCGGCACAATATTGACGTTTGGCCGTTCTCAATGCCACTAGGTACGTCCTTAAATGGGCTCGTACCTGTGCTCGGTCAAATTCGGATCGGGAGGATCTCCAACAACTCTCTAGGCATCTCTTGCGGCGCTTCATCACCCTTAGCTCCTCGGTAAACCAAGGAGCCAGGGCGGATCGTTGCCGCCGGAGAGGCCGCAAAGGCGCCACCCGGTTCAAGGCCCCGGTAGTCGCATTATTCCACGCGGCCACCAGGTCCTCTACCCGAGGGCGGGTCAGGGCTGCAGGAGGTGGCCCAAGCTCCGTCTGGAACCTGTCTGGTTCCATCAAGCGCCTGGGGCGAAACCATCTAGTGTTTTCCGGTTCCGCCTCCCCGCAGCGAGGGGTAGCACCAGGGAAGTCAAGACGGAGGAGTGAGTGATCTGACCATGACAGAGGGGTGATGGTTAAATTCACTCCTCCCAGATCACTCAACCACTGGCGAGAGACAAAAACAAGGTCCAAGGTGTGACCTCCCTCGTGTGTCGGGCCCTGAATCATTTGAGTCAGGTCCATGGCTATCATGGAAGCCATGAACTCCCGAGCCCCCTCTGATGCTTCTCCCACCGACGGCAGGTTAAAATCCCCCATCACTAAAAGTTTGGGGGTCTCAACCGCCACCGATGAGATCAGCTCGAGGAGCTCAGGCAGGGTCGCTGATGTATGGCGGGGAGCCAGGTATACTATCAGCAGGCCCATCTGCCTCCCAGGGCCCCATTTCACAACAAGGGATTCACATCCGGACGTCTGTGGCACAGTGGACTCCCTCGGCTCTAAGTCCTCCCGGATAATCACTGCTACCCCACCGCCCCTTCCCCGGGCCCGGGACTGGTGAAATGCTTGGTAACCTGGTGGGCACATTTCCACGAGGGGTAACCCTCCCTCGTGGCCCAACCAGGTTTCAGTTATTCCCGCGAGGTCCGGCTCCCCCTCCAAAATTAGATCGTGAATGAGGGGGGCCTTATTGACAACGGACCTCGCATTGCATAACAACAGCCTCAGGCCCTGGGCCTGCAGATCCTGACCACCTAGAATGCGGGGGTTGGTACAAGCGACCAGGTGTAACCAGCACCCACGGTCTCCCAACCGACTGCGAGTTGTTAATCTGTCCTCGTATCTGCCCCTCCCTACGACTGTTGGAATCAAGGAGCCCCTGTATAGGAATGATGTCCTATCCCCCCTCCTCCTCTCTGCTCCTTCTGCTCAAGACCCCACCTGGTGACCTGGCTCTGTCATCGCTCCTGATCTGACCCACCCACCCCCCAACCCCTAAACCCCTAAAAGAATTTAAAAAACATTTAATTAAAAACCCCCTAAGCCTCCGCTTCCTCCACCTCTCGGGATTAATAAATCCGTCATCAAGGTGGGCCCTAGAAAGGGCGGAGGGCCACACCTGCGAGAGGGGGGATTCCCGCAGTAGGATTAGGTCTAGCCTAGAGTACATATGCTGTTAAAAATTCATCAGGGCCTAGGCTCTGTGCTGCAGATGGTGTGGTCGTACGCCATAGTCCAGTAAAATTGAAAAAGCCGGGTACCGGTGCAAAGAGAATCGTCCAGTCCAAGATGAGGGGGGGTGTAGTGATGATAATAAGATGGTCAGGTGCCGGTCAGTAAGTGGGGGCTAGTGGGTGGTCAGTGGTGGATGGCGAGGGGTAGATGGATTTTTGCTTGATAATGGGCAAGGGGCAGATGGTCAGTCAGATGAAGATAGGGAGGTAAAAACCTCCAGGGCGCGCACGGATGAAAAGCAGGGGCAGCTGTTAGTCCAAAAGTCAGCAGGGGGGGGGGGGGTAAACGGAACAGTCAAGGAGGTGGCTGGCAGGGGTAAAAACTCCCCTGCCAAGTCTGATGTTAAACCTCCTGCCAGTTCTCAACAAGCCTGCCAGTTCCCAGCAAGCCTCCCCCCCCAGCCTCCAAGCAGCCTCCTGGAACGCTGCCCTTCTCCTACCAGGCCTTCGGCATTTAGGTCTTGCCTAGGCCTGCATCCATGTTCTAAGCACTCCAGCCAAACCATTACAAGCCCCAACGCCGCTCCTACTAATTTATGCTTATTAATATTAATATATTAGCAATCATAGTTATTAATGTAAACGTCTTCTTTTCTTTATCTTTAATGGTTTCTGTTCTCTAAATAGTATAATGTTAATAATCTCCAGTCAACACTGTTTAAATACCATTGTACCCAACTACCGTGTTTCCCCAAAAATAAGTCAGGATCTTATTTTCTTTTGACCCCCCCCCCCCCCAAATAAGTGCTTGGCCTTATTTTTGGGGTGGTCTTATTATTTTTGAGGCACAGGAGGTGACGAGCTTCGTCTCCTCATGGCTGCTGCTGTGTTGGAGGAGGGCTCATTTTCAGGGGAGGGATTATTTTAGCACATGCACTCAAAAGCCTGATTGGGCTTATTATCTAGGGAGGTCTTATTTTCAGGGAATACAAATAGTACTATCTGTGCTTTAAGTTACAGAATAACATAATTGGAACAGACCTTGGAGGTCTTCTGGTCCAACCCTCTGCTCAAGCAGGAGACCCTATGCCATTCTAAATGAGTGACTGTCCAGTCTCTTTTTAAAAGCCTCCAGTGATGGAGAAACCACAGCTTTTGGAGGCAAGTTGTTCCACTGGTTTGGAAATAATTGTTCTCATTGTTCATTTCCTAACAGTGAGAACAATTTCTCCTTATTTCTAGCAGATCTGGGAAGTCATTTTTGACAGGACTGGTTGGTATGTACCGAAGTAAATCTCTTTTCCTACAATTATAGCCATGATGGATTGTGCCCCCTGCAGCTTCTATTTGGGGGGAACATCCGTATTAAAACCACAAAAATGATTTGTTACACCCAGGAGCACATTTCTTCTAAGTTCTAGGTTGCTTCTCTTCTTGATTAGTTTTCATCCATTGTAAATGTAATCCATTATTCCTTGTCTGGCCTTCGGGTCCTTTGGAAAATAGCTTGACCCCCTCTTCTTTGTGGCAGCCCCTCAAATATTGGAACATTGCTATCACGTCACCTCTAGTCCTTTTCACTAGATTAGATATACCCAACTCCTGCAACCATTCTTCATTTTTTTACCGCCAGCCTCTAATCATCTTTGTAGCTCTTTTTTGCACTCTTTCCAGAGTCTCGACCTCTTTTTTATAACCTGATAACCAAAATTGGATGAAGCATTTTAAGTGTGGTTTTGCAATAATACAACAAAACAAGTACTCCTACGATGACTAATCATGAACACATTTTATCAAGCAAGAACCATCAATACAAGTGTTTAGCTGCATTGGCACATCCATCAGTGTGTATACAAAAGTGTGTTTTGAATAATGAATGGATTTTGTTAAATGCATGCACTTGACACATCAGAATCAGAACCACACTGAATGGGAGCATTCATGCAAATAGCAATTCAGGCAAAAACCATCTCCTCAATCTGGAATTCATTTTGAAAGAAAAACGCTTTGGCACATTTTTTTTCTTCATTGAAGAAATAGCAGATCTGGGAAGTCATTTTTGACAGGACTGGTTGCAATTTACAGAAGTAAATCTCTTTCTCACAATTATAGCCATGATGGATTGTGCCCCCTGCAGCTTCTATTTGGGGAAAAAAAATCTGTATTAAAACAACAAAAAGGATTTGTTACACCCAGGAGCACACTGAACACTGGATTTTGGTTTGGCCTTGAACATAAATGCAAAATCAAGAGCCTTCTATCAAACTAGAATCTGCCTCAGTGGTTGCTGGTTCCATACATCTTCTATTATGACTGTTGCTGCTGCTTGTAGGATGGAACCGCTATTTCAGTTTCAAATCCCTTGCTCTCTTCGACAAATTTAGAATAGACTAGAGCTGGAAGGGACCTTGGAGGTCTTCTAGTCCAACCCCCTGCTCAAGCAGGAGACCCTATATCATTCCAGACAAGTGGCTGTCCAGTCTCTTCATAAAAACCTCCAGGGATGGAATATCCACAACTTCTGAAGGGAAACAGTTCCACTGCTTAATTGTTCTCATTGTTAGGAAGTTTGTCCTTAATTCCAAGTTGTTTATCTCCTTGGTTAGTTTCCATCCATTGTTTCTTGTCCTGCCCAGATTTTTTTTGTCAAAAGACACAAAAAGCCAAAATATCTGGGAGATATATAAATCTCCCGGATATCTTGGTTGTTTGTCTGTTCTCACAGTTTGCAACCCAGTGGCTGAGCAGACTAGATATTTTTTATAATGTTCTGCTCTACTTACAGCCTCTCTTCCACCCACCTACCTGACCTTCCAAGAAAACTATCTGAAAAACAATAAGGGCCTGAAATCCAAAGGTCCACTCGTGATTATATCGGTAGTCATGTTTGGTAGATGATGTGCTGCTGACCATTTAGCAGGATATTTGCCTGTGATTTTAGTTGCATAGGTCATGTTCTGGTGTCCCGCGTAAGAAAAGCCAGCAACACAAGTTGATGTTAGACTTGTTTATCTGGAAATGCAGCCCCAGCCCGAAGTGACCATCCAAAAGGAACCAAAGTTTGGGCTACTGTGGTTAATTCACCCGCCCCTTATATTGTGCTCCACTCCCTTGTGTGTACACCCTGCCCTTCCCACTGGCTGCCTGCCGCTAATACAGCCACTGCAGTCCAGCCACGCCCCTAGCCACCTATCCCGGCTTATTTCCTGCTCCCTTCCCCGCGTCAACATATGCCATAAACCATTTCACCTTCAGAGATCCTGTCATCCCTTGCAAATGCTGTCATTTCCTTGGGAAGTGTATAGGGACTGTTTAGCTCAAAATAAGGGGCACATCTGCTCAGTGGCTAAGACACTGAGCTTGTCGATCAGAATGGTTGGCAGTTCGGCAGTTTGAATCCCTATTGCCGCGTAATGGAGTGAGCTCCCGTTACTTGTCCCAGCTTCTGCCAACTTAGCAGTTTGAAAGCATGTAAAAATGCATGTAGAAAAATAGTAACCACTTTGGTCGGAAGGTAACAGCATTCCATGCACCTTTGGCATTTAGTCTACATGACCATGAAGACATCTTTGGACAATGCTGGCTCTTCGACTTTGAAACAGAGATGGACACCGCCCCCTAGAGTTGGGAATGACTGGCACATATGTGCGAGGGGAACCTTTACCTTAACTCAAAATAGCAAAATTAACAGTGACATCATTTCCCTCAAAACATAATTTAATATTTATTCTAGTGTGATTATCACTGATAATAGCCAGACCTTATTAAGACTTATTAAGACATTTCAGTACAATGGAAGTAGTTATAATCCCATTGTAATGAGAAAGATGAAAAACTGTTTGTAAACTTTGTGGTTTGAAAAAGTAATGCCATCAGGAGGGGGGGAAAAGCTTTCCCACAATACATTATATAGACATTTTCCTGGATATTATAAATAAATATAATAACCTGTATTGGAGGTTGCCATGGAAATTATAACTAATATAAAATGGAGATCAGGTTATGAGATGAAGATGGTCATGGACAACACTATTCAAACATTATTCATGTTGTGGGGGTGTTTCTCTATGGAAGCTATCTAAATAGAGAAACACCCCCACAACATGAATAAACATGACGATACCTCCCGCCTACCAAACATCTGGAAACCAGCCATAGTTGACAAACAAGCCCCACCCACCGCCCAGGCCGTTACAACATGAATCAACAATAGACACACAGCCAGCACCGATCAGCACCAAGCTACCATTCATGGTATAACCACACAACCAATCATTTCACTTACTGAAACAAAGCCAGCACTCCACACACCCCCACCAAGATTTATAGAAAGACGGCAGCTCCGATCACACTTTAAGCCCAAAACCCAGCCTGAAGATGGCGAGTGAGACCTCGCTGAAACGTTGCCAAGACAATCTCAATCTTACACAGGAAAACACCCCAATACAACAAGACCAGCATACCTACACAAAGGTCATTTTGGATGACTTTGCATTGTGATGCAAAAAAACATTGGTAGTATTATTACACAAATATTCTGTACTGTACTGTACTGTTCTGTATTGTACAGTTCTGATAAACCCAGCAGGGATCCTAGCACTTCAGATCCAATGTAGTGTAGAGTCCTTTTTAATTTCACGTTCTACTTATTGTAAGGTATATTTAGGAGAATGTAAGAAGGTAATCCATTTTGGCCATGTACTGTATAGCGAAAAGTAGTGGGAGTTTTGCACAGATTATTAGAATATCAATAATTCCAGAGTAAGGTCCGTGTGCCTGTGTGTGCACAAGTGCAAAGGTGCCCAGAAGGCATAATCTAGAGTCGCAAATGATCAAACCAACACAGTGCCATCAACTCCATCCAATATGTATTTATGTACATCATTGTGACACAAATATTTCACTGTGGTATCTCCAGCCATATTATGGCATCTTCAGCTATATCACATATTTTTGGCATTATTGTGACTAGTTGCAAACACCCAGGTATGTATTTTTTAAATTATTCTGGATGCTACATTCTGAGCAACCAATGGGTGTTGGTTTATTTCATATCAACTTCTGTATCCCACTAGATTTCCTGTTCAGAAATCTGGCCTCTGGATTATCATTTAAGGTGTTTGATTCTCTTCCCCATAACTAAGACCTATGCTCACTGGAGATAACAGAAGTTGCAAATCAATGCATTTTGAGGGCATCAGGTTGGAGAAGAATGTCATAGGCAGCCTGTTATTGCAGACAAGCAGTTCTCTTGATTATAAGAATGGTTACAGGCACTGGGTAGGTCTAGTTTAATGAAAAGAAGGACTAGGGGAGACATGGTAGCCTTGTTCCGATATCTCAGGGGCTACCACAAAGAAGAGGGAGTCAAACTATTCTCCAAAGCACCTGAGGGCAGAACAAGAAGCAATGGGTGGAAACTAATCAAGGAGAGAAGCAACTTAGAACTGAGGAGAAATTTCCTGACAGTTAGAACAATTAATCAGTGGAACAACTTGCCTCCAGAAGTTGTGAATGTTCCAACATTAAGAAGATGTTGGATAATAATTTGTCTGAAGCGGTGTTTCCTGCCCAAGCATGTGTTGGACTAGAAGACCTCCAAGGTTCCTTCCAGCTCTGTTATTCTATTCTATTCGTTCTGTTCTATTCTACCCTATCCTACTCTACCCTATCCTATCCTACCCTACTGTACTATATTCTATTCTATTCTATTCTATTCTATTCTATTCTATTCAAGTTACAGTTGCCTCTACATCTTTCCATTTGTCTAAGCCTCCTTCTCAAACCATACATTTCTTATTTTGGTTTCTATTTCCCATAAAACAGTCCTAGTCTTAGTGATACCAAGAAAGAATTAGAGAGAGACCTCATTTCATCATCAATCCATTCTGAAACAAGACGAAGCAACAAGGATCTTTATAATAGATAGGGGAAACATATGTCCTCCAGCACACGTCTTCAGCATGCAGAGATCAGGATTATGTGTTGAAAAAAAGAGAGATACTGAAGAATAGTTAATTGAGTGGGAACACAGGAGGGCATGTGATTGCCTCTTTACAAGCAGTGATTATGCTTTCTTTATACGGTGCAAGCTCAGTTCTTGCAAGCCAAAGAAACTGTAATTGCTGCCTTCTTTTATGAACACATAGGACCGGATGCAATTTCTTTTCTTAAGATGAAATAATGATGGTTACATTGTGTGAAAGAATATACAGGTACAAACCAGGATTCACGAGTCTCCCTCATGAGCAGACTTATTTGTTGCTTATTGAATAGGCTTTTTTTTTGTTTTTCATTTTGTATACCTTGTCTGCTCCTGAATCTTTTTCAGCTTACTGTAAACTTGGATTCATTATACCGATCAATTGTAATTTCAGGCAGAAAGTCTTCAGATTTTGAACGTATGAAGCTGACCTCCTTAGTCCAAAAATGAAGTCAGATTGTCCTACTGTTGAACAGTCAAAAGGAGCTGCTTGTTCTGACCGAGGCTTTCCAAAAGCATGATACAAACTTCTTGTCCTGACAAAAAACCCTTTTATTAATTTACTATAAGTTCTGCTCAATCACATCCAACAAAGTCTTTCAAGACAGTTACAGACTTTATCTGGCTTGGGTAGCTGACAGGGTGATATCTGCAAAACGTGGCAAGGAATCTCAGAGAGTCACAAACCAATTAAGCAAACTGTATGTCTCCTGCAAACTCCACTTCCCTTTCGCTCCTCTTTTATTTCCTCTGGGAGGGGCCATTCATCATCCACTTGTGGCCCTCCTCCCAAGTCGACCCTTGTTCTTTAACTGTTCCCTTCGTCTGGCAACTCTGCGCATGCGCAAACTTGGAACAGGATCCAGCGTCTGCCTCACTGATATCTGACTCTGAAGGCAGCTGATAATTGGCATACACCTCTGGCCCCCTCTCTGCCTCCGACACAGAGGCCTCTTCAGAGCCTTCCCCAGACTTCAGGACTGGCCAATGTTCCTCCCCAACCTCCTCACTGTCCAAATCTGCCCCCAGCTCCACTGGCCACTGGTGGGCCGCAACACTGCTGGACATAATGCTCTGGAAATCTGCCTGCTGCCAAACAGGCCCCACAGAATCTTTGTAAAGATAATTATGGAATTAAAATAAATGTGATTATTTTCTGGCAAGATATTATCTAGGCTGAAATTTAATTTTATCCAGGATGAAGTATCTCTGAGTTTTTGCTGTAATGATCTTGTTCGATTTAACATTGCTATGATGAAAAACTTCAAGATGTGTCAGATCCCTCATTTGAAAGTATATGGCAGGCGTGTCAAATTCAAGGCCCGGAGGCTGGATCACCCACCCCAGCCCCCCAAGGTCAAACACAACCCTGATGTGGCCCTCAATGAAATCACGTTTGACACCCCTGGTGTATGGCTAACGAGATCAACTTGGACAAAACATGATTCAAAACTTGTCATGTCATTTGATTTTCCAGGCTCTTCAACTTTAAGTGAAACTGGCTGCTTGTCTTTATCTTGTTCAAAGTATTTCAAGAAGGGATTCAAGCTATATAGAATTGCTTAAAGTGCAAAGTAGCATACAACAGTCATATTTGTGGTCGTAAGTTGAGGCATCGTGTGATCAGACCCAATTTTTTGAAATATTTTTTAAATTATCCTGGCTGAAAAGACAATCACAAAACGAACACAGCCTTGCAAGTGTTGACTTTTTTTTCTAAATGAAGTTCTATAGTCTGCAAAATGTGCCAGTCTAAATTTAAAGTAGAGTATCAAATATCAACTGACATATGAAATATCATCAGATCTCTTTCACACATGACACCATTCTGTACAACCTAGTTTTGAAAAATTCAAAAATATAATTTTTATATCCCGGTCTTTCTGAGACTCACTTGTCCTTTTTCCTTGTGCTCTTTAATATTCTGAGCTGAAAATACTGCACTATTAATTTTAATAGGCAACAAAATAAATAAGAATGAAGTTTTTTTTTTCTGGCTTTGAATACTTACTTTAAGATTAATTTACTTCCTCTCTTTTGTTGCAAGTACAAATCTCTCACTATCTCTTTTATAAGCTGATACAACAGATTCATTTCTGAGGTTGTTTTTTTTCCTTTTTCCATTATGTGACTGTGGACTATCTCCTCTCTTATATCATCATTCTCTAGGTCAGTGATGACTAACCTTTTTTTCGTTGTGTGCCGAAAGCATAATGCAAAGCCCATGCAACACACACCTGCCTCGTGCCCCATGTGCATGTGACCCCTTGCACTCCTCCCTCCATGCATGCGTGCAAAGACCCCTCGCACCCTGTTTTCAGCCTAGTAGGCATCCCTGCAGCCTCCTAGGACCAAAAATGGGCCACAGGGGGGCATGCCCCCTCTGCTCCCCCGCCCCCCGCACATGCACATGCATCTCCCACATGCACCGTGCCCCCCGTGCATGCATGGCAGAGACCCAGAAATCAGCTGACCAGCAGGAGGTGTGGGCACATGCGCGGTGGAGCTGAGCTGGGGTGACAGCTCGCTTGCCCGCAGAGAGGGCTCTGTGTGCCATAGGTTTGCCATCACAGCTCTAGATAGTACTTTTTCCCACATACCATTACAAGTAGTGAACATTTTCCTCCCAGAAACTGGCCTTTCCTGACCATCACTGGGTTTCCCTAGAAGAAAACCCGAATGAGAACTATAAGCTTCCTGCAGTCATTTGAAATACTCTTGAGAAGACGTACGCCACAATTTCTGAGCCTGTACCTTTCCTTGGCCAGAACCTTCTTAAGATTTGAGATTTGCAACTTAAAGGCTGGGGGGAAAAGGATTACAAAGACTTTAAATGGTCTTTTTAAAAAAAAGTTGAGTAAACAACATATGCAATTACTCTGTAGGGAAATGCTGTTTAATTAAAATTGAAAGTAATTCTATTAGCATACACACCTGCTGCTCCTATGGTTCATTTCTTCCAGAAGTAACTGAATTACCAAATAGAGAGTGTTCACCTACTTAAGGAAAGGCTGTTTCAGCATTTTGTCTCTGTCCTCCCATCATTGATTCATTGTTCACTTTAAAAATAGTTATACAACATGCAGATGGAGATCTGTTGGGAGTTGGCCATCAACTGAAAGGGCACTGTTTCTCATTACTCTTTAGGAGTGAGCCAAAAGCCCACAACTCATACATTTTATCGGCAGGAAAGCAACACATATAAACCAGGCTTTATATTCAGCTAAGTTACAGCTTGTGGACACTTCTGTTATTCAGAGAGTGTGGCAGATCATGAGGGTACGGGAAGTGCAAACGTTCCTCTGTGTAGTTCTTACATAAAGCAAGGCTAATTAAAGTCTTTAAGAGTGTGTGCCAAATTAATTACTGGAGGCTCTTAAGGATATGTTGTTGCTATTAATACACCTTGCCCACTCGATGAATGGAAAAGTTCCTCTGTGGTAGCCATCCCCAACTGAATGCTTACCAGTTGTGTTGAGCTACAAGTCCCAGATTATGTTAGCGCTACAATCTAACACTGGGATGGCGAACCTTTTCGGCGCTCGGTGCCAAAAAGATCATGCGAAAACGTCACACACACATCAGGGCCACGCTCCGGAAATGCCGAACTTCTGGGTTGTAGCGCGCACGCACGCCCGACGATCAGCTGACTGGTGCACATGTACGCACTGGTTTTCAGCACTGCCGTGCGGGCAAAGGACAGCTGATCGTTGCATGCACATGCGCGCCAGAAACCCGGAAGACAAACAGGCAAGGCCGTGTGTGCCGGATGACATGGCTTCACATGCCATTTTGGACACGCATGCCATAAGTTCGCCATCATGGATGTAACATATCTGGCACGTGGGGAACAGTTGTCCTATGGTTTTTCCATACAGTTCTATCAAAAAAAAAATTCAGATATCTGGTTTATGTGTTTCCAGATGCTTATGAAAATATACCTCCCTATGGTGAGTGTTCATGCCTCATTGTTTGCCATGTGGACTCACTTAATCACATGAAAAATTTCACACTAGTGATATTCTGAAGGCATTTAACATTAGCATTTCAACTATCCACCTGATTGAGATTTCCATTCTTAAAGGGCAGTGGGTCATAGTTAGGCACAATAGGAGAGAATCCAGTTTAGGGATATACAGAGCACAGAGCAGTTTTAAATAATACCCAGAAGACTAGGGTCCTTGCAAGCATTATATTTGAACACTCTATTTGATGTTTTTTCCCCCAGTGTGGATGCCTTAAAATCCTCCACGGCATCTCAGTGAGTTAGCAGAGTGCTTGTCAGTTCTTATTTCTTATATTAATCCTTCTCCTTATTGGTTAGATAAACTAGAGTAGAGCTGCCATTACAGCCACGCCCACAGAACCAGTAGTAAAAAAAAAATTGAATTCCACCCCTGCATGTAGGCCCATGACTGACTTTGCGTTCCAGCTTTCATGTGGGCGGTAGGGGTTTGCTGTAACTCTGCTTTATAAATTTTATAAAGTAAAGTTATCTCCCTACTTTATAAATCACCATTGCTGTGGAACTGGTGGGTGTTTAGAACATTTTACTACTAACAGAGATACAAAAGTGGGCAGTAGGTATAAAAAGGTTGACTACCCCTGGGTTAAACTATGGAAGAGAGATCTTCAGGAAAGCATAACTATAGCCCAGAGTCACCTTGTAGGTGTGATTCTGGGCTACATTTAATAAACATTTAATAAGTTTCATAAATAAACTATGACTGGGAAGTTGAAAAATATCCTGAAAATAATAGCAAACAAGATCCATAGTACAACCAAAGTAACTACATGGACAAATCCATAAAGTCACTAGAATTAAAAGGAGATTTTTTTGTAAAAAACTAATAATAATAAGCCTCCATTAATATGAAACAGGAAGTTCTCTTAGTGAACTTCCACAGAACATAGGGAGATGCACCATGAAGCATGCTTGGATATAAAAGAAGGGAATCCCAAAGGTGCTTTTTCAAGAGGCAACTGGACTTTCTAGTTTTTCTTGGAGGGCATTTCACTTCTCATCCAAAAAGCTTCTTCGGCTCTTGGATGACAAGCGATGGTCAGCTCTTCTCTTCCAGAGCCGAAGAGGCTTCTTAGATGAGAAGCAAAACGTCTTCAAAGAAAAACCAGAAAGTCCAAGTTGCCTCTTGGGAAAGCACTTTGGGACAACTATGACCTGGATGACTGAGAATCTCCATAGACAAAAGTTTTTGTCTGACTTTTCTCCAAGAATGTGTGATTTATTGGCATGAATAAAAATCCGGTTGAATCTTTCCTTCCTCTTCCAATGGAAGGTATTTTTCCCCACATCCTGGTGCTGTTCTTACTGGCACAGGGCCCAGGGTAGGTCTGCATTGTGCATGTTCATTATTGGTGAATTTCACCGCAAATGCAGAGGCCTCCTGTTGTTTGGGAAAAAGAAAAAGAACGGTGGTCCTTAAGTATCTCTTCTCTTACCTGACATCCCATTGTCAAACTGTCACACGTAGAGAATGGCAGCATTAAATGTACTGGCATGCTGCCTGTTGCTGTAAACAAATTTTAGCATGCTCAGGTAGCAGTCACTGTGGCATCTGTATAATTGCTAAGTAGCTGAGTTTTACACTGAACTGTTTGAAAAAAAGTACTGATTTTTTTTAAAAAAAAGAAAAATATTGAATATACATAAATCTCCTTTGCGTGTTGACAGGGTAATTAGATTATTCTTTTTACAGGTGGTTTGTGCATGTTTACATTTATAATTCTATAAATTTAGTCCTTTACGGTCACACAAAAGGAGATTCTCTCTTTAAGGTGTCACTTAAGGGCATGGTTTTTCACAAAGGCTCTGAGAGTGAAAAGCAAAACGTAATGCTATTTTTTCCTGTAGGATAACAAATGATATTATCATAGATGGATGATAGATAGATAGATAGATAGATAGATAGATAGATAGATAGATAGATAGATAGATAGATAATAGATGGTAGATAGATGATAGATAGATAGATAGATAGATAGATAGATAGATAGATAGATAGATAGATGATAGATAGATAGATAGATAGATAGATAGATAGATAGATAGATAGATGATAGATGATAGATGATAGATGATAGATGATAGATGATAGATAGATAGATAGATAGATAGATAGATAGATAGATAGATAGATAGATAGATAGATGGATGGATGTGTAACAGGCCATTGTGTAAAAGAACCAAGTTTTCTAATCATGGCTTACATCAGAAGTCTATGGATTGGGAGGAAACAAGGATTTTGCAGTAACCTTCCCCTGGAGTGGGATGGTGTTCTGCCCTGTGATTCCAATGAATATGCAGACCCAGGCTTGGCTGTCTGCCATGACTAATTACATAGATAAAGCCATCCCTTGGCTGGGAGCCTAGAAAGTTCTCTTCATGAACACAAGATAAAACTTACAGAAGGCTTTTGCAACGGCTCAAATATGCACTGTTGTTTCCTGCAAAGATTCCCCTTCCATCGCTCCACCTATAAACTCTTTGGGAGGGGCCACACCCTTAGCCAGCTGTCCTTACTTTCTTCTATGACGTCTCTCCACAGCTGTTCCTGTCTCCTATCAATTCGGTGCCTACGCATATCAGAGGCAACCTCCCTCTGTTCCTCCTCACTGCTCCCTGACTCAGATGCCACCTGGTGGCCAACAGGCCTCTCCAGTTCCTGCTCTGACTCCAAACACCCTCCAGAGTCTTCCTCATCCTCCAGAGCAGTCCCATAATAGTCTGAGCTGTCAGAGTCCACCAACAGCTCAGCTGGCCGCTGCTGGGCCACAACAGATGGGAATGAAGATGTTACAGTATCCTCCCCCTGAAACGCCCACCAAGCTACACTCACCAAGCCACACCATGCCCAACAAGTCATAGCACAGAACTGGTAGTAAAAAAAATTGAATCCCACCACTGTCTTGCACTATACCATAGAATTCAATATAGTTACTGCCCTGAATATAGTTACTACTATTTGCAAATTAGCTGGGTCATTTTCTCCCAAACTATTAGATTCTTAAGCCACACTGCAGTTTGAAACCAAGCAAACTGCTTAATAATTCTTGTCTTCTACTCCACATATTTTTTTTCCTACTAGAAAACTATTATCTGGGTAGGGAAAGAAAGAAGTCTTAATTCTGAAATGAGATTTCCCCAGTTGTACACCTGGCAAACATGTTCACTGACAAGTCCCACCATCCCAAATCCCCATAGCTATCATTGTGGATAATAGGAATTAGTAGAGAATATCCTATCGTGGGGATACCAGATTAAGGAAAATCAATCTCTTTCAATCAGCTTGAATAAGTTTTTGCCAGAGTTTGTATTCTCAGAGGCATCCATAACATTTGTTTTTAAGCTACCTTCCTTGTTATCTTCCCCCCCCCTGACCCCACCCCAGGGGTTCATCCTAATATTTTGCCAAAAATCTCCTCTACTCTTAAATTGCAAATAAATATATTGTTCAATGGTGAGGAAATCAACTGAATATGCGGTTCCAGCAGGGATGGGTTGCTCCCGGGATTACTGCCAGTTCGGTGCATTTGCGCATTTGCACAAAAATAGGTCTGCACATGCGCAAAACTTTTTAAAAAGAAAAAAATGTGCAATTACAATTGTTCTGCGCATGCTCAGAACTGAAAATCAACATGGTGGTCCAGTAGGAGAACCGGTTCAGGGGCATGGCAGGCGTGGATCGCTGCCAGTTCCAGTGACCCAGGCCGCCAAACCACTACCACTTCTGCCAAACCATTCCAAACCGGTAGAAACCCACCTCTGGGTTCCAGGACTACATTATTCTAATAATAATATTTTTATTTATGGAAATCAAACATGATTCAGAATGTGGTACCCAAACAAAGGAAATATAAAATATATAACTAGTACTTATAACGACATCAATTGTTGTTTGATATTTACTGACAGTTTTTTAGCTTTGTTATACCTCACCCAAGAGTTTTGTGAGATGGATGGCTGTATGAATTTGACAAACAAAGAACTATAATGATATTATCTAGATTAGTGTTTCTCACTGTTAGCAATTTTAAAATGTATGGCCTTCAACTCTCAGAATTTCCTGGCCAGCATTACCTCTAGCTCACTTCCAGACAACCAATATTTCACTTAATAAAACAATGTACCTTCTGAAACTTTGAAGAGTTTATCTATAAGCCAGTTTCTTATTGGTGGAAACCTCTTGTACCTTCCCAGCCACTAGCTTAATTTAATTTAGCCTCTCTGGTTTTCCTCAAAGTCATACTGTTATATTCAAACATTATTTGTTCAAACAGCAGAGTGAGGTGGTTAGCAGTTTGGTAAATACGTTTTGCTTTATATTCTTCCCTATGAATACAAGTTGCTTGCTTTGGGGGGAAATCACCTGTTAAGCATACATAACATGACATTAATTCACAGATGGACTGCTTTGCATGCCAGGTTTTGTTTTCTATAAAGTATGAGTTGGGCAAGGGTATTGATTTAATGAGTTATTAATCTGTCACAGATTAAGAACTGTTAAAATAGCTATCATTTGGCCTCCTGGAATTCTAGACAGGACTGGGTTGCTGCTGCTTTTACTATCGGTTCACAACCCACGCGCAAACTATGTGTGCGCTGTTCAATGTAAATTGTTCTTCGCGCATGCACAGAACAATTTACAGTGAACTGCGCACATGCAGTCACTACGTAAAAACCAAAATGGCAGCGGCCTGGCGGTGGACCATGTTAGATCAGGTAATGGAAAGGCACACTCAGGCTAAAAGCAACAACAGCTCTTTATTGTAACAGAACAAGTATGTACAATCCAGCAAAGGTTGAGTCTGACCGCAGCCCTTTTATAGGGAGCTGTCAGACCCTTCACCAATGAGATTAAACCTCTGTTCCCACTGGAACAAAGGATCTTGTATAACCACTATAACTGAAGCTAGTATCTAACAGACCGGCGGTGGTGTGGGAACTGGTTCCGGGGCATGGGTTGCTGTCGGTTCTGCGATCCAGGCCTGAATTCCACTTCTGGTTTGGCTGTACAGTATATTACAATATGTTACAAAGATAGATAATTTAATGAAAAAATTATATGACCTTTCAAATGTCTTTGGCTAAATTGAGGTTGTCTTAAAATGAAGGGGTTTTAAACCTACCAGATTTTCAATTATATCATTCAGTCAGTATTTAAATATCTGAATTCTTTTGGAATAAGATCTTTATGAAAGTTGTCCTAGCCTACTAACCAACGTTAAAGCCCTTTGGCTTAATTATGCTGGTCCAACCATCATAACCCAAAGCCCAGGAGGAAAGAACAATTGAAGGTAGGCAACATGGAAGGCACATTGAGTTTACAAAAAGCCTTATTTTTGCAGTCACGAAAATGGTTAACTTAAGCATGCTTGACTAAATAGACAATAAATCAGGTTCTTGCTTCTTACTGCATTTTTTTTTACAGCTGAAGCTATGAAAAGGGAGAAGCTGTTTCTTTATATTGTCTGAAAAGCTGTATTATTGTAGTCTTGTGTAGTTGGGAATAAAACTTGGTTTTTTGGGTGTCTGTTGCTGTTACAGACCTCCAGTGGCTTCGAGGCTTTAGCCTCTTACCTGGCTCACCAAGGCTTTCCCCATTTCCATCATTCTAGTTGATTAGAGACAAATTTAGACATTGTCTTTCCAATCAGACAATTTGAACATTGGGTGAGTTGAATAAGCCTAAATTGGTTAAGCATATTTAGCATATTTTCCCCTCAGAAAACAAATTGTTTATGCCCAACAAAACAGAAGAAAAGGACGCTTCACCTGGGTGGATGAAATAAGCTCATATTCTGTAGAAGTATAAGCCTCGCTGGTTAAATCTGCCAATGGCATTTTTTGATATTGAGCTGGAAATGTCTATTCTTGCTTCTGATACTACTGAAATGGGGGCTCCTATGGAAGAATTTATTCTCCAGGTGACAGTAAAACTGTACTCCTTGTGTAATGTTAGGGAGGTCGGTTAGGGCAAAATGTGTGCTGAAATTATTTAATACTCAAAAGTATTTAATACTCTGTGCCAAATAAACCAGAACAATCAAGGAGAGGTAACAGAGAAAGGTATGTTGAGGATGGAGAGCAGAGAAATGTGTCCTGAGGTCATGTTGAAGGTGAGTAGAAGTTCAATGAAGAGTGATACCATCAATTTCTGTCCTCTAAAAATAGTTGCCTACACATTTTGACAATTTGTTGTGGCCAGCCAGTGGAGCTGTTGGCAGACTCAGATTGTGAGCAGGTTGGGGAGGAACATGGGCCAGTCATGGAGTCAGGGGAAGGTTCTGAAAAATGCTCTGTGTCAGAGGCCATTGCTGTCTGACAGTTTTCAGCTGCCTTCAGAGTCGGATATCAGTGGAGCAGAAGAACAGCTGGAGCCTGTTACTGATGTGCTCATGCACAGAGCTGCCAGGAGAAGGCAACAGCTAAGGAACAAGGGCCAACACGTAAGTAAAGTCACAGGTGGATGGTGAATGGCCCCTCCAGGGGGAATAAAAAGGAGCAAAAGGGGAGGGAAGTTTGCAGGAAACAATTAGTCCAATTCATTAGAGTGAAGATCTGTTCTTGACTTCTTGCCAAATAATTGCTGCTACAGCGTGGCATTTGAAAGATATTGGCATGGCAACTCTCCAAGATAAAAGTCTGTAGTTGTGAAATCTCATGAAAGACTGTTTGTCATGACTTTGCTGGAGAGGAATTCCCTTTAACCTAAATTAAAGAGATTTTATTGGGACAGGCAGTCTGCTTCATACTCTAAGTCAGAACACAATTGGACAAGGTGGAGAAGTCCAAAGTTTGATCCTGGGAAAGTGCTTTTTGGAGCTAATTTAAAATAACAGAATTTATTGTATTGGAACATTATGTGGTATACTACATTATGTGGTATACTGTAGCAATTAGCATATCTTAGGAAGATCATATTGCTTATATACTGCAACATGTTATTTTTTTAGAAGATTATGTTCATTAAAAGATTACCCTGGAAGCTTCATTTTTTTTTTGTAAAGTTAAGTCTGTGATAACGAAGAGTTGAGTATACAGCAATAATACAAATGTAACGGCTATAGCCAAACATTAAAGATTTATTTCTCAGTCACACATGATTAAACCATTATCCTTTGTGCTTTCTAACAGACTGGTATATTTATCAGCATAAACCTTGAAAGCAGCTGTTATCCTACAAGCTGCCATTTTGTCACAGTGCACCAAGTAAACTTTGACAGAATGTAAATATTATTGTTTTATGAAACTGTGAAGAAGTAATATTTCTAAGGAAAGATGCTTTCACACAGACCCAAGATAGCAATACATAGTAATGTAATGACCATAGTTTTCTTCCCAATGAAATACAGTATACTATAAGACCCACAGTGGAATCCTTTCAGAGATGCAAATTAAATGCAGGACAGTCTAAATTATTGAAATCACATTTTAAATATTAGATGCAACAAGGCTCATGATATTTCCTCTGGAGATCTAACACTTTTCACTCTGACAGAGACAAATTGTGCCAAATAATTGCTAAGCCCTCTTCTCTTCCCTTTCTTTCTCCAGAAGAGGAATTTAGGAAGACAATTGTTGAGCCAGGAGAGAAGAGGCTGCTTCACCAACTTTTTCTCAAAACACAGTGATGTGAGCACAGGGTTAGAGTTTCAGGATGCCTCTGGTGTGAAGCCTAGCAGAAGGTCACATCACAAAAAGAAGGCAGGTGTCTTGAAAAGTCATTAGTAGTTGGGTTTCTCCTGAACTTTAACATCCTTCACATTTGATTTCTGAAAGGGCCAAGTTCTGCCTGTTTTTGCTGTGAGGTCAACCTGGATGATGCTACGTTTGGCAACATTTAACCCTTTGGGTTGATCCTTAAAAAACCGTTTAGTATGAAGCAGTGGTGGGATTCCAAATCTTTTCCTATCGGTTCTATGAGAGACCGCTTTGCGCGCACACGCAGCACTCAAAGACCGCCCTCTGTGTCAGCGCTGGTGAGCTGAGCTGTGTTTTAGCTCAGCTGAGTGCGGCAATCCACTATACAACATGGATCAGCTGAGCTAAAAAATAAGGGAATATAGGACAGGTAATGATGGGGGAGGGGTGGGGGTGGGCCAACCAGAGGTGGTGTTTGTCAGTTCTCCGAACAGCTCAAAATTTCCACTACCGGTTCATCTGAACTGGTCCAAACCAGCTGAATACCACCCCTGGTATGGAGAGACCAAATTGCAGTTTACTCTGGGGTTTTTTTCATCTAACATTATCCTTGCCCTAGTGTTTGAACTCCCTCCCAAAATTCAGAAGACCACTTAAGAGCTGTTTTCATAATAACTTGCTATGCTAGTGAAATGGGAGAAGGAAAAAGTATTTCAAATGATGGAAAGCAAGCAAGGGTAAAGCACCAAAATAATAATAATAATAATACTTTAATTTCTAGACCGCGCCCTCTCCTAGAAAGGACTCGGGGCGGTGTACAGTCATATTAAAACAACAATGTGGATACAAAAATATAGATATACATAGATAGACGGAGGAGGTAGGATATACATTGTACAATAATGGTTAAAATTCGAATAAAAATTAAAAATTACCCTTAAAAACTACCCCAAGATAAGATGTTTGCCAGGAGGTTGAAAGTGGGACTATAAATCAGCTAGGCCAGCTAATTGGAACAGGTTGGTCTTAAGTTTCTGTCGGAAGGAGCGGAGGTCGGTAGTAGTTCTAATATCGGGGGGGAGGTCATTCCAGAGGGTTGGGCCCATCACAGAGAAGGCCCTACTCCTGGGCGCCGCCCGTTGACACTGCTTAGTGGACGGCACCCGGAGGAGTCCCTCTCTGTGGGAGCGAATTGGTCGCAGGGATGTATGAGGTGAGATGTGATCCCGCAGGTAACTAGGTCCTGTGCCATGAAGCGCTTTGAAGATAGTAACCAACACCTTGAAACGCACCCGAAAAACCACAGGCAGCCAGTGCAGCTCGCGCAGGAGTGGTGTTATATGGGAGTACCTGGTCCTCCCCATGATAGCCTGCGCGGCCGCATTCTGAAAAATATAAAAGCATCACTTAATACATGGTATCTTTGAGTTATTCTGCTCTATGCCACCCTATTTACACACGTTTTTGAGCGCATGCGTGGAAGGTGCAAAGCAGGCATGCATGCATGTGGTGAACTGGTGGTGACAAAATGTGAAACGTGCCGCTGATCAGCACAGAATATTTTGTTCCAAAATGTTTCAGCTTAACTTCGTTTTCTTTTGCCTTCTTTAAAGAATGACTTTTGTGAAATATTTTTCACAAGGTTTCCTGGCGATCTATCACCCATCTAGATAATTATGTTATAAGCAATTACTGCAGGACCTGTGGACATCTACTACTAATTTCTTAACAATGTTTCTCACATTGGAAATTGCTAATTATGTGTGTTTGGAAATTTTTTATAGCCTTTCCTATTCTGTAAGAGTGAATTATCTTTGTTTTCAAGTGCTTAGACACACAGAAGAGTCTATGCTTGTTAAATCATGACCTGACAGGCTGGGGGGGGGGGGGATGAGAAAGTGTGTTCACCTGGGAAATTGTCCTTACATGGCTAATTATAAGCAAAATGAGTCTGCTATATTGTTGGGCTTTATTTAATAGGAAGGAAGGAAGGAAGGAAGGAAGGAAGGAAGGAAGGAAGGAAGTTTCCATTTTCACTTTTTTTCTTATTTTGAATCTATAAGCAACAATTTATAAATAAGGAGTATGTATTCAAATGTGCAGAAATCCATTTTATTTCACAAGCCATACAAATATTATGTGACTTGTTGTTTGATTAGGGATTCATAGACATGCATACACATCCAGTTTTGGTCACCACAATATAAAAAAGATGTTGAGACTCTGGAAAGAGTGCAGACAAAGATGATTAGAAGGCTGGAGGCTTAAACATATGAAGAACAGTTGCAGAAATATGCATATCAAGTCCAGTGAAAAGAAGGGCTAGGAGTGACATGATAGCAGCGTTCAATATTTGAAGGGCTGCCACAAAGAAGCAGGGTCAACCTATTTTCCAAAGCACCAGAAGGCAAGACAAAAAACAATGGATAGAAACTGATCAAAGAGAGAAGCAGGCTAGAACTAAGGAGAAGTTTCCTAACAGTGATAAAAATTAAGCAGTGGAACAGCTTGTCTTCAGACGTTGTAGGTGCTCCATCAATGGAAGCTTTAATAAAAGACTAGACAGTCACTTATCTGAAATGGTATTGGGTCTCCTGCTAGTGCAAGAGATTAGACTACAAGATCTCTTCCAGCTCTGTTATTCTGACTACACACAGCTGGATTCAATTTTTACTTAGAGTTTGCAAAGAGAGCTTTTTAAGACCAATAATTCTCTACCAGTTTCATAAAAAGCCTCTGGTCAATTTCAGTTCTTTAATAAAAGCAAATCTAATTTAAATCCTAAAATTTGTAGGTGATACCTTACATAGGTAGTAAGCCAGGATAGGGCAACTGCCAAAGAAAAAGTTGCAGGTACTGTTTTGAAAGAGAATGATCTCATACAACTCCCATTTTATGATCCTTATTATTATGTGGTTAATCTTTGGTGAGATTCACAGCCTTTGGGGCTGGTTGGTAGCTCAACAGCTCGAGTCCTAACCACGTCGGAGGATATAAGTTGTTCCAAGTAGGGTGTTTTTTGTAAAGTCAGAATGTTCAAGTCAGGTAAATTTAGAATTTCCAAATAGCGAGGTAGCCCTTTAGGTATTGCTCTAAGGGCTCCAATTACAATTGGGACAACACATGATTCCTTTTTCCACAGTCGCTCAACCTCAATTTGCAAGTCCCGGTATTTTGTGATTTTTTCTTGCTGTTTATCTTCAATTCGTGCATCACCAGGTATTGCAATGTCAATGAACCATACTTTTTTCTTTTCAATTATTGTTATGTCAGGTGTGTTGTAGGCCAAGTGCCTGACAGTCTGGATTCTGAAGTCCCACAAGATCTTGATTTTCTCTTTCTCTAAAACCTTCTCAACCTGATGGTCCCAGTGGTTTTTGCTGTACTCAAATCCAAACTTTTGGCACAATTTCCAGTGAATAATCTTAGCAACACGGTCATGGCATTGTAAGTAGTCAGTTTGTGAAATTTTACTGCACCCACTGATCAAGTGATCGACCGTCTCTTCTTTCTCATTACAGAGGCGACATTTGCTGTTGATGGTAACATGTTGAATTTTTGCCTTCATGCAGTTTGTGGCTAAGGCTGGTTCTTGAGCTGCCAAAATAAACCCTTCTGTTTCTTTTTTCAGTACTCCTGATCTTAACCACTTCCAAGTTAGTTTTTGGTCAGCTTTGCCTTCAATACTTTTCAAGTATTGGCCATGCATAGCTTTGCTTTTCCAATTTTCAGCTTGCTTCTCAATTACTTCTTTCTTATATTCGGCTTTTAACTTAGTTGTCTTCAAAAGGCCTCCTTTATTTACTTCCTTAATCATTGATTCTTCACTTTTCTGGATGTAATCATTCAAGCTGTGTCTTTCTTCTTCCACAGTTTGCTTTACTTGTAGGAGTCCTCGACCACCTTCTGCTCTTGGTAAATACAATCAGTCAATATCACTTTTAGGGTGCAAAGCATGATTCATTGTCATAAGCTTCCTTGTTTCTCTGTCCAAATTGTCCAACTCCATCTGGGTCCAGTCAATTATTCCTGCAGAGTATCGAATTACAGGTATAGCCCAGGTATTTATGGCTTTTATGATGTTTTCTCCACTCAGTTTGGATTTTAATATCTTGCGAATTCGTTGAATGTACTTGGCTGAGGTTAATTCCTTGACTTTATTATGCATTAAGTCAGAGGCCTCTAAAATCCCCAAGTACTTGTAGCCTTCTTCTGATTTTACTGCCTTTATCATTTCTTCATTCTCAAATTGTATTCCATCATCTTCTAGGATCTTGCCTGCCTTGGTTGCCATTGTTGCACATTTGTCAATTCCAAACTGCATACTAATGTCTTGGCTAGATTCTTTTGTACTTTCAATTAATAAATTCAGTTCAGCTTTTGTTTTACCAAACAGCTTCAAATCATCCATGTACACCAAGTGTGAAATTTTCAGTCCTTTCTTTGTAAGTTTGTATCCACAGTTCACCTTCTTCAAAATGGTTGTCAGTGGTAGCATTGAGAGTATTAAAAGTAGGGCTGAAAGGGAATCACCCTGGAAAATGCCTAGTATAATTTCAACTTCATCCAGTTCTTCTCCATTAGCCATAAGCTTCGTTTTCCAGAGGTTCATTGAAATGTTCACGAATTTTTGTATGTTGCTGCTGATGCCAAAGATTTTCAGGCATTTCTTGATCCAGCTGTGGGGAACTGAATCAATGCTTTCTTATAGTCTATCCAAGCCATGAACAGCTTGGTTCGCCTTTTCTTTGAATTCTTTAGGATTAGCTTGTCAATCAACAGTTGGTCCTTTGTTCCTCTTGAATTTTTGCAGCATCCTTTCTGTTCTACAGGAAGCAAGCCATTTCTTTCCAAGTATCTGTAAATTTGGTTTGCAACGATACCAGTAAGGAGCTTGCATGTTCTTGGCAAACAGGTGATTGGTCTATAGCAGTGGTAGTCAACCTGGTCCCTACCACCCACTAGTGGGCGTTCCAGCTTTCATGGTGGGCGGTGCACTGGGGTTTGCACTGCTTTATAAATTTTATAAAGTAAAGTTACTTCCCTACTTTATAAATCACCATTACTGTGGAACCAGTGGGTGGTTAGAAAAATTTACTACTAACAGTGATACAAAATATAATATTATATATATATGTTGATTACCCCTGGTCTATAGTTTGCAGGGTCCTTTCCTCTTTCTTTATCTTCCAGTTGTTATCCATTCATCATTTTCAGGTGCTTTTAAGATCTGGTTCATTTGGGCTGCCAAACTTTCGTGCATACTTGTAAGTGCCTTTAGCCAGAAACCATGTAGCTCATCTGGTCCAGGTGCACTCCAATTCTTCACTTTTCTTGACTGCCTTTGCACCATTTCTTTTGTTAATTTTACATCTTCCATTTTATGCACTTTAATAGAATCCTCAACCTGCGGCTTCCAGTTCCGGCAGCTGACGGCAACGGGCAAGCTTTGCTCGCCCCGCGCTTTCCCGGTGGGCTCCCCACTCCTTGGGAGGCACAGGACGCCCTGTAGAGGCTCCTGCTGGAGGGGCAGCACCGTGGGGGATCCCCTGGATCGGCGGTGGCCGGGGGGGCCCTGCATCGCTCAAGGCACCGGGGAGCATGATGGGGAGATGATCTGGCGTCTTCGCTGCGAGGCTGCTGGAAGAATAAACGAGCAGAAGGATGCGGCTGCAGTGCGGTGAGGCAGAAACTTCCTTCCATTCCCTTTGCTAGTCTGGAGAAATTGCCAGCTATTTAAAACTTCTTTTCGGCTTGGCTCGGAGAAGCGCGGCTGGAGGGATGGGGATTTCACACACACCCCTCGGACAGGCAGCTGGAAACAATTCTGTTCTCAGGCCTAGAGGGAGGAGGAGGGAGAGAGCCAACTAATGATGTCACGCTCTTACTAAAAGTGAATTTTGGATTTAACCTTATAATGCAATGATGATCTGGAAACTTTGGAAACTTTGAAAACTTTGTTATGCCTCTAAACCCGAAGCTGGCAGGGCAAGATGGCACACTTCCGTTGTCTTTATGAACTGTGAAAACTGACTCCACCTTTAAAACTTCAGGCTTCTGGTCTTTGTCTCCGTGCTACTCAGACTAATCTCTTGTTGATTGTTACTTTCTGGACTCCCTGGTGTGAAAAACTTTACCTTACTGCCAGTATAATTAGAAAAATCACCTTCTGCTTGGACCTTTAATCTCCTGGACTCCCTTGGCTGTTCTACCTCTCTGACTGATCACTCTCTGCATTGATTGAACTCTTTACTCCACAAACAATGTCACGTAAAAAACCACCTCCTGGGAAGCCTGGCTTCGCTGCCTCTGCCCCGACATCTACAACATCCAGTCCTAGTACACAATCAACGATAACAGCTATGATGCAACCCAGATCCACAGAGACTGAATTTCAACAAATGTTTCAACAAATTCTACAGGGACAAGAGGAAATAAAAAGACAATTAAAAGAGATGAAAGAAGAAATTAAAGAGAACCAGGCCCAAATTAATAAAAACTCACAGAGACTGGATCTTTTGGAGGGGGGGATGGCTGAGATGAGGGGGGAGATGGAAGGGGTGCAGAAGGGGAACAAAGAACGTGAGACCCAACAGATGAAAACAGAATTTGAGAGAATGTCCTTTTACCTTAAATTTCAAAATGTGGTAGAGACAGATGATGAAGACATAAGGGATATCATGACAAACATTTTGGTTGAATACATTCAGAAAGAGAAGCAACAGATGGGGTGGGAATTAGATCTGGTTTATAGGGTGAATTCAGCATACGCTAAAACACACAATGTACCCAGGGAGGTTCACATTAAATTCCTCAGAAAAACCACAAGAGATGAAATTCTGAGGGCACAAAGGGGGCAAGCTTTGAAATACCAAGATAAGGAAATAACCATTCTGAAACAGATCCCCAAGAAAGTGAGGGAGAAAAGGAAAAATTACTCGCAATTAGCGAAGAAACTTTACCAGAAGGGGGTGTGGTTCAGATGGCTGATGCCTGAAGGTATGCTAATATTCTGGGAGGACACAAGAGTCAGAATTAATACACCCATAGAGGCGCAGGCCTTTATGGAAAAAAATAAAGCACTCCTAGATAAACCAGATGATCTTACAACAGACACACAGGACACGGGAGGGGCCGGAGCTCTGCTGGCGGGGGGAGAAGGGGCAATACCAAGAAAACTCAGATCACAAAAATGAATAAGAAAATCTGCTTGATATAAATTGATTGAAAGTATTAATTGAACTCATATGCTGACTATATATTACTATTTAGTAATGAATTCTGTGTAAATGTATATTATGAGTATGGAGGGAGGGGGGACCTACCGCACATCGCAACTGCCAAAATTTGTAACCTTTCCACTACCTTTTTCCTTGTTATTTCTTTAAAAAACCAATAAAACTTTGTTTTTAAAAAATAGAATCCTCAACCTGCTTGATCCATTTTGCATTTCTGTTGTGCTTCTTGTTGTTTTCCCACAAATTCTTCCAGAATTTCAGAGCTTTCTCTTTATCAGGCTTTTCATTTATTGTTATTCCATCTCCACTTTCTAAGCTCTTATAAAACTGGTGCTGATTTGCTCTGAACTGTGAATTTTCCTTGAACTGAGTTTCTCGATTTTCATACTGTTTAATCTTTTCAGCAATGGCAACAACCCTCTGCTTCAGCTCTTCAATTACTACCGCAATCTCCTTATTCTCCAAATCGTATCTTGCTTCCAGGCTGCTTTTGACCTGCTTGTTCTTTAGCTGACCTTGCCTTAAGTTCTTCAAGTTGCTCAAGTCTCCACGAAATTTTTTGATCTTCAATTCCAACCTAATTTTCCACTTAGATTTCCCCTTCTTGCCTCTTTGGTTCTTTTGTATTTTCAAACGCAGTTCTTTGGTGGTTATGAAGGCTGCTGCATACATCAGCTGGTTTGTTTCAGCTAATGTAGTGGTTTGAATGGTTTGCACAGCCTCATTGACCTTTTTTAGTATATTATTATTATTATTATTATTATTATTATTATTATTATTATTATTATTATTATTATTATTATTATTATATGATTGTATCACAGCGGCCAGTTGTTTCGCCGGATTTGGCATTGATTACTAGTCGGGCCCCACCCAGGGGCCTAAGACGTCATAACGTATTTTCGTAATGTGTGTGCAGATCCAAGCAATGCAGCTTTTTGCATTTGACTGATGGTGATTTTGTTAAGTTTTAACTGTTTTAAATGTAATTCCAGTGCTTTTGGAATAGCACCCAGTGTGCCGATTACCACTGGAATTACCACTGCTGGTTTGTGCCATAATCATTGAATTTCAATTTTTAAGTCCTGGTATTTCACGACTTTTTCATGTTCCTTCTCCTCAACCCTTCTATCAGCTGGTATTACGATGTCTATGATTGTAACCTTATTTTTCTCAACCAGTGTGATGCCTGGTGTGTTATGCGCTAGTATTTTGTCTGTTTGTATACGAAAAACCCACAGGATCTTGACCACCTGATTTTCGGTGACTTTTTCAGGCTTATGTTCCCACCAGTTTGTTGTTGTTTTAATATTATAATTTTTGCACAAATTCCAGTGGATCATTTGTGCTACTGAATTGTGCCGCAATTTATAATTAGTCTGCGCAATTTTTCTACAGCAGCTGAGTATGTGGTCAACAGTTTCATCAACTTCTTTGCAGAGTTTGCATTTGGCATCATCAGAGGATTTTTCGATTTTGGCCTTAATGGCATTTGTTCGGATAGCTTGTTCTTGTGCAGCCAGGATTAGTGACTCTGTTTCTTTCTTTAATGTACCTGTTGTTAACCATAACCAAGTTTTTTCACTGTCCACTTTATCTTTTATTTTTTTCAGAAATTGACCATGTAATGCTTTGTTCTGCCAACTCTCCATTCTTGATTTTATCACATCTTTTCTGTATTCTTGTTTCGTGTGTTGGGCCTTCAGTAGATTTTTGTTCTTTACTTCGATTAATAGATGTTCTTGACTTTCTTTTAAATAATCAGCCAGTGCATGTTTTTCTTCTTCAACTATTTGCTTCACTTGTAATAATCCTCTGCCACCTGATTTTCGGGGCAGGTATAGTCTATCAGTGTCACTACGTGGATGTAAACGGTAGTGTATTGTCATTAGTTTCCTGGTTTTTCGGTCCAAAATGTCCAAATCAGCTTGTGTCCAGTTAACTATACCAGCTGTGTATCTTATAACTGGTATTGCCCAGGTATTTATGGCCTTGATTGTATTTCCACCATTTAATTTACATTTCAAAATTTTCCTAACTCTGTTGCTGTACTCTCTCCTGACAATAGTTTTTACTTCTCCATGTTTGATGTTATCCAACTGCAAAATCCCTAAGTATTTGTAGGCTTCATTTTCGTTGCATTTAATTAGTTGGCCATTGGGCATTTCAATTCCCTCACATGTAGTGATTTTGCCCCTTTTTATGCATACAGTGGCACATTTTTCCATGCCAAACTGCATTGAAATATTGGTGCTGAATACTCGGACTGTGTTTTTTATTTATTATTATTATTGTTGTTGTTGTTGTTGTTGTTGTTGTTGTTAATATTTATATTAACAAGGAAGGTCACCTTAGGTCAGGATCGGCAATTGTAAATATATTTATATTTGTTCATAGGAGAGAAATAGTTTATTGTTATATAGTAAAAGAGTTTACATGTTTCCTTCTGTGTGATTGCTTTTAGCTAAGTCTTGGACTTAGATGATTGCTCCTGGGGAGGAAAACTATGGCAAATGTAGACAGCATACTAAACAGCAGAGACATCACCCTGCCAACAAAAGTGCATATAGTCAAGGCTATGGTTTTCCCAGTTGCAATGTACGGCTGTGAAAGTTGGACCATAAGGAAAGCTAAGCGCCAAGGAATTGAGGCCTTTGAACTGTGGTGCTGGAGAAGAATCCTGTGAGTTCCTTGGATTGCAAGGCGATCAAACCGGTCAGTCCTAGAGGAGATCAACCCTGACTGCTCTTTAGAAGGCCATCCTGAAGATGAAACTCAAATACTTTGGCCACCTAATGAGAAGGAAGGACTCACTGGAGAAGAGCCTAATGCTGGGAAAGATTGAGGGCAAAAGAAGAAGGGGACGATAGAGAATGAGGTGGCTGGATGGAGTCACCGAAGCAGTAGGCATGAGCTTAAATGGACTCCAGAGGATGGTAGAGCACAGGAAGGTCTGGAGGAATGTTGTCCATGGGGTTGCGATGGGTCGGACATGACTTCGCAATTAACAGCAACAAAGTCTTTGATACCAATTTTTCAAAGTATTTGTTTCCTTTTTATTGATTCATTCATTTTTCAAATTTATAGAGGCACCCACTTCACAAAACAAGTCAATCGTGTTTTGAAACAGGTCCTCTTTAGCTGCCATCTAAGTGCCTCTTTTTTTGAAGTCAGTTCCCTTTTGTCTTGACCCAGAGTTAGCACATAATATTATCACAGGTATAGTAGACTGTGTCGGTAAGAGAGGATGGTTAACCTACCATTGTACCAAGAGCATGTATGTATCCATAACATTTTTATACTTTACTCATAACCAAATCTCAGTCATTGTAGGATGAAATGCATCATGTTTGATGTTCCCAAAACTCGATTTCTTCTTTCATATCAATTTTTTCACATAAAAGAAGCACCAGAGTTATCTGAATTGGGTCACAAAAATTCAGACCACAAACAGACAAAAGCAAAACAATGCAGAAAGTTAACGCTCTTTTTCTCATCTGGTTGTTGTACTGATTTATTGATTGATTATTTATGTATTTATTGCCTCTCGGGCTGGACAGCTGTATTGCTGTAGCACCTTTGTGAATTGATACTGTCTGGCAAGACTCTGCTTCTGTTAATGAATCAATTTTATTTCACATATAATTTTGTCCCTTGAAGTCAATTCTCTCATCCAGTATCTTGGATCTTAGTTTATACAATAATACAATACAATAGCAGAGTTGAAAGGGACCAACTCCAGGTCTTCTGGTCCAACCCCCTTCCTAGGCAGGAAACCCTATACCATTTCAGACAAATGGCTATCCAACATCTTCTTAAAGACTTCCAGTGTTGGGGCATTCACAACTTCTGGAGGCAAGCTGTTCCACAGACTAATTGTTCTAACTGTCAGGAAATTTCTCCTTAGTTCTAAGTTGCTTCTCTCCTTGATTAGTTTCCACCCATTGCTTCTTGTTCTACTCTCAGGTGACCTGGAGAATAGTTTGACTCCCTCTTCTTTGGGGCAACCCCTGAGATATTGGAACACTGCTATCATGTCTCCCCATGTCCTTCTTTTCATTAAACTAGACATACCCAGTTCCTGCAACTGTTCTTCATATGTTTTAGTCTCTAGTCTCCTAATCATCTTTGCTGCTCTTCTCCACACTCTTTCTAGAGTCTCCACATCTTTTCTACATCGTGGTGACCAAAACTGAATGCAGTATTCCAAGTGTGGCCTTACCAAGGCATTATAAAGTGGTATTAACATTTCACGTGATCTTGATTCTATCCCTCTGTTTATGTAGCCTAAAACTGTGTTGGCTTTTTTGGAAGCTGCTGCATACTTCTGGCTCATATTTAAATGGTTGTCCACTAGGACTCGAAGATCCCTTTCACAGTTACTACTGTTGAGGAAGGTACCACCTATACTGTACCTGTGCATTTCGTTTTTCTTGCCTAAATGTAGAACCTTACTCTTTTCACCATTGAATTTCATTTTATTAGATAGCGCCCAATGTTCAAGTTTGTCAAGATCCTTCTGTATCTTAAGCCTGTCTTCTGGAGTGTTGGCTATTCCTGCCAGCTTGGGGTCATATGCAAATTTGACACCAAGTTGGCAGGAATGGCCAACACTGCTTAAGATACAGAAGGATCTTGACAAACTTGAACATTGGGCACTATCTAATAAAATGAAATTCAATGGCGAAAAGAGTAAGGTTCTACATTTTATTTTATTGATTGATTTTATGCAGCTGCCCATCTCACTTACATGACTCTTATAACTCAAAGTCCTTTTATACCACGATAATGTATCTCTTATAGCCCCAAATCAGGAAAGGGCTCTAATCTCTATTTTTTTAAAAGTGGTTTCAAAAGCAACAAGAACATCTGAAAAAGCAAAATTATCACTTTTAGCAAAACAATTAGACCTTAGATAGTTTTCATATGGATCTGATCCACTTTTTAAAATATGAAATTGGGAATCCATTTAAATAAATCGTTGTCTGGGAAATGGCACAGTTGTTTTTCCATCCATATAAGCTATTGATTTTCTCAAAGTACATAGAGAAAAGAACACTACTAAACTTTCCTGATTTAAACCATGGTGCCAAGAGTCTTTCTTGGTGATGGTATGGTATAAAAACAGTGGAATTTGATTATAACAAGCTTAAAAATTGCATTCAGATCTCTTCTTCTGGGACTTCCTAGTGGCATGCTAGCTGGATTGTTATTCTTATAAAGTAGAAATTGTTCCTATTCCTAACAAGACAAGAGAGTATTATACTGACCTTTCCCTTCTGTTGTGGCCCAGCAGGAGCCGTTGGAGCTGCCACCAGACTCCGAGAGCGAGGGTCCCTATGAGTCGGCTCTGGAGGACCCTGGGCAGCCACCAGGAGGTGCCTGAGGCATGGAGCAGCGGTGAGAGCCAAAGGAGGGGGGCTCCGGATGCTATGCCTTGGAACAGTGGGGAGGAGTCACGGGACAGTGACTCAGACATATGCAGGGAGTTCTTAGATGCCCGTTATCGCCGCGCCCACAGGCACAAGGAGCAAGGGCACAGTTACCGGCAGTAATTGCTTTCAGCTGCTGATAGGTAGACTCCCCTTCAGTCTATAAAAGGATTGATTGAGCATACGCCCTTTGCAGAAGTCAACAAAGGAACTATTCGGAAAGTTCTGTCTTGGAAGCTTAGCATGCTGGAGAGCTGCTATCGTGTCTCTGTGTCGGACGGTTCTGAGAGTCTTGTCGTGGTGGATTGCTGCCAAGAATCTGTCTGTCTGTCTGTGCAATAAATCCTGTTGAAGTAGTTTTGGTCCAGTGTGTTCTGTATTGGCGAGGGAAGAAGGGGGGTGAGAACACCCTTCTATAGGTCACAAAAGAAAATGACAAACCAATAACCTAAGAGGTTCCCAAGAGCCAGAGACATAAGCAAGGGGTTAGTTTGAGGATGAGAGACATAAATTACACAATATCAATATTATCTAATTGCTCCATGGTCGATCACTGTAGAGCACGGCTAGGAGGAGCAGTCCACCTTTGGATTCCTAGGGAACACATTCAAAATGTTTGAATGTTGAGGACCAGATTAGGAACAAAGAGGATGCAAGATCAACAAGACCGTGAATATGGAATAATGTATGGAATACAAACAAGATCATTAATACGGGGCAGCGCAGTGGTTGGAATCAATGTTCCCTCTAATTTTTTTTCGATGTGAGCAGAAAAGTATAGTGTTTGAGCGGCACATTTTCATGCCTGAGCACCCGAATTTTTTTCACAGATGTCACCTAAGACAACAACGAAATCAGTATTATTTGAAACTCAAAGTTATGTTTCTTCAAGGTACATGCTTAATTCAAAGTGTTATATAATATCAGTATCACTTAACAATGCTCCTGCTTAGCAACCAAAATGTTGGCTCAGAAACTCTGGCATTTGAAGCACGCAACTCTTAAAGCTGTCAAGTTACAAGACCCTTGCACCCCTAACCCTTTAGGGGAAAAAACCCCCAGGGGTCTTCAAATCTAACAGCTTTAAGACTGGTGGACTTCAACTCCCAGAATTCCTCCTCCAGTCCTGTTGGCTCAGGAACTCTGGCATTTGAAGCATGCAAGTCTTAAAGCTGTCAAGTTACAAGATCCTTGCACCCCTAATCCTTTAGGGAAAAAAACCCCAGGAGTCTTCAAATCTAACAGCTTTAAGACTTGTGGACTCCAACTCCCAGAATTCCTCCTCCAGTCCTGTTGGCTCAGGAACTCTGGCATTTGAAGCATGGAAGTCTTAAAGCTGTCAAGTTACAAGACCCTTCCACCCCTAGAAGAAAAACGCAGAGGACTTCAAACCTGACAGCTTTAAGACTTGTGGACTTCAACTCCCAGAATTCCTCCTCCAGTCCTGTTGCAGCGACGTCATCTGCGTGGATCTGCTCCATCTTTGCTTTCTTCATTGTGGGCAGGGCTTCTGCTGAAGATGCCGACGAGTTGCCACCAGAATAACTGCTGTTACCGCCTCCTCCTCCTCCAACAGAATCACCAGATTTGCTCCTGAGCTCAGCGCTGGGTTACCCCTGCCCCCCCTCCTCCTCCGCCGTGCTTTTGAGGAGCCATGAGGCTTTTTTTCCCCCTGCTCCCCCCACCCACCTTCCTATTGTCTCCTGCAGCCTCATCGCTCCTCAAAAGCACGGCGGCGGAGGAGGAGGGGGCAGGGGTAACCCAGCGCTGAGCTCAGGTGCTCCGAACGGAGGGGAGGCGCCGCTGCCATGCACGGAGATGCCGGCTGGAGCTTTGGCGGCTTCATCTCAGCCGCAGCACCGGGCGGCAAATCCGGCAGTGCTGCCTGTTAGAGGAGGAGGAGGTGGCAGCAGTTCTTCCGGTGGCGGCGGGGGCTTTGGGGCTTCACAACTAGCCTCAGTCGCCCCGTGCTCCTCAAAGCAAGTCTGGGGAAGTCCTTTGTGGGCGGCCCGTTCTAGCTGCCTGCAAAGGACCTCCCCAGCTTCCAAAGCCTGTGGCAATAGAAATCACTGTGCGGCAGTTGAAAACTGCTGCACGGTGTTTTCTTGCCACCTGCGCGCCCGCGCAGCCGCGCACCTTAGAGGGAACGTAGGTTGGAATGCAGTATTGCAGGCCAATTCTGTGGACTGCCAGCAGTTCAATTCTCATTAGCTCAAGGTTGATTCAGCCTTCCAGCCTTCTAAGGTGGGTAAAATGAGGACCGAGATTGTTTGGGGCAATATTTTGGAAACTGCTTAGAGAGGACTGAAAAGCAGTGTAAAGTGGTATATAAGTCTAAGTGTTATTCCTATTGCGGTTCCAGGATTATTTTTGGTCTCATTTTGTGATATATTTTTTTTAAATCCCTAATTTAGGGATTGTGGGTAGTACTTAATTTACAGCCACAGTTGAGCCCAAGTATTTTGTTGCTAAGTGAAATGTTTGTTAAGTGAATTTTGCCCCATTTTACAACCTTTAGTGCCACAGTTGGTAAGTGAATCGCTGCAATTGTTCAGTTAGTAAGACAATTATTAAGTGAATCTGGCTTCCCCATTGACTTTGCTTGTAAGAAGGTCAACAAAAGATGATCACATGACCCCGAGACACTGCTCTCATAAATATCAGTCAGTTGCCAAGCATCCGAAGTTTGATCATGTGACTATGGGGATACTGCAATGATCGTAAGTGTGAAAAATGTTCATAAGTCACTGTTTTCAGTGCCATTGTAACTTTGAGCGGTCACTAAATGAACTGTTGTAATTTGAGGATTATCCATATTGCCTTTTTTTTTAGTTTTCCTTACTTTCAACTTGGACACTTAGTTTTGAGAACCACACAAGGCCTTAGGGTTTTAAGTTGTTCCTCTCTGGTACACAGCAATGCTATATTCAGGAATTTATACACTGCTGTTCTGACCTAGGCTTCCCAAGAGCATGAAGCATATTCCTGGCCCCTTTTATTAATTGACTGTGAATTCTTCTCATTCACATGCAGCAAAGTCTTTCAAGGGAGGATTTACAGTCACAGACCTTATGTGGCTTGGAGAGCTGACAGGGCGATATCTGCAAAACCTGGCAAGGAGTCTCCGAGAGTCACAAACCAATTAAGCCAACCAATTGTTTCCTTCAAACTCCACTCCCCTTTCACTCCTCTTTTATTTCCTCTGGGAGGGGCCATTCATTGTCCACCTGTGGCCTTACTTCCAAGTCGACCCCTGTTCTTTAGCTGTTCCCTTCATCTGGCAACTCTATGCACACTGGGAACCAGCTCCAGGTATTCATCTGCCTCACTGCTGTCTGACTCTGAAGGCAGATGATAACTGGCATACGGCTCTGACCCCTCTCTGCCTCTGATGCAGACCCTTATCAGAACCTTCCCGAGACTCCAGGACTGGCCCATGTTCCTCCCCAACCTCCACACTGTCCGAATCTGCTACCAGATCCACTGGCCATTGGTGGGCCACAACAAATGCCTATTAAAGAAAGCTTCATGTATTACATGAAGTATACAGTACATGACTTTTTAGCAACTATCCTCCAAAAAGAGGTGGACATAGTACAATGTTTAATGGACCCGCATAAAGTTTGAAGTGGAATGCCTAACAGACCTTCATCAAACCTCTTTTTCACCCAAACTGCATTAACTATTCACATAACTATTCCCCCTTGATTAATGACCAATAGGCACCTGTGATATTGTCTAACTCCATTTATTAGGATTCGGTGCATTTCAATTTACCAGAAAAGTTATGAAATATTTAGCTCAGAGAATATCATGTGCACAAGCACTGAGGTGCTTTCAACTCAGATGATTTAGTGCAGCCAATAATCACATTAAAAGGAAAGGTATACAGCTGTCTATTTTATTTGAAAACTGACGAGTTGATCAGCATTCACCCTGAATTCCTCATGCTTTCTTTTCAGCATCAAGCACTGTAATTATGAAAGCAACAGTGTCTTAAAACTAGCCTGATAGAACAACACTGTTAAACTGTTTGGCCTTTAGTTGCATTTTCTCATAAAATTGTTTTGCATTGAAGTAACACAAATCTAAAACAATCGTGTAAAATTAAAGGAAATGAAATGCAGTTATCAACTCAGAAGGAGGACCAGAGGTTGTATTCAGCCGGTTCTGACTGGTTCTGGTGAAACGGTAGTGGAAATTTTGAGTAGTTCGGAGAAGTAGCAAATACCATCTTTGACTGGCCCCATCCCCCAATCTATTTGCTCCCTCCCAGCCTCCGAGTCCAGCTGATGATCAGTCTGTTGCTGCCTCTCAGCCTCCCAGCTGATCACAAGGTCTTCTTTTGTTGCCCGGCACAGGAGACTGGAGCTAAAAAGCAGGTTAGTGGGGTGGGGAGGGAATGAGGATTTTGCAGCATCCTCACTCCAGGAGTGGAGAGGGAAGGGGGATTTTGCAGTATCCTTTCCCCAGGAGGGGGAGGCAGTATCCTTCCTCTGCCCACCAAGCCACACCATGCCCACTAAGCCACCCCCACAGAACCAGTAGAATTTTTTTTTTGAATTCCAGCACTGAGAAGACCTAGGAAACTCCTGCCAAAAAATCCTCAATGTTGGCTCCAACTGAGCCATAGAACAGTGTTTCTCAAGCTTAGACATTTTAAGATGTCTAAACTCCCAGAGGTAAATTAATCAAAGTCTTAACCAAAATTGTTGAGATACACTGTTCTGGGATTGGGAAAAGAACCTTTCATTTCTGTAGTGTTACCAACTCATTTCCAAATTTTGTTTGTATGTGTGTGTAATCTGGAAACTGGCATTGCAACATAGATTCAGGATTTGCTTGAATGAAGAAGGTTCTGAAATATAGATAAATACACTCAAAGGGTGCTTTAAATAATATCCCTCGAGGTTGCCCGCTAGCTCTGAGAATTTTCAGGATTCAAGTTTGCAAGCTGTTCATGTGAATGATTTGTTTATTTTATACTACTGCATGGTTGGTGATTTACCTCCGGAGGCATAAAATGAAACAAACACTGAAACAAAGAATAATGGGTATTCAGATCTGTGAAGTTCTCCGTTGTCTTTTGATCTAAACTGGTTCATGGCTTTAATCGATGTGATTCTCAACACACAAGAATCTGAAACTCTTTTTTTTTCCCCTTAACCAAAGGGTCAGTTTACAAAATTAATCAGTTAAGAGGAAAAATGAGGGGGAAAAAATGAATGTATATTAGAGGTGGGTTCCTACTGGTTCGGCCCGACTTGGCCAAACCGGTAGTAGTATGCCAGCCTGGGTCACAGCGGCCCAAGCTGGACACACCTCCGAACCAGTTCCCATCACCGCCATCTTGTTTTTTAGTTATGAGCATGTGGAAAACAATTTCCATTGAACTGCACATGCAGCACACATCCAGCGCACATGCAAATCATGCTCACAAGCGAACCGGCAGTAATGCCAACCAGAACCCGCCCCTGGTGTATTATAGTGGAGAGCTTTAAAAAATTAATAAGGACTAGACAGAAAAAGGTCCATGTAAGTGGACTGTTTTAAAGACTGAATAGCTAGATGATCTGACAGGATTTTTTCACTCTTTCAACTGAATATTTAATCACCCTAAAAAGTCTATGGTGTCAGGTACTTTTTCTGTTTCATCTCCAGCCTTGCTCAATGTACCTCAGCATCTGATATTGAGAAACATATTATGCCACACACTTGAAAACTACATTTAGCTACCATGAATAGTTATTGACGCACTTTGCATTATGCATTAATTGGGTTTGTTTTTGGATACTCTATCTAATTTCTTTTTTAACTTTTGTAATATGTGTTTTTTTAATGTTGTACACCACCCTGAGTCCTTTGGAAGAAAGGTGGCATATAAATCCAATAAACAAGCAAACAATCAAACAAACAAACAATGCTGATTGCAAATTTGTTAGAATAATAATAATAGATAATTAACAGACAGACAGATGGATAGTAGCTAGGGATGCTAGAGAATTTTACTGGGTCTGTATTTTTAAGCAAAATAACCTAACTCACACATGTGGTCCGTTTAATCCTGTTCTCCTGATTTGATTGCCTACAAAAATGGGTGCATTAGGGGCATTGTGTTTATTAATGAATACAAACCTGGCCATATTAGGGAAATATGCCACCAAAATTATAAATGTAAATTATCATGCTTGTAAGGAGGTCAATGCAAAACAATGCATATATTTGGAGGAACTTATAATTCAACATAGGCAAAAGTGAAACGGACTAAATATGCATGGCTTGCGACATTGCGAATTGCTATATCATACAGTTGTAAATTCCATAGGTTTTTTTTATTAAGTAGGATTTAATTATGTTTGAGCCATATATTTCTGTCATCTGGCATCCTGCTCTCCTCCACTATTTTCTGTATTTTATGCAAAAACATGAAAGTTAGGAAAAAGGAGAAGGAGAAGAAGAAGAAAGAGGACAAGAGGAGGAGGAGGGGAGGGGGCGAGGAGGAAGAGGAAGGGAGGGGGAGGAGCAGGAGGAAGTGACAGCTGATAAATAACTCTTTTGATTTCTTTTTTAAGCAGAAGGAGCTTTTGATTCTTCCCCCCCCCCCCAGATTAATAAATAAACAAACAAATAAATAGGCAAGATCTTAGTATCAAAATAGCCAGGATTTATTTGATAACTTATATGGTCATTGTCATATAAAGTCAAAAACAATTTTCATAGCCATGAAAACGTATGATTGAATGTTAGGAAAAAAAGTATTGCTCATATTCACACATTATCCCTTCTAATAAAATAGGTGCTCATCTGTAAAATAATGTGAGAGGATCTCTCCAAGTCATTCACATCTTACTTCACAGAACTTTGCTAATTTTAAGACGGCTGGGTCCAAAGTAGCATCTCCATTTAAGGCTCTCGATGCCCTCTAAACTGAACTTGATGGACTTTGCCTCCCAAAGCTTCTGGATTCAAATTCAAATGACTCAAGACAAGTATCTGATCCATAAAGCGCCCTCTGAACAGGTCTAATATGCATTCACCGTTTGCAAATTGAAACTCTTGAAGTCAATCTCTTCATCATCAAATGCAGGCAATGAAGGAGTCGGTGAAACAATGCCAATTGAAAGTGTGTGCAGCCCTTTGAAGGTTTAAAACTGATAATATTTACATAAATAGCTATGCAAATACAACCCTGCAGAGATTGCAGCTCTTACATTATTCAGATTATCAGCTCTCAGAAGGCATTATCTTGGTAAATCTCTGCATTCAAGAAGAATATAAATTATGTCTTAAGCAAAGTGCATGAAAGTGACATCTATGGTCTAGGGAGCAGGAAAGAAAATGGAGACATTTACAAAGTCTCTTTTCCTATAAATATGAAGATATATCTAGATAGCCTGTCAGATTTGTATGTGTGGGAAGTGCTATTAAAATAATGGTCCCATGTTTTATACCACTGTCCTCTTCCATAACATACGGCATTGAGCTGCGTGATACTTAACTGACCTATTGTTGTGGCCCGCCAGAAGCCAGCAGAAATGTTTGATTCAGACTCAGACAGTGAAGAGGTTGGGGAGGAACATGGGCCAGTCCTGGAGTCTGGGGAAAGCTCTGATGAGTGCTCTGTATTAGAGGCAGAAATGGGGCCATGGTCGTCCTACAGTTATCAGCTGCCTTCGGAGTCAGAGATCAATGGGGCAGAAGAACAGCTGGAGCCTGTTCCCAATGTGCACATGCGCAGAGCTGCCAGGAGAAGGGAGCAGTTAAGGAACAAGGGCCAACTCGGGAGTAAATGCACAGGTGGATGGTGAATGGCCCCTCCCATATGGAATAAAGAGGAGCAAAAGGGGAGTGGAGTTTGCAGGAGACAATTAGTTCATTTAATTAGTATGAAGATTTGTTCATGACTCTCAGAGACTCCTTGCCAAGTACTTTCTCCTACAGCGTTGCATTTGGAAAATAACAGCCTAGCAGCTCTCCAAGCCTGATAAAGTCTGTGGTTGTAAATTTACCCTTGAATGACTGTTTTCCAGGATATTGCTGGATGTGAATGAGAGGAATTCACATTAGCTTAATAAAAGGGGGTTTTGTGGGGACAAGGAGTCTGCTGCGTGATGTTGTGAAGCCTAGGTCAGAACACCTATGTATTTCTGGACTCCTTCTGGGGAACCAACAATGTGAATTTGGAATTTAGAATTCACATTGTTGGCTCCCCAGAAGGAGTCCAGAAATACATACCATAATAATTGCTGTGGTGCTTAGAACATACTTTTTGATGCTTATTTTTTAAAAAAAAACTTTTTTTTTAATCTTTGGGGAATACAGGTCGTCTTCAACTTGCAAACAGAACTGAGCCCACAATTTTTGCTTCTAAGTGAGTCATTTGTTAAGTAAGCTTAGTCCCTATGACCTTTATAGCCACAATGGTTAAAGTGAATCACTGCAGTTCTTAAGCTAGTAACATAGTTGTTAAGTGAACCTGGCTTCCTCATTGAATCCGCTTGTCAGGAGGTTGCAAAAGTGATCACATGACCTCAGGACCGTCATAAATATGAACCAGTTACCAAGTGTCCAAATATTGATTACATGACCATGGGGATGCTACATTGGTCATAAGTGTGAAAAATGGCTATAAGTCACTTTTTTTTAATACTGTTGTAATTTTGAACAGTCATTAAATGAAAGGCAGAGGTGGGCATCACGTAATGTAACAACCAGTTTGCCCTGAACCAAAAATGTGAGCGCATGCACGCACTCTTTACTCATGCTCACACCTTCTGGGCATGTGCGCGGCTTCAAAAACATGGTGATTATATAGGATGGGATAGTGCTAGGGCGGGTGGGCAGGCCCAGCCACTGCTTGGAACTACCGGTTCACCAAAACCGATCCAAACCTGCAGCAGCCTACCTCGGATGAAAGGTTGTAGGTCATGAACTACCTATCTGTTGTGGCCCAGCAGGAGCCATTGGAGCTGCAAACAGACTCCGACAGTGAGGGTCCCTATGAGTCGGCTCTGGAAGATGTGGGGGACCCTGGACAGGGTTCCGACTCCGAGCAGGGATCAGAGAGGCTGGTTGGCCACCAGGAGACACCTGAGGCATGGAGCAGCGGTGAAAGCCAAAGGGAGTGTGCTCCTGACATCATGCCTTGGAGCAGTGGGGAGGAGACAAGGGAGTTGGTCCTGGATGCCCGTAGACGGAAGGTTGATAGACGTAGAGAACAACTATGCAGATACGGAAGATAATTGGACCCAGATAGGCTCCTATCAAGATAGTATATAAGGAGAGACTTTGTGAAGAGGCTGGTTGCAGGGTTCAACTTAATTACTAATGCTCATGTTTGTTTCTTATCTTGGAAGTCTGGATTGCTGCCAAAGTCTAGTCAGTGTGTTAATTTGCTGTGAATAAATCGTCTAGCAGTATTCTTGTCTTGGAGTGCTTTGGTATATGAAGAGAGGGGTCAGAACACTATCTGTCTTACATGAGAGAAACAAAAGAATAGAAGAGTTTAATTCAAATTTCCTAGGTGGACTCTTTCCCGTTATAACCTCAGCTATTCTGTAAGAAGAATGGGGCTCTCTGTGTTCTGGGGTTGTACAGTTCATCCGAACGGTAGAACATTTATAATATCAGGAATAACTTCAGGATTTGTTTGTTTGCTTTGGTCAAGAATTGCTTGTCTGGTAAAAAAAAAAAAAACCTCCACAAATAACAAACATAGAGTAGACTCACAAGATTCATTTTTCTCGCCATCTGAACTAGACTGTGGTGTTTCTCTGTGTCATATAATATATTTAGACATGTGGGTATATGCATAATTTTGTATTTATTATTTATTTATTTAGTCATGTTTATGTCGTGTATATTGGAGGTGGTGACCTTTTGAGAGCTGTATGGAATGAAATTTCATTTTAACGTATGCCGATTAGCGTACATTTAAAGTGGCAATAGGTTAGTCTAAGTATATTATAAATCTAAGAAGTGTAACAAAAAGATAAGCGTGAGTCAATTCTGGAAATCTAATCTAGTAAGAAGAAATGGGAGAAGAGGAAAAATCTGTTAAGGTTATGCATTGACAGTATTAATTTCTGGATAACAAAGACAGAAAGGGGGAGGGAGGGAGGATGGGAGAGAGAAATATATTCCTTTGCTTCATGGTGGTTTATTTTAAAAAACAGAAACTAAGGATCCTTAGTATTAAAGTAAATCCAAATAGAAGTTGAAAAATACTTCTGTTCATTGCAGAAAAACTCTACCATATGGAGTTGACTAAATGAAGGAATGCAGTAAAAAGAAACTCTAAATCCAAAGGGTCACCTAACCATACTATATCTAGTAGAGTCACACTCCACCTTGACATGAAACTCAAATGAAGAGTTAAGGATTATGGCTATCTGTTATCACTTTTAAAGCACTTGACATGGAATGAACATTTCTAATTTGCTGCCTCCCTGACTTAAAATATGTATCTTAGGTCTACTTCTGATATGTAATTCAGAGTCTTCGCTGCATACCTAAGGGGGTGTTCTTTAATGTCTTGGTAAAAAAAGAATGAAGAATATTGGATTTAGTGATTGATATGACCAACCACAAACCTTTATCTTTGAGAATATCTTGAAGAGAAAGGGAATGGGAGAAAGTCTCAAAGTGTTTGCCTTCCTACTAGAATACTCTACATCTGGAAATTACCAGGAAAGAAAAAAATATATTAAACAATTATTTTTTATTTTGTTCAGTAATGTCCAGTTGTCAGAAACTGCCAGGACAAGTCTGTACAATTGGTCTGTACAATGAAGTGATGCCAACATCCTGACTGATGAACCCAAGCAAAACGAGCAAGGCTTAGACGATCCAATCTCTTAACACAAAACTTTACTGAGTACATCATGTCGACAAAGATGAGAGCAAAACCAGATCTAACTATTTCCCACGCAAACTTGCATAGTTAAAAGTACAGGTCTTCCCTTCTCCCTATTAGACCAGGTCAGATTGTCCAATGGAGGCTTCTGGTATTGTTGTGAGAAAGGTTTTTGACTCTGGTAAACACCTGCCGAAATCTTCGGGGTTCTCAAGGCTGGCACCTTAATTTTTGGGGTTCTATCTTCTTTTCCCCCATAGTTCATTGGCAAGGTGAGAAGCAATAATAGTTGAAACAGCAAAAGCGCCTTTTGAAGCTTGACAAGTGGTTTGTCATAGCCCCCTTCCTAGGACTGAGACAGAATAATTGGACCCAAGTTCACCCAACTGATTTTGTGCCTAAAGCAGAACTAGATTTTTTTTATTTTTTTAAACAAGTTTTTTTTATTTTTACACACATTATATATATATATATATATATATATATATATATATATATATATATATATATATATATATATATATATATATATATATATATATAGTTATATATATAGTTATATATATAGTTATATATATAGTTATATATATAGTTATATATATATATATATATATATATATATATATATATATATATATATATATATATATATATATATATATATATATATATATATATATATATATATAGTTACAGGTATACATTCACATATATATTGTTCTTATTTATCTTTATCACTTTTACATGTTTGTTTTTCCATATAAATGGTTAAGATATACCATATACCTATTTTGTCTATTTTGTGTTATCACCACCCTATTTTTTCTTTTCTTTTCACCCTCCCTCGCTTCTCTACTTTCTTCCTTCTTCCCTTGCCTCTCCCCTACTCCTCTCTTCCACTTCCCCCTCCTACCCTCTCTCCATCTCTTTCTATCCCTTCCCTCCTTCCTCTCCTTTCCTCTTTCTTCCTTCTCCTCCCTTTCCTCTCTTCTCCTCTCCTGCTCTCTTCCTTTCCTTTTCTGTTGTTGTGGTTATCTCTTTTCAACTCTGAACTGGTGTATTTTTGGGGGTGGTATTCCCGCAAACCCTGCTATAATTTTATGCGGAAGTATATATTTTATGGGGAACTAGAATTGATGGTCTTCCAGTTTCTAGCCTGATGCCCACACAAACACACACACACACACACACACACACACACCAAGAGTAATAATAATGATGATTGTGATGAGCAGACAACTGAAATTTAAATCAATTTCAGCTTTTTCAGCCTTCTACTGTTGATTATTCTATGATAAATGACCTACTGCAATCTAATTGATTAAGGGAGTAACATCTTTTGCTGTGAACATTGAATTGTTACTACCACATCACTCCACTAATCTCAAGAGGGACCACTATATTGAGCTTTGGGTCCACAGCAATTTAATCTACTGGAAATGCATGTTCAATCTCTTGCAGTGGTCTGTTCCCTTGGCATTTTAAAACTTCTGCCTACTTTATTTGTAATCCCTGAGACTGTTTGCAAAGAAGAGGTGTGTTGTTGTTTTTTTTGATAGTGTGAAGAACTTAAATTCTTCAGTTAGCAAAACTCACACAGGAACAAAGAAGGCAGTAGTTGAATTTTAAATGGTTTGCAGCTGCAACTGCCTCCAGTTTATTGGTCATGCAAATTGGGGAAAACAGTCTAAATCTCTTGTGTGCTGAAGATATTTGAACCTGAATGGTGGTTTAAGGAAGAAAAATGTCCAACAAGCTCAGGAATAATTCAAGGGGCAAAATCTCTAGGGGTGTTTGTGGGGAAAAAAGAAAAATAAGGAATAAATCTTTTCAAAGAAGGATGTATATGGCAACTTAAGGTGAAACAATGTTTTTGAGGGCCTCACCTCTCAAAGTGGCATGGAGCAGAATCTAAAGTGAGTAATGATATTTTTTTAAAATCTACATATGTGTATGTATACACGTGCGCACACACATTTTTGTACGTGAATATTTCCACTGCACCATCGATATATCTATTTAGAAATACTATTATATATAAAAATATATGTTTCCTCCGTGTGCACAGCTAGACTTCGCTCCATGTACATATCTCTACATCAAAATGACAACCAATCTCAAGCTGCATTTTATTTACTCAACAGTTAAAGAAAAATCTTTTGTTTTTCAACTGCTTTTCCTTCTGCTCCAATGTGGGGGGAGGAAGTGTACAGTTAGGTGAGGTGAGGGTTTTTAAAAGCTTTTTAAGAAATCATTCAGCAAATTTACTACCTGGGTCTTAACTCCGATTATCACTGAAAAGAAATTTCAGTATCTTCTTTTATTCCTCTTTCAAACGAAGAAAAACCTGAGAAAGAAAAAGGAATGTTAAAAGAAAATCCTCAAGGTAAAATTGGAAGAAGGTAGAAATTGGCAAATGCTAGTGAGAGAGAATCATCAGGAAAGTAGAGAAAGGAAGTAGAGAAAGGAAGAGTATCTGCAGAAGGATGCATGGTAGTTTGGGCATGTGGATGACAAAATATGGCTATAGGGAGTGAAGCAGTGGTAGGTTATGACTGGTACACCCAGTACTGGCATACCGGTGCCTGCTGGGAGCACCGGGTACCATTCCGGTATGGTGCTCTGGGGGAACCATCCTTACCTGTATTTGAGCTCTTCGGGGCTTACATACAGGTGCATGGAGAGTATGGCGCCTGCGCAATGCTCTCCTGAGCAGCTAGAGCATCACACAGGCATCGCACACATTGATGTGGTGGATGCCGGGCCTTGTTGCACCGTACTGGTTGCAACAGGATCTGGAACCCACCACTGGAGTGAAGACTATATTTAATCCATGCAATGGTTTGGAGATCACTCTTTTTGCAGCCTGGGGTGAAGAAGGAGGATGATGAAAAGGAAATATTGTAATCTAATGTACAACAGAGAAACTGGCAGGCAATGTTCATATTAGTAGATTGTTGTCATTGCTACGGGCAGGGTCTTTGATAAGAGAATGTAAAAGAAAGTGATCTGGATTGTGAAAAATCCATTTTTTTCTGATCTGTAGGTTATCTTAACCATTGCTATTCAAGTCTTTCAAAATGGCATTCAGATACCCTTAAATATACTAGATGGCTTTACAAAGTGCTTTTCATTGATTCACAGATTTTCATTAAAAGATCTAAAACATGGGTGTCAAACTCACCACAGTGCGTTCCCCTCACGTGACATATCAAAATGTTTTTTCCCTTTGTGGAGCTGGGGTGGGCATGGCCTGTGCATGATGCATCCGGCCCACAGGCCGCCAGTTTGACACTGCTGATCTAGAAGAATCAATAGTCAATATAACTTCGAATATTCAAATCAAACCATATAGAGCAGGGGCGTCAAACTTGATTTCAATGAGGGCCGTATCAGGGTTGCATTTGACCTGGGGGGGCTGGGATGGGCATGTCCAGGTCAACTTTACTCGTGTTGGCACCTGTGGTGGCCCGAGCACTCTGTCAGCGAAAATGGGCTCCTGAGCTCCATTTTTAGCTGCAATGGCCTCATGCAACCTTCTGCCAGGGACAATGGTGTTTGGGAGGGCTGCAGGCAGCCCTCCCGAGCTCCATTTTTGCTGGCAGAGGCACTGCAGGCTAGTCCTTTGCTGTTTCCAGGGTACCCCATGGACCAGATATAACCATCCCATGGGCCACATCCGGCCCCCAAGCCTTACGTTTAACACCCCTGACATAGAGCTTACAATATGAAGACTTATCATAATTCCTTATTTTATTAACACACATTCATTCATTTACAACTCTGAGTTGGTAAAGAGCAGACATAAGACAGTTGCAATGAAACACTCTTTGTAGTTTTTCAGGAAGAAACACTTCTGTGTTTAGTGGGTCTTACTCTAAAGTAAAATATTAACATGGCAGTTTAAGACTCCAGAAAAGTAGATAAAAATCTGATTTTCATGACCACCCAGAAACTATTTTCTTTTCTTTTGGAATTGGAAATGTGTTCTACTGCTCTAAAGTTCAAATCAAGGATAAGCAATCTATAATATTTGAACTGCAAGTAACAGAATGACTCTTTCTACTAGGTGTGAGTTGTTCTTCTACTCACATCTCTAAAGTATACTTTTCCATTCCATTACGTATGATCAAAAAATAAAAGCAATCTTAGAGACAAAAATAAAATTTAATTAAATCTCTCTGGTTGGGTTGTTTGCTGAATATTATTTCTCACTAAAGGCTTTACATTCTAAAATATAATACAATGAATTAGTGTCTTTCATTGTGTTTCATTAAGGAACTGAATTGTACTGAGCCATAACTATTTCAGAAAACCAGATTCTTAAAACTTGATTTGGTTTTTGATGATTTTTCTTATGAGCTATCTTTATAGTAGCCATAAATTTAGAGAACCGGCACTTTCTGCAATACTACAAGGAAATATGTCTTTCTGGAGAAATCTTTTTTAAAGAGGAGACTGATCAATGGGGAGAGGAATAGTAACAGGAGAAAGAAATGGTTAGATTTCTAATGTTGGCACAGAAATAAACTAAGGACCCTATTTTCAGTTTATAAAAAAGTGCATCTTGTCTATTTAGCTAGATAGAACATGCATAGGTTAATAACCTGCTCATAACTTGCTCGGATGAAAATCTGTCAAAGTATGTTATATGCATATAATTCTAATATAATAGTTTTAACCAGTGGTGGGATTCAAATAATTTAACAACTGGTTCTCTGCCCTAATGATAATCTGGCTAGGTGGGGCTCGGGGGGTCATGTGACTAGGTAGGCATGGCCAACTCAATAACATTCATGTCAATGGGATTAGCTGTTACAATGTAATAATGGTTAACTGGAGAAGCAGTTTCTATAAGTCAGGCAATAAAGATTAGGCTAGAAACAACACCAGAATGTTTCCTTCCTGCCTTCCTTACCCCTGTAAAATGGAAAAAACAAATAACAAAATGAGATTTCTTCCAACAACCGGTTCTCTGAACTGCTTAGATAGTTAACAACTGGTTCTCCCGAATAGGTGCAAACTGGCTGAATCCCACCACTGGTTTTAAAACAATAAATACAGTGTTAGCAATAGCACTTAGACTTATATACCACTTCACAGTGTTTTACAGTCCTCTCTAAGCAGTTTACAGAGTCGGCCAATTGCCCCCAACAATCTGGGTCCTCATTTTACCCACCTTGGAAGGATGGAAGGCTGAGTCAACCTTGAGCCTGGTAGGATTCGATCTGTCAAACTGCTGGCAGCTGGCGATCAGCAGAAGTAGCCTGTAGTACTGTACTCTAACCACTGCGCCACCGTGGCTCTTCCCACAATACCTCATGGACTTCCTATGGAATTGGGAATAATGTAGAACAGCTTTGAAGCATCTGTGTCATAGGTGTCTTATAAAGACCACTGCTAACTGGGAAAATAGACAAAGAGGTGGATTATGATTTAAACCATTTTATTTCTAAAACCATAAATCTGGTTTCCAAGCTAAAGGCTATATAATCCTACAGCCACATACCTGGGAGGGCTTACTTCTGAGAACCTAAGTATAGGATTGCATAATAAGTATACTTGTCTATATTTGTCAATGATTTTACTGGGTTTGCTTTTCATAGGAATCAACATATTAGGTCACAGCGTATCTTCATTCATGCAACTCTCTATAGCTATTAACTAATTCCATTCATTTTTAGCCATGTTTGACTGACAAGATCAGACAGGGATTTATTATGGGAAACCTCGGTTGTGATTATTTGGCTTTTACAAACTGCAAGCACATCATAATGTTAAGTCTAAATTCAATAGTATATAAGTAACAAGAATCAATCAACCTTCCTTTTTATTATTTTGAAAAACATTCCATATTATTTGTTTACCAAGTATTTTTAACTGACTGTTCACATTCTGGATTTGCTGCATTATCTATTTGGGTTTTATTTGTTTGTTTGAAATCCTGGATCAAACTAAACATCTTTCGTATAAAATCTAAATTACTCACTTATTAAACGTAGTCAACATGAGACCTGCACTCTTTGAAATGGTTTGTCCTATAATGACTATGGATAAATAGATTGGGATACTGTAGTTTTCGGAGCATAAGAAGCACTGGAGTATAAGACGCACAAAGATTTTGAAGAGGCAAATTAAAAAATAAAGTTTTTGCACCCTGCAGACCTTTTTTCATGAAAATAGGCCCGTTTTTTTGCCAAAAAAAGGGGCATGAATAGCCTTTAAGAGGCTTGTAGAGTGCTCCTGGGGGCTTGGGGTGGGGAACGAGCAAAAAATGGTCCACTTTTTGCTCATTTCTGCCTCCCCAGGCCCCAGGAGCACTCTATAAGCCTCCTAAAGGCTATGCACAGCCATTTTGGTGAACAGGCAGAGTTTCAGGAGGCCAAAAATGCTGTATTCAGTGTATAAGATGCACCCAGATTTTCACCCTCTTTTTTGAGGGAAAAAGGTATGTCTTATACTGCGAAAAATATGGTAAGTCTTCTCCATTTTCCTTTTCCTTTTTTAGATGTTGATTTCTAATCTTTCCCATTTTAGGGCCAATTTTGAAGTCCCGCATAGAAACAAGCAAATCTATTTGGAAAAGGCAGGATTATCATGATCGTAACTTCTTCTTTTTTTATCCACTCAATGTTGCTATTGAGTGGTCACTCTTTCTACAATCTTGGCCAATGCATGTGCATACATGATGTCAAAAGAGCTGCTGCCTAAAATATCTTGTACGGGTAGTCCTCAACTTACAACCCAAAACTTGAGTTGAGTTGAACCCATCGTTTTTGTTGTTAAGCGATACAGTTGTTAAGTGAAATTTCCCCCATTTTATGACCTTTCTTGCTACAGTTGTTAAGTGAATCACTGCAGTAATTCAATGAGTAACGCCGTTGCTAAGTGAATCTGGCTTCCTCGTTGACTTTGCTTGTCAGAAGGTGGAAAAAGATGGTCACATGACTCCATCAGAAATATGACTCGGTTGCCAAGCATCTGGGTATTCTGCAACAGTGAAATGTGAAAAATGGCCATAAGTCACTTTTTTCAGTGCTGTTATAACTCTAAATCAGGGATGAAATGCTCTAAAGTCTGCTGGCAGTGCGCTTTCCTACCGGATCGCTTTGCTACCAGATTGCTTCACTCACATATGAGCACTTCATGTGCATGCGTGTTGCAGGCGCTACCACACAGCACTGAAAAAGGAGGATTAAGAAGCCTTTTCTGAGTCTGCAAAGGTAAGTAGAACAACGTGGGGCGGGGGAACAGCTGTGCCAAGCAACTTAGATTCTCTAGAAAGCTGGATTTCCTACTTTCAAGCAAGTATAAATTGCACAGCACAGCTGATGGTCACACAGCTGATCGTTGGAACTACCGGTTCATCTGAACCGGTAGCATATTTTACTACCAGTTCAGGTGAACTGGTATCATTTTTGCTACCGGTTTCGGTGAACCGGTCCAAACCGGTAGCATTTACACCTGCTCTAAATAGTCACCAAACAAACTGTTGTAAGTCAAGGAACATCTATAGCTCGATACATCTACAATTTTACAAAGTAGGTCTATTTTTGCCATCCCCTAACCATTCTGTCTACCAACAACCCCTCCAACACAAACTCCATATACTTGAAACTGACTGCCAATGCAAAAAGGTAGTGTTAACAGATGGATCACAAAACAAAAACTTCTGTAACTCTTTGTGTGTTATTGGTGTGACATCAAGCTCAAAATAGACTTGCCGGGTTCATACCTAAAATTGCCTCATCAAATGGTGGGGTTATGGTCAATTTAATAATTACAAATGTTCATTAGGGTTCTGAACCCCTCTTAATATCAATGAGAAAACAACCACATTGTGAGGTCTGCAGCCATCTTTTCTTTTCTTTCTTTCTTTTTTTGAATAATTTTTTTTATTAGTTTTACAGAGTTTTAAGGAAAAGGGTAATGGGAATGGTTACAAATTGTGACAGTTACATTATGCAGGAAATGGTACTCCCCCCGGTTCTCATAACTTTCACGTGTTGATACACCAGATAATTATTACTTAGCAATATTTTGACAGCTTATTTTTACCTTATATCTTCCAATAATTTCAATCTATTTTATATCAAACAGAAAAAAATCCCTGTATCAGCAATTGCATTATTTTTCTAACTCACTTTTGTGATCTAAGTTTTCTCAATGTTGCCTCTTCCCCCCCCCCCCCAGCAAAGCCTCGGCACCTCCCGTGTCTTGTGTGTCTCGTGTGGTATCATCAGCTTTATCTAGGAGAACTTTGTTTTTTTCCATGAAGGCCTCCCCCTCCGTAGTTGTATTGATTCTAACTCTACTGCCCTCCCAGAATATCAGCATGCCTTCTGGCAAAAGCCACCGGAACCAAACCCCTTTTTCAAATAGTTTTTTTGCTAAAAGCGCATATTTTTTTCTCTTATCTCTAACTTTCTTTGGGATTTGTTTCAGGATGACTATTTCCCTATCCTTGTATTTTAACATTTGCCTCCTTTGTGCACTCAGAATCTCATCTCTTGTAGTCTTTCTAAGAAATTTAATGTGAACCTCTCTTGGAACATTGTGTGTTCTAGCATAAGCTGAATTAACTCTATAGACCAGGTCAATATCCCAACCCAACTGCTGTCTGTCTTTTTTAATATATTCAGCCAGTAATTTTGTCATGATCTCCCTCAAATCTTCATCATCAGTCTCAATTACATTTTGAAATCTAAGAAAAAAAGACATCCTTTCAAATTCCATTTTTATCTGATGGTTCTCAAGTTCTTGGTTTCCTCTCTGGACCCCCCTCACCTCTCCCCTCATCTCAGCCGTCCCCTCCTCCAAAACTTCCAGTCTCTGTTTATTTTGAGCCATTTGGTTTTGATTATCTCTGAGCTGTTCATTCATTTCTTTCAGTTGGTTTTTCAAGTCCTCCTGCCCCTTTAAGAACTTTTGAAGCAACTGGTGGGTTAGGTCCTCCTCAGGGGCTTTGGGTTGTAATAGTGATGTTAATGTTTGTTGTCCACTGGGGCTGGATGTTGAAGATGTTGGAGCAGAACCAGCAAAGCCTGGTTTCCCAGGTGGTGGTCTCTTCGGTGCCATTTTAATAAAAGGAACTCAGAGGTGTCTGTGTCCATACGATGAAATGGCAGCTATAAAAGGGGGTAGCCAAGAGAGATCATGAGGCAGGCAGTCCAGACAGTAATAGGGACCTTTTCTATAGTTCAAATCCAGACAATAAAATCCATTATTCCAAGTCCAGGATACAGTGTATCAGGAGATATTTCTGAGTGTCACAGAGACAAAGACAAAATGCCAGCAATTTCCATGGGTGGAGTCAAATTTCAAAGTGCATAAAGACAACAGAAGTGTGCCATCTTGCCTTGCCAGCACCAGGATCAAAAGGCAACAAACCAAAAGTTTTCAAAGTTTTTTAAAAGAGTCAGATCATCACTTCTCTTTCACAATTGCAGCAGGGTATTCATCTGCTTGCTTGCTATGAGTGTGATTTCTTTTTAAGGCTCGCTCTCTCCTCCTCCGAGAGCAGAGAGCAGTTCAAAGCTGCTTTTCCGATGGGGGGGGGAAAATCCCCCTCCCTCCAATCACACTTCCCAGGAACAGATTGAAAACCTTTGAAAAGCTGGCAATCCTTCATTTAACAGTCAAAAAGGAAATCGGGGAGCGCTTCCATCTCACCACATTGCAGCTGTAGCCTTCAGATTGTCAGGTTCGTCCAGCAGTCTCGACGCGAAAGCGCGGAAGCATGAAAGCTCCTCGTGCACCCCCTTTCACCTCCTGGCTCCTAGGGCAATGCAAGGAGCCCCCCATGGCCACCACCGATGCAGGGGACCCCCAGCTAGCTGCCCCTTCAGCAGGGTGCCCCTTCAAGGCTCCCTGTGCCCCCCGATCGAGGGGAGCCCACCAAGAGCACGCAGGGCGAGCGAAACATGCCCGTCGCTCTCAACAGCCGGAACCGGAGTGCAGCCATATTTTCCTTTGGGTCTTTGGCCTACCACACTTTCTATTATTCTGCTATGAATTTTCTATTGTGGGAAAATGGGTGGGGGGGATTGTAAGGAGTCACATACTATGTAGCCACAACAAAATTCTTTCTAGAAAGCCAAGGTCATTTTTGTCTCTGCACCTGACCGGAACTGGATGGGTGGAACTGTCAGCATGGCAGTGGGAGATTGGACCATGTGATGGACTTGAGGGGGTGGGGGCAAGATCATGAACTTTCAACTGGGTGGGGAAACCCGGGAAGTTTTCAGTTTTGGGTTTTCCCAGATGTGCCAACATGCCTCTCTTAATAAATTGGAACTTTGAGCAATACTTTGCCCTGGACACTGATTTACTTTTGGATGCTATTTGGAACCCTGACAAACATATTTCATTTGCCAGGTAAAGGGGAACTGAAATTTCACCGCATGAATTAGTACAGAATATTTTTCCCAAGGTGGCAAACGTGCTGATCTAAAGTAAATAATTGCTAAGCGATTCCCTGCCAAAGCCCTACCCATGTGGCCTGTGAATGGAGAAAAAGAATAGGCTGCACAGAAGGGATGCCAGCTCTGTCTAATCTGTGGCATTTGCTGTCTTCTGAATGGTCACCTCGCTATCTAGCATGTTCACTTCAGGAAGATTATAAATGGAATAGACTTCCTACCTGATTAGCATCATTATACCCATGGAGTATAATTTAGTCCCCCTGGCTGTGCTTTTCAGTGCACTCTTGCTTAAAAATATATATATATATATATATGTGGGACACCATAAAGGCATGGAGAAGGGATTCTGAGATGAGCAAAAATGGCTGCAATTTTGATGATCGATTTATCTCAAATGAGCTGTATAGGCTTGCCAATCTTCAAACATAAACTGGATTAGAGAAGTAAAAAAAATAAAGGTTTAGTTCTTAGTAATATGTGGGATTGAAGGAGTGCATTGGTTTCATTCACACATGATTGCTAAATTAAGCGTTTTCTGACTTTAGCACAATAAATTAAACTCTAACCTAAAAAAAGGAAAAGTTCCCCTTGCATATATGTGTTAGTCATTCCCAACTCTTGAGGGCAGTGCTCATCTCCATTTCAAAGCTAAAGAGCCAGCGTTGTCCGAAGACGTAGCCATGGTCATGTCGCCGGCATGACTAAATGCCGAAGGCGCACAGAATGCTGTTACCTTCCCACCAAAGGTGGTTCCTATTTTCCTACTTGCATTTTTACATGCTTTCAAACTGCTAGGCTGGCAGAAGCTGGGACAAGTAACGGGAGCTCCCTATGCGGTGCTAGGGATTTGAACCGCCGATCTTTCTTTGACAAGCTCAGTGTCTTAGCCACTGAGCCACCTCGCCCCTAAATTAGCCACGCTAAACCTAAATAAACCATGCTAAAAATGTCACAAAGTTTAAGCCTAGCCACCTGAAGTCACTGAGCGACTGCAATTACCAGGTTTTTATTTTACCTGGTTTTAATATATTGTGCAAACACAGTGGTGGAATATGGCATTTGTTAGGCCATTCCTGCATCCAGATTCTTGTTTTTACAATTCCGCAAGCTTCCAATTCTTACCACTTGTGTTGCAGCGACATTTCCCCTTCTTGTTGTATTTCTTTTATACTACCTACTGCACTTGTGAGCCAAATATATTTGAGAAAGCTGCATTAAGATGATGAAGCAGGAAGGGTAGAGCCAATATAGATATTATTCCTCCTTAGATTTAATTATAGCATAATTCTTGAAAGACCTGGAATGTGTATATCCATGACAACTAATGCTGCCTAGTAGCGGGGCAGAATAAACTCCCCATAATTTAGAACCTAAAGTGGAGAATAGAGTACCATTAAAAAAGATACTTCACTTCTACAATGTCCAATGAGGAGTTGTGTATTATTTTTACTAACTCATATAAAGGTTGGCAGAAAAACCATTGGATGGGGAATTTCTTGGCAACTTTTACGTACAGCCATAAGCTTTATTTGGCAATGTGGTGGTTGCAGCATAATTATGCTCTTAAAACACAAAAGGGCATTTGGGGGTGGAAAGGGAAGTCACAGTTAAGTTTAGGATCTATAATTTTCTATAGAACAAGAAAGCAATTTTATAGGACCCCCAGATGTTTCAGGTGGACAACTTCAGCATCCTTCTGAACCAGGTCTACTAGGACTGGTTTTGCAAGATCTGAAGGACCACAGACTCTCTTAAAACCATTTATTTTTCACATTCTTGGTTCACTTTTGGCAATTCTCGGTAGAGAATCCTCCCCTGCCACATAGGCTGTTTAAAGCCTGGCATGCAATTGGCAATAGAGCCAGTCAACAGGCCACCACAGAGCCGTATAACGGACTCTGTTGTTACATCCTGAAACCGCCATAACTTTAACCTTAAACTGTCTACCGTGGACCTCACCCCATTCCTAAGAGGTCTATAAGGAGGCATGCATAAGGACACCAGTGTGCCTGCCGTCCCTGCCCTACAGCCCTCATTTATTTGTACCCATTTCCTGTGTTCATGTCCATGTTTATACTTATATCTCGTACAAGTTTGACAAACTAAATAAATCTGCATGCACTGTTGGGTGAGGAGAGCAGCCCCTAAATTGGTTAAGCATATTTAGCACATTTTCCCATCTCAGAAAACATGCTGATCCCTGCTACTTACAGATACCAGTCATGGTACAACATATAATGTTGCCAGATTCTTTGCAAAATCCATCAGATGCTGGCCTATGCTAAAATGTAATCCTAATGGGCATCTAATTTGTCACACTGGAGTATTCTGCATTTTAATAGATATTATTATCATTCTTTCTCCTCCTCCTCCTGATCCTCCCCTTCTCTTCCTCCTCTGCCTCCCCTTCCCCTCCTCCTTCCTCTCCCCCTCTCTCTCCTTCTATGAGAAGGGAAAACCCTGAAGTTCCCAACTTATTAGGACATTTAATGACCATCATATCAACGCCTTGATTTTGCTTTCTTTGACAGAAAGATGTGAATGTCCTTGGCTGCAAGAATATGAAAAATATTGGCAACCTGCCTTAGTCATCCTCTCCACTTACAGCACAGAGTCGCACTTGTGGTTAATGTTGAATCTGTGCCCACATGTTGAGCACAAATAAATGGCTATGCTGACTGTGTAAGATCAGCTTGGCCTTAAATGCTTATGTAATATGCTGGAGTAATGCCCTGCAGTCGCTGCAGTTCATTTAGCATCATTTATCGAAGTTGTTACATGAATCATGTTTTCATTCAGAAAGGATAATGACATGTTTTAAGCTTTTTCTTTTCCTTAACAAGAATATTCTTGCTGCTCGCTATGTGAGATCACCTTAATTTTAGTCTTGTAATGTGTAGTATGAGAATCCATTTCATTTTGCTAGAACGCTACTACTTCCCTTTCTATCTACTTTAGGGCAGCATAAATCTTCGTACACCTTTCATCTATGTCATCCTGAATACAATCTGATCAAAAGCCAGATCTGATGTCATATTAAAAATTAAGGTCATAGCACTCCTTCTGAAAGCAAATTATCATTGATCGTACTGAATTGTTTCTTCAGTTTTAAGACAATAAATGACCTTTCTTCTTTTTGTCTTAACTTCAGAGCCTGTGGTCTTTTGTTCCCACACTGGTTAGAAAACAGATGTGTTGTTAGGAAAGTATTTTTGTTTCTCAGTTCATTATCAACATGGTTTAAGTGATAGCCTTACTTCCAATATTTTAATCTATTTTTCCCCTCAAAATTTCATATATTAGAACTCTTGTTATTCTATTAAAAGGCTTGTGAGTTTGCATTTTTAATCATAAACTATTGAAGTTCTCAATTTGCAATGTATGCAATTCTTCCTTTTAAAGAAGGTGAATTCGTGGAAATTAAGTGTCTATCATCATAGTGCTATGAAGAGTTCTATAACAATTTCAATCAGAAGTCCTAAAAAAGATCAAAAGACGAAAACCAACAGGGCCCAAACTGATACATATGTGTTTTGAGGACCAACTTCTACAACTGCTTAAAAGCATCGTAAATTCTATTTTGTAGAGATATGCTGTGTCAGAACCTTGGAAAGTGGCTAATTTTGCTTTGTTACCAAAGGAAGGACAAGGTTTAACTTCAATTAAGAATTATAGACTGATTTTATTGTTGACTAATGACTATAAAACATTTACCTCAATGCTGGTTTATGGGTTAAAGAAGATTTTACAGGACTTAATTAAGGATGATCAGTATAGGTATTCCCCAGAAGACAAGTAAAAGATAATATGAGAATTCTATTGGCTATAATAAAGTATTTATCATCACAAAGAGAAATAGCACTGATTTTTCTGGGTACAGAAATAACTTTTGATAACTTGAATGGGTCCTTTATGTTTAAAGTTCTGGAAGATATGGGGGAGAATTTTATTCAAGAGATCAAATTGATCTATACATTTGCTTTTTATTTTAATTTTGCAAGTGTTGAAATTTTAGGATGAGAAATAATGGGTTTGAAATGTTTTAAAGAAGCGGCTTAGAAATTGATGGTTTTTGCCAATGACTGAGCCTAGATCTTAAAAGTGGTATTGAACATTTAATGAAGACTTCGAGGGACTTTGGTACATTATCTGGTTTTAAAATAAACAAACAAAAAGCAAACATGTTGGTTAAAAAGATGAACAAATAAGACCAAGAAAATGTGACGGGAAAGATTGGCTTTAAAATGAAGAAGAACATTAAATATCTAGGAATCACATTGGCTAACATGACTAAAAGAACAATTATGTTAAAGTATGCAATGATATTTAAAAGGCTTATTGAAGTGGGACAAATTACAACTGTTGTTGAACAGAATTTCAGTGATTAAGATGACTGTTTTACTGATGATGTTATTTTTATTTCAAACAACACCAATATTGATGACTGATATACCATTCAATGGCAAAAATATATTCAAAATGTGGTTAGCAAGATTTAAAAAAGGAACTAAAGAAAGAGATGGGCTAGGATTACCTGGCTTAAAATTGTATTTTGCTTCTCTTTGTCTGATATGGATGAAAGACCAGGTGACTTTAAGAAATAGGAGGTTATTGGAAATGGAAGGATTGTTTTGAGATTTGGATGGCATGGTATTTTATCATATGACAAAGTTAACATTAATGTAGATTTTAAAATTCATTTTATTAGATGTGCCATATTGAGGTTTTGGAAAAAGTATAAAACAAGATTGTCTCCCAAAATTTGATTATGGTTGTCACCCCAAGAAGCCCTTTTTTAAGAAGGCAAATGATAGTTACATGAACTTGTTGACTAATGATGATTTATTGACTTTTTTTTTTTTGAAGAAGAACCTAAATTAAAAACAAGAACATCGGAAAGAGAGGGTCAAACTTTTCAATGGTTTGCTGATGTTAAGTTGCAAAAAGATTTAAATTGGAGAAGAACAATTATGATTTTGGAAATGAGAAAACTGATATGGTGACCAAAACTGGATGCAGTATTCTAATTGTGGTTTTACTAAAGCCTTATAAAATGGTTCATGAGATCTTGATTCTAAACCTCTGTTAACACAACCTAGGATTGCATTGACTTTTTTTTTTTTTTTTGGCTGGTGCCACACACTTCTGGCTCATATTTAATTCTCCATTAGGACTTTTCACCTAATCTCTACCAGTATCAGTGGTGGGCTCCTACCAATTGGGACCGGTTCGGCCAAACCGGTAGTAGCTTGGCGGCCTGGGCCGCTGGAACCGGCAGCGACCCAGACCTCTCATGCCCCTAAACCAGTTCTCCCGGCAGCGCTATAGGCGGGTTTTTTTGCTTCTGCGCATGCGCAGAGCAATTTTAATTGTATGCTGTATGTGTGCGCAGGGCACATCAAGCATGTGCCCCTGAGCAAACCGGCAGTAGTCTCTACTGGAACCAGTACATTTGGTTTTTCTTGCCTAAGTGTAAAACCTTAGTTTTCTTTACATTACATTTCATTTGTTAGATAGGCCCAGTGTTCAAGTCTGTCGCAATCCATCTGGATCTTGAACTTGTCTTCTGGGGTATTGACTATTCCTGCCAGTTTAGTGTCATCTGCAAATGTGATGAGTTCCTTTTCTATTCCCTCAACTAAATTGTTTATGAAGATGTTGAAGAGTACTGGGCCTAAAATAGAAGCTTGTGGTACAGCACTGCTTACTTCCCTCCATGTAGATGTAGTTCCATTAAAGACTACATGTTGAGTGTGGTTTGTTAGCCTAATGGTGATGCTGTCTATCCCACATTTTTCTAGCTTATCAAGAAGTGGGTTGTGGTCTACTTTGTCAAATGCCCTACTAAAATCCAAGTATACCGTGTCCACAGCATTTCACTGGTCCACTAATTTAGTCACTTTGTTAAATGAATTGCAGCACAGTTTGGATTTAGAATGCCATAGATACACAAGTTTCACTTCTTTCTCTCATTCTGTTGACTTCAGCATAATTTCACCATCATGAATCTTTACACTGTTCATCCCTGCCATCCAACATCATTTTCCATTTTAAGTTTCCTAATTATGGCAGTTGGTAATATAATACAGTTTTTATAAGAACAAGTTCACCTCCAGATTAAAATATCCCAGACTTTAGAGAGAGAAAGAAAAAAAACTAAAAAAAAATCTTGAACTTTTGAAGGCAAATATAAGCCTATTTTCAGAACGTTTATGCTCCAGTTAATATCTTTCCTTTTCCTTCAAACATTCAAATATAACTACCTCAGAGAAGAGTTGAATTAATTAATATATATCCTAGAATTAATTAGTATTTAGCTACATTTAAAGCATGTAAAAACTGAATAACCCTTTGTTCATAAAAGCATCTCCTACAACAGTGCCTATTTTCCATCTTCCCAATGTGTCTCATTATGCATTTTGTCTTCCCCAGAGGGTATAAAACATTCTTGGAAGTCTATTGCTTATATGGGGATATAAAATTTCATAACACATCTTTAATCACATACAGTGTCAGAGGAAGGAAAATATCACACAAAGACTTTTTTTAAAAAAAAATCTATAGTATCCGTATCTATTTTAATAGGACTTTTGTTGCAATTCTTGGAATTTATGTATACTTCAGAGCTCATTTTGTCTACAGGGAGATGCCATTTTCTCAGACAACAAATGGAGCATACTTTGGATGAGAAATTATAAGATATAGTTTGTATGTGTGTGTGTATATATATAGAGAGAGGTCTGCTCCAAAATTCATCTGAGAAATTATAGACTTGGCTTTTTCCCTTTGTAACCTGCCCATGACATGGGGGGAAAAATGTCAAGAAAATTAGAAATAAGAGGGAAGTTTACGAATGTCAATAAATGTTAGTATAGAAAATAAAGATGTCTAGAACTATGGATATAATATGGAAAAATTGTAAATAGGCTAACATAAGAAATTCAGTTAAAGCTCATTTTCTTTTCTCATTTTTTTGGTTGTATTACTATAATTACTGTAAATATATTACTAGTTACTAATTATAGTTATTAGCTTGCATGTTAAGATTTGCTATTGATTTTTCTTTGGCTTTGCTTTATTTGTAATTGTTATCCTGACATGGCACCGTCTTTTCAATAAAATATAAAAGAAAGAAAAAAGAAAATTATACTCGAACTTTAACCCAGACTTTACAAGTGTGTTGGGTTTTTTTTTAAGGAGAATATCCGGCACTTGTGGTACAGTCCAGGAAAATGAAAACCATGAAATCTTGGCCTTTTGTACCTTGTAGCAAATCATCCTGCATTTGGCTGGCAGAGAACATACCTGAAATATGATTACTAGGAGAAGCAATTCTTTTCAAGATTACTTTATCTTCCAGGAAAGCAGCAATCTATAATGTGGGTTTTTTTCCAGAGCTCTGTTACTGATAATGATGTTGGTATCATGTGTAACCTGAGGTGGCAAATGAAGAAATGTATGTATTTATATCAAATATCTTGAAACAATTGCATCTTGATATGGTGCATAAGGACATCATGAAACACATCTCATAATTTTGACATCACTCTAATTTGCTACTGTAGTAAGACCATGGCTGGTTGGTTCCCCATTGCCATTAATAGTGGTGAACCTGTAATCTGCAACAAATTACATCAGGAGAAATCAGAAGAAGGCAGCTATTATGTCTTTCAAGAACTCTTTGATAAATGAGGGGAGGAGAGAGAGAGAGATCTTGACTTTACTCTTGCCACCTTCTAATTTTACAAGATTCTGATCTTAGCTGTTACATGATGATATTTTGCGATCGGTGTTATCTAACTGAAGAGATTTATTGTATGGAAAATATACCAAATTAATCTCTTATACCTACAACTGTTTGTTCAACTTCTTTCCATAATTATCCCCTAGAAATCTTTCATTTGCATAAATCATCAGAGACTTATGTGTTTGAAATTTGGTCTGCATACACCTAATATTGTGATTAACGTCAGTAAGAAATCTGTTCTAATCAGTTGAAGTTGGTTCAGATCATTCCCTTCTTTGTGGATATGCTCTTTCCTGTATCTTTAGGGTTACTTTTGTTACTTGGGTTTCATTTACTCAGTGTGCGACAGAGTCCAAAAAGCTAATACAGTCCGTGGTTGTATAAAGAGAGTCATAAAATCAAAATCATATGATGCATTAGTACCACTTTATAAAATCTTAATAAGACCACACCTGGAATACTGCATCCAGTTTTGGTCACCAAATTACAAAAAAAAAGATGTTGAGATTTTGGAAAAGTGCAGAGAAGAGCAACTAAGATGATAAAGGGCCTAGAGACAAAAATACATGAAGAATGGTTGCGGGACTTGGGTTTCTCTAATCTAGAGAAAAGAAGGACTAGGTATGACATGATAGCAGTATTCCAGTATTTGAGGGGCTACCACAAAGAAGGGAGGGGTAAACTTAATTTCCAAAGCACCAGAAGGCAAGAAGAGAAAAAATGGATGGAAACAAATCAAAGAGAGAAGCAACTTGGAATTAAGAAGAAGTTTCCTTACAGTGATAACAATTAGCCAGTGGAATAGCCTGTCTTCAGAAGTTGAAGTGCTTCATCACTGGATATTTTAAAGAAAATACTGGACAGCCATCTATCTGAAATGGCATAGGATGTCCTGCTTGAGCAGGGGATTTGACTAGAAGACTTCCAAGGTTCCTTCCATCTCTATTCTGATTCCTCATAATGCTCAAGAATTGATCCACCAATTATTCTTGTACCTTTTTGTGGTATTGTGCTATCAGCACATCTGGACCTAGTCCATGCCTTTGAATATATGAATGTTTTAACGTTTTCCTACTAAGCATTTAGTGATATTTTTCCATTTGTTTATTTACAATTCAAAGAAAGTGGGTGGCATGTAAATTGTCTTGGAATGTGTTCCTTCCTTATTGAATTCCATCATATGATCTCTCCCTTTGTAGACACATCTTATCACAATTTCTTAGTTTCATAGTGGTTGGCTATGGCATCTTCAGGACTCCATTTTATCTCCTAGACTTTTTACCTTCTACATAATATTTTTTAGAAAAGTTGTCTAGGAATGTGATTACTGAGCACTTATTAAGGTCCTGTCAATAAGCAAATGACACCCACGTTTACCTCTTCTTTTCATCTAATACAGGTGAGCTGGTTGGCATTATGAACCAGTGCTAAGTCAAAGGACTATAAACAAGCTCTAGTATAGTTGGTGGCTAATGCATCTGTCCATATGAGTGATGCTAGAGGAATCCACACCTGCTCTAAAGGAGCAGCTTCACAGCTTGATGGTTCTCCTAGAACCATCACCATCACTAGAGGCCCAGGTGGCTTCTAGTCCATGTTCTCAGCATCATTGAGAACTATGACCTTGTCTGAACAGAGACAGCCTCACAACAGTTATTCACACTCTGGTACCTTCCCTGTTGGATTATTGCAATGCATTGTACCATGGCCCAGTTGTAAACTAGTGTAGAAACTATCAAAAATGGCCTGCAAACTATCGTTGGAAACAGAGCAACGAGAAGTTGAAAACAGAGCTGCTAGATTGGTCATTATGACTGGTTATATGTCTACCCAGCCCTTAAGACCTACACTGAAGCTCTCTTTCAGATTCCCCCACTAGAGGAGATAAGGTGAACCTCCACAAGAATAAGCATTTTTTTCTATGGTGGCATGCTTTAATCCTCTTTCTCTTTGGTAAGGTAAAGGTTGGAGAGAGAGGGGGGGTATTTTTTTAACCTTTCATTCAAACTTCATCCAATTCTGATTAAAAACAAACAAACAAAAAGTTTTCAATTTCTGATTTTCTCCTGTCAACCTAGAGAAAGACAATTTTCTATTTTTCAAGGTTTGCTTTAGGATTTGGGTAGAATCAAATTAAATTACTTTCAGAGTAATCTGGATTTAATTTGGTCAGTTCTGGAACTGGTAGTTTCTTAATGGCTACAATTGGTATGTGTAGTTCTAAGGCTAAACAAGATATAATTTGGGAATGGTGTCAGTTTAAACAGGGCAAGGAATATTTTCTTCTGAGATATTTTCCCTAATCCCAATTCTGTTTACTTGTCCAACTATGCTACGTCCTTCCATTAAATTCAGGGCTTTGTTGAACACAACAGACGTAACCTTTCACTCCTGCAGTGGGACTCACTATATTGTTCCCTTTTCCAAATCTACTCTGTGGTCCAAATATGCTACATTCAGAATAGATGTGAGAATATCTGGGATGGAGATTAAGAATCCATTGTTGTGGCAAAATGGCACATATCCATAGAATATCACAACTATATTCAGCTCTTTGCCTTTTTTCAGTGTTTCATTATAGCCAGAACATAACAGAGTCTGAATGAGCATAATAATGCACAAAGTTTGCAATAGTGCTTGCTCCCCCTCCCTCCCTCCCTCCCTCCCTCCCTCCCCCCTCCCCCCCCTCTCTCTCTCTCTCACACACACACACACAAAACTCTAGCAATAGTACTACATCTAACAATGCATTGTTCTGAGGACTAAATGCCCAACATCCAAACTACTTTTTAAGTGACCTTCCCAAATTTGCAACAGATAATTTTCATTAAGGAAAGGTCACTGGATTCACCACTTCCATTTATCTATTCAGTCATTCTGTATATTTATTTACAACAGAGAATAAAAATGGAAATGCATTGTGAAACTTTCAGAGAAGAAGACATTTGTATTCAGCGTGCTTAATGTGATTTCATGTAATGACCTTCACAAAGGAAAAGAGGCTGACAGAAGCCAGCAGACACAGAAAGTCAGTGTTACAGAAACACTTTGATCAGTAGGATAAATTGCTTCCAATATTTCTCCCTTACACTAACCAGAACAATAATAGGAGTGTATTAAGAACAGCTTCTTCCATTTTCAAATGATCCTGCCTCTCTGGTGGATCTCCTTGATGGATCTAAACAAAACTCCAAAACTGCCGCATAGCAGGAAAGAAGTTTCAGAATAGGATCAGATCTCCAGATTTCAGTAGAAATCTGGATAAGTAGGCTCTGTGTGGATAAAGTTTGCAACTAAATATTTGATCTTCTAAAGGACTGAGAAGACCATTCAGCCATGTAATGATATCACTGGATGAAGCGTGCCCAAAATGTATCACCCTACTTTAAAGAGATATAAGTTTAGGAATGAGAGCAAGAGGCATATGGAAGGCAAACTACTTCTATTTTTACACTTCACACACACACACACACACACACAGACCACTTTTCAACCTAGGTTTTAGTTTTGGGGAACTTTGAAGGTCAAAAAGCTTTGTAAGAGACAGATTGCTTCCATTCCTATCCTTATAAACTCTCCAAACTGAAGAATTGCCCCATTTTCCATTCTATGACAAACAAACAAGCAAATCCTCTTTTGCAAACAGATCATTTTGCTATTGTAATTTAGCACTGCAGTTTTGGAAGCTGGGAGCCACAAGCAGGGTTCCCATGGCCAGATTTTGTAGAAGGTTTGCCCACAAAGGACAGAAACTGTTACTGTTGGACAGTGATGGGCCATTGTGCATCTCTTCAAGTAGATACCTATATTCAGGTGTAGAACAAGATTCTATGGATACCATCAATGTTGGAGTGAGATTTGCCTATCAGTAGGTTGGCTTAAGTGTAAACCGAAGAGGAACTCCATATATTATTTAATTGAAGCAGCAATGAATAAATCTATGATGGGAATGGCCCTCGCCATAGTATAGACTTCTACATTACTAAGCTCCAATCATTGATCCCTTTCATATTGGCAAAGGAAGAAACTTTTTCTTTCTTTCTGACAATGGCCCTGATGTAGTATAATTCCAAAATATTACAGAAAATTAAAATGTCAACTTCCTTTTTGCTGTGCATGGTGACCTAAAATGGAATCAGAGCATGAGTTATATGAAAGCCAGGTGCTAGTACTGATACAATGGTATCCATAGGAGGTAATTATCTGTAACTATCTGTAGAAACCATCATTTTACAATGCCTCCCTTGCCTAGGAGTTCATGTGCTATAGTAGATGCAAAGCCTTGGTTCAGTTCTAGTCTCCATGGGAGATAATTAAGTGGGGAAAAATATGTGCTTTCCTATAAATCAACTATACAGAAGAGTCCCAGTGGTGGGATTCCAAATTTTGTACCAGCTGAATACCACCTCTGCAGAAGACTAAGATGAAGTTTATGGAATGTGTCCAATCTCTTGCAAGATTAAGAACACAGAACATTCTTCTGAACGTCAGCGGAGACAGCATATCAGCTCAAAATAGCAACAGCTTGCTTTGTAGTTGATGGCAAACTGCTTCTGGAGTTATTTCTCTTCTGAAGCTTACAAATCTTTTAGGAATTCTTCTCTGCTTGTCTCCAATAAAACATGCCAACGTGTGTGCCATTCTGCTAACTGGTAAGCTGTCTTCCCATCAGGAAAAGGGATTCATAACCCATAACTTTTGGTGCTGGTTATAAAGAAATATCAGCATGTTAAATCACAGTGTTCCAGTTTGAGTTTAGTATTATGAATGATCATATTTGATATTCCAAGTTCAACTTTTTTTCTTTAGTAGCCTGTCAAAAATTATAAGCAGAAAAATATCTTCAAAGTAAAAAAAGTTCTTGTTTGCATAATTTTATTGCATGCTTTTTTAAATATTAAAAACTGATATAATGTGAGAAAACAAAAAGCAAAAGAAATCAAAAGGAAATCTAAAAGTACAAGAAAAGAGAAGAAAAGAAAGAGAAAAATGAAGATAAGAAAAAAAAGAAAAAAAATACAAAGAAGTAGCTTCCGATCTTTATCACAACTTTAAGTACAATTATAAATGTATCTCTTACTATGCAATTATAACAAAACTTTCTTCTTTCTATTCTGTTTAATCATTAAAACTGTAAACCGTAAGTTCATGTTTTCTCGTTTAAGCAAAAAGTCCCTAAGAACTTTCCAATGAGCAATTAACATAGATATTGTCTATTCTCTGAACAAGTCAGTTTAGCCATCTCATATAGTTTCAGCATCTTCACCAAGTATTCTTCCATTATAAATAATATTGTTTCAATTATCATGTATAAACACAAAGTTCCGTGACTATTTTTCCATCAGACTTGAAAGAAAAATCATGACTTTCATTTGAATATTATCCTTTAAAAACCTCTCAATCATTGTGTGTATTTAAATCCAGAATTTTCTAGCTTTTTGTACATCCACCATACACAATAAAAGGTCCTGTCTTGTACTAATTTTCAACATAAAGTTGATGTGCCTTTATACATTCCAGACAATTTCTCTAATGACATATACCAAAAATACACCATCTTATAAAAATCCTACTTAAAATTATAATATAAATTTAAGACTTTTGAGCCATATGTTTTGCCATTCAGTTTTAGCCTACTTTATCAATCATGCTTTCACTTACTTTTCTCTGTTTCAAATTTTAATAAAGCTTCTAATTTTATCAACTACATGTTCATTTGTGCACAATTCTGTTTCAAACTCAGTCTTACCATATTCAAAACCATTAGCTCTTTTCTCTAGTTTAAATCTTTTAAATAACTGTAAGTACAAAAACAATGTATCCATCTACCAAACCAAATTCTTCTCTTGATTTTATTTTGCATCCCCTTGACAAAATTATATTTCACTCTTCTGTCCTCACTGCACATTGCTCTGTGAGTGAAATATAATTTCACTCACCTACTAAACCCTACCTATCCGCCAATAAAACAGACCTTTTGCATAGATCTGTGTGCTTTATTGAAAGAACAGGATATGATGAAATTGGAGAAAATAAGAATATGTACAATGAGAACCAAATACAAGATAGGCAGTATCGAGTTATTGCTGAACATAACAATTGGTAAATAACAAGTAATCTAAACCTCACAAGCCATGTACTGTGTGTGGGACATGGGTTTGTTCTTGGATGACCCTGTGCCACAGATTAAGATAGATTCTTCTTTGTGCTTCTACCTCCTCCAAATGCTAAAGGAAAAGGGAGTCTGGCTTCCCAGTGTAAACTTGTTTTGAGAGTGCAGGCTGATGGGTAAAGGGGTTGGGTCAGCTTCAAAACAATATAATTGGTATTTGCCACTCTGGCCACTAGGTGGGGCTAGAGAGCAACAACAGTACATAAAGATTATATGTTGGGGCATGACATTCACAATAAGTTAGCCACTTGTATTTGCCTATTATTTCTCATCGGTTAAATGCTTTTTGTGCTAAGGACCACAAAAATGTTCTCAGGCACAACTTGGGATTGTATCTGTTCCACATGCATAGTATAGCTCAATTAACAATGATTTTTAAAATCCACGTTAACCTTAATTTTTATTGTACCACAGATAGATATTAGCGCTTCTCAAACTTCAGGTTGCATCGTTCTACCTCCTAGAGCAGGGTTGAAATCCCCCTGGTTTGGCCCGGTTCGGTTGAACCAGTAGGGACGATTGTCCATGGTTCCGCAAACTGATAGTAAAAAAAAGAGCTTCCGAGGATTGCACGGTTCACAGCTGATCCATCAATCGTCAGAAGCTCTTTTTTTCACTTTTTTTCACTTCTTTCACTTATTAAAGCATTTTTCCTGCCTATTTGCTGAACCAGCAGTAAAAAAGTGCTTCAAAATGTGAAAAAATGTTAGCCATGCCCACCCAGTTACATGATCCCTCCAAGCCACTCCCACAGAACCAGTGGGCCAAAACATTAGATTTCATCACTGTCCTGGAGTCTTCTTATTTCTCAGCAGCAACCACTCTAAAACAGAAAGCTACAAAATATATTTTCAAATCAGGTAAACCCAGTTCTTCTCTTCTATTCAACTTATGTTTTTTTTCCCGACAACACAAATTTAGATATAAGCCTTATGTCATTGTTTAATAGCACTAGCAATAGCACTTAGACTAGGGGTGGGTTCCTGTACCAGTTGGTACTGGTTTGCTGCGTGCATGCACGCACACCGTGCGTTGCTTGTGCATGCGCAGTTAACTGTAAATTGTTCTGTGCAGAAACATGCCAGCAATGGCAGAAAGACTGGGGAACCGGTTCAGGGGCATGGCCAGCCTGGGACACTGTCGGTTCTGTGACCCAGGCCAAATCACCACTCCCGGTTCAGCTGAACCAGGCCAAACCGGAAGCCACACATCTCTGACTTAGACTTATATACCGCTTCATAGTGTTTTTGCAGTCCTCACTAAGCAATTCATAGAATCAGCATATTGCCCCCAACAATCTGGGTCCTCATTTTACCCACCTTGGAAGGATGGAAGGATGAGTCAACCTTGAGGCAGTGAGATTTGAACTGCCGAACTGCAGCTAGCAGTCAGCTGAAGTAGCCTGCAGTATTGCACTCTAACCACTGTGCCTCCTCGGCTCTAAGTGGTACATCAGTTGTCAAAACAGGTATTGTCTAAAACAAAAACAATTCTAAGTGAAATATTCCTTTTTCCTCATAGAAATTCTCCCCAGCAATGACAGTTGTAATTTCTCTCATCTTAGCATATCTTTTTAAATTTCATTCCATGTCTTAATATAATTCTTTTGAAATAACATACAATTCATATTTGTCATAGTAAAACCAGATATTTTACTTTCTTATCAATCATAAAACCATTTTATTCATCAGTTCTCTGTGAGCTTCTATTGTCATATTTTTGTTAACATTTTCAACTCCTGTTTATTAATCTTAAAACCTCCTACTGCACCAAATTATTTTAAATTCCCCATGAATGTTTCACTTCTCTTTAAGATCTCTTTAAGAGATCTTCCAAAATCCACACCTACTCACCTGTAAAAAGCCTTTATCTGGCAAGCCTCTTTTTAAATCTTTACTCCCACAATTCTCTGATCTTCTTTCTCTATTTAATATTTTAAAAACAAATATAAAAAAGAGAGGACACAGTGGGCAACCCTATCTTGTTTCTTCTTGTATCTCACAGAGTTTTGTTAGATTCTCCATTGACAATTATTCATGCTCTCGTAAAGTACATTGATCTTTCCCATTTAATGTATTTAATAAATTAATAGAGTTGGAAGGGACCTTTTAGTCATCTAGTCTAACCCATTGCTCAAGCAGGAGACCCTACATCTTTTCTAACAAACGGCAGTCCAAACTCTTCTTGAAAGTTTCAAGTGATGAAGCTCCCACAACTTCTAAAGGCAAGCTATTCCATTGGTTGATTGTTCTCACTGTCAGAAAGTTCCTCCTTGTTTCTAGGTTGAATCACTCCTTGGTCAGTTTCCATCCATTATTCCTTGTCTGGCCTTCAGGTGCTTTGGAAAATTGATTGACCCCCTCCTTTCTCTGGCAGCCCCTCAAGTATTGAAACACTGCTATCATGTCTCCTCTGGTCCTTCTCTTCACTAGACTAGCCATGCCCAGTTTCTGCAACGTTCTTCATATGTTTTAGTCTCCAGTCCCCTAATCATCTTGGTTGCTCTTCTCTGCACTTTTTCTAGTGTCTCAACATCTTTTTATAGTGTGCTAACTACTATACATTCTATATAATTTATACAGTTTAATAAAGTTCTCTCCAAAGTTCCTATCTTCCAAAACCTTGAAGATGAAATCCAATTTCAAATTCGTCCAAAATCTTCTCTAAATCTAAATGAATGTTTGGGCTAAGGACATATAGTCCATTTAATACACATGTGCATGAAAATAGCACAGCTTGCATAAATGGACTGAAACAATGATAGACAAAAATCAGGAGAAGTTCAAAATATGACTGTTGGATGGAAGAGCCATCCAGGACATAATCTTCCATGACTATCAAAGAAGAGTTAGACTCCATCTTAATTCATCTTCTAAACTGTACATATATACCATGACAAGATGGACTAATTAGAAAATAGGAAAAGAAAAGGAACCAATGCATTGTAACCTGCCCAGAGAAACTTGATGGTGAGAGCCCAGAGGTGCTCCATATTCCCATAAGAAATATAAATCCTTACATTGTCTACCATTCAGTCAGAACTGAAGAAGCTTCTCGGATGAGAAGTAAAACTTCTTTAAGAGAAAAAACACAGAAATTCCATTTGCCTTTTGAACAAAAATTATCTTTGGAACAACCATGTCCTGGATGACTGAGAATCTCCGTAGACATTTATGGTGCAATGGGTGACACATTCCATCAATCAATCAATCAATCAATCAATCAATCAATAATATCTCTTTCTTTCTATATATGTATGTAGAATTTAAAGGCTTCTCTACTTGTTCGTATTTGCCTGCTACTTCTCACACTTTCTATATTGTGAATTATTGATGAAATTATGAAGCTGCTAAATAACTTTGGTTAACTATCTGATTACTAATTTAAATAACTTCCCTGCTTACATTAATTGGGAAAATGTTGATCAGAGTCATGTATCTATAATATTGATAAATGCACTAAATGGGACAATTATATTCAGTTTGGTATTCAATAAACCTTTCCCATCATATTATACACTGTTTCCTTCTGTGATGCAAAGTTTCTCTTCCAAGAACCACTTTCCATTTTCATTCCCTAAAGTCAAAGTTCACACTCTTTCTGCAGTCCCTACCACAGCCAACTCACATGACACAAGAAAGGAGAAGAGTGATGGGGAATCAGGAAGGAACAGGATGCAGATGTGGTAATTTGTCTCTCTGCATAGCTGAAGTCAGTGATCTTCAATACAATCCTATATTGGAAACAATATTAATTTTATGAAGTTACAAAGATTCATACATAGAATAAATAGGTAAAGGTAAAGGTTCCCCTCACACATATGTGCTAGTCATTCCCAACTCTAGGGGGTGGTGCTCATCTCCATTTTAAAGCCGAAGAGCCAGTGCTGTTTGAAGACGTCTCTGTGGTCGTGTGACCGACATGAGTGCATGGAATGCTGTTACCTTCCCATCAAAGGTAGTCCCTATTTTTCTACTTGCATTTTTACATGCTTTCGAACTGCTAGGTTGGCAGAAGCTGGGATAAGTAACAGGAGCTCACTCTGTTATGCAAGATTACGGATTCAAACCGCTGAACTGCCAACCTTTCTGATCGGCAAGCTCAGCGTCTTAGCCACTGAGCCACCGTGTCCCTAAATTAGCCATACTAAACCTAAATAGAGACAAAGGAGGTAAAACTTCAACACAATCATCAAAAACAAGCAGGTTTCCTTTCAAGACGAGCATGGGTTTTGGACACAGGAATCAGAGACATTCTAGAAAACAAAAATAATACTGAAAATTATGTTTTGCTTAGAAGAATGTCAACTTACCATTTAAAAAAAAACCTAAAACATATATACAGTAAAAAAAATACACAAGGATATTAACAGACAAATGGGGAGAAAGCTTGAAGAAAGATATCAACAGATATATTGATACCCCCAAGGATGTATTGGACATCTGAGTTCTGGCGAGTTCATTCGTTAAATTTACCTCAATAAAAGTCATATCCATGTAAAATTCTCCTGCAAACAAGAATTTTGATCAGACAGACAGACAGACACACAGACACAAAGGAACACCTGGGCAAAGTGATTCCTTTTTGGCAATTATCCACCTGAGCATTTCAGAACAGCTTGGGAGATGTTGACAGATGGCATAAAAATGAATTATGGGGAAAAAAAACATTTTATTCTGCTCAAAAGATCAAAATGCTTTGAATTCACAAAGGGATCCCAACTGGCCAAAACACAAAGATTCACAAAATGTCTGTACACATATAAATCCAATATTCCTAGTATTTTTTTTCCTACTAGCTAAATAAATATAATTTATTTTACGTTACAATAATTTTAGTATTTCACATTTTCTGTTTCTGATTCTCTGGTTGTCTCCTTTGTCTATAGATGTTCTTAATGTCTATGTATCTATTGATGGCTAATTTGGCAGAGTGCCAGGCTTCTAGAAATTCCCTGGTGTTTTTGGATTGGGCCTGGCCTGGCCAAGAGCCATGGTGGCACAATGTTTAGACTGCAGTACTCCAGGCTACTTCTGCTGATCACCAGCTGCCAGCAGTTTGGCAGATTAAATCTCACCAGGCTCAAGGTTGACTCAGCCTTCCATCCTTCCCAGGCGATAAAATGAAGACCCAGATTGTTGGGGGCTATAGGCTGACTCTGTAAACCACTTAGAGAGGGCTGTAAAACACTATGAAGTGTTATATACGGTAAGTCTAAGTGCTATTTCTATTGCTATTCTGACAAATTAGCCATCAATTAGCACATAGACATTAACAACAATTAACAACATCTATAGACCAGGGGTGAAATTCAGCAGATTCTGACAGGTTCTGGAGAACCGGTAGCAGAAATTTTGAGTAGTTTGGAGAACCAGCAAATACCACCTCTGGCTGGCCCCAGAGTAGAGTGAGAATGGAGATTTTGCAATATCCTTCCCCCAGAAGCGGGGAGGGATGGGGATTTTGCAGTGTCCATCCCCTGCCACACCCACCAAGCCACACCCACAGAACCAGAAGTAAAAAAAAATGAAGTTCACCACTGCTATACACTATGCAAACAAGACAATCAGCCAGCCGAAAAGGAAGCAAAAAGACTCAAGCACCTCTCCACCACCAATCAGCACTCAGATCAGCATAGATTAATTCCAAGGTTAACATCAGACCAACAATCAAGTAAACAATATCCCCAATCGAGAAACTGCCAAATATGTCAACAGCAGACAGCCCAACCAAAGACTCTCTAAGACCTCCCTCACCAACACTGGCAGGGCAAACCACCACAATATAAACTGACAGCAAACAGCACCCTTACTAGCACTGATAATGTTACCTAGTTTGGGTAATGAAACTTCTGCAAGAACACAAGCAAGCTCAGAGAGCACCCTAGGACACCTCAGATTAAAAATTGTCATTATTTGGAAACTAGAAATATCGGATTTGTTCTGCATTGCTGTCGAGTCTTCTCAGAAGGAGCTATATTTGTATAAAGTTACACTGGATTTCATTGGTCATGGCACATATTCAGATTTCTTGATCTTGTAGCTCAGGGTAGATGTGAGTTCCTACTGGTTCGACCTGGTTCAGCCGAACTGGTAGTGGTATGCTGCTTGGGTCGCAGAACTGGCAGCGATCCAGGCTGGCCACCCGCCTGAACTGGTTCCTCGGTTACCACCACCGCCATCTTCTTTTGGAGTTCTGTCCATGTGCGGAACAATTTCCATTGAACTGTGCATGCACGGCAGCACACATCCAGCGTGTGCACAAAGGATGCCCATGAACAAACCAGCAGTAACGCTGGCCAGAATCCACCCCTGCCTCAGGTTATATAGGTTTCTTGTAGCTCAGAAACAGGTCTATGAAATATCCTGTTTAAATATAGAAACATCAATCTATATATCTATGTATGTAGCTATAATTCTTCTCAAGAACCTACTTGCAATGTTTCCCATTGAGGACTCTGGAAACTTTCCAAGGCTTCAGGATGGACATATGGCTTAAAATCTGCCTTTTCCCGCTATCACTTTAAACTCAGACCAAATTTCACTGTCTCTTTGTCACTACTATAGTCTCTTTCCTTCCTTTCTTTCTTTTTCCTTTAGGGTTTCTGTCAAAACATATGTGCTTTAAAAAGATAATATTTGGGCTCTTTTCCCCGTGACGGATCAACATTCTGTTTAATTATCTTTCAACAAATGGCCAAGTAGTGCCCCATTACTCTTCTGAAAAAATGGATTGAAGGATGTTCAGCATTGCAATCTCAGTAGGCTTGATCATTACGATTGTCATATAGTTTTCAAAGTCAGCCATATCCAGGGAAGTGCAGAAAAAAATGGCCAGAAACCCACATCGCTTAACTTCAAGTCCAAAACAAGAGATAACAGACAAGATATATTTGCTATCACAGTGATAAAACTCCAAGTGGATACTTGTGCAGGCTTGATTCAGAGGAGGAACTTATGTTTTGCATGCAGTATATCTCAATTTTAATTCATAGCCATTATACATGGGTGAAATGTGACACCCATGTGACACCAAGTGACATCAGATTAGTGTCAGAACTCCAGGTAATAGACTCATAGCAAGCAAATCTCCAAGGCAGGTCATTTTCTCAAATAGTAGCTTGATTGGATATATCATATTGGCACAGTTCTGGTGAAAACCAACTCTGAAGGTTTCCACAGTTTTCACCTAATGAAAAGTAAACAATCAAAACAATCAGTCACATGGTCCAATCCTGGCTCTGTCTGGTTGCCTGGTGACATCACTCCTCCTTCCTCTGACCAGATGTGAAAATGTCCTTGGTTTCCAAGAGAAAGTATTTTGTTTTGGCTACAAAGTCCCAACTATCCCAAATCCCCCATCCCTATCCCTCAGGTCCAGTGTGGCAACACAGAAGTTTCAAGATGGCTTTGTTCATGTCAGCTTTAGGGTTGACAACTAGTGTCTGCCAATGAATGGACTAGAAAGGGGTGACCTGAATTCCCAAGCCATATGGGGTTCCCAACTTTCCTTTTCTATGGTTTTGTGTAGCTCCTTGAGAGAAATCAGTATCTTCATAAAATCGAGGAGGACATCATACAGATTCTGATATGACCCAACCAATACTTATCATTTCCAACTTCACTGGTTTCCCTCCCAAAAATATGAAGTTAAAAGATAAATACAGAAAAAAAGAAAAAAACTCAAGGGAAAAAATAAAAGTACAGGAAAAAGAAAAAAACAAGGAAGGTAGAAAAAGAATGACTTCTGACTTTCTTTGGTACAGATGTAGATTTAAAAAAATACAACAAATTATTGTTCTAAGGTTAACGTTTGTCTACATTAGTTCAATAATCATTTATGTTACTTGATCAGCAAATCCCAAAGTCAAATTTTCATTTCTTTCAAATTCACACAAAAAAATCCAAAAGTGTTTTCCAAGTAGAAGTAAAACTTGTCAATGTCTTTTCATTCATTAAAGCTTTCAATTTCACCATTTCATCAATGCTGTCATCTTCACCATCCATTCTTCCATTGTAGATATTTGTAAGATCTTCCACTTTTGAACATAGAAAAGTCTTGTTGCCATTATCATACGTAAAAGTTTACCTATTAACTCCAAAAGAAATGTATCTGGTTACCGTTATACTTTTACTTTTAAAATCTCCTGTTCAAAATACATCCCAGTATTTCCTAGCTCTCTTATATGTCCCCCAAAGATGAACAAATATTTTCTCAGTTTGATTGTATTTCCTTTCCAACAAATACAGTATTTCAGGATCTGTACACTGCACAAACCAGAAAGAGGACTGAGAAAATATCTGATTTATTTGGATATCTGAAATATCTACACATCCTGCACATAAACTGTTTCAACTTCTCCCTTTGGACACCGCTGTAGGGTATTGCATGCCCGAACAAGGAAATAGTAAGAGAATGTCTATTGGTCAGTTAGATAAAAGTCAGTTTTCTTCCCGGATACCATCATTCTGCTGAACACCTAATTCCCACAGTATTATCTTAAGCCTAAATATATTTACCCATGTAACTGGCTGTGTTGATATTATCCTTCTCATCTTCTCATTTTTCTCATCTTCTCAGCTTTCCTAATACCTTCTCCTATTGATATTTATTTATTTTGTATTTATTTGTTTGTTTGTTTTGTCAAGCATGTATAAAGTGATAGATATAAGTATATCCACGATTATGAATACATGAAATGGATACGAATAAATGGGGTTGTTGAGACAGGACGGTAAGCACGTTGGTGCTCTTATGCACACCCCTTATAGACCTCTTAGGAATGGGGTGAAGTCAACAGTAGGGAATCTAAGGTTAAAGTTGTGGGGTTTGAGGAAGAAACCATTGAGAGGTAATGCATTCCAGGAATTGACCACTCTGTTGCGGAAGTTTTTTGTAATCAAGTTTGATACGGTTTACCTTACCAAACCTTACCTTACCTCTCTGGACTCGCTCAATTGTGTTAATGTCCGATATGCAGTGTGGGTTCCAGACAGATGAGCTGTATTCAAAAATTGGTCTACCTGATGTTTTATAGGCTCTGGTTAGTAGTACGGTGTTACCAGAGAAGAAGCTTCACGGGATTAAGTTAACAGCTCTTAATGCCTTTTTGGCAATGTTGTTAGAGTGGGCTCTGGCACTTAGAACATCAGAGATGAGTACTCCAAGGTTCTTGACAGGGTGGGGGTCGTCTACAAGGTCGTATCCACCCTCATATCTATGATACCACTGCTCTATACTCTACTAGTGAGGCTGCACTTGGGATACCGTATCCAGTTCTGGTCACCACAATACAAAAAAGATGCTGATGCCTAGAAAGAGTGCAGAGAAGAGCAACAAAGCTGATATACGGAGGCTAAATTGTATGTTAATTGGCTAAGGGAATTGTTTAGCCTAATGAAGAGAGGGAGTGGCATGGTAGTCACCTTTCAATACTTAAAGGGCTACCACAGTGAAGAGGAGGTCCATTTATTATTCATAGCACCTGAGGGCAAGACAAGAAGCATCAGGTGGTAGTTCCTCAGATAGAAATTTGATCTAGAACCAAGGAGGAATTTCCTGATAGTAAGAACAATTGATCTTACCTCCTGGAATTGTGGGTGCTCCATTACTGGAGGATTTTAGGAAAAGATTGGACAACCATTTGTCCAGGATGGTATAAGTTCTCCTGCCTTGGGCAGGGGGTTATACTCGAAGGCCTCCAAGGTCCCTTTCAGCCCTATGATTCTATAATTCAACATCCTTCATCACTATCAACTTCCTTATGGATTTCATGACTTTTCCTTTTCACCAAAAATTCCATTAGGTGCTGTTTCCACCCCATTGGAAACAAGATAACATTTTAAAAAAATAATAGTCTGGCTGAGTATAAGGAAGATGGATCTTTTCTGTGCTGATGAATCAAAGCTTCCTTGCCTTTTCTCTCTGCCCTCTCCATAATAGAGATGATCTGGTCAGGAAAGATAAAAGACTTACCATATTTTTGAAGTATAAGATACACCTTTACCCCCCCCCCCCAAAAAAAAAGAGGGTGAAAAAAGAGGGTGAAACTCGATTACAGAAAACTTCTTATACACTGAATACAGCATTTTTGGCCTCCCAAAACCCCACCCCTTGGCAAAAATGGACATGCAGAGGGTTTGGAAGGCCTGCAAAGTGCTCCTGGGGGCTGGGAAGGGCAAAAACAAGTGAAAAATGGGCCATTTTTTGCTCTTCCTCCCCCCCCCACAGCCCCCAGGAGCACTCTACAAGCCTCCCAAAGCCTATGCATGCCGTGTTTTGTGCAAAAAAGTAGGCCTATTTTCATGAAAATCAAATTTTGCTCGTTTTTGGCCCTCCCCCCCCCCCCGGTCCCCAGGATCACTTTGCAGGCCTCTCAAACTCTCTGCATGCCTCATTTCTCACAAAAAACAAGGCATGCACAGGGTTTGGGAGGCCTACAGAGTACAAAAACTTTTTTAAAAAAATATGGTACTAATTAACAAGCTTTGGCTTGCATTTGTGTCTCTTTAAAACTGAGATAGAGACTTTCTAGATATTGTTGCATTCCAATGTCTATCAGGTTTAGCTAGCACAGTCAGTGGTAAGTTGTGAGGAGTGAAATTAGTTGCATTCTAGCTGTAGCAGGTGTTAACCACCTCACTATCCCTTTAAATCCTTGTGACGTCAACAGACCTTCAAGAAGCCAAAAAACTGACTGATCATCCTATTCTGGGAGTGATATTTTCAACCATTATTTTGACCAAGCAAAAGTCCTCCATCCCTCCCAACAAGAGGTAGAAGAATGGATTTGAGATCAGGGTTTCACTCTATGCTATTGCAATGATCTCTCTGGCATTCTCATCCATTAGTTCTTGATTACCCACCCTGATCGCACAAATAATCACTGTACCTAATTACTGAAAAAAAATATTGTAAAAGATAAATAAAGGATGTTTAAAATACCTGGTTTAAAGATAGTATTAAGCCTGTGGGAAGTAAGTGCACTCTAGTTCAATGCTATGTTCTGTAATTGTAGGAAGGAAATGGGAGGAATTTACCACCACTAAAAGAAAAAGAAAAAGAATGAAATCTTAAATTCAGAAACAAAGGCACCACTAGAAGCTTTGTAGGAAAAATAGGAAACATTGGAATAGAAAATAGAAAAGACCAGAGTAATTAAAATTCCAATATATTGGAGGGAAAAACAGGAAATGCAGATACAAGAGGAAATCCGGCCAAGGTGTCAAGGAGGAAGCAAAAGGTGTCAAAGACAGGTTACAGATACGAGAGGAGATGGTCAAGATGACAAGGAAGGAAGAAAACAGGTGCCAAAGACAGGTTATAAAGATAGTATCAGTTTCGGGAAACATACTTGGGGCAAATAAAATCAAAATTACAAACACAAACTAGCAATCAAAGAGCAAAACAGGAATGAAACCATTAACAAAGGAATCACACCAAAGCCAGAATCATTAGCACAAAGCTACAAAAAAAAAAGTAAATCAGACTTCAAAGGTAAAAAGAGTATAGAATATCAAGTCAATCCCAGTTTAGTAGCTAGCCCAGGAATGGTGTCCTTGCTGTTTGTACCTTGCTGCTTGTAACTTCTTCCTGAAAAATAAAATACCTGGCTTCCACGCAGCTGTTCCGTTCAAATTATTTTTCACGCTTCCCGGCAGGAAATTCGAACCCAGCAAAGGAAGATTTGAACCCTTCCAACAGTTCCATGTGACAGCTGAAATTAATTTAGTCTCCTTTGTGTTTTTCTTTGTAAAGAGGTAAGGTGAAGCCATCACAATTGGTGGCTGGACCTTGAAGTAAGGGGAATTGGCGCATGCACTATATATACCCAGAAACCACTTTCCTTATATAAGACAGCATGCTACCCTGCTCTGCTGCTGGTTATAAATGCAAGAACATTCACCTTGCAATTTTGCTTGGAGAGGGTACATCACTCAAACCTTTTAGACCTCTGCGTATGACTAATGGATATGCTTCCTACCAATTTCTCTGACTTCTATTCAAAATAGCTGGCATTTTGTTTGTCTTTTATAATTGGAAAGAAGAATCCTTTTGTTTTGCATTCTAAAATCTATGGTGGAATATAAGCATAAGGATCTCTTGGGCACTTTTTTTTTAATGCTTAGCTACATGAAAGGAATTGCATACAGAAAATGGAGAAAAGGAGGCATGTAAGTGAAATTGTGATTGGAAAGATAGGTAAATAACAAAATTCATAATCCTGGCCATGAGAAAGAAGTCCCAAGCATTATGAGGCTGATGAATGAAATACAGGTAGTCCTTGACTGACGAGAGTTCATTTGGTGACCGTTTGAAGTTACAACAAAAGTGACTTATGACCATTTTTCACATTCATGACTGTTGCAGCATCTCCATGGTCACATGATCAAAATTCAAATGCTTGGCAAGTGACTCATATTTATGACCATTGCAGTGTCCTGGAATCTTTGGATCCCCTGTTTGGACCTTCTGTTTTGACCTTCTAACAATCAAAGTCAATGGTGAAGCCAGATTCACTTGGCAACCATGTTACTAACTTAACAACTGCACTTCTGGTCATAAAATGGAGCAAGATTTACTTAACTGTAAATCTCACTTAGCAAGAGAAATTTCTGAGCTTAATAGTGGTCATAAATTGAGGACTACCTGTAAGGAATCACCATATTTTTTCAGAGTATAAGACACACCAAGATTTTGAAGAGGCAATTTTTAAAAAAAAGTTTTTGCACTCTGCAGACCTCCTAAAAACGCCTTGTTTTTTCACAAAAACGGGCCCGTTTTTTGTCAAAAAAGGGGCATGTATAGCCTTTAGGAGGCTTATGGAGTGCTCTTGGGGGCTGGGGGGGGGACAAAAACAAGCAAAAAATGGCCCATTTTTGTCAAAAAAGGGGGGCATGTATAGCCTTTAGGAGGCTTATGGAATGCTCCTGGGGGCTGGGGGAGCAAAAAAGAGCCCAAAACAGCCAATTTTCTGCTCATTTTTACACTTTCCAGCCCCCAGGAGCACTCTGGAAGCCTCCTAAAGGCTATGCATGGCCATGTTTGCAAAGGGGGTGGGGTTTTGGGAGGCCAAAAATGCTGTATTCAGTGTATAAGACGCACCCAGATTTTCACCCTCTTTTTTGAGGGAAAAGGGTGTGTTTTATACTCCGAAAAATACGGTATCTTTAATTCCTGCATATAAGTGTATGAAGATCACATCTGCTATTCCAAAATGGCGTCAATGCCAGCTAGGGATGACAAGGATTTGAAAATCACAATTCGTGTGAAAGTTGATCATAATGTTTGAAAACTCCTGTACTGCACCAGAGCGCCCATATGAAGTGGCAAGTAAGATCTCAAGGTTCCGACTAATGAAGCCAAACAAATCAGAACTCTGAGACTAGGATCCTCCTCTTCTTTATTGGGTACATCATATCGACACAGCTTCAAAGGAAAACCAACTCTAATATTTCCCTCAGTTTAAGTATAATTAAACTAGGAAATAACCCCATCTCTCAAGTGTCACAGGTCATGTTAATTGTCACAGGCTTAATTAGCTGGCTCTCCAGGAACTTTTCCCCCAAACTTATCTATTGCCAGTAGAGAAAGCTCTCTGTTGTGTAAGACATTGCAAACTCCTTCCTTCCTTCCCCTTCTGTGTGGCAACCGAAGAACAGAAAAAATGACTGCTGCCAGGTTCAATTCGAAGTTGACGTAAGATCAGACTGATGCCAGTTATATCATTTGAATTATGACATCATGCCATCACTGTTGCATTTCAGGAAGGTATGAAAACATTAATCTTAAATGAAAGGATGTGGAGATTGTTGCTGTAGATCAAGAACCGTGGAATATGTTTATAGCCCAATGTGCTGAGCACAGAATGTGATGATGTTTCTGTGGTTTACACCAGGTGTCCTTTACAAGCCAGAATGATGGCAATGTCATCACGAAATCATTTTGCAAATGACATGGTTATACAACTTTTGTCATAGTCTGATAGAACATAAATCATGTCAGTTGCCCAATGAAGCTTTCGTTCTAGTGTCATGATTTGCTACTTTTATGGAAACTGATGTATTTATCAGATTTGGAAAGCTCTTCTCAAGTCTCCAAGAGAGAAGAGAAGAGAGAGAAGAGGAGAGACGAGAGAGAAGAGAAGAGAAGAGAAGAGAGGAGAGGAGAGGAGGGGAGGGGAGGGGAGGAGAGGAGAGGAGAGGAGAGAAAAGAAGAGATATAAGGAAGCATAAGTAGTTATCAATATCTACTGGGAGAGAAGTCTTAAAATGAAATATTTATCACAACATTAATCAGAAATACGCGGGTTTGCAGTTCTCCATCAATCAGATCATCTGCTTCACCTGAAAAAAATCCTATTGGAAGGAAGATATGAACTAAGCCTTGAAAAAAGGAATTCATTACCATTGAGACACATCAGTAGGCTTTGTCAACAGATCACAGAAATGTACCCAGTGGTCTGGTTAAAGTGTGAGCACTAAAAATAAATAGACATGTAAAAAGACATCTGAGTCTGCATTTATCATTTCTGTGGGTTTGATTTATCACCATTTCAGATATCCCTCCATATCTGGATTTCTTTTTAATGACAAATACATATAGCTATTGGGCAGCAACCTGTCCATGACTAGTTGAAATAATGCAGAAATTATGTTCATGGAAGTAGAACATTAAGCTGGCAGAAGGTAGATCGATTATTGATAGCCCTTCAAAAACGAAAACACAGCTTTGCATCTTAGGGTTCTTTTTCTCACTAAATACTATTTATAGCGCTGTTTGTGAACTGGAGCAAGGCATAGCATGTGTATTACTGGGGATATATTAAATTAACTGCAACACAAAAGTAATGGTGTCAAGGGTCAGGTCAGATGAGGAGTATGATTCCTGGAAGATGGGTGTTTGGGAATGAAAAGCTTTCCAACAAGAATATTCAAAGCATGAATGGATCTGTTGGTCTACATACTGTATATAATGAATTAAATGAGAGAAGTACTATGCTTTTGGAATTGCATTAACCCTAACTTGCAGGGCAGTGATGGCTAACCTTTTTGTTGTTGGGTGCCAAAAATGTGAGCACACTTGTGCAACAGCGTGCATGTGTGCCAGCACCCATAAAGCATAGTGTGCCCCCACATGTGCATGTGCCCACAATCCCACCCATGCTTCCCCCATGTGTGCCACTTTGCTCGCTTCCTCAGGCTGCAGGAAATTTTCTTAACAAATACTTCGTTTTTGGGCTCAATTGTGGTTGTAAATCAAGGACTACCTGTATGAATAGCTACGGGAACTACCAATGCATATAGCTGTCCAATGGATGGAAACACTCTTATCCACAGTGTTGGTGAGTGGTCAATATTTATTGAATCTGCAGCAAGACCTCTTTGATTAGGAGCAGAGCCAAGTGAAAAATAATGGATTTCGCTAAACTTTGAAGCATCGCAGCTGATCCATCAGTCACAAATTATAGGATGAGAGGTTTGGTAGGGAAGACCTCTTCATTCTGAGATAACCAAGGCTCATTATTATACCAAACAGATCAGTGGTGGGTTTCCATTTTTTTTGCTACCGGTTTGGTTATGTGCGCACGCACCAGGGGTGGGTTCCTGCCAGTTCTAAGCTCTTCTATAGAAGAGGTTGCACAAATCTACAGTGCTGTTTAGAACCAGTTCCAGCTGCCTCCCCCCACCCGTCTGCACATCATCAAGATGAAGAGCGAGAGGAGGAATTCTGGGAGTTGAACTCCACAACTCTTAAAGCTGTCAAGTTTGAACATCCCTGAGGTTTTTTTTCTAAAAGGCTAGGGGTGCAAGGGTCTTGCAACTTGACAGCTTTAAGACTTGCACACTTCAATGCCAGAGTTTCTGAGCCAACATTTTGGTTGCTAAACAAGAGCGTTGTTAAGTGAGTTTCACCACATTTTACAAGTTGGCCACACCCACCCAGTCACATGGCTGGCAAGCCACTCCTACAAAGCAGGCCACACCTACAGAAGAGGTTCTAAAAAATTTTGAAACCCACCACTGGTGTGCATCTGCAATGCTTTTGTGCATGCGCAGAAGTTTCTGGCCACCATTACTGGTTCGCACGATCTGGGCCGAACCAGGAGCAACCTACCTTTGAAACAGATGCGTGGGAGACATTTATTTCCAGGCTTAAGAAAAGAAATAGTCGTTTTATGTTCTTCAGTACTGTGTGTTTTACCTCCTATAATGCAATGCATATATACGGAGAGAGACAAAGACTTTCTGATATAACAGAATGTGAGCACACACATTCAATAGCATGCGTGTGTGCCGGCACCCATAATGCATAGCATGTCCCCACATGTGCATGTGCGCACAACCCCCCCCCCCCATGTGTGCCGCATTGCTCGCCTCCAAGCTGAGCTTGGTATTTCCTCCGGGAGGTCGGGGAAGGTTGTTTTCATCCTCCTCAGGCCCCAGGAAAGCCTCTGGAGCCTGGGAAGGGTGAAAATGGCCTCCTCTGCCCCCACTCCACCCTCGGAAGCCCTCTGGAAGCCAGAAATGGATCTTTTCTGAACTTCCAGGAGGCCTGTTGACCCTGTGTTTTACCCTCCCCAGCTCCAGAGGCTTTCCTGAAGCCTGGGGAGGGTGAAAACAGTCTCCCCTGGCCCTCTGGAAGGCAAAAAAAAAAAATCAGCTGCCCAGCATGTTCCTGCATGCCGCCTGTGGCATGTGTGCCATAGTTTCGCCATCCCGGGTATAGGATTTCCTCTTTGAGCAGGGGTTTGGACTAGAAGACCTCCAAGGTCCTATCTAACTCTGTTATTTTAGGCACCCAACAACAAAAAGCTGGAGTGATGGAGCATCCACATTTCTGGAGGCAAGTTGTTCCACTGATTAATTCTTCTAGCTGTCATGAAGTTTCTCCGTAGTTCTAGGTCAGTTTTGTCCCTGGTTAGTTTCCATCCGTTGCTTCTTGTCCTACCCTCAGGTGCTTTGGAGAATAGCTTGACCCCCTCTCCCTTGTGGCAGACCTTTAGGTAATGGGACGTTGTTATGTATTAAAATGAAGTTAAATATTCTTTAGCTTTTTAAATCCTTCTGAGAATTTCATTGAAACAAGCTACATCAGATTGAGCCTCGTCTCTGACTCTTCCTTTGTCAGCATTTAATTGGCCAGTGAGAATTATTTTACTTTCAGCATTGAGGAAAGAAGAAGTTCAGATCTTTGGGTAATAATCCTTTCCACGTCCCACAGTTTTCAAAAGAAAAAAGAGTTGGCACCGTTTGCTGTCAACATTTGCTTTTCTCTCAGTCCATAATGCATTCCACCAACCTGACTCTTGGCACAGGGCCCTTGAAGCTGTTATTTCAAGAATCTCTCTCTCTGTGGGCTTGATATTAAATACTTGAGACATGAGGGACTTGAGACTGACTTCGTCAATTGTCTCAATGCTCAAACAGAATAAAATCCAAGCTTGCAAAAAATCGTCGTCTTTAACCCAAGTGGAGGTTGCAAAATGTGCTGGTTTGATTGAGCATTCCTGCCTTAGCTTCATGTTGCACTATAGCAAAGACAAAAGGAAATCAACTGCCTGGGGGAAAGAGGGGAAAGGGAGGGGGAGAAGGACAGGAGAGAGAGGGGGAGGGAGAGAGAGAGAGGAATAGCTGAGCGGGGGAGAGGGAGGGAGAGGGGGATGGGAGGGAGGGGGAGGAAGGGGGAGAGATAGCAGAGGAGGGAGGAAAAGGGGCAGGGGGATGGGAGGGAGGGAGGGGGAGGGATAGCAGAGGAGAAGGGGAGGGCGACAGGAGGGAGAGGGGTAAAGAGAGTGTGAGAGAGGGATAGCTGAGTGGGAGGGGAAGAGAGGGGGAAGGGGAGAGGTGGGAGGGGGAGGGAGGAGGAGGGGGAGGGAGGGGAGGGAAAGGAATAGCAGAGGGGGAGGGGGACAGGAGGGAGAGTGGGAGGGAGAGAGAGAAATAGCTGAGTGGGGGGAGGGGGGAGAGGAGGAGGGGAGGGAGGGGAGGGGGAGGGAGGGGGAGAGAGAGAGGAATAGCTGAGCGGGGGGGGAGGGAGGGAGAGGGGATGGAAGGGATGGGGAGGGAGATGAAGGGGGGTGATAGCAGAGGGGGGAGGAAAAGGGGCAGGGGATGGGAGGGAGGGGGAGGAATAGCAGAGGAGAAGGGGAGGGGGACAGGGGGGGGAGGAGTAAAGAGAGAGTGAGAGAGGGATAGCTGAGGGGAAGGAAGGGGGAGGGGGAGGGAAGGAAAAGGGATAGCAGAGGGGGAGGGGAAGAGAGAGGAAGGGAGGGGAGGGGGAGTTATAGCAGAGGTGGGAGGGGAGGGAGGGGGAGGGATAGCAGAGGAGATGGGGAGGGGGACAGGAGGCGGAGGGGTAAAGAGAGAGTGAGAGAGGGATAGCTGAGGGGAAGGAAGGGGGAGGGGGAGGGAAGGAAAAGGGATAGCAGAGGGGGAGGGGAAGAGAGAGGAAGGGAGGGGAGGGGGAGTTATAGCAGAGGTGGAAGGGGAGGGAGGGGTAGGGGGAGAGGGAGAAGGGGAGTTTCTGAAAATTCTTTAAATTTAATTCACCTTACCAAGAGACATGACTGTATTTCAATTTTGGTTCTACCTTGATTTCCGATGCACCTTGAGTATCTTGAAACTAAAGCAGAACAAGATAAGTCAAGGTCAAGCTCCATATTGTATTATTCCGTTTCTTTAAAAGCAGGGATAAGATGAGCTGTTTTAGTCTGAGAGAAAGCTAGCTCTTCAGGCCAGTAATATAAAATGTTATCTGGTTGTCTGAATCTCTCTTCCTCCCTCGCCAGGCTACTATCTGTTCCACCTTAAAAAGAGCCTACTCCTGCTGATGTAATGGTAATTTTAAAAAGTGCTCGACTGTCCACAGATAGACAGGTTAACTATGGAATTAAAAGATAGAGAAGAAATAGATTATTATATGATTTGGAACATATAGTATAATAATAATAATAAATTTGGATTTATTAGCCGCTCCCTTTCCAAGTAGGACTCGGGGCAGTAGTATGATTGGCTAGAAAACAGATGTAAAGACCACACATAAAGACTACTTAAGAGGTATATTAAAATGGGAAGGTATTGTATATATTTGTAAATATTGATACAAGTTAAAATAAAAGGTATTATGTACATACATGAATAATTATACAATATATAGAATAGTGATGTATATAATTGGAAAGAAAGAAAATGGAAATAGCCACGATGTAAATATGAGTGATATTGATACTGGAATGCTGTAAAGAGTGGAAATGTGGTATAAACATTGAAATATGTTAAATAAAAATAATTTTTTTAAAAAGAGTCTAATCTCAACTTCTTTATTTACTCAGTTATTTATTAAACAAATACGTATGGTTGCCCAACGGACTCACTGTAAAACTCCTACAAGTAGAATTACCTTTTAAATATAAGCGCTTAAAAATCCTCCATTTACTGTTAATATATTTTAATAGCAGAAGGGAGGAGAGTTGAAAGAAAAATGGAAATAAAAATATTATATTAATATTATGTTATGTGAGGTGTTGGAAGGCCTGGAGCCCTGAAGCTTTGGCTGAGGGAGCAAGAAGCACGGGAAAGAAAGAAGAAGTGGGGGATTTCTGTCAGGTTTTTGGTGTGAAACTTTTGTGGGGAGAGTTGGCTGGAATCCGGAAAGGTGAAGTGGGGGGCATTTATCTCAGGCAAGGTTAGATATGGAAGAATTAGAATTTTTAGTTAGAATAGCCCTAGAGCTTTCCTGAAGTAGGAAGCGACAAGGAAAGATGAGAAGAGGGTTGTGTCAGTTTTTGGCGGGAAAACTTTGTCATCAGGATTCCAAGTAACACCCCCAACAAAAGAAGAATGTGAGGATTGAAGTTCCTCAAAATTCCATTTTATTAGAGATGTCATATTGGCACATCTGGGAAAACCTGAATCTGAAAGTTTCCAGGTTTTCCCCACCCAAAAGAAAGTTCAAGTCCCTGCCCAGCACCCACATGTCCATCACATGATCCAATCAGGCACTGTCCCAACTGGAGATGCCTCCCAGTCACACCACTCCAGGTGCAGGGCAAGGCATCCTTAACTCTCTGAGAAAGGAATGTTATTTTGACTATATCTATCCCACTCCATATATTCCCTTTCCCAATTTCCCACAGCATTAAATGTGGCAGGTCTGAAGGCCCAATGCAAAAGATGACTTCCAGGTCTGACATTTGAAGGGGAGATTTGGCTGGAGTACTGAAAAGGGAGAAGAGATGGTGAAGGCGAGCTAGCCCAGACAAGTGGACAAACAAGTGACCATAGGGGGCACCAGATGCAATGGAGGCAAATTGCCTGAGTCGAGTGGACTCGCCAGTGATCAGAGGGGGCACTGGATATACCAACAGATGATGGAGCCGAACTGACCAAAGCGAGTGGACAAGCCAATAACCAGAGGAGTGCCAGACATACCAACAGATAATGGAGGTGAGCTGACCCAGATATGTGGACAAGCCAATGACGAGAAGGCAGCTCCAGGCACACAACTGAGGAGAGATGATCCAGATGAGTGGGCAAGCCAGCTACCAAGGGATGCCAGATGTTCCAATGGACAGTGGCAGTCACCTGAGGTGGGCAAGAGAAGGTGCTTGGGCAAGAGATCAATAACAGCGGGCATTGAGACACCCAGCAAGTGACTGTGTAGTTGAGAAGAGCCTGGGTATCCGTAGAAAGGGGGGTAGAAAAATCTGGACTCTAACAGCCACTTTGGGGGTAATGCTACAAATGTATTAAATATATTAAATAATTTTATTGCTTTTGCACCCCAGGCTCCCTGTTATACTGACAAATTGTGGGAACAATATTGTGATCTGTACCTTTTTTTTCTTTTGCCTGCAGCAATGAAAACTTATCACATTGCATAGGTAGAAAGTTACTCCTTTGAATAATTTGCAGGTCTTTAGAAGATACAGAACTTGGGAAATTGTATTTCTCTTCCCACTAAGTAACTGGCTACAACAGAGAGAAAGGACACCCAACAGAGGTGTGTTGGTCCCAGTTTGGCCAAGATTGGGTGAACCGGTAGTAGCAGCGGCGGGAGGTTTTACTCACCCACCAGGATGTGCATATGCGGAAGCGTCACGCACACGTGGGAGCATGCACAAGAGTGTGCACGGGAGCACACCTGAAATGGTAGTAACAAAATTGGCAACCCACCACTGATACCCAATAGTTGTTTATCACTCCCCTTTCCATGTTGGAAAACTGAACTGAACCAAATTCAGCTTACAAAATAAAATGAAGAGTAATTAATAAAATCACAAAAATGGGGTTCTGCAGAGGAAGGATTCTTTGAATCCTGGGTGTCAAAGTCCCATTTCTCTCAACATTTATGCATTTGTCACATTTATATTGCTGCCCATCTCATACAAAGCAATTCTGGGCAGTGTATCATCATCAGGAGGTATGAGAGGCCAGAGATCGCATTGCAACATCTTTATTCATTTGGGCTTCGTTAAAGTTAGGAATAGATGCTAATGTATAATCAGGGGTGGGTTCCAGCAGAGACTACCGCTGGTTCGCTCAGGGATGCTTCGTGCGGGCGCTTGATGCGCGTTGCGTGCACATGCTGTCAGCATTCCAAATTACATCCAAAATTAAATCAGAGTCCAAGGCAAAGTATTGCTCTACCTTCCAATTTATTAAGAGAGCCATGTTGGCACATCTGGGAAAACCCAAATCTGAAAGCTTCCCGGGTTTCCCCACCCAGTTGAAAGTTCATGATCTTGCCCTCACACCCACCAGTCCATCACATGGTCCAATCTTCCACTGCCACGCTGGCAGTTCCACCCATCCAGTTCCAGTCAGGTGCAGAGGTGCAGAGACAAAGGATGATCTTGGGCTTCTAGAAAGGGATTTTATTTTGACTACAACACATTCTACTCCTTACTATTCCCCCTCCCAATTCCCCACTAATGAAACAGCATAGTAGAAAAGAATATTAGTGTGGCAGGCCAAAGATCCTAGGCCTGCAGGCCTGACACATGCACAGTACAACTAAAATTGCTCTGCTCATGCACAGAAGTTAAAAAAAGATGATGGCGCTGCAGGCAGCCGCGGGAGAACTGATTCAGGGGTGTGGCATGCCTGGGTCGCTGCCGGTTCCAACGACCCAGGCCGCCAAGCTGCTACCAGTTCGGCTGAACCGGTCCGAACTGGTAGGAACCCACCAGTGTGTGTAATTTTTCAATTCTTCTGTTTCAGAAACCAGCCAATTGCTGGCAGTTAGAGAAGAAGTTTCTAGTTTCTCTCTAACAGTTTAAAAAGGTCCTTACAACTAACTCTTTCACTAGTACACAAGAACAACACTGATTTATTCTCCTAATAGGTTTTTTTTAATGTTGCTTCTCCTGGATTATCTAAAATAAATTTTGGTTGTTCATTTGTTCCTTAAATACCAGGGTTATCTTCTTTGTACTCCAAAGACATAAAATGCAAATAACACGATGTCAGTAAAAGTTCTGCAATGCACACTTAGTATGAGAATAGTCATTTGTCTGAAGTCAAATTAGATTATTCCGATGAGTGTTCTCAATAAAGACAAAATGTAATGCAACTTTACTGGTTAAACTGAGAGTGCTGTTTTAAGAGATCAGATGAATTCAGGCAAAATGAAAAAAATACTAACTGGGTCAAAAATCTCACTTTCTCCGGGGAGTGTCTAATATTCGATGAATCCTTACACCAGGAGATTATTAGCAAGTTTTCATGCCATTACCATTCCCGAGTCAAAAGGCCAGGCTTTGTGGAAAGTTTTGTAAGAGGGAAATTGTTTTCTTATGTGCTTTTTTTTTTAACTAACTCTTTTTCTTGGAGGAGTACATATTCATAACAGGACAACTGACTAAGTTTTAATATTCCCACAACACAACTGACTGTGCACAGCTAGTGTAATTCTATGTCTGATTCAGTAAACTGGATTATTTGTACTCTTTCTAATTTACTGCAACACATTATTATTGACTCTCAGTCAAACAAATTGTGAGGATATGAATTCAATTTGTCTGCTGAGAAATCAGACAGGGGGGAAAAGTGAAAGGATACATTTATCACGCTGCCCAGGGTTCTTGCTTACAACTCATAAATGTGGCCATGGGAACAAAACTGGACAATGATCAAAATGTTGTGATCAAAAAGAGACACTTCTAACAATCCCAGCTTTATTTCAACTTCTGAAGAGCAGTGAATTTTCAGAAAAAACCACAGTGACATTTATGGGATTAATAAATGTAATATCAAACAATAGTGGCCATTCCAATTTATTTGACTAAAAAAAGAAATGGAATCAGATAACCCCTATGATCTTTTTAAAAATAAGATTAAAATGGCAGGAGAGAAAGGTGAGGTCATGATTGCACAATGCTATATGCTTATCCCAGTCACTGAGGACTAACTCAGTAATGCTATCAGACCTGGGCTGCAAAAACCATAAATAATTACAAGATGGCAGCAAAGGGTCAGAGAAAAATCTAACTCACTGTTACCATCTAGGGGTTGTATGAATTTTTAAGCCTACTTCTACAACTTGTTTTGTCCTGCCAGAGACCAACGGAGATAGCAGCAGATTTGGACAGTGAGGAGGTTGGGGAGGAACATGGGCCAGTCCTGGAGTCTGGGGAAGGCTCTGATGAGGGCTCTGTGTTGGAGGCAAAGAGGGGGCCAGAGCCATATGCCAGTTATCAGCTGCCTTCAGAGGAAGACATCAGTGGGGCAGACAAACAGTTGGAGCATGTTCCCAGTGTGTGCGTGCGCAGAGTTGCTAGACAAAGGGAACAGTTAAGGAATAGAGGTCAACTTGGGAGTAAGGCCCCAGGTGGACAATGAATGGCCCCTCCCAGAAGAAATAAAAGGGGAGTGGAGTTTGCAGGAGACAATTAGTTCACTTAATTGGTTCATGACTCTATGAGACTCCTTGCCAAGTTTTGCAGATATCAGCCTGTCAGCATTCCAAGCCAGATAAGGTCAGTAACTGTAAATCCTCCCTTGAAAGACTTTGCTGGATGTGAATGAGCAGAATTCACAGTAAATTAATAAAAGGTTTTTTGTCAGGACAAGGAGTTTGCTTCAGGCTCTTGGGAAGCCTCAGTCAGAACATACAATTCAATTTATATGCACTTGTGATTCTGTTGATCCACAATCATGCTAACTGGATCAAAAGAAATTGTTTAGGGAATGTAGGGTCCTGTCTACTGTTACCAGGTTTACCATAGGTTTCCCTATACACAAGAAACATACTGGCAAGTATATTATATCCCTAATTCTCATCACATCTGTTTTGGTATAATGGTAGAATTTGTTTAAACTTGTACAAGATCGATTCTTTGAGCCTAAATCTTCCTTCCTAGGGATCAGTTATGAAAGGCAATGTTTCCTTTTTGAGTTTTCAGCAACAGACTTATCATTCTCCCAATGAACCAATGAACCAAAGTCAAAGAATGATAGTCATTGGAGATCAAATCAAAAGAAAGTGCACTTTTACAAAAGGGCTTGGTATTATTTGTTGAATCCTAAGCTACCCATGCAAACATTTCTGCTGAATAGCTAAAGCTATTTGTCTTCCAAAAATCCTAATTTGCAAAACTATATTTTTTTATTTGATACTTGTGTTCTTCTATTAAGAGTAGATCTAAAGATTCAGGAAGGGCTGGGGTGTTGTAATGATAGTAATGTAGACAGAAGTGGAGACAGGAAGGAAGGAGGAAAGGAAAAGAAAGAAAAGAAAGAAAGAAAAAGAAAGAAAGAAAGAAAAAGAAAGAAAAGAAAGAAAGAAAGAAAGAAAGAAAGAAAGAAAGAAAGAAAGAAAGAAAGAAAAAGAACAGACAGACTGACTTTGGATTCCATGTGCATGTGGTTATTAAAATGTTTTGCTGGTAATAGAAAAACTCTTTTGATGTTTTGAGGTTCCCCAATGAAAGAAGCTACCTTTTCATTCTCTTATTCCCTGATAACAAGACAAACCTATTCTTGGAGCATCCTGTTTTAGCAAAATCTTCTCTTCAGGATTTTCATAGGTAGGTTTATGATGGCAGAGATTTTATGAAAGGTTCTACAGAATATGATTCAGATGATGCCCAATGGGGAGGCCAAGGTGTGATTTTAAGACCAAGGAAGCTGCACAAGTATGTTTGGCTATCAACCTATTGCATTATTTGTAATGTTTTCTGCTGGGACTAATCAAAATACTGGTAGGAAGCCTCGCTTGGTTTGAAAGGGGATATACTGATACTGACTTTTTTGTAGCAATGTGAAAGTAGCACAGAGGGAAGAATGATAAGTCATTTTTTCATGGGTGATTACTCTCAGAAGAGAAAACAACTGATAAGAATTGCTGAGTGGTAGAAGCACTGATTTGCATTTACTCATGATGTATGCCTGGCTGAACTATTTCCAGGAGAATATGCAGAGGGATTATGCCCAACAAAGTCAAGTACACATATAATCCATCCAGTGAATGGACATATGTTAACAATCATCTAGGGTAGATGTGTGAAACGTATTTTATATAATGCAGAAGCTAAGTCAAAATTTTCCTAGAATGCATTCACTATCAGAAAACAGTGTGTTTTTTCTTCAAGAAAAGCAAAGTTATTTTCCAGAATTTTTCCAGAATTATCTTCTGTCAATGTCATTATTTCTCCCAAAGACCTCAAAAGGATATTAAAATGTAAAGAGGTAGCAAGGTTATTGCAGATGCTGTTATTTGCAATGGTAAGTCAACAAAAAAATAACAATAAACCTAGGCAGGGAAGTATCTATGCCACTAATAGTGTCCCTTTCCTTAGAAAGAAATCTGCATAGTGTCCCTTTCCTTAGAAAGAAATCTGCATTTGCATTATAATAACCATAGTTTCTACTTCTATTTGGTTTCACTATAATACTAAGGATTCTTAGGTTCATGTTCTGTTTTTTAAATAAACCATCATGAAGCAAGAGAGACAGAGACAGAGACAGAGAGAAAGAGAGAGAGAGAGAGAGAGACAGAGGGAGTTACACAGAGGTGGTATTCAGCAGGTTTTGACCAGTTCTGGAGAACCGGTAGTGGAAATTTTGAGTAGTTCAGAGAACCAGTAAATACCACCTCTGACTGGCCCCACCCCCATCTATTCTCTGCCTCCCGAGTCCCAGCTGATTGGGAGGAAATGGGGATTTTGCAGTTGTTAGATATTAGCATATATCGTAGTAAGTCTCCCCTCTGGTCCGCTGCTACAGCGGGAAACAGGTATCGTTCTGATTGGTCGAGGGGCGTACCCGATCCCTATAAAAGGGGAACCCTCCGACCACAGGGGAAGCTGGATCATTACTACTACTAATAAAGAGCTGTTAAGTCACTACGTGTCCGCAGTCTGTCTCTCGTTGCCCAGATCTAACATTGGCGATGAAGGTGGGATCGAGGGGCAGATAGGACGAAGAACGCTACCTCCAGAATCTCCGGATTTGATCCAGCCCAGGAATTCGGCAGAAATTCCGGCAGCCATCTCAGATCACCGCAGCGCGGCAATTTCAAACAGAGAAGATGGCGATGCATGCTCCCCCCGCTCCTTTCGACCCAGCAAACGACGAATGGGAAGCCTTCATGATTCGTTTCGAGTGTTTCCTCGAAGCGAACGAATACACGGGGATCACCGACGCGAGGAAGAAAAACATCTTCCTCGGCTACTGTGGAAAGGAAGTTTTCAATACGGCCAGAGACCTCACCGCGCCTACTCCAATACAGGCAGTATCGTGGACGGCGTTGCAACAGGCCTTGCAAACTCATTACGCGCCAAAACCTTCCCGCCATGTCTGCCGCAAGGAATTCAACATGAGGAACCAGAAGGCGGGAGAATCCATCAATCAATACGTTGCAGCCCTACGAAAGGCAGCAACTCACTGCGAGTACAGGGATCTGGACGAGCACATCTTAGCGCAGCTCATCTGTGGGTTAAGAGACATTTCTCTACAAAAGAAGCTGTTGGCAAACCCGAATTTAACCCTACAGATAGCGCTGAACGAAGCAAGAGCGTCAGAGTCAGCAGAGAACTCATCGGTGACCATACAACGAGGGGCCAACGTAAACCAGCCAGCACCGAGGCAAACCAGAGTACACTACGAGGACACAAGCCCCGACTACGAGAATCCCGAGTTCGAGGACAGTCACATGATGCGGAGCAGTCACATGAGGCCTGGGGGGAGACCCGGATCCCGTTTGCCGCCCTGCGCAAGTTGCGGAGGGAATCACCCCAGGTCTACTTGTAGGTTCAGGAACGTTGTTTGTTCGCACTGCAACAAACTTGGGCACATCGCACGAGTGTGCCGGAGCGGAGTCCCTGCCTCATGGCAGCCACCTATGTACCGCCAACAGAAGCCCAACCCAGGGGCTTGGCGAAATCAGAAAGGGCGCCCAGAGAGAAATCCACAAGTGTATACCCAGAGAGAAAATTCCCAAAGAGCTGAGCGAGCGTATCCCCAGAGAGATTACTCACAAGGAGCTGAGCGAGCGTATCCCCAGAGAGAATACACACAAAGAGCTGAAAGAGCGTTCTATCAAGACGCTCAACGAGAGTATTTTCAGGATGTAGACGATGAGATAGAGTTGACCCAGAGAGAGGAGTTGCGAACGTATCTCACCACAATACATCAGGTCCGCCCTAAGCGACCAAAAAGGCTGAGAGTCACAGTCCTCTTGGAGGGCTCACCCTGCGAGCTAGAAGTTGACACTGGATCAACCCTGACGATTATTTCATGGGCATCCATGAAACAGGCTATCCCTAGCCTCAGAAAGAGCCAACTCCGCGCTCCAGACGTCCTACTGCGCGACTACCAGGGGAACCAAGTCCCCATCGTGGGCCAAGGCACATTCCACATCCGTTTCAAGGACATCGAAGCACAGCTGCCCGTGACCATCGCCAGCGCACCATTACAGAACCTTCTGGGGCTTGATTGGTTTGAAGCCTTGGGGTTAGAAGTCACCGGAATCAACGCCGTGAGAAACAGCAGCGCTGATCAGATTTTTAAGGAGTTCGAGGACGTGTTCAGCCCCGGTCTTGGTAAGTATGTGGGTAAACCAATATCATTCAATTTAGACCCCAAAGTGGCGCCGATCCGACTTAAACCGAGACGAGTGCCTTTTGCACTCCGCCCAAAAATAGATAAGGAAATAGATAAGTTAGTGGAGCAAGGAATCCTTGAGCCGGTGGATCACGCGCATTGGGAAACACCCATCGTGACCCCAGTCAAACCAGACGGATCAGTCCGCATCTGCGCGGACTATAAATGCACAATTAATGTCGCGCTACAACAGAGCGCATATCCTGTGCCTGTAGTACAGCACTTATTGCACTCGTTGGGGCCAGGAAAGGTATTTGCTAAGTTAGACATGGCACAAGCTTACCAGCAACTGCCAGTTGATAGCGCCACAGCGTAGGCCCAAACTATAGTGACGCATAGAGGAGCATTCAAATGCAACCGGCTACAATTCGGTGTGAGCATTGCCCCAGGATTGTTCCAGAGCGTCATGGAACGACTTTTGCAAGGGATACCGGGAGTCGTCCCCTATTTTGACGACATCTTGGTGTCCGCTGCAAACGAGGAGCAATTAAATAAAAGAGTCAGAACTGTTTTGGCCAGAATCAGAGAAAAGGGTCTCCGCCTTAAAAAGGAAAAATGCCAAATCAACGTGCCTAGCGTAGAATTCCTGGGTTATAGAATCGATGGTCAGGGAATACACCCCACTTCAAAGAAAATTAAGGCGATCCAGGACGCCCCCACACCACGAAATCAGACCGAGTTGCAGGCTTTCCTCGGATTACTTAATTTCTACAGCGTTTTTCTGAGGCAGAAGGCGACCGTTGCTGAGCCACTACACCGTCTACTCCAGAGGAACGCACCATGGAAATGGGGACGAGCCGAAGCTGCAGCTTTTGCCGGGGTAAAGCGCCTGCTCACCACTGACTCACTGCTTGTCCAATACAGCCAGACCCTACCGCTGGTATTGACCTGCGACGCATCACCCTTCGGAGTTGGAGCAGTCCTCAGCCACATGATGCCCGACGGAAAAGAAGCACCCATCGCCTTCTACTCCAGAACTCTTTCATCGGCCGAAAGGAATTACAGCCAAATGGACCGGGAAGCGCTGGCTGCTGTAGCTGGAGTAAAGCGTTTCCACGAATACCTCTACGGCCGCGATTTTGAACTAATTACAGATCACAAACCGTTGTTGGGACTTTTGGTGGGAAACCGCCCCACCCCGATCTCCCTTTCTCCACGCATGACCAGGTGGACTGTTTTCCTGGCTGCGTATTCATACAAATTGATTCATCGACCGGGCTCCACTCTAGGACACGCAGACGCACTCAGCCGTTGCCCATTACCTAACATTCTGCCAGACCCCACTCCAGAAGTACCGGTATTACTCATTGACTGTTTGGACTCGGGACCGGTTTCTTCATACGACGTTGCAAGATTCTCCTCTAAAGGCAATGTAATAAAGCAAGTTCAAACTTGGGTTTGGAGGGGGTGGCCAAAAGGAAATGTGGGCCCGGAATTCAAAATGTTTTGGTCAAAACGGGACGAACTCTCAGTGTTACAAGGTTGTTTATTGTGGGGGGATCGAGTTGTTATTCCGTATGTTTTACGTAGAAATGTATTAGAGGCTTTACATGTGGGTCATCCGGGGATCGTTAGAATGAAGGCGTTAGCAAGAAGTTACGTTTGGTGGCCAAACATGGACAAAGAAATAGAAGAGTGGGTGGCCACTTGCGACCCATGCCAGGAATCGAGACCAGCACCCCCGGAAGCGCCCGCAACAGAATGGGAGAAACCTAAAGCACCCTGGTCGCGAATACACATCGATTTCGCAGGGCCATTCCAAGGTCAGACTTTCCTTATAGTTGTGGATGCATACTCTAAATGGCTAGATGTAGTCCTAATGACTTCAACCACGGCAGAGGCAGTCATTAAGGTTCTACGGCGACTTTTCGCCACTCATGGCCTCCCCGACCTCCTAGTCTCCGATAACGGGCCCCAATTCACGGCCATGCATTTCGAAACGTTTTTAGCAGGTCAGGGAATTCGGCATGCCCTCGTCGCACCATTCCATCCGGCATCAAACGGACAGGCGGAGAGAATGGTGCGATTCGCAAAAGAGGCCCTCGCTAGGATAGGTCCAGGTGATTGGCAAACACGCATTGACCATTACCTCCTAATTCAGCATATTACCCCAAGCGCAACGACGGGTAGGAGTCCTGCTGAACTACTCATGGGCCGCCGTCTACGGTCTCACCTGGACCGTCTTCACCCAAATTACTCTGCCACAGCTCCCCCAGACTCCACAAGTAAAATTCGGTCTTTCAGCGTAGGGGATTCAGTATACGCCCACAACTATGCAGGGGGAACATTGTGGATGCCGGCAAAGGTCATTGGCATCACGGGTCCACGATCGTATTTGCTAGAACTAGAAGATGGGCGGAACTGGAAAAGCCACATCGATCAACTTCGGGGTCGCCTAGCACACTCAGACCTTCGAAACGAAGACGAGAGTTCCCTGCCTACAGAAAGTCAACCACGCGAGAGCCCCATCATAGAAAACTACGACACCTGCGAACCAAGCTTGGAACAAGAAAACACGCACGAAGCAGAGCAAACCCCAGACAACGCAACCGAGCAGACTCCAGAACGCCCTAGCAACAAAGGCACAAAAACCACCGAACGTGAAACAGGAAAAACACCCGATCCTGCAACCACTTCTAATCAACCCAAACTACGACGCTCCTCCCGAGCAAGACAAACACCCACATACCTAAAAGACTATGTTACATACCGCAATGTTCCATCTAGGAGGGGAGGGGTGTTAGATATTAGCATATATCGTAGTAAGTCTCCCCTCTGGTCCGCTGCTACAGCGGGAAACAGGTATCGTTCTGATTGGTCGAGGGGCGTACCCGATCCCTATAAAAGGGGAACCCTCCGACCACAGGGGAAGCTGGATCATTACTACTACTAATAAAGAGCTGTTAAGTCACTACGTGTCCGCAGTCTGTCTCTCGTTGCCCAGATCTAACAGCAGTAATCTTCCTCTGGAGTGGGAAGAGAGTGGAGATTTTACAGTATCCTTCCCCTGCCACGCCCACCAAGCCACACCCACAGAACCAGTAGTTAAAAAAATTGAATCCCACTACTGGTGTTACATGATAGTATATCATAGACATACAAATAAAGTAGCACAAAATAATGTTGCATGATAAAGGACCAATAAAAATAGTTCTTCAATGTGATGAGCCCTGTTGTAAGAAAATATGTTCTCTTTTTCTTCCCACTGAAAAAATTCCCAATAGAAAAATTGTCCACCCATAATTTAGATGATGGATTTTGAGAAGATATTTGCTCATAGCTATAAAAAAATTTTTTAACTTGAAATACAAAAAAGATACAAAAAGAAAATTGCAACATTGTAATAATAACACTGCTGCTCGGAGGCTAGAAGTTTGTGTATTGGAAATGAAACACTTTTATTTTCTCTCACTGATTATCCTGGCTTGGCACTTCAAGGTCTTACTGTTTGTTTATAGAGAATGATAAGAAGGAAAGCACACAGATGTTCCTTTGAAGTATATTTTTAACCAGAGAAAGGTGAAAATGAAATGATTATTGTGAATTGATGCTTAATCTTTGTTAAAACCTTCTAAACTAGAACAGCAGTGTTTGTTAGCTGGAGATAATGGCACAATTTCAACAGCAGAAAGAAGTTTTAAGTCTACAAAAGATATTCTCAGAAATACAGAAATTATCAAATACATGTGCGAGGATAGAGAAGAAGTTGGGTGACTTAGTGCATTTAACAGCAAAATATGACGGTGAAGTTGAAGATGTTCATAAAATGGAAAAAGTGGAGGCTAAAATCCAAAAAGCGAAGAGGAAAATGAATACAAAGAAATTAAAATTGCTGATATTTATGGTGATTGGTTTGTTTCTGAAAATGGAAAGAGTGGAATATTGAAAGAGGAATTAAATGGAGGGGAAACCTACCCCAGATGGCAAGATACAGAAGAAGAAGAAACAAAAGAATTTATAGATTTAAAGAGAGAAATCTTATTAGCAATAGTTTTGATAACACCACCGACAATTTAAGATGATTAAGGAAACAGAAGAAGGGCATCGAAATTACATGAGAGATTTTATAAGCAAAGAGTTGCTAAGAGGAATCCATACAAAGTTGATTAAGGAGATGATTAGAGGACTGACACCACAAATGGCAGAAGATATGAGACTGTTTTGCTATTGGAAAGATACAGGTTGATAGATGGAAGAGTATAATTTAAAAATAATTAAACTTGGTGAAATTTAGTGATAATAGATATAGTTAAATAAATAATTGATAATGATAATAATGTATACAATGTGTAGTGTCATGATAAGCCATAATGGGATATGAATATTGAATGGTACCCATGAAAGGAAGATTAGAAATTCTTTTGGATTTTATATAAAGGTTAATAAAAAAGAACTAAGTTAGATATAGTTAAATTTTGAATATTAGGGGGGAAATGTTATGATACATGATATAGTTAAATAAAGGAGGGATAATGATAACAACGTATATATAGGTATGGGTACAACATAAGGAAATTGGATGTAAATTGTAAACAATCATTTGGAAAGAAGGATTAGAAATTTTTGTTATTAAATATTATGGATGTTTAGCTAGAATAGGACATAAGGATCAGTATTATTGGAAGATTTTAGAAATAGTAAATGAAATGCCAGTATGTGGTTATGTATTAAATCTTGGTATATTTGATGATGAAGGACGTTTAATAAATTATAGTCAAATGACAATGGAGGTATGATGATGGTAACATGTATAAATATCTGAGTTGAAATTCTTGAGTTAATATGAATTATGTTTATTGACTGTGGAAGAGATGCACGAAAGACTTTTTGTAACCAACTGATACATTTTCTACAGTATGTAATGGAGGATATGCTGTGTTTGTTTTCAAAATTTAAAAAAACCAACTTTTTATAAAAAAAAAAACTACAACGAGGAACTTTGTCTGAAGGACATATTTTAGGCAAGCAAAATTTGGAGAGAGGATGCATCAGATAAAATAACAATCCACCATTATCTCACCAGGTGTATTTTCAGATGTATTCATTTAAAATTGTGAAATGGAGATGGAGAGAAATAGTCTAGTTGCTTGGAATAAAATCTAGGCATGTACATTAACCAGTCATGCAATCAAAGGTAGAATTCTGCCGATTCGCCTGAACCAATAGTGGAAATCACGGGTGGACCCTCCCACTGACCCTGGCTCTTTGCCATCCCATTTAGGCATGTTTTCAAGCCAAAGCGCATGCACAGAAGGCTGAGCGCATGTGCGGACAGGGAGCGTGCAAGTGAAGTGTGTGCACATGTGCTCACATTTGCGAACCAGTAGGGAAGGTCAGTGAATACCACCCCTGCATGCAATGTGTTCTATCATGGGAAAAGCTATTCCACTTCTGCAACACATGTGAGCTACATTTACTACTAAACCTATGAGATGGCCCCACCATCACATCCACACATGTGGAACGGCTTGAAGTGACCTCATAAAAAGACAATCACAGCAAGCTGAATTGACCTTGGGGGGAAAAAACAGCCAGGAACCTGTTGCCCTGCAAATCAAATTGTTTCTGATCATATCTCAGAGGCAGCACAGCTGTTGTGTGAACCTAGTAGAAAGGGATAAATAATAATGTGAGCCAGATGGGTATATCAAAAACATCCCAATGCTATGCTGTAATTAACACCGTGCTTTGGCCACAACAAGTGGTAGTTAAGTAATCTAATAAACTAATCAGCATAGGGTGTAATGAATCTGGACTTTCCCCAAAGGCGCCTAACCATGGCATGGAGATGCCCAGAAAACATCTTTTTCTGTCATATCCTCACAGCTTTGCCTGCATCTCATCTCCAGCACATGTGTGAGACAGGCTTAAGTCACCCTTAGTCATAACATAGTAAATTTTGTTTCCTGTTTTCCCCCCTACACAATGTTAAGGTACTATCATCGTGCTTCAAATCTGTTAGGGTTTGACAATCACTCTTTTGAAAAGAAGTCAGAGGATTCCAATGGTTAGGAAAACAGGCACTGAGATGGGTAGTAATTGGCAATGAGAGAGCAAATGTCATGCTAGTGTAGTTTTCTGTTGAGTCAAGGTTGGGTGGAGAATGCTACAATGCAATCGTCCCCTATGATTTACTTGCATTTATACAGCTGGAGAAATGGACATACCAGAGTGGTGTTATGTTTGCAGGAATCCTAGCGTTTCATGAATAAGCAAACACATCTTCTCGTTCAAACATCATCTGAATGATGATTTCTGCCAAAATGTCATTATGTAACTTGCAGAACTGGCTTAAACGTTTACAGTATTTGTTTTAATTTTGTCAATAGCCGTGGAATCTGTTGAAGGAGAAGTGGAACCTTTTTTTTTTTCCCAGGGTTTACTTTATAATTCAGTTCTAATTGTAAAGTAAACCCAGACAAAAGTAGATTCAAATTCTAAATGATCACAGTTGTGACCTTTCTCCTAATATTTCTAGGTAAAGGAAAAGGTTTCCTTCGCACATATAGGCTAGTTGTTCCCGACTCTAGGGAGTGGTGCTCATCTCCGTTTCACAGCTGAAGAGCCAGCACTGTCCGAAGACGTCTCCATGGTCATGTGGCTGGCACGATTAAAGCTGAAAGCCAATGGAACACTGTTACTTTCTCACCAAAGGTGGTTCCTGTTTTTCTACTTACACGTTTACATGCATTCGAACTGCTAGGTTGGCAGAAGCTGGGACAAGTAATGGGAGCTCACTCTGTTACGTGGTGCTAGGGATTCGAACTGCTGAACTGCCGACCTTTCTGAATGATAAGCTCATCGTCTTAGCCACTGAGCCACCGCATCCCTTCTAGCTCTCTTTAAAACATGACTGAATGAACAGAAGGGAGTGGGGGTTGCTTTAGAACTTAAATGTACAATGATGATTTGAATGAGCTCCATGGATGAGGAGAAATGAGGATGACTTATATTAAACTTCAAACATAAATTATCACACAATCTTTTTTAAAAATATTGTTTGGAACAAATAATCATGGTAAGGAAGGCATATTGATATTTATTCTAAGGTCACATGTGATTTCTGAAACTTTTAACTCAACTTTGCAGGATATGTTATCGCTCTATACAAGTTTACTTCTTGTAGCAAGACTAGACTGGAGGTTTTATCTTCCCTTTCAATAATGGAAATAGGACAATGGTTTCCAGAACATCTGAAGGCACCAAGCTATCTCAGATAGTGACAATATATACATTACAGGGGTGGGTTCCGGCCGCCATTACTATAGGTTCGGTGCCTGAAAAATTGTGTGTGCGCATGTGCTTTTGCACTTAAAATGATCTGCGCATGCACACAACATTTAAACAGGAATAAAAAATACATTTTTCCAATGTAGATTGTTCTGAGCATGTGCAGAACAGAAAATCCACATGGCGCCACTGAGGATAGAACCAGTATGGTCATGTGTCCGCCGGAGTTACTACCTTTTTGACCAAACCAGACCGAATAGGTAAGAACCCACTTCTGATACAATATCCATCACTTTCTCATTTTTCCTTCCTCTTCACACCAGAGGTGGTATTCAGCAGGTTCTGACAGTTTCTGAAGAACCGGTAGCAGACATTTTGAGTAGTTTGGAGAACCAGTAAATTCCACATCTGACCAGCCCCTCCGTCATCTATTCTCTGCCTCCTGAGTCCCAGCTGATCGGGTGGGAATGGGGATTTTGCAGTAACTTTCCCTTGGTATGGGGAGGGAATGGAGATTTTACAGTATCCTTCCCCTGCCACGCCCACCAAACCACACCCACAAGCATGCCACACCCAACAAGCCATGCCCACAGAACCGGTAGTAAGAATTTCTGGATCCCACCACTATCTCACACTGCCATCTAAAGATGCTTCCCCTCTCTGCCTAATGGTATGGATGACACTGATCTGGTGATAGAAGTTATTCGTATTCATATTCATGAAGTATCTAAAGGAGTAAGAAATAGCTAATTCAGCTGGCCAGGTCAACTTAACATTAAGTTAACTATATGTGAGTTGCTTCCTAATAAGAGACATTGCACATATTATTAAAGCTAATATAGACTGCAGTCAATGGTATGTATTCCAGCTTTTTCTGTGTGGGTGCAAAGACAGATGGAATCCATTCTCTGTTCAGATTGCCAGTAGTAAAATCTGCATTGGAAAGGAAATATGATTATTTTGTTTGAAAGTGTTTTTTTTCCTCAGCTTAATTTATTTCAAAAGCCTGCATTAGACATAGCCCTTAAATTGATTTAAACTATTATGTAGAAGGTTTTAAAAATAATTTTAGCATAGGAATGACTTGATAATACCCTTACAAATGTTGGTAAAAACATTTTTTCTCAGCACAGATGCTTAGACTGTTAGCCTTCAGAAATTTTCAGAACAACCATAATTTTCTAACAAATGAAAAATTGTGTCTGTAAGGACCTGGCTTGCCCTCCCTTCAAAAAAGCATAGATTCTTGAAAACCTGGTATTTCAAAAGGAATCCTTTTTATTGAAAAGGGGTGAATGCAAGTCAACATTCAAAGCAGGCTCTGGGACCTGAAAGCTATACAATCCATGATAAAGGAACTTAGGAACCCCTCTCAATGTGGATTCTCACCAATCTACAGATGTGAAGATGTTTTTGTACCGGCTTCTCTGAGAAGCAGATAAGCAGGGATTCCCAGGATCAACTTCCTGAGTTGCCATCCACATGGCTCCCCCACTTGCATCCTCCAAGAGGTGAGGATTTTCCAGACCAGGCCACAGTTATAAATCAGGCGAAAAGTTATGCAAACAGGCAAGGCAAAACCTAGGATACTTAGGATACATAGAAAAAAAGAGAAAGAACAAAATGTATCAAATTATTATTATTATTATTATTATTATTATTATTATTATTATTATTATTATTATTATTATTTATTAGCGCTTATAGACCGCCCCCTCTCCCAAAAGGGACTCGGGGCGGTGTACAGTCCGTATCAAAAATACAACAGATTAAAATTATTAAATAAATAGATACATATATACATATATGTGTATGTGAGGAGGATAAAAAGATATGCCAAACTGTACAGCTAAATAAATAAATCAGAATATACAAAATTTAAAAACCCAATATCCTGTACGATTAAATTTAAAAGAGACAATCCCTCTAAAAACCAATAAAAATGTGTATGCCAGGAGGAAAACGTTATAATTATGCCAGACCAGCCAGTTGGAACAGGTGAGTCTTCAGTTTCTGTCGGAAGGAGCGGAGGTCAGTAGTGGTCCTAATGTCGGGGGGGAGGTCATTCCAGAGGGTTGGGCCCATCACAGAGAAGGCCCTACTCCTCGGTATCGCCCGTTGGCATTGCCTAGTGGACGGCACCAGGAGAAGCCCCTCCCTGTGAGAGCGAATTGGCCGCAGAGATGTGTGTGGGAGGATGCGATCCCGCAGGTAGCTAGGCCCTATGCCATGGAGCGCTTTAAAGATGGTAACCAGAACCTTGAAACGTACCCGAAAGACCACAGGCAGCCAGTGCAGCTCGCGCAGGAGAGGTGTTACGTGGGAGTACCTAGTACTCCCCATGACTACCCGCGCGGCTGCGTTCTGAACTAGCTGCAGTCTTCGGGCGCGTCCCAAGGGAAGCCCCATGTAGAGAGCATTACAGTAGTCCACGCGAGACGTCACCAGTGCATGAGTGACCGTGCGTAGGGCATCCCGGTCCAGAAGGGGGCGCAATTGGCGCACCAGGCGAACCTGGTGGAACGCCCCCCTTGCCACGGCTGCCACATGGTCATCCATTGACAGCCGGGCATCTAGGAGGACGCCCAAATTGTGCGCCCGTTCCACAGGGGGCAGTTGTTCGCCCCCTATGGCCAGTGATGGAATCAGCTGGCTGAACCGAGGTGCCGGTAGCCACAGCCACTCGGTCTTGGAGGGGTTGAGTTTGAGTCTGTTGTCCCCCATCCAGACCCCGACGGCTTCCAAACACCAGGACATCACTTCGACAGCCTCGCTGGGGTGGCCTGGGGTTGAGATGTACAACTGAGTATCGTCAGCGTACAGATGGTACTCAACCCCAAAGCCACGGATGATCTCACCCAGCGGCTTCACATATGCGTTGAACAAAAGGGGCGAGAGGACCGACCCTTGCGGCACCCCACAAGAGAGTGGCCTCAGGGTCGACCTCTGCCCCCCAGTCAACACACATTGCATCCGGCCGGAGAGGTAGGAGCCGAACCACCGTAAAACGGTGCCTCCAACTCCCATCCTCTCCAGCCGGCGCAATAGGATACCATGGTCGATGGTATCAAAAGCCGCTGAGAGGTCTAATAGGACCAGGATAGAGGAACAACCCCTATCTCTGGCCCTCCAGAGATCATCAACCAACGCGACCAAGGCTGTCTCTGTGCTGTGCCCGGGTCGGAAGCCGGACTGGCGTGGGTCTAGATATACGGATTCATCAAGGCGACGTGGAAATTGCTGCGCCACCACATTCTCAACAACCTTCGCTAAAAAGGGGAGGTTGGAGACTGGACGATAATTAGCTAGCTCCGTTGGGTCAAGTGAAGGCCCCTTGAGTAGGGGCCTCACCACCGCCTCTTTCAAGGCAGTCGGTAAGGAACCCTCACCCAATGAGGCGTTCACCAGGCCCAGGAGCCAGCCTCGTGTCACCTCCCAGGATGCCAGTACCAACCAGGAGGGACACGGGTCCATTGAACATGTGGTGGGTCGCAGCCGTCCACGCAACCCGTCTAAATCCTCGGGGGCAACAGAGTCAAACTCCTCCCAGAGTGGACTCACAAGACTCACTGTTGACGGCTCGTCCGGCCCACTGGGGGGGGCCCATCCGCTCCGGATCTGAGCGACTTTATCCTGCAGATATTCCCCAAACTCCTCTGCTCTTCCCTGCAAGGGTGCCCCTCGCGTCTCCTGTGACAAGAGAGAGCGGGTCACCCTAAACAGGGCGGCAGGGCGGTTATCCGCGGACGCAATGAGAGCGGCACAATGTCTACGTTTGGCCGCTCTCAATGCCACAAGGTAGGTCCGTAAATAGGCTCTTACCTGTGTTCGGTCAGACTCGGAGCGTGAGGACCTCCACCTGCTCTCTAGACATCTCCTATGGTGCTTCATCACCCTTAGCTCCTCGGTGTACCAGGGAGCCCGGGTGGGTCGCTGCCGTAGGAGAGGTCGCAAATGCGCAACCCGGTCCAAGGCCCCCGCCGTCGCCCTATTCCAGGCGTCGACTAGGTCCTCCGACCGAGTGCGGGTCAGGGCTACAGGTAGTGGCCCAAGCTCCGTCTGGAACCTATCCGGTTCCATCAAGTGCTTGGGGCGGTACCAGCTTGAGCAAACTGGCTCCGCCTCCTCGCGGTGGAGGGTAGCACCAGGGAAGTCCAGCCGGAGACATGAGTGATCTGACCATGACAGGGGAGTATCCACACACACCCCTCTTTGTCCACTGAAGAATGGCAGATACACGGATCTGACGGTGTCCTTGTGTGTGGGGCGGGAGAAGAGAAGTCTAAAAAGCTATTTTTTTCTGGAAAAGGTAGGCATTAATACAGGCCAGGTGACAAATTACTTAATCAAATTTCAAGAACTTGAGTGCTTAAACAAAATTCCAGTTTTCCCTTCCATTCTTGTAGTCTCAGAGTATGCATTACATTTGCACATCGGGTAAGATTTGGATAGTCATCAAAAAGAGCCAATTTCTTATTCTTAATATGTGAAAGAGAAATAATATTTTTTAGGGAAAGCAAAAAGGAAATGATATTATTCCTGAATCTCAAAAAAAAAAATGCCTGGTCTACAGTACAAAATCTCATTTTATTTCCATCTACATCAGTGGTTCTCAACCTGTGGGTCGGGACCCCTTTGGGGGTCGAACAACCCTTTCACAGGGGTTGGCTAAGACCATTGGAAAACACATATTTTTGAAAAAAAATATGGAAAACATAAAATAATCTTATGGTTGGGGGTCACCACAACATAGGAACTGTATTAAAGGGCCGCAGCATTAGGAAGGTTGAGACCCACTGATCTACATGATAACTAGGCCCAGAGAGAAATAAACTTTGATTGTAGCTGCTCTTTTTACTATCATATTTAAATAACACGCTGATAAACATGCACACAACACAAACTGATACATTATTAGGAAGCAGAGCTGCAGAATTTACCATTAAAGTGTTGCATATCAGCTAATAAAATGCTAGCAGACAAAGAACTCAAACTTCCAAGACTCCTTTCACCCTATCAAAATGTAAAAGGATGAGGAAAATTAATGCAACAGATATTTCAGAAGTGGTAACTGGACCTATATTAGATTTAATGCACTATTAGTTCAAACCATATGGATGAGAATACACTACTGCATTTCTGATCATCCTCTTTCGTGCATCCTCTGCTGACTGAGAACGTTGATCATGTAGAAATCCAAAGAATGCTAAATTTGGGCAAGGTTAGTATAACATCCATAGAAAGCAAACTATTTTTTAAAAGAGAAATGCATTGTACACTTTAGAGCACAGGTCCTCAACCTCTCGCCCAGCTGTTCGCAACTGGGCTGCGGAAATGGTGGTTGAGCATGCATGGATGCACATCCCCACTTGCACAAATACAAGGTGAGTGAGCAAATTGAGCTGCGTGCATACGCCTGCTGGCTGCTTGCACTAAACCATCCAGTCTGTCCACAAAACCAGAAAGGTTTGGGAACTCTGCTTTAGAGTGTTGGGTGTTATCTATTGTACATCTCTTTAATGAGATAGCATTTAATAAGGAGTCTTATGATTCTTTTCATAATGGTTTTTGCCTCCTTTGCATAAGGAGGACTCAATTTACTTTGTGTGCAATGAACGCACAAATGCAAACATTTCACTTTTTATTTGGTGCCGATAAGCAGCACACTTTTTCATGAAATGACTGATTTGAACATCTGTACTTGGGCCCAAGGTGGCGCAGTGGTTGGAGTGCAGTACTGCAGGCTACTTCAGCTGACTGCTAGCTGCAATTCAGCAGTTCAAATCCCACCAGGCTCAAGGTTGACTCAGCCTTCCATCCTTCCGAGGTGGGGTCTCAAAACAAGTGCAGCTGGAAAGCCAGACTCCATTTCCTTTAGCATATGGAGAAGGCAAAAACACAAAGAAGAATCCATCTTAATCTGTGGCACATGATCATCCAAGGACAAACTCACATCAAACACACAGAGCATTGCTGGTGAGATTTAAATTGCTTGTATTTATTCATTGTTATGTTCAGCAGTAATTTAGTACTATCTATCTTGTATTTAGTTCTCATTGTATATGTCTCTATTTTCCACAGTTTCACCATATCCTGTTCTTTCAATAAAACACCCAGATCTCCGCACCCGGCCTGTTTTATTGGAGGAGAGGTGAGTTTAGCTTCATGTCGAGCTGCACACAGACTAACACGTAGCGAGGACAGAACAGCCTTCAAAGAAAAACAAGAAAGTTCCAGTTGCCTCTTGAAAAAAGCACCTTTGGGACAACCATGTCCTGGATGACTGAGAATCTCCATTGACAATAAAATAATCAGTGGCCAAGACACACCATCCTTAGGCATCCTAGAAGTTGTATGGCAGAGAAGATTTCCAAATGTTAGGAGTATGCAACACTGAAAAGTTTTGCTCTGAGCGTAGAAGAAAACAGCTACACTGCAAACTCAAACTGTTCTGGACAAGCTACGTCCCTTGGAACAAAAGTTGAAGCATCTTCAGCACCTCATTCTGACCTTAGAATACAGCTCTGAAAAGAGGCAGTTTTGTTTCAGGCTTGAGGTACTCAAAGCAGCTGAGCACTCAAGGCCCAAATGGTCTGCTTTGAGGGTGAAATTGCTTTTTATGTCCAGAACACTCTGTGCACTCTGTTGAAATGACCAAGTTTTGTTTGAGTCCTGACCTGGAAACAAAACCATTGGATCACACCTGGCTCTCTTTCTTTCCTTGTTTTCCACTTCAAGGATAAAATGCTTGAAAGGCCTGCTTCCTTGTTAAAAACATTTCAAAGTCAAGATGTTTTCACATTTTTCTCAAACACTGGGTCTTCATGAGCATGCTTTGCTGTTCTTCCTTTAAGAGTATGTGGAAAATGGGAGGACTCTTAGCACAGCGACTTCAGGCTGCGTGTTTGATTCTTGGATAACTTTATTTTACACATTGATTTATTTTATTTTATTTATTTGTTTTGTCAAGCATGTATTAGACAACCTATATATGTATAAATATGATTTTGGAAACATGAAATGGATACGAATAAAAAGAAACATTAGGACAAGGACAGTAAGGCACGTTGGTGCGCTTATGCATGACCCTTACAGACCTCTTAGGAATGGGGTGAGGTCAACAGTAGAAAGTCTAAGTTTAAAGTTTGGGGGGTTTGGAGAAGAAACCACAGAGTCAGGTAGAGCATTCTAGGCATTGACCACTCTGTTGTAGAAATCGTATTTTCTGCAGTCAAGTTTGGAGCAGTTTGCCTTAAGTTTGTATCTATTGTGTGCTCGTGTTTTGTTGTGGTTGAAGTTGAAATAGTCATTGACAGGTAGGACATTGTAGTGGATAATTTTATGTACTATGCTTAGGTCAGACTGAAGCAGAGGTGGATTCCTACTGGTTCAGACCGGTTCGGCCGAGTAGGTAGTAACTCAGCCAGCCACGCTCCCAAACTGGTTCTATCGGCAGCGCCGTAAACACTGCCATCTTGTTTTTTGTTTCTGCGCATGCACAGAAACATTTTTTTAACTACTGCAAAGCAAGAACGCACCTGAAGTGCATCCCTGACCAAACCAGGAGTAGAAGAAGCCGGAACCCACCCCTGGACTGAAGGCGGCGTAGTTCTAAGTTGTCTAAGCCCAAAATTTCAAGTCTGATGGCATAAGGTATTCTGTTGCTAGCAGAGGAGCAGAGGACTCTTCTTGTGTAGTATTTCTGGACTCGCTCGATTGTATTAATGTCAGATATGCAGTGCAGGTTCCAGACAGATGAGCTGTATTCAAGAATTAGTCTAGCAAATGTTTTATATGCTCTGGTTAGCAGTACTATATTACCAGAGAAGAAGCTACACAAGATTAGTTAACAACTCTTAATGCCTTTTTGTCAATGTTATCACAGTGGGCTCTGGTCCTTAGATCACTAGATATGATTACTCCAAGGTCCTTGACAGAGTGAGAATCGCCTACAAGGTAGTGTCCACCTAGCTTGTGTTTTGCATTCTGATTTTTTTTTGCCAATGTGTAAGACAGAGCATTTGTTGGTTGAGATTTGAAGTTGCCAATTGTTTGACCATTCTGACACACAGTCAAGTTCTTTTTGAAGGATAGCAGCATTGCTGGTGGGGTTAAATAGTTTTACTTCATCAGCGAAGAGAACGCAGTTGCTTGCAATATGATCACAAATTTATGTAAAGTATAAAGAGTGCTGGTCCTGAAATGCTGCCTTGGGGGACACCGCTGTTAACAGGTGCAGGATCTGATATGGTGCTCCCTATTTTGACCGTTTGTTGCCTGTTTGACAGGAACGAGAGCTATCCAATTATGCAGGGGGTCCAGAGATGCCGTAAGATTTTAGTTTTAGAAGTAGCTTATCATGTGCCACTGAATCAAAAGCTTTACAGAAGTCTATGTAAATTGTGTCTATTGCTTTGCCTTGATCGAACTGTGTAGTCCATATGTTTTCGCAGTGTAGGAGTTATAGGGTAAGTTTTTCCTGAAATCAGATTGTATGTTAGAGAATAGGTTGATCATTTCTAAGTGGAGGGTAACGGATTGGTTTATGATTGATTCCATGACTTTGCAGGTGACGCAACATAAAGAGATTGGTCTGTAATTTGCAACTAGGTTGTGGCCTCCCTTTTTGAAGATAGGGATGACTGTGGCTAGAGACCATAGGTTTGGCAAGGAGTTAGTTCTGAAACTTTTTTCAAAGATTATGCTTAGAGGTTCTGCTATGGCAATGGAAAGCTTTTTTAAAAAGTAGGCAAATAGTCCCATCAGGTCCAATAGATACAGATGGTTTTAGGTCGCATCTAGAAGATATCCAAGGTCCCTTCCAGCTCTATTCTGAGTGAAACATCAAATTCCACTACTTTCTTGGGCACATCAGAAGCTTTTGTGTTACAATTGCAGCAGTGATAATGGCTTCCTTCTTCAACTTTTATGTATATATGTGTGTGTACCCATGTACTTGTGCATGCTTTTCAAAATAGTCTTGATTCCTGGTAACTACAAGGACAAGGACAAGGATATTTCTACATCTGTGGTTTTCCAAGTGTTCAAAGCTAAAGTGTCATTTATAATATTCCCATTTAGTTGCAGAGTTTTGATCTCTGATGGAAAAGGTTATTTCTTTGTTCCACTACTTCTGGAGCAACAGCTCCAAATATGCCCCACCAGCTCCTTTGTCCCTGCAGGCAGGCTTTCCTGTGTAGAGTATAAGAGTGTGACCTTATACTGTTATAAGTGTACATAGGGAACCAGAAGTCAAATTACGACAAGCCATTTTCTCCCAAATGGCTTGTCACAATTTTACTTCTGGTTACCTCTGCTGTCTTATTATTTAGTAGAATTGTTTTGTTGGTTCTTGACAATATGTTAGTTATATGCCCTCCTGTTAATTTTTTTTAAAAAAACTAGATCATAGTCAAATAGAAAATCTTCACTATGGATTGAGGATGGCTTCCTATTTTTATACCCTAACCATTCCCAAGTATAGAAGAGCTTTTTCCCTAGCTCGCTTCAATGTCTTGCCCTCAGCACTTCTGGATGGTCGTTACAAGAGGCTCCCGATTAATAAGCGGATGTGCCCTTGTGACAGAGCCGAGGTTGAGACAGCGGAGCATGTCCTTCTATTTTGCCCTATCTATAGCGCGGACAGATCTAGGTTACTGTCTCTTCCTGAAATCGTCCCTTCTGGACCTGATGGCTGTGATTTGTTTGTGCATTGCCTTGGGGATGTCTCCTCGTACATCACCTCTCAGGTTTCCAGGTTTTTCTTGAGAGCTGTGACCATTAGAGGAGAGAGCTGTAACCTCCCTTAGTTGGGCTTTTGGTGACTGGCTGCTGTGTCTCTTTTGTACTGTTCGTGTTTTGGTCTGTGACTGTAAATAAAGTATTATTATTATAAATGAAAATCTTTATACATCTTTCTATTGAGCAAATAGATACTCAGCACTCAATGTCTTCTGGCATAACGTATTTCCCACTTGCTCTTGATTTGTCCTTTAGCAGGACAGAATGTTTACATTTATTTGACTAATCCCATCCTTTGTTTTGCCTCCTTTTTGCTTAGTTCAATTCTTTTCAGTTAGCCTTTTCAGATTACCTTAAGGTAATCCCCTACAATAAGTTATTTTGCCTGGGAGAGAAGGATGCCTTATAATATGAGCCTTGTTTTTGTGTTTCCTTCGTGCATTTGAGAGATATTTCTGACTTAACATGAATCAAGTTGCCTAAAAGAACATTTGATTGGTGTTCAACTTTTTAAACTTAATAACTGGATCTAAGTATATTAAACTCAATCACTGAAGTTTTGGTAGCAGCTATATAAGCCTGGCTTACTGAGTAAATCCTTTTATTATCCTACTTTGTGTATTTTTTGGCAGCTTCAATGTAACACTGAACTTTTTGGCAGCAGCTATGTAACACTGAATAACTGGGCAAGTGGTATTAAAGTCAATCACCTAGTTTGGTAGCAGCTATGTAACACTGGCTAAATAAGTAAGTCCTTTACTGTCCTACTTTCACAGCAACCATGTAACACCAACATTTTTGGCCACATTTATGTAGATGTCTAACTGGACAAATCCTTATATTGTCCTACTTTGTAAGTATGTATGTGTGTACAGCTTTTTAACATGAAATATAGCGGTAGCACTTAGACTTATATAGCGCTTCACAGTGCTTTACAGTCCTCTCTAAGCAGTTTACAGGGTCAGCCTCTTGCCCCCAACAATCTGGGTCCTCATTTTATCGACATCGGAAGGATGGATGGCTGAGTCAACCTTGAGCCTTGTGAGATTCGAACTGCCAAATTGCAAGCAGCTAGCAGTGAGCAGAAGTAGCCTGCAGTACTGCATTTTAACCACTGCACCACCACGGCTCAAACAAAGTAAAGTTTTGTCCCTCATGTTTTAGCTTTTTATTGTTTACTTTTGTATTGATGTGTGTGTGTGTGTGTGTGTGTGTGTGTGAGAGAGAGAGAGAGAGAGAGAGAGAGAGAGAGAGAGAGAGAGAGAGAGAAGAGAGAGAGAGAGAGAGAGCGAGCTGTCATTTACCTTGATCCATTGCTTTGTTTCTATTAATTTAATTTGCAATAAAGCAACTGTTATAAAACAGTAGAGTTCAGGTTCTCTCTGCTATATAATTGGGCTTAGACACTATCTCTAAAGGAGTTTTTACCTTTTTTTTCAAATTGTGCTAACAGAGCCCAGTTTTAGACACACAGAAATGGTAGGTAAGTAGGCAGGCAGGCAGGCAGGCAAACAGAGGAGGGGGGCAGGCAGGCAGATACAGATCCTCTAGATAGTCTCTCCTGTTCCCCCCTCTCTCATAGGAGTTGTAGAATTAGAGGACTTGGAATAATTCATTGATCCCAATAAATTACTCAAGGACCCTTTGACTATGTCTCAGAACAATTTAATGTTTCAGATCAAAGTGGAGCAACTCAAAAGTGTTCTGAAGAGCAATTCTCTTGTATGTTCCAGCATAACTCTGGAATGCCTTGAGCAATTTCAACCAAATTTGGTACACTGATGACTTACTCTTTGGACAAAAATATTGTGGGAGGTAAGACACCCCTAACACTCCTGGGGGGCGGGCGTGTTCTGGTAAGATACAGCTTGTTGTGCCTTAAAATGGATTCTACTGTACTGCCATAAAATGGTTTCTACTGTACAGCGCAGTAGAGTTGCCATGATAACAGCTTCACAGTACTCCACAAGGGGGCTCCCTCTGGTAAGGGGGAAAATCCAACATTAGAAATTACGTTTGGTCCGGACATTTCCCCCCTATAAATAAATACCCGAGCTGTCATGATGTTAAAAAGTTTGCTAGGCCTGAACTGCCTAAACTGACATTCAAGAGTTAAACTAAGAAAGCTTTATTGCACAGGTCATAAAACAAAAAGTTCTTATCTGAAAGTGATTTATTGCGCATGCGTTTACACATTCCAGAACTAAAATTCCTTTCTTCTTTGTTTGGCTGCCAGCTTGGCAGACGTAGCTTTCATTATCAAAATGTAACCAATTAGTTATTTCTGTTTCATTTACTTTTATTATTTTATTATTAAAGTTTGTTTATTAATTAGAATATTTTTGAAGACTTTTATTTTTCTCAATATCTCAAAAGATATGCGGAAGGGAATCAGCCACGGTCCATTGATCTCAGATACCCAGGGCATTTTTTTCCCCTGACAACTTGGTTGCAGAGGTTGGCTGTAGCTGAGATGGCTACAATTTATGGCTGTATTTTCCCTTCATGCTATCTAAAGATAACCGACTAAGCCTAATTAGCAATGTCGGAGAAAAAGAAAAAAAAGAAAAGGAAAGATGGGGCGAGCACAGATGAATCAGCTTCCTCTGACAAGGAGGCCCCCTCGGACACAGAGAAGCAAGATCAAAACGTGCTTCAGGAGCAACAAAGTGCCGAGCCAAATGTGGGGGAAGGAGCTACAGGACGCGACATCCACGAAACGAGGTCAGTGGTTCCTCCTTCTAAAATATCTCCAGGAGATTATGAATTTTTGGGGGCCAAGCCAAAACTTCCCACTCTGCCAGAGCCACTCCATTCCCAGACCCTCGCAGATTATCAAACAATTGATGAATGGCAACTGCCGGCACAAAAAAAAATCCTCCCACGCAGAAAGCAGATTTTATGAAATCCCCCCAGATGATGAGCAAGAAATGCAAAGCTATCTTGATCAAATAGAACGTTTCGAAAGATATGCTAGGGAGGTGAGAGTGTGTTTTGAAGAGATAAGGTGAAGTAGGAGAAGCTCCCCCACTCCCAAAATATCTGAGGACGCCATCTTGTCTTCAAAACAACAGCCTAAGACACACCCCACAGAGTTCATTGGTCAATCAGAACAAAGAGACATGTACACGTCACCGAGGTCACGTGGTCCCTTTGAGTCAACTGAACTTCCGCATACGTATAGACGACTGCAGCCAAAAAGTGAGGCTGCACTGCCATCTGCTGGCGGAGAAAAATTATTACAGCAAAAGATGAAGCAGTTGGACCAGATTTTTAGAGATCTGTCTATGAGTTTTACAGAAGCCCAAACTTTGCCCCCAAAGGTTAAGTCTTCAACACCCCCTGGTGGCGTTGAATCCTCCCTAGATGGAAAAGGGCAAAGCCAAAGGCGAATTCGAGGAAGCCAATTTGATGTTGCCACGCAAAGGCCAATGATGCAACCCCAGCATCCCCTGGTTCAACAACCAGATTTGCAACCAGAGCAACAAATTGTTCCTCAGCAGGTATTCACAGTCACCCCCTTGACTGGTGAGTCCAAATTAAAGGAGTCAGGAGAGAATTATAAAGCCTGGGTCAGTGAAATTGCGCTCTTGCTTCGAAGAGAAGGCACACATTCCATGATTTTTAATCCTCCTCCTCCACCGTGGACGCCTGCAATGAGAGACCTCGAAAACAGAGCAATCACGACTTTACTCATGTCAATGGAAATTGAGATCCAAGGTATCTTTCCACCTGATGCAACTGCCCAAGAAATATGGGCTATTTTGGAAGATTGCTACAGGCCCGTTTCAATTGAATCTTCATGTTTGCTCATGTCTGAGTTCCATGGTTCGAAGTTGAAACCTGGTGAACGAATTGGTGGACATTTGACCAAACTGAAAAGAATGAGAAGTGAATTGAGACAAAATGGCCATGTAATCGATGATATCCAAATGATTAGCATCATCATTAACTCATTGAATTATGAATGGAAAGATGCTGTTGCAAAGATTAACTACGTGCCTATTGCTCAACACACAGTTAACCACGTTTGCAGACTTTTAGTGGAAGACGAAGCTATCAGGTTAGCTACACCACATCTGCAACGGCCTCCAGCATCAAAGGCTCCAGCCAGACGTCCCTTCCGAGGAAGAGGCTACGCTCCAAGGATGCCAAAATGCTACACCTGCAACCGTGTGGGACATGACACCCGGGATTGTCCCCAACGAGTTCCAGCTCCCGTCACGTACCAGCCCGGAGGAACAGATTCCAGAGGCAGAGGTAGAGGCGGAAGACAAGGCCGTCGTGGTCCAAGGCGTGATTCACAAGCTCCACTTGTGACACTGGCCATAACCAACGTTCCACAACCTGATCCAAAGTTCGACAGACGTCTTTTGTGGACTTTAGATAGTGGAGCAGCTGTGCACGTTACCCACAGAAGGGAACTTTTCACAGAGATGGGCGAACCAGAGCCCGAGTATCGAGAACTGTATTCCTTCACCAACCACACTTGCAAGGTTATGGGAAAAGGAACTGTTTACATTGAAGAACTCGATACACACATCCCTGATGTTTATTACATACCTTCAGCAACCAGTAATTTGCTTAGTCAAAGTCACTTGTCTAGAGATTTAAAGTTCCAGGTTCACCACCTCGAAAAAGCAAGTTACTTAGTTAAAAATGGAGATATTGTTGCTGAAACCATGCTGATTGGTGGTGTTTATTACTTAAAGCCAAAGCCTAAAGGGCAAGCACAGGCAAGTATGCAAACTCCAAAAAGGCACAACGTGAACCCAGAGAGAGTTGTCCCAGAGAGAGAAAACATTACTGTGCCAAAGGCTCCTAAAGCCAACAAACAAAGAAAACAGAAACAGATTGCTCAGAGCAAACCTGAGGGTCCTCATGAAACTGTTAATGTTGAGAATTCACTAACTGGTAAACCTTTGCATTCCAGGTGTATTCACAAGTGGCACAGAAGATTGGGGCATGCCAGTTTCCGTGTTCTTAGAAAGATGCCGGAGTTCGCAAAAGGTTTGGATCTAAAGGGGTGTAGGGTGTTTTTGGATTGTGCGGTTTGCAAAAAGGCTAAATCCAAGGCGGCTCCAATTCCAAAACACGCTACACGCCGGTCAACACGCATTTTTGATTTGGTACACACTGACATAGTGGGTCCTTTCCCACCAACACTTGGTGGCAGAAAGTATTTTTTAACAATTGTAGATAATCATTCTAGATATGGATTTGTATATCCTATGAGAGAGAAATCTGAGACCTTTCAGATCTTTAAAGACTTTGCAGCTTTTGTTTCTACACAATACCAAGTTCGCATCGCCAGAATCCAGAGTGACCGTGGTGCAGAATTCATGTCTCAGCGTTTCCAGGACTGGATGCGTAAGAATGGAATTCTTCATCAGACATCTGCTCCATATACACCGGCTCATAACGGAGTCGTAGAAAGAAGACAAGGGGTTCTACAAACCATGATGCGTTGTCTTCTAGAAGATGCCAATCTCAGTAACGCATACTGGGGTGAAGCAATCAAGTATGCAAATTACATTGTCAACCGTACTTGGAGCAGTGTAATCAATCAAACTCCTTTCTACATGCTGTATGGCTACAAGCCTGATCTCAAGAACCTCCACATTTTTGGTTCATATGCTATGGTGAACACTCCCTTAAGTCAAAGAAGAAAGGGAGGTACAGTAGCAAAGAGACTGAGATTTATGGGTATTGATGATAATTCAAAATGGTTCAAATTCATCGATACTAAACATGTGATTGTCATTTCACAATCTGCTAATTTCGAGGAAGACATTGATTGGTCCAGGATTCATTCCAATGATCCTGAAGTTTATTTTCCTAGAGATGGTGTTCCAGATGCCACGCAGCCTGATGACAATTCGCAGGCAGATATTCCTCTACCAGCTCTTCACAACCTGATGTTCCATCTTCGCAAGCCGCGGATGCTGATGCTAGCGACGAACGTGAGGACGAGGATGATGATGAAGAAGAAGAAGACTGGACTGATGTTCCTAGACGTTCCAAGAGGGCCACAAAATGAATCCCTCCACAACGTTATTCATGGCAACTGACAAAGTCACCATTACCTTTGATTTGCAACGTTACTCTTCCTCCTGAGACATTCACACAAATCAAACAGCTTCCTGATTCAGAACAAGACAAGTGGTATGATGCAATGCAGGATGAAATGGACAGTTTAAAGAAACTTAATGTATTCACACCTGCAAAACCTCCAGCAAACAAGAAAGTCATTGGTACCCGATGGGTCTACAGAATCAAGAAGAAACCGAATGGTGAGTCTTTATACAAAGCCAGACTTGTAGCTCAGGGTTTTGCTCAACGTTATCCTGAGGACTACACAAACACTTACTCACCAACAGTCAGAACTGAAAGTGTAAAAATTGCTTTAACCACTGCAACTATTCTTGGTTTAGAAGTTTTCCAATTTGATGTGGACACAGCTTATCTACATGCAGACCTAGATGAAGAGATCTACGTGAGAAGCCCTCCAGGATTCCGAAAGCAAGAAGGGGATACCTGGTTCCTGAACAAAAGTCTTTATGGTCTGAAACAGTCAGGTTTAATGTGGTATTTATGTCTTACTGACAAACTAAATTCAATGGGCTTTATTAAGTCCGAAACTGATGAATGCGTGTTCACAAAAAGATCTAACAATGCATATGAGATAATTCTTGTTTATGTTGATGATATTGTTTATATTGGTCCAAAGAAGAAAATGAGTGAGATTTTTGCCAAAAGTTTGCAGAGATACTTCACACTAAAATCTTTAGGACACATTAGCACTTATTTAGGTGTTCAAATTGAAAAGACACAGAAGGGGTTTAGTCTTTCACAAGAAGAGAAAATTGACCACATTCTACATCATTGCAACATGAAAGATGCTAGCACAACAAAGACACCCATGCAAACAGATTTTCACAACTTAACACATGAACCAAGTCCTGAGTTCGAGGATCAAACACTTTATCGTTCAGTCATTGGTTCACTATTATACATTAGTAGTTGGACCAGACCTGACATCGCACTTAGTGTTAATCTTTTATCACGACACGTAGGTAAGGCAACACAATTTCATTGGTCATGCATTAAGAAGTTGTTGAAATACCTGAAACACACTAAACACATGAAGTTATTGCTAGAACCAACACACACTGATCAACCAAAGTTGATTTGTTTTTCTGACGCCGACTGGGCGAGCGACAAGAAGTCACGCAAAAGCACTTCTGGTTACATGATGTTCTTAAATGGTTGTCCTGTTTACTGGCAAGTGAGAAAACAGAGTTTTGTTTCATGTTCATCTACTGAAGCTGAATATGCTTGTGTTTCAGATGCTTGTAATTCTCTAACGTGGTTTGATGCTTTGATCACAGATATCTGGACACGTCCGATTCGACCAATCACCGTGATGGAAGATAATGTATCTGTGGTTTATATTTCTGAGTCACATTTTACAGGTTCTAGGTCCAGACACATTGACATTCGTTATCAAAACACAAAGCAATTAGTTAAGCAAGGTTTTGTTAAATTGCAATATGTTTCTACACATGATCAGATCGCAGACATGCTTAACAAACCACTTGCCGCAAATCAACACGAGTATCTGCGAAAGAAGATGTGCCTTAATTGATGATTTGATGACGTCAGCCCAGACTAGCAAAAGAAGGGGTGTCACGATGTTAAAAAGTTTGCTAGGCCTCAACTGCCTAAACTGACATTCAAGAGTTAAACTAAGAAAGCTTTATTGCGCAGGTCATAAAACAAAAAGTTCTTATCTGAAAGTGATTTATTGCGCATGCGTTTACACATTCCAGAACTAAAATTCCTTTCTTCTTTGTTTGGCTGCCAGCTTGGCAGACGTAGCTTTCATTATCAAAATGTAACCAATTAGTTATTTCTGTTTCATTTACTTTTATTATTTTATTATTAAAGTTTGTTTATTAATTAGAATATTTTTGAAGACTTTTATTTTTCTCAATATCTCAAAAGATATGCGGAAGGGAATCAGCCACGGTCCATTGATCTCAGATACCCAGGGCATTTTTTTTCCCTGACACGAGCAATGCCAGGTTATCAGCTAGTTTATATATAAATATTTTGAAAACAGTGCATTATCCAGGCATTTCATTTTACCCCCACTTCCTCCCCCAAAAAAACAGATATGGTAATAATGATATAGATAGTAATTGTAACAATATTAATAGTTATATTAGTTTATTTATAATCATATTCATTATACTAGCATACCTATAGTCATAAATAACACTCATCTTTTACATGCACATAACAATAATCTTTCTTCATCTTACCTCTACCTCTTATGTCCAACCATTGATGAAACAATCACATCTCTGTATCCCCTTTACCTTTTATTTTTAATGTCAGACTACCCATATTGGAACAATCCAATATTTTCCAAATTATGCTTTCATCTGATGGGTGGGGGTTCTCATTTTTCCAATATTGTGCAAATACAATTCTCATTGCTGTCAATACATGTAGCATTAAGTATATAGTCCCTTTATCATAGTTTTCTGATATTATACCTAACAAAAATATTTCTGGCTTTAAATTTGTATGCTGCTTAATCATCTTTTACAACCATGTATGTATTTTTATCCAGTACTTTCTTGCCTTCATACATGTCCACCACATATGATAATAAGTACCTGGTGTCTGGTTTACATTTCCAACATTTAGCTGACATATTTTTGAACAATTTTGCTAGCCTTGCCAATGGCAACTGCCACCTATAAAACATTTTGCAAAGGTTTTCCGTATAAGCAGTAGCCATTGTCAGTTTGTGATTTCTATGTTTTTGCCATTTACCTAGTTCTAAAGTATAGCCAAAGTTTTTCTCCCCTACTATCATTGTTTCTCTTACAATACTTATCCATCTTCCATTTTGAAACTTAGTAGATAACTATATAATTTTCTTATCAGTTTTTCATCTGTCCCTATTTAGTATCTGATCAAGTGTTGTTGGGTCTTTATAAAAACCCTAGAACTAGAGCTTAAGGAGAAATAATAAGTATAGCAAACTTGGGCTGCATATTTTTAAGCTAGCAGAAGAAAGGAATACTGACGATTTGGAAATTACCCAAGATCAGAAAGAATGGACAAGTTGATATGAGAGTAAAACAGTCAAGTTTAATGAAGAAGTTGGCAGAAAATCTGAAAAGCAGAAAGATAACTAGCAAAGATCAAAATATAATCAATTCTACTAGAGCAATAATTTAAAGTAAAATTGACTTCACGGGGTAACACAAATAAGGACTTGCATTAAGAATCAAAGTGAGTTACCATCTGAATTAAGCGGAAACCAGAAAAGAAAATAGAAGTTATTTTGATAATTTTTATACTTTAGAAGAAAATTGAGCATCAAAATCTGCATTTATATACGTAGCTAAATGGCTGAATAAAACTGGGATTTTAGGTTGTGAGCCTAATCTTTTGTAGTGCCCCAAAATATCTACTCAAATCTTTGCTGGATCTGCATTATTCTGGATCCTTATTCGGGGTATATTCACAACACTGGTGGTGGGTGAGGTGGGTGGATGAGAGGTTGAAAAAAGAAGGTGGTGGTCATTGCAGTGTGGTTGAAGCCCATACCCCATTTTTATTACAATGCATAGATATAACACACAAGCAAACAGGTGGGATTTCAGTCACATGGTTGCAACTGCCATCTTGTCTAATTTTACTTCAGGGACCCTACTGATGCCAAATATTGTAATAATTGAAGTATATCACAGCTCATCAAGTGAAATAATAATTTAATTTAGCATTTATTACAGTTCTTCCTTCCCACATCTCTGAAATCATCCAACAAGATTTCAACACAGAGAGAGAGAGAGAGAGAGAGAGGGAGGGAGGGAGGGAGGCAGGCAGGCAGGCAGGCAGGCAGGCTTAGGTACAGGTACAGGTACAGGTACCAGGGACGCAGTGGCTCAGTGACTAAGACACTGAGCTTGTTGATCAGAAAGGTTGGCAGTTTGGTGGTTCGAATCCCTAGTAACAGAGTGAGCTCCCAGCATTTGTCTCAGCTTCTGTCAACCTAGCAGTTCGAAAGCACGTAAAAATGCAAGTAGTAAAATAGGAACCACCTTTGGTTGGAAGGTAACAGCGTTCTGTGCACCTTCAGCGTTTAGTCATGCCGGCCACATGACCATGGAGACGTCTTTGGATAGCGCTGGCTCTTCAGCTTTAAAACGGAGATGAGCACCACCCTCTAGAGTCAGTAACAATTAGTACATATGTGCGAGGGGAACCTTTACCTTTACTTTACAGGCATAGGTATTATTGTATATACATTATACCTGCACATGGATTACAGAACAAACAAAAGTAAATGATATCATCAAGAGAGTAAAAGAATTGAAATGGAAATGGGCTGGTCACATAGAACTGAAAGAAGAACTGAGGCAGGTGGGCCAAGGTAGTCATAGAATGGATTCCACTTAATAAAAAGCACCCACAAAATGCATCAGCAAATATAATGGGCCCAATTGACAAAAGAAAGCTCAGGACCATATAGGTTGGAAACAAGCGGAAGAGGCCCTCATCCTGCCATGGATAGACAATGGCTCAAATGATAATGATATGCGTTATATATTTTATATACAGCATTTTTATATATTTTATTTTTATATATAATAACATGTTTAGAATCACAATGTGTCCATCTATCTGACTCGGCTCCCTATTTGGATTAGAAAATATTGCTTCAGCTTCTCTTGGCTTCACACCAGAGCATAGAAGCCAGGTTTTTCTATTATCAGCTTGGCACTGCTGGAAGCAATAAGGCATTCTGAAGTGTTTATACTCAGGTATACCACACCATATTGTGAACTGGTCAGAGAACATTGAAACAACATCTGCTTGACCAGGATTTCCTTCATTGCCCCAGTTATGAAGAAATGAAAGAGAGGACAAAGACCATGGCAGCTGGGCAACAGTCCTGTTGATTTCGTAATGATATGAAGGTGGCTTATATTCTGGTAGTAGTTTGCTAGAGGGATGCAATGGCTCAGTGATTAAAGATACCAAGCTTGACATCCCAGATTTGAGCCCCGAGTGCTGCACTCTTGATTAACTCTTGACCTTCCCCCACCTTCTGCCCTCCAATTTGAAAGCATGCAAATGTGAGTAGATAAATAGGTACCATTTCAGTGGGAAAGTATCAGCGTTCTGTGCGCTTCAGCATATAGCCATGCTGGCCACATGGTCACAGAAATGTCTTCAGACAATGTGGGCTCCCTTGGCTAAGAAATGGAAATGAACACCTCCCCCTAGAGTCAGGAACAACTATACAGGAGAAACCTTTACCTTTTTCAAAACTTCTATGCAATCAGAAGATTAACAATATTCAGTGGATATGTTTTCTACTCTCAAGATGCACTTTTATGAAATTCATCAATGCAAAATCAATATCATCTACTTATGCAACTGAATGTATTGCTATGAATCACTTTCATAACCAATGCATTTGAAAAAAAAAGCTCTAAAATGTCATAAATGCATAAATTTTAAAACGCATCTTAAAACCATGTTGCAAACACAAGAGAGACTCTTCAGATGTGAAAAAAAAGTTTCTTTTCCTTTTTTTAAAAAAAAATCAAATATATTTTTAATTAGAAAAGGTAATGTGTTTTTAATGTCATAAGCCATTTATTCCTTTATTATGGCAGTAGCTTTTATCATGAATGCAGAATATTTTGGTGGTTTTCCGAATTCTTCAGTATGAACTTTAACCTTGAACTACAGGTAGTCCTTGACTTATGATCACTTGTTTAGCAACCATTTGAAGTTTTCATAGTGCTGAAAAACAGTGACTTACAACCAGTCCAGTGATGGGTTCCAACCAGTTTGGACCAGTTCAGCCAAATTGGTAGTGATTTGGCGACCTGGGTTGCTGGAACCGGTAGCAACCCAAGCCTTCCACGCCCCCAAACCAGTTCTCTGGGAGTCTCCATAGGTGCTGCCAGCAAACCAGCAGTAGAAACATGCATGGTTTCTAAAATCACAACGTACATCAAGCCTGCATCAAGCGTGAGCGCCCACAGTGCGCCCACAACCAAACCAACAGTAGTGCCTGCCAGAAACCACCCCTGAACCAGTCCTCATACTTATGAGACTGTCATAGTCCCTGCAGTCATAATATCGTGATTTGGGCAACTTGGTAACCAACATGTATTTATGACAGTTTCAGTATGCCAAGGTCATGCGATCACCATTTACAACCTTCCCAGTCGGATTCCAACAGCAAAGTTGGTGAGGAAAGTTAAATTTGCTTAACAACCATGGCAAAAAAGATTGCAAGGTTGGTTGCAGTCATGCCATGACTTACTTAACTGCATCATGGTGGAAGTTCTGGTCCCAATTGTAGTTGCTAAGTCCACCACAACCCTGTACTTTCAGGTACACTTCCATGGAAAGATGCATGGTTTCTAAAATCAAATGTTCCTTTCCCCATTGAAAATGTTTCTTTTTTTTTTTTTAAACAAAAATTTTTATTGGTTTTTCAACATTTGTAGGGAAAAGGGTAAATGGACAGGTATACAAATTATGGCAGTTGCAGAGTGTGACAGGCGCCCCTCTCTCCATACTCATAGTATACATTTATATATAATGCATTGGTATATAATTGATTACAATCAGCATATTAGTTCTGTTACTAAATTCAATCAGATTAGACATTACAATATAAAATCCAGATATAATTCCATTATCACTTTCGGTCAGTTTATAATAATATGATTTTCTTGTTTATTTTTGTGATCTGAGTCTTCTTGCTATTGCCCCATCTCCCTCCACTGGCAGAGCTCTGGCCCCTCCCGTGTCCTGCGTGTCCGCTGTAGTGTCTCGTGTTTTTTCTAGGAGTGTTCTGTTTTTTTCCATAAAGGCCTGCGCCTCTATGGGTGAATTGATTCTAATTCTTGTCTCCTCCCAGAATATCAGCATACCTTCAGGCATCAACCATCTAAACCACACCCCTTTCTGGTATAATTTATTCGCTAATTGCGAATAATTCTTCCTTTTTTCTCTAATCTTCTTAGGGATCTGCTTCAGAATGGTTATCTCCATATCATGGTATGTCAATGCTTGCCACCTTTGTACACCCAGAATTTCATCTCTTGTGCTTTTTCTAAGAAATTTAATGTGAACCTCCCTGGGTACATTGTGAGTTCTAGCATAAGCTGAGTTCACTCTATAAACCAGGTCTATATCCCACCCCATCTGTTGTTTTTCTTTATGTGTGTAGTCAGCCAGGATGTTTATCATGATGTCCCTTATGTTTTCCCCATCTTCTTCTATAACATTTTGAAATCTAAGGTAATAGGACATTCTCTCAAATTCTATTTTCATCTGTTGGATGTCAAGATCTTTGTTCCCTTTCTGCACAGCTTCTACCCCCCCCCCTCACCTCCTCCACCCCCCCTTCCACAAGATTCAGTCTTGTGAGTTCTTATATATTTGGGCTTGATTTTCTTTAATTTCATCTTTCATTTCCCTTAGCTGTTTCTTGATTTCCTCCTGGCCCTGTAAAATTTGTTGAAGCATTTGTTGAAAGTCCATCTCTGTAGTCTTATGTTGCATCAGTTCTGTTATCTTTGACTGTGTGGCTGGACTGGATGTTGCGGATGTTGGAGCAGAAGTGGCAAAGCCAGGTTTTCCAGGAGGGGGTCTTTTGGATGCCATCCTTTATAACGTTAGAAGTTCAGTCCAAATATGAAGTAAACAGTTAGAAAAGAAGGGTAGCCAGGTGAATCTGGGAGCAGAAGAACCAGGCAGAAGAGAGTCTCTCCAATAAGTCTGGCAATAGATAGAAAATTTCCCCTAGAAGGTTTAAAAAATACCAATCCACAAGAGAAAATGTTTCTTATAACCTGAAAATGGCAGGGAGGAAAGATGTGTAGAAACCATGTCTGATCCACGAGATGCCAAATAGTTGTCGAATGAAATTACCACCCTAATAAATGCTGCTCAGTAATAGTGGGCAGTTTATAATAGAAAACAGTACAATGTTGCATAATAGTAACTGCAGCAGAAAATATGTATTAGCAGAGGAAATCTTAAAATCCTGGATTTCTAAAGGAATGGACAATTTATTAAAATTTTAAAAAAAAAACCTTTGTGTTCTGCTGAAAAAACAATAAGGACCCATTCTTTATAGGAACATTGTGCTAACAAAGCTGGTTATCTTCTTGATAGTTTCTGATATTACATTGTCCCTACCTTTGTGTTTTTTTAAGGTGCTAAAGACTATTCCTTTTCAGCAGGTTTTTGCCAGTTATGATTTTAAAGCAACTGTTATTGCTTTTCCCCCATGTGTGCATTATTCTTATATGTTTCCATGATGAGAACATCCTATGATTATTCAATAGATAAGCTTTCCAGAATGATGCTTTATTTAAAAGTAAGATGAAATTTTAAGCCTCTTTTTTAAACTTTCTCATGTTCTTGTATAGGAACACAATGGCTCAGTGGCTAAGATGCTGAGCTTGTCGATCAGAATTGTCGGCAGTTTGGCAGTTCGAATCCCTAGCGCCACATAATGAAGTGAGCTCCCGTGACTTGTCACAGCTTCTGCCAATCTAGCAGTTCGAAAGCATGTAAAAAGGCAAGCAGAAAAATAGGGAACACCTTTGGTGGGAAGATAACAGTGTTCCGTGTGCTTTCGGTGTTTAGTCATGCTGGCCACATGACCACGGAGATGTCATTGGACAGCGCTGGCTCTTCAGCTTTGAAACAGAGATGAGCACTGCCCCCTAGAATCGGGAACAACGAGCACATATGTGCGAGGGGAACCTTTACCTTTACCTGTTCTTGCTGAATGATACAACCACCTCTGATTCTTGGTGTTCCAATGAACATTATTCCTCTCAGGATTGTCTGGTGCTATAACTTCTTTCAAAGTCTTGCTTGCTTGTTTCAATAGGGATGGTGTATTAAACAAGAAAGCCTTGACTGACTTATCTAAGAACCATCACCTTGACAAAAAGGGGCTGAAATATTTTTTTTTAAGTCCAGAGATATACAACGCAGTAACATTCGGAAGCAGCTCAGTAAAACACCATCCTGATTCGCTGTAGTATAAGAAGGCAGAAGAGGGATAACACAATCCATCTTGCAAGATTCTATTATTACAGACTATCACAATCAAAGTAGCTTTAACCTGCTGTGAAGTTGATTTCGTGATCTGGTCTAGCTAGAGAGGTTTCTAAATGTATTGAATAAAGGTGTCTTCTGTTCAGAGGTGGTATTCAGCAGGTTCTGACCAGTTCTTGAGAACTAGTAGTGGAAATTTTGAGTAATTCGGAGAACCGTTAAATACCGTCTCTGACTGGCCCCGCCCCCATCTATTCTCTGCCTCCCGAGTCCCAGCTGATCGGGAGGAAATGAGGATTTTGCAGTAACCTTCCTCTGGAGTGGGGAGGGAATGGATATTTTAAGGTATCTTTCCCCTGCCATGCCCACCAAGCCATGCCCCCAGAACTGGTAGTAAAAAATGTTAAATCCTACCACTGCTTCTGTTGCCTTTTTCAGTTGATTTTGATTTTTCCAAGGATGAAAATCATGTCGCCTTCTAGTTCATCTTGCCTTTACATTATGTATTCCAAATGTTTAAACTTTAGCTATAGTCTTAGTGCTTCCAGGGAAGTGTCTGATTTTACTTTATGTGCCAACTCAAGTGATGGGATCTTTGGCAACTACTTCAGTTCCAAAGTGACTCCTTTCAAGGAGGATCCTCACTGAGTTCTACCAGTTACAGTAAGCAAGACCAATTGAAATGAAAAAAAATTAGGGTTACATGAAATTCAGTAAATGAATTGTTTTCCATTTAGAACAAATATGTTCCCTAACACATCATGTTGGAGACATTCAGAATTTATTTTTAGCAGCTTCCTACAATCTCATGAGGAAGGGTGGTCTTTTCAATGATAATGAAAAAAAAACTTGCATCTGACTGTTTGCATAATAGTTTCCTGAATGTTAATTAGTCTGGGAACCAGCTGTTACACAAAGGCATCTATTTTTCTTTGTTCTGCCTCTCATAATCTTATGTTACAACTGGGAAAACCACAGCCTTGACAATCTTTGTTGTCTGTGCGATGTCTGCTTTTTCAGATTTTGTCTGGATTCATCAGTCTTTCTCCCAAAAAGGAGACATCTCTTTATTGCATGGCTAAAGTCACCATCCATGTGAACTTCTAAAGCTAGGAAGAAAACTTTCAGTGTTTCTCTATCTATTTGCATTGGATTGGACCTGTCTACTAACTTGATTGATAGTAGGCAAGGAGATTCCTTAGGTCTTATTTCCTTCAAGCCACCAGAGTGGTGTTATCAGCAGATCAGTAGTGCTGATGATAACCCAGCAATTAAAATTCTAATTTCTATTTCTGTTTGTCAATACTTTTCATGATCTGCAGGTAGTCCTCAAGTTACAATGGCATTTGGGATTGGGATTGCAGCCACTAAGCAATAAACTCTTCAAGTGCAACATCGCATGACTGCTTCATGATGGCAATCCAGGCAGTTCTGGTTGTTGATGTAACCCCAAGATGCACAGATCATTAAGTGGGAAGCAGCAAGAGTCCCAGATAAGGAGTGCAGCAATGCCACAAGGAGGTGGTGGAGGCTCTAGAAGGGGGAATGGCCAACTTTCTGCAGCCAATTTGCTGCAGCCAACTCGCCATGGCCAACTCATTGCAGCCAACTTATCACAGGCAACTCGCTGTGGGACAACTTGCCACGATCACTACAGGACAACTTGCTGTGGGACAATGTAACAATTCTATTTAATTATTTAAAGAAAATAAAAAAATATTTAAATGTTTGCCATTCACATTTTATTCTGTCACTTCTTTGTGCATCCTTTCTTTAATGATTCCATTCCACCATTTCTTTGATGTTAGTGTAACTCTTGTCCCGCAGCTTGTTGTCCTGTGCTAAGATGGCTTTGGCGAGTTGGCCATGGCAAGTTGGCTGTGGTGAGTTGGCCACGGCAAGTTGGCTGTGGCAAGTTGGGCATTGTGAGCTGGTCATGGCACAGTGTCATAGACTTCCTGGGAGGCCTGAGGCACACAGCACTTGAGTTGGAGAAGAGGAGCTTGTGGAGTGGTGTGATCTCAGGAAGGGGAGGGAAAAAAACATGCAAGTGAAGAATGTTGGGTGGTGGGGAGACTTACCTGGTTGCAAACACCTGAATTTTGTTTATATGACTGTGAAGGGTTGCAATATTTGGAACTTTGAAAATCAATTTTAAGTCCCTTTGTTTAGCATTATTATAACCTTGAACAATGAATTAATGGAGGTTCAGTGAAAACTACTTGTACTCTTCATTTAAGTTTTATGCATGTTTCTTTTGTAATTTTAAACCCTTCAGATGCTCCATATTCTATTTGCTTTCTGGTCGTCATATAAATTCTTCAATAGACAAATGATGTGGCTCAGTACACCCATATTTTTTCAGGGATATCCAGTTTGTTGTAGTCTACACAACCAGAAGATCGTGTATAATTAATGAAGTAAAAGTAAACAGATTTCGGGAACACTGTTCTCTTTTACATTATCCATCCAGATGTGCACAACATGATTTCAGATGGCTTTTTGCTCCTTCTGAATCCAGTTTGTACATTTCGCAGTTCTCATCCTGTATATGGTTGAAATCTAAATTGCAAAATCTTGAGCATTATTTTACTAACATGAAAGATTTAAAAAGTTGTTTAACAGTAAGAACTTTCTTTGGGACTTCGCGTTTTCATAGCGAGTTATAAACTGACCTTTTCTAGTCCTTCAGCTACAGCTATTTTTTTCATATATGCTTAAAAACTGTAAGTAGCAATTTTGCTGTATGATCTAGTAAGATTTTGAACAATTTTGAACAATTTTGCCCCTCTAAGGTTATTGTTAGTAATATATTCTAGATTCCACTTAATTATACTTTTGGGATGTCTTCATACATTTTATTGATGCTGGCCCCTTTTCTGTACAGTTCATCTATATATTCATCTCATATTTTTGTTAGATCTTTAGCTTCTTTGGCATTTGTCATGCACATTTTTGCACGAAAAGTTTCCTTCATCTGCATAATTTTCTTAAATGGATATCTCAGCTTTTCTACTGAACATTATCCTCAGTCCTTTGCAAAGAATATTTAAATATTATTTCATTTCTTTTTTTGCTCTTCTCTGGAATTCAACATTTAGATTGGCAAATACATTTCATTGCCTTTTACTTTCTGCTGTGCCTCAGTTTTCTTAAGCAGGCCACTATTTCGTCTTATTTTAATTTTTTCCCCATTTTGGAATATTTTTTGTTTGCCTCATCTTTAAATATGGCACTGACTGAAGTTCAGGCACTCTACCATATAACTATCAAATTTCCCATTTATGTTCACCACATGATCTTATGAAATATTGCTGAGTTTGCATCTTTTGGTCTGGTTATTTTCTTGTATATGTTTTCTTTAGTTTAAGTTGTCATTTTGCAAGGAGTTCATAATCAAAATCAAAGTCAGTACCAGGTCATGCGTTGGATGAGTCAGGACAATTTCCCCATCTTTCTTTGCAGAATACATAGTTCAGCATGAATTTTTAGTCTGAACTGTATTTCTCGATCTTCTGCTTCATTTCATATAGCATGGCCAAGTTTTCCTCTCATTTCAAATGCCATTCTCCTTTAAGTAGTATGCCATCATTTTTAGGATGGTGATGGTGATAATATTGGATGTGACTGTGGAATGGATTAATTTACACTTCCTCTGAATATGTGGTTGCAGCATACTTAGATGAGGATCACTGAATATGGATTGCCTTGAGATAATTCTTTATTTGCGAAGGTTGAACCTGAGCACTGATTTTATCACCCCTTCATTAATTGAGATGGTTACTCCATATATTTGGTCCCCCCCCTCTTCGCTTCTATAGCAATAGCACTTAGACTTATATACCACTTCATAGTGCTTTTACAGCCCTCTCTAAGTGGTTTACATCCTATTGCTGCCAACAATCTGGGTCCTCATTTTACCCACCTTGGAAGGATGGAAGGCTGAGTCAACCTTGAGCCTGATATGATTTGAACTGCTGAACTGCAGGTAGCAGTCAACTGAAGTAGCCTGCAGTACTGCACTCTAACCACTGTGCCACCTCCAAGAAGAGCTGATTCTCCTTTGATGTAAAGTGACTTCTTCTAATTTATTTCAGTTTACTATTTTCCAGAATATCAATGTTCGGTCTTGGCATTTCTGCTCTGACAAGTGCTTTACCTCATGATTTTGACATCCTGCCCATCAACAGTTTACATATTTTTATAGCATTCAATTTTCCTTTTGCCCCTAAGCGTATCACCAGCTGGATGTCCTTTTGCTTAAATTCAAGGCATTATAAGCCCCAGTGCTATACTTGTACTTACAATCTGTCCTTAACTCATGGATTTTCAAGTAGCTTCAGACTTGAGCTTCTGGGGACATATTCTAATAAATTGTTGATGTTTTCATGGTTGTGGAAGTCTATAAGCTTTTTGCGCAGCATCCAGGAGTTGCCTTTTTTTTGGGGGGGGGGGCAGAATCCAGGTTGCCATTCCACCCCCCAAAGTGATTTATTTTTATTGGGATCTATCCTCTATGCAACCAATAATAATACAACCAATTTCATTGTATTTATTTTGCACAATGACAATAAAGACTACTGTATGCTACTATGCCCTTTATTTATATAGCTTGGAAATGTTGGGAATTTCAAAACATTGTTCATAGCATTATTGATATGTGAAATCTCAGAAGTTCACAATGACGTTTAATACAGCACAATTCCTGGCTAAAATGGTCTGATTGAGATCAGCATACATGGGCCTGATTGGGATAGATAGAAGGGTGATACACAAATATCTATTCTGGTTTACATATTTATGTATTAATTTTTTATATTTTATCCTATAACAATTATATTTTACCCTACCCATATTTTAAATTGTTTGCATAGGATTTTATGGGTAATACGTGTTCGAACTTCATACGTTGACATGGCCTGTAGCAGCCATGGTGAACCTTTTCAGCACAGAGTGCTGAAAAGGGGCTGCACTGTTTGTGTGTACACTCATGCGCTCGCCTAGGCCACAACCTGGAAGAGGAACTGCCCAGGGGGCATGCACCTGCTGGAAAATGAACTTCCTGTTTCTGGCACGCACATGCCCACTGGCAAATTAGGCCTCCGGTTTCTGATGCGCATGCACACGTGACAATTAGCTGACCAGCACGCATGCTCATGCTGGAAAACAGAAGACCAGCTCTTCCAGTTTCTGGCACTGCCGCATGCACAAAAGCCAGCTGATCATCACGGGTGCATGCACACCAGAAACCAGGAAGAGGAACGGGCGATACCGCATGTTGCCAGGCAACTTCAGGCATGTGTGCCATAAGTTTACCATCATGGGCCTATAGGCTAATCAACCAACCAACCAACAACAACAACAACAACAACAACAATGATGATGATGTGAAATCCCTTAGCCACTACAAATTAATAATCTATACAGGAATTTTCATCAATTGTAGAAAGCATTAGCTTACAAAATAATAGGGTGTTCCAGCATTGACTGTATTAGATCCATTTTCCTAATACGATTTCAGGTTTTAGATATTTTAGATTTTTAGATCTTTCAACTGCTTTCCTTCTTTTTTGCTAAAAGTTATGGAACTTGTATGACTAGACTTGATCTGCAAAGAGTTAATATTGTAGGAAAGAACATTAGGAGGAACGATTGCTTCAGAACAGAAGGTCCTCTAAGAACTCCATTTTCCCATTTTTCAATTCACAAACTATTGAGTCACCCCCATGTTTGGAAAAGGAAGCTGAAGACAAACCGTGCCATATTTTGTTTCTTATTTTTAAACGGGAAGTTTATTACTTTTTACAGAGACATCATCCAGTGGATTATACTTTCCTTGCAACTTCTTAAATATAAATTATGCTTTGAATCAAGCTAATTCCTAGGAATTTTATAGGCAGCTAGTTTGCCTTATTACAGAAAGGTCATCTGATTGTCCATATTTTGCTTACAAGTCTTTAAACTATAATTTCCCTGCCAGTTGACTCTTCATAATGTCATAGACATAATAAGTGACTTTCTTGGCAACATTGTGAAAATGATATATGATTGTTTTCTTCCTTGCAGTCTAGCCATCAAGCCTGGGAGCTCATGACAGATCTCCATGGAAGTACTAGCCAATTCTAACCCTGTTTAGTTTTTAAGAGCAGCCCAGATCAGCAAGCTGTCATCACCCAGCTGGGCATTTTGACTATAATTTTTAGAAATACTCAATATCCGAGCTTTTATCCAGAGGGGGTGTGTGTCAAGGAGAGGCAAACGACAAAAAACAGTGTCTAGCTGTCATAATATAAGCTGTTTCCCTTTTGTATAGGCTTTTATATATACACCTGTTCCGACTGGCTGGTCTGGCATAATTTATAACGTCTACCTCCTGGCATACACATTTTTACTGGTTTTTAGAGGGATTGTCTCTTTTAAATTTAATCTTATATGATATTGGGATTTAAATTTTGTATATTCTGATTTATTTACTTAGCTGTACAGTTTGGCATATTTTTTATCCTCCTCTCATATACGTATTTATGTATCTATTTATTATGTTTTAATTTGTTGTATTTTGATACGGACTGTACACCGCCCCGAGTCCCTTTCGGGAGAGGGGGCGGTCTATAAGCGCTAATAAATAATAATAATAATAATAATAATAATAATAATAATAATAATAATAATAATAATAATAATAAATAAATAATTAATAATAATAATAATTTGTGACTTGGCATATAAATACTGTATAAATTGCAATGCTGAGATGCTGCGGCAGCTTCTTGCAGATATTTTTTGCTAAATACAGCATGTATGTTCTTCACTGTGTACTTGCCAAAGCAAAATATGGAAGGTCACGCATTAACATTTCTTTAACTCACATTGCTATTCATAGAGGATACTGGTTTTCTTTTTGCTAACTTTGGAATGCACTTTGAAGCGGATGTTTGCTTTATCTCTTGGGAGATGTGGGTAGATGAACTTAGTTATTAGTAGCTGAAAAGTTTTAGCTTAGGAAGTCTGTTGTAGGAGCAAATTAATTGTGTAAATATTAAACATGCCTCTGAATGCCTTCTAAATAATCATATTTTAAGTCCAAAATGGGCCATCCAATACTTATCATTTCTCCCATCCACACTAGGGTGGAGCTGACACAGCTGATTTCACCCTCATTGCTTTCAATGTGAGAGGATTTAAAAGAGAGAAAGCTTAACTAGGATGAGAAGTCTACAGTGAAAATCCCTACTTCTCTTTCTATCAATACTACTCAGGAAAACATTAAAAAAACATGTAGAATTGATAGCTTCACTCAAGGGGTAAAGAATAAAACTCTACTTGATAAAAGACTTAATGAAATACGTTGGAGAATAAAGACCTCACCCAATACAATAGCTGCTTTTGAGTCTATGTAGCTCTTTAAATTAAACCTATCCACTTTGGTTCTACCTTAATTGCCCTGGTAGTCCTTGAGCACAATCAAGTGTCTGAACATTTTAAAATGGAAAGAGAAGAGGGAAATGAATTTTCATAATCTGGAAAAAAAAAAGCTTGAATATGAAACTGTTGACAAAATGGATTGTTTCTTTCCATTTCCCCCTCTTAATGTTAAAGGAACTTACAGAAACTCATTAAGTATTGATTAAGGAATAATAGGATAAAGCATTTAAAACTATCAAAAAAGTGTCTGTATGTGTGTATGTGCACACGTAAGTATAGTGAACTGTTTCATTCCATATTAAAAGAGTTCTAATCCTGTATTCAATATCTATATTCAACATCTGTGTATGTATAAATTTTCTCAACCTTACCATTAAACGCTCACTTAATTCAAATCTCCTATGCTTTATTTAAGACCCAGATTACTGATATATACAGTTATTAAACCATAAAAATTGATTGGATTTATATTTTCACTTCTGCCTAGAAACTAAGTACAACTTTTTAGTCATTCAGGCTTGATTCCTGCTAATTAAATGGATGTGCAGTTTTATAAAGGGCAATAAATCAATCAGTCTTTATTACGGCCATGGACCAGCACCCAAAAACAAAAACATTAAAAACAAAAATTGTAAAAAACAAAAATAAGAAGCAGACAGAATAATATATTGTGGCTGGTGGCAAATTATCAATTGGGAGTTAAAGTTCGTCTGATTTTACATACAGCATAGCAACATTTGATCACATTCAAAGAAAGTACTTTGTACCAATCTGATAACAGTAATTGTACATAAAATCAGTATTTGCCAGATATTTTATTAGGTAAGGTGTTATAAATTGTGAGTTTTATAAAGGGCAAAATCTCTCACTCTCTCTCTCTCCTTCTATTTCTAGAAGGTACCAGGCTAGAAACAGCAAACATTCAGTGAATAAATGGTCCTACATCAACCTTCTTCAATCTGATGTTTTCGGGATATGTTGGAACTGCAACTTGCACAAAATCCTGAAAATCTGAAACATCTGGAATACTATCATTTGTTTCCTGATAAAGGCTCTAAATCCTCATGCTGGCTGGGGAATTCTGGGAGTTGAAGTTCACAAGTTTTAAAGTTGCCAACCCTGCTCTAAATTATGCATAAAATGTAGATTCAGCATTTCTAGAAAAAAGAACTATCCTTTTTTTTTTTGCCAGTCACGTGCATCTTTAGGAGCGCTTATGATCCTTGCCAGAAAAACCCATAAAAAGAAAAATATAAGCTCTAGCTCCTACTGTATCTCTTAAAAGCACTTAGTAGAAAACCATAATAGCTCAAGTTAACAGGAGCCAAAACAAAGGAAGTTTTTCACAGCATGGGGTCAAATCAGGGACTACAGATTTCATAAAACACAAATTTTGTGAGCTTTGCTGAGTTTGCCCATTCTCTCTGTGCATCCCACTTTTCTAACTGTTAAGGCACTCCAGGTGTCCAAAAGACAACACAATCAGAAAAACGAAATATAAAAGAGTTAAAACAAGTCACCATCATTGTTTGACTTAACGGATCAAATGGAAAGCAAAGGCTTGACACCTTCCCTAAAATGCAAAATATATGGTTTCCAGTGCAAAGTGTACAGCAATTCCTTTTCATATCTTGGGAGTATTTTTCCCCCTTTAATTTCTTTATATGCTGTAGAATTCTTGCTACTTTGGGGAAAATTATGCTTTTTAAAGACCTGAGATCTAGAGAGGAATTTTTAAAGGCTTGAGAGAATCTACTACCAATGAAGGGTTTTTTAAAACACATGGTTCCTTCTTGTATCCTACATTGTATAGAAAAAGTTGAACTGTTTACATATCCTCTGTCACCCTATAGAATTTGACATTGTACTGCCTCGTGTTCTGATTCCTTAAAACCCTTAACTAGCCACACACCCAAAAAGGAAGAGAGAAAAATTCTGCCTGAATTCCTCAGGCATCCAAGTTGCCCCAAAGGTGTTCCCTCCCCCTCTCCAAAGGGCAATTGGACTTTCTTTGTTTTTCCTTGAAGACATTTTGCTTCTCATCCAAGAGGTTTTCTTCAGTTCTGTTCACTTTTTCAAGCAGAAATGAAGAAAATCAGAGGTGGGTTTCAGCCAGTTCGGTCTCGTTCGGGAGAACCAACGGTTAAATTATTGGAATCCCACCACTGAAGAAGATTCTTGGATGAGAAGCAAAACTTCTTCAAGGAAAAACAAAGATAGTCTAGTTGACTTTTTAAAAAAGCACCTTCATGTCTGCCCCCCATTCCAGTAACATTACTGTCAGTTCTCTAGTCATTCACTAAAGTGGTGGGTTTCAATTTTGTTTACTACCGGTTCACTGGTACACATGCACATGCATGTGCTCATGCGTGCAAACAACACTTCTGCGCATGCACAGAAGTTTCTGTGCATGCTCAGAAGCATCCGGGTGGGTGGGCGGAGCCTCCTGCCGCCACCACTACCGGTTCACCTGATCCGGGCCGATCTGGAAGCAACCCACCATTGAGTCACTATGGCCGATAGAAATAAAATGGCAAAGAAAGATAAAACGGTGTGATGAAGAGACAGAGGTATCATCATTCAGAGGGAATGAAAAAATGTATAGAAAAGACAGACTTTTAAAAATCAAAATTAAAGGGGGAATACCATCACTCCACCTCCCATTCCTAATTCCTAGTTTGTGCATAAAATGCTCTCATCCAACAGAATGTTGTAGTATATTGGGAAAACAAAAACATAGAAAACGTTGCTTGCATATCCCATTTCTCTAGCTGACTTAGCAAACAGTGGAAGCCCTGAGCAAAATTTAATCAGGAGTAATAATTGGACTCCTTTCCATTAGACTTCAGATATAAAGGATTGGATTTCAGAGATATGTGATTTAGCGGTGGTTTTTTTTTTTTTTTTTGAGAAAATTACACATTTGGTTAATCAGAAAATGTCACGTTATCTCTCCCTCTTTATCTCTTCTTTTTAACTGACTTAGTCAATATTAAAAGCTTAGGTTTTTTTTTAAAAAAAAAAGATTTACAATCAGGTGAACTTGGGATCTAATTGTAATTACAAGTTTGTTTATTCCTTCAATGTATTTTTGTTGTGTAAAGTTTTTCTTTCCTTTGTTTTTATGTATGGTAAATTGTTTATTTTTATTGTACATTATTTTACATAGTTCGGTTTGAAAATGGTGTTTGGTGTTGGGAGGAAAAACAAAAAAGAAACATAGGGTTAAGATTATTTTTTCTTTCCTCTTGAATAAAGTGATATGCATCTCAAGCCATTTTCTTGTAACACAACTGAATAATGTGATACTATTGTGCTCACCAAATTGCACCCCCAATCTCTGTTATTTTAATAGTCCTTGGCAGGAGGTACAACCAGGCTACTTGCCAGTCAATTCTCAGCAAGGAATTTATTTCTCACCGTGCAATCTCTCAGTAGACCTAATAGACTTACATTCAGGACAAAATCTCAGTTACCAATGCTAGAATTTCTAGATAGCTAGAAGAGGCTCACAGCTTCCCCATTAATGATTTCAGAAGAGAGGGGTCCTTGGTAGTGGGGAGATTGTGCCTATCTTTGTTCAATTTTGGGCAAAGGCCATCTCTCCTAAGTCAATTAAAGCATTTCCCTTTGTCACTTAAAGAAGAGTAAAACTCATGTTTCTCTTGCTCTTTTTGTTTGATTGTTTTTTTTTATCCTGCCTTTATTATTTTCACAAATAATTCAAGGTGGCAAACATATCTAACACACCTTCCTCCCCCTATTTTCACCACAACAACAACCTTGTGAGGTGAGTTGGGTTGAGAGAGGGTGATTGGCCCAAGATCACCCAGCTGGCTCTCGAACTCACAGTCTCCCTCTTTCTAGCCTGGTGACTTAACCACCAGATTAAGCCGGCTCCTTTATTTCTCCTCAACATGTCCATTTCTATGCCTTCACTTGGTGGGGGGGGAGAGGGAGGAGGAGGAGGAAGAGTCTATGCATTGGTCAGATAACAGGCAGCTTAGAGAACAGAATGTGTGTGTTACAAACATCTCAGAAGAGACAATAGCTAATTTCTTGGACCATAAAGAAAAGGGGGAGAGATTTTCTTTCAAACTTACAAAATTGAAGTAGTCTTCCTTCCCTTTGGAATATACTTGCATCAACCATAAGTGCCAACACTGCCTTTATTACCATAACAGAATATTTAAAATATAAAAGCACATCATCTTCTCCCTTGCCTTAATTGTCCTAAAAACTGGGATTGTCCCTTCTGAGCCATTAGCTGGGCCTCCATTGATTCATACCCTCTTTCTCTCTCTATCTCTCTATGTGTGTGTTTCCCTGTGTCTTACTTTGTCTTTTTGTCATCATCTGTTTATAGAAAGTGCAATGAAGAGCAACAAAGATGATTAGGGGACTGGAGGCTAAAACATATGAAGAACGGTTGCAGGAACTGGGTATGTCTAGTTTAATGAAAAGAAGGACTAGGGGAGACATGATAGCAGTGTTCCAATATCTCAGGGGTTGCCATAAAAAAGAGGGAATCAAACTATTCTCCAAAGCACCTGAGGGTAGAACAAGAAGCAATGGGTGGAACCTAATCAAGGAGAGAAGCAACCTAGAACTGAGGAGAAATTTCCTGACACTTAGAACAATTAATCAGTGGAACAACTTGCCTCCAGAAGTTGTGATGCTCCAAAACTGGAAGTTTTTAAGATGTTGAATAGCCATTTGTCTGAAGTGATGTAGGGTTTCCTGCCTAAGCAGGGGTTTGGACTAGAAGACTTCCAAGGTCCCTTCCAACTCATATTATATTACATTACATTACATTACATCATATTATTTTTCTGCTATATATTCATTCTGCTCTCTGTCCATGTGTCTTCTCATATCCACCACACTTTTTCTTGCATCATTATCTCTGTCTTTTTCTGTGACTGATAATGCAGGCTACATTCCCAACTTTTCATGATTGAACCATGCCCCCAGAAAATTTAAGATGCAACCCAAGTGCACGAAACAATTATATCAATGATACTGTTTAAGAAATATTCAAAGCTTCTGGTGACACCCTGCTCTGCCTTAGATGTACTAAAAGAAAATCTTTTGCTGCCAGTAACTTGTTTCTTGTCTAAACGAACTGAAATTGCAGTTTCTGCATTTCTGCATCATCCGTTTTGTAAGTTCACAGGATAAGCAGCACAATGACAAAAAATGTTAAAAGGGCTCTGGATGAATGCAAATGAATTAATGAATGCTCTATTTGAACATAGAGAAGAATGGCTTTTTATACATCCGTTCAATTATACAACATTGTGAAAACTTTGGGTGAGAAAGAGGAATAATTGGAACTTAAACAAGTATCTCTTGTGATCCTATCTTGGCTAATAATACCTTAAACCTACAATACCATTTGCCTCTTTTCTATTTCCAGCTTGTTCTGCATAGTTAGACATCTCTATACACTTGTTTGTGGGATTAAAAGCAAAGTGTTCTGTGAGTTTTATTCTTGATGGATGCCCATGCTTTTTTTTCCCCAACAAACTTTTGATTTACTTGGCTAGTCTATAGCCCTGGTAAAACCTCTTCCAGGTTCCTCCCCAGGTTCATTCTTGTTTGGCTTCTCAAGAACAGCCATGTTTGAGAAGATGCTACAACCTGCTTTATACACTGTCAGTTGTGGATATTTAATGGATTTTTTAAAAATGAAGTATTTCAATGAGGATAAATTATTCAAATGAAGTGGTAATTATATTTCAATTGTACCAGACTATAGTCAGCTCTGACATTGTGAACATTTGAGGACTTAAAAAAGAAGATGTGAAGAAAACAATGTTTAGATGGGTGACAGCTAAATCAAAAATAGATACTTTATTTATATTTCTATTCACCAGCATTGATGATTAAGCTAATTGAAGCCATTAATTCAATTGAATTTTTTCCACTCAATGCTACACTGAATCCAATGTCCATTTAAAAGAAAAACAGCTAATGTTGCTATCAAATACTGGAGATCATCAGGGACAGAAGAAAACATTAAAAAGACAAATCTATATTGTCCACTTAGAATCACAGATTTTAAAATGGCCGTATTAATACAATGTAAAGCAATCTACTGAAACTAATGCCTTTGCTTGAAGACATTCAGTGAAAACAAGCATATCGCCTCTTTTGGTAATACATTGCTAATGGTTTTCCTTTTTTCTCTATCCAGTTGCTCATCACTCACACACACCTAGGTTGTTTACTGTAACTCACAAATGGTCTTATCAGCATATACAGCCTTATTGATAATGAATTAAATATCTATAACCAGGCATACTGTACATCATGAAATGTATCTTTCTTCCTGAGATATCTAATAATAGGTGACGGTTTGTCAATGTCCCTCAAGGGTTTCTTGGTAAATTCAAACATTTTTCCTTCAGATGTATGAAGGCATAAGGGCAAGGAGCAAACTCCTTGACATCCATTGTGCCTTCAGTAAGACAGCTGATCTGATACTTGTCCATCGTCAACCATCTGGTGGTATTGGATCATGTATCTGTTTTCTTTAATTGCATTGAAATCATTTGGACCAACGGATGCCACATTATAGCAGCATAATTTAATTTGGAGCTTTTCATTATACTTACATTACCCTTCGGAACAGGATCGCAGCCAGAGAATAACCCAGGAGTAGCCAGCAACACATCTGGACTGCTAAATGCACACCTTTTCTAGAGTAGAATGCCAGCTCTTTTGCAGATGACAACTCTGGCATGGCCTTTTTTTTGGCCACTACCTGTCAGCTTCAAAAGAATATACATATCTTTTCCCCTTCATCAGCTTCTCAACCCGATTCTAACTACAGCTTTAATGTTTATGAATAACTTGGCATGAATTATGTACCCACATCCTCCTGTTAAAATGTTGTGGAATCATAGTACAAATAATAATGTAAAAAAATATTCCAGTGAATTCATTCAAAGGAATAAAAAAAAACACATTTGACAAGAGTAAGTGTTTTAAAGTTTATAACTGCAAGCCGAAATGTTTCTCTGTTTCCAAGAGTTTCTTTTTAAAGCATGTAATAATCAAGACATTTCTGGGAATTTATTTATTGCAAGCTTTCACCATTAATGGGGGATAGGCATTGTAAAATAAATAAAGTATTTATAGCTGATATTGTAAATGTCAAGTATTCTGTTATGCTGACTTTTTCGAGGCTTCTTTTCCTAGAATATTAGAATGATTGAAGTAAAGGATGTTTATTAACAACTCAGCGGGATGAAATCGCCTTTTACTGTTATTTATGGAAATAATGATGCCTTACATGTTGTTAAAATTAAGAAAAAGGATTGGCCATGATCCAGCCAAAATGTCAATCATTTGAGAGAATATTAAGCATGTTCTTCTTTCAATGACATGGGTATAGGGGACCTAAAAGTGATCCATGAGGACTGGATTCTGCACTGTTCAATAAAGCAGCTTTCATGTCCACTTCACATGTTGAACTTCAGCCTACAGCACAGAAAATATATACAGTATTTTTCGGAGTATACCTTTTTTCCCTCAAAAAAGAGGCTGAAAATCTGGGTGCGTCTTATACACTGAATACAGCATTTGTTTGCCTCCCGCCCCTTCACCAAAATGGCGGTGCATAGCTTGTAGGAGGCTTTCAGAGAGCTCCTGTGTTGCAGGAAATTAAGGGACTCAGAAATTGGAATCAAAAGAAGTCGCTTTATTGGTATCAAGGTTCAGAGCAAGTTAAGGCAAGGCAGCCATTTGAACATCTGAACAACAACATAGAAAAGACAGCCTTTATATATTTTTCCAAAAGCAGCAGAACACGAGAATATAACATGCTTGCACTGATGGGTTCTTGGTTCCTGTTACTACATATCTTGCTTAACTTGTTCCAGTAAGTTCTTGTGGCTAGCTTGTGAACTGTATCTGAACTTGCGGTTTTGGCATTCACACTTCCTGTTCTTCCGCAAGCTTCAAACTTAGTCTTTTACATTATAATAACAAGATGAAAGTGACTTCCGGTTTGCTCGGAGGGTCGTTTTAAGTGTTCCGAAGGCTTCAGAGAACCCTCCGGACAATCCCTGAAGTCTCCAGAGACCTCTGGGGGGAAGGCTCTTTTCACCCTCCCCAGGCTCCTATAAAGCCTCTGGAGCCTAGGGAGGGCGACAAAACCTTGTAAAATAGGGGGGGAGCACCTGTTGCGCGTGCATGCGCACTGGGGGATCGCGCATTGCATTATGGGTATGGCACGCCCGCACACAACCCCCCTGCGCTCCCCCCACTTGTGGCACGCGAGCCAAAAAAGGTTCGCCATCGCTGCCCTAGGAGCACTCTATAAGATTCCTAATGCCCTTTTCTTTTACAAAAAGGGCCCATTTTCGCAAAAAAATAGGCCATTTTTGTTCATTTTTGGCACACACACCCACAGGAACATTCTAGAAGCCTCCTAAGGGCTATTCATGCCCTTTTTCTGAAAAAAAAACAGGCCCGTTTTCATGAAAAATGGGTCATTTTTGGGAGGTTTGCAGAGTGCAAAAACTTTTTTTTAAAAATTTGCCTCTTCAAAACCTTGGTGTGTCTTATATTCTGGTGCATCCTATACTCTGAAAAATACAGTAATCTTAATTTTTAAACCATTTGTTATAGTTGTGCCATTACTGTACACAATGTACTCAAAATATAAGCTATCAATATCAATTTCTAGGTGGTAAAAACATCATTTATTCATTTATGTAAATGAACCTTCTGTCTGCAAGTCCTTTTTGGGTTGGTGGGCAACCTTTTTGGCTAAAGTCTACCTGATTTGGAGTGGAATCAAAGTAGAATCTTTTTCAGAGCATAAGATGCTCCAGAATATAAGACGCAGCTTAGTTTTTGGGGAGGAAAATAAGAAGAAAAAAAAATCTGCCTCTGCCCAGCAGCATCCATGGTATTTAGCTGACTGGGTTTCCTGATTTGGGACACATGTTAACAAGGTCAGTCAATGAATAGGCATAGTAACTAAGTCAGCCCATGAGGGCTATATGGACTCTGAAACAGTATTTGCCATGTGAGCAACAAGGAGACAGGAAGAAGGTTGTTCTTAGCTGAGAACTGAAAGTGAAACTGCTTGCGTTTTGCGTGTATTTACCTCTACTTTGGAAAACCTGCTTTTGGTATTGTATTGTATTGTATTGTATTGTATTGTATTGTATTGTATTGTATTGCATTGCATTGTATTGTATTGTATTGTATTGTATATTACTATTATTTTGAATCCTGCTGAATCAGTTACTTTTGTGTGATTTCTGAAAGTGATTGCTGCTGCAAACTCTGACTAGCCAGGTCAGCTTCAGCACTTATTGCAGCCTGATTCAGCACAGCTGATTGGCGGGTGGACGGACTGCAGGAATACCCCCAATCAGTTGTTCCAGGCTGCAAGTATCGCTACAGATCATCGCTGTCTCCATGCCTCACATTTTTGGCCTCTAGTGGGGGTGGGTGAGGCTTCATTCCGTGTATAAGATGCCCCCAAATTTTCACCCTCTTTTTTTGGGGTGGGGGAGTGCGTCTTATACTCCCAAAAATACGGTAGGTTGAGGAAAACAAAAATGTAATTTATTTGGTCATAATAACAGTAGTTAATGTGATTGATCCCATGTGTTTCTATATAATATCTAATACAAACATGCATGCTCTATTTGGTTGCAAAGCGAAGTTACAGTTCCATTTGAGCTCTAAATTTGAAGTCAAGGATGATTCAACTTTGCTCTGAACAAGAGGGCAAATAATCATCTTTATTTCTAGTAATTGCATGAATGAGACTGAAAACTAAAGTCCGATATTGTCAAGAGTTAAGAAAAATCTCTGTTTCTGCTGTTCCACGTTGTACAGGAAGTACAGCCAAACCTGACTCCAAAATTTTCATTGCTAAACAGGGCAGTTGCTAAGTGAGTTTACAATTCTTTTTGCTCCAGTTATTAAGTGAGTCATTGCAGTTGTTAATTGAACCATGCTGCTGTTTAGTGAATCTGGCTTCCCCCATTGACTTTGCTTGATTCAAGCCAACTGGAAAAGTTTTAAATGGTAACCACATGATCCTGGGACAGTGTCATAAATATGTATTCGTTCTTGAACACCTAAATTTTGATCCCGTCACTGTGGGGATGGTGCAACTGTCATAAATGTGAGAAACAATCACACACTACTTTTTTCTCCAGTGCCATTGTAACTTTGAACATCACTAAATGAATGGTTGTAATACAGGACTACCTGTATCCAACTTCTGAAGCAAATGAGTTCCACCCTCTTTTAATCTTAATCCCTGGTTTGCTCTGTTCATGGTTTGATGCTATGTGAGTAGACAAGGGAGGAAAAGAGAAACCCATGAAAAAAACCAGTATCCACCCTCATTTATTGGCACTTGGATTCCCTAATTTAATTCATTGGTTGCCCTTTAGTTGCACAAAGAGCTCATAATATGTTGCCTGGACCACAAGTGAGGTCCAGAAATCTATATAAGAGATATTGAAAGATGGCTTCAACACTAAGAGCAGGCACCACTGCGCGATATTTTTATTACTGTAGAAAAGCAATGTACCTTGACAAACTTGTAAGTTCTTGTATCATCGACTTTTTTTTTCTTATTCTCCTGTTGTTTCCATTAGCTTTCTGCCTTGTGGAAACATTAATAGGCTGGATTGGAGAAGTACGACAAATACTGTATCTGTTAGTTCAGGGGAAGCTGTGCCTAAAGTTGGCAAATACCCACTCAATCTATATTCAACTTGAGAACTGCAGTGCACTTTAAGGATCTTTCCTTATTGATGGGCTTTGCTTATTTATCTGTATGCTTGTTCAATTTATATCCTGCCTTCTTTTCAGGAACTCGTGGTAAGGATAGGATCAGATCAGATAGGATAGGATAGGATAGAATGGGGTAGGGTAGGGTAGGATAGGAAAGGAAAGGACCTTGGAGGTCTTCTAGTCCAATCCCCTGCTTAGGCAGGAAATCCTATACCATTTCAGACAAATCATTATCCAATCTCTCCTTAAAAAGTTCCAGTGTTGGAGCATTCATAACTTCTGGAGGCAAGTTGTTCCATTGATTAATTGTTCTAACTGACAGAAACTGTCTCCTTAGTTCTAGGTTGCTTCTCTCCTTGATTAGTTTCCAACCATTGCTTCTTGTCCTGCCTTCAGTTGCTTTGGAGAATAGCTTGACTCCAGTGGTGAAATTCTAATTTTTTTATTACCGGTTCTGTGGCCGTGGCTTGGTGGGTGTGGCAAGGGAAGGATACTGCAAAATCCGGGGCTTCAAGGATTGCATTGAAAGAACCCAGGCTGCTTTTCTTAGAAAACATCTGGGTCTTCCCCCTTGTGTTGGTTTTGCCCCGATATACCTGGAACTGGGCATTCGATCGGTGGAATGTATGGCCTGGATAAAGACTTTTAAATGGTGGTTTCGGGTGCTCTTTCTGGCAGTTCCTGGCAGCTACCTCTCCCTGGTGTTCATGGACTCCCATATTTCTCACTGGGAGAAAGAGCTGCTGAAGAAACTTCATCTGCTAGGTTTTAGGGAGAATGCCTTGGGAAACTACAACCTCAAGGATGCCCAATTTGGGAAAGTCCAACGGCTTGTGGATATTGATTTACAATATTTACAAGCCAGAGCCAATAACACTTGCTCCCCCGACTCTCAACCAAGTTAATAACTATGGATTGAGGATGGCTTCCTATTTTTATACCCTAACCTTTCCCAAGTATAGAAGAGCTTTTCCCTAGCTCGCTTCAATGTCTTGCCCTCAGCACTTCTGGATGGTCGTTTCAAGAGGCTCCCGATTAATGAGCGGCTGTGCCCTTGTGACAGAGCCGAGGTTGAGACAGCGGAGCATGTCCTTCTATTTTGCCCTATCTATAGCGCGGACAGATCTAGGTTACTGTCTCTTCCTGAAATCGTCCCTTCTGGACCTGATGGCTGTGATTTGTTTGTGCATTGCCTTGGGGATGTCTCCTCGTACATCACCTCTCAGGTTTCCAGGTTTTTCTTGAGAGCTGTGACCAATAGAGGAGAGAGCTGTAACCTCCCTTAGTTGGGCTTTGGTGACTGGCTGCTGTGTCTCTTTTGTAGTGGTCATGTTTTGGTCTGTGACTGTAAATAAAGTATTATTATTATACTGCAAAATCTCCATTCCCTCCCGATGCCAGGGGAAGGTTATTGCAAAATCTCTATTCCCACCCCACTCCGGGGCCAGCCAGAGGTGGTATTTGCTGGTTCTCTGAAGTACTCAAAATGTTCACTACCGGTCCTCCAGAACCTGTCAGAACCTGCTGGATTTCACCCCTGCTTGACTCCCTCTTCTTTGTGGCAGCCCCTGAGATATTGGAACACTGCTATCATGTCACCCCTAGGTCTTATTTTCATTAAACTAGACATACCCAATTCCAGCGGCTGTTCTTTATATGCTTTAGCCTCTAGTCCCCTAATTAACTTTGTTGCTCTTCTCTACACTCTTTCTAGAGTTTAGAGCAGGGATCAATGGTGGGTTTCAAAATTTGTTAGAACCTCTTCTGTAGGTGTGGCCTGCTTTGTGGGAGTGGCTTGCCAGCCATGTGACTGGGTGGGAGTGGCTTGCCAGCCATGTGACTGGGTGGGAGTGGCTTACCAGTCATGTGACTGGGTGGGTGTGGCCAACTTGTAAAATGTGATGAAACTCACTTAATAATGCTCTTGCTTAGCAACCAAAATGTTAGCTCAGAAGAACGCAAGTCTTACAGTTGTCAAGTTACAAGACCCTTGCAACCATAACACTTTAGAAAAAAAAAACCAGGGGTGTTCAACTTGACAGCTTTAAGACTTGTGGACTTCAACTCCCAGAATTCCTCCTCTCGCTCTTCATCTTGATGATGTGCGGATGGGCGGGGGGAGGGAGCTGGAACCTGTTCTAAATGGCACTGTAGATTTGTGGAACCTCTTCTATAGAAGAGGTTAGAACTGGTAGGAACCCACCCCTGGCAGGGATCTCCAAGCTTGGCAGGGATCTCCAACCTGGGAGTTGAAGTCCTCCAGGCTTAGGGTTACCAAGTTTGAAGAGCACTGGTTTAGAGTATAAACATAACAGTTTTTTCTTCTGTTTTCCCTACTTCAACAGAAGTATGTGATAGGATGGGTTGAGAAAGGGTGATTGCCTTATGGTCATCCAGTTAGCTGCCATTGTTGTGAGTTGACTGTGTTTTTTTACTCCTGCTTCAATACCTTAACCACCACACATATTGTCCACCTGTGCTTGACTTGGCAGAATAATATCAGCATGAAATTGAGATTCTCATCACTAATCTCAAGTTACTACTAGTTGTAGGAAAGTAAAGGGGAGCAACACGTTGAAGAGTCTTAAATTATTCCTTCATTTGTGCACAAAAGAAGCTTTTTAACAAATTTGCTGATTTAAAGAATCACCAATAAGATGAAGGAGAGTTGACATTTCTTTCCTTTCAGAATTTGTCTTGTTTGATGAAGGCCAAAGAGAGCTTAGCAAGCTTGAGGAAGAAGGCATGAAAATTATTCTGAAAAGAAATGGAAAACTAAAGTTTAAAATATTCTAGTTTCAAGGAAAATGGAAAACATTTCTAGTATATTTACTTTAAAAAGGTAAACATTTAAACAATCCCTTTTGTATAGACATGTGAATTATTATAATAGTAGGTTACCAAGATCCTTATTTAAGATAGTAAACTAGTTTCTGGAACCATTACATCCTAGATAGGTTGTAGGATTTAATTTGGGCTAGCAGATAAATTATTTTTGAATCTGAAAGCAACATCACACATCAAAATGGCATAAATTTTAAAATATATTTGCTTTCTGCAAGCCGAAATATCAATGGGTGCTTCTAGAGGCCAAAGATGCACCACAGTAATGTTATGCTACAGTATCCTGGCCCAAATGTGGTCCGCTTTGGTGCTTGTTCCACAACATCGCATGCGAATATATCAAGGCCAGAGTTTCTATCCTGACACACATATACATTTCGGCAATTTGACAAAATCCAGCTGCAGTAGGTGTTCCCAATAGGCACCTAACCCCTAGCCTAGGGGTATCAAACTCAAGGCCCATGGGCTGCTTAGATCTGGCCCATGGAGCTGTGTCAACTCACAAAAGCATTTCTAGTCTGCTCTTTAGTTGCCATTAGAAGCATGGGGGGGGAGCACATTCGACGCATACCTCACTCAAGTAGATGTCAATATGCTGCTCCTAATAAATCATTGGATTCCTTTTGAAACTTGGTAGAGACCCATGAATTAATTAGGGCATTTGTCAGAACTTTGACAGGCTGCCCTGGAAACAGTGAAGGCCAGCCCATGGTCCCTCTGCCAGCAAAAATGGAGCTTGCAAGGGCTGCGGGCAGGCCTTCTGAGCTCTGCTTTTGCTGACAGAGGGTTGCGGGAGGCCGCCGCAGCTGAAAACGGGGCTCAGGTGCTCATTTTTGCTGACAGAGCACTTGGGCCACCACAAGCACCCCCAACATGACTGACATCGAGCTGGCCACGCTCACCCTTGCCACACCCACCCCAGCAGGGGTGGGTTCCAGCTGCTGCTATTGCTGGTTCATTCTGGATGCACTGCACTGCATGCACAGTAATAAAAAATGCTTCTGCGTATGCACAGAAGCAAAAAACAAGATGGTGGAGCCTACAGCGCCGCTGAGAGAACTGGTTCGGGGGCAGGCAGGCCAAGTTACTGCCTACTCAGCCAAACTGGTCCAAACCGGTAGGAACTCACCTCTGCACCCCAGCCTCCCGAGGTCAAACACAACCCTGATGGGGCCCTCAGTGAAATTGACACCCCTGCCCTAGCCTATAGCAGATTTAAGCTTGCTTATGCCTAAAATATAAACTCCCTTGTACATAGAATATATAAAAATACATATATTTTAAAATATAATATATTAAAAAAGAAACTTCTCTAGCTGGCAAGGAAGGAGTGATGGCATGCAACAGGAAGAAAGCAAGACCTACAACATCAGATAATATGAGCTGCAATGAAGCAAAGGCAATTTTTAAAAAGCATTCTAGGTTTTGCCTTGTCCAGTGTTTCTCTTTTGGGAAGCTGTCATGTGTAGCGAGGGCTGTTTATGGAGAGGAACATTGAGAAAAAGCTCTCGGTACATTTTATGGCAGCTAATGAAAGCTGGTGCTCTCTCATTTCATGATTCAGCAGTGCTTACAGAGGCTGTGGCTACACGCACCAAAAGCATTATCCCCAAAGCAGTCCGCATGCTCTAATGATTTAGGTCATTGAAATATGAATGCCCTTTTTTTGCCATTTTCACAGCAATTTGCAACAGACAACCACTCGAGTACGCAATCATTCTCTCCCCACCCCTCAAAAAGTGAAAGAAATTAAGTGATTCTTCCCAAACACCAATTCCTAGCTGCATTCTCTAAAAGAACCTCGGAGTTGAAGTTATCAAAAGAATTCCCTGTAGCAATGGTGGTGTCATCTCTGAAGCGAACCTGGCTGAAGCCATCTTGTGCTGCCTCATAGTTTCCATGAAGCCTTAGATGGTGAAAGGAGGGGGGAAGTAGATAGCGCACCTATAATCAAAAGAAAATGTTTTCCTGTGGGAACCAAGCGGGAGTGAAACTGGGTTGGGAATGGAGATTTTGCAATATCCTTCCCCTGGAATGGGGCTGGAATGGAGATTTTGCAATATCCTTCCCCTGGAGTGGGGCGGGAATGGAGATTTTGCAATATCCTTCCCTTGCCATACCACCAAGTCTACAGAACTGGTAGTAATTTTACCACTGGAACCAAGACCATTGAAACAGATGGCTGTTGAAGGAGGAGAAGAGCCTGTCATCCATCTTCATTGGACAATGTGAGTGGTGACACCTGGGGGGGCGGGTGTTACTCTTTTAATTAGGTGAAAGCCTCAGGAACTGTTAGAGTTGGTTTTCACTGGCTGTGCCTGTAAGATTGGGCAATGGAAAGGCAGACACAGACTTCAGTAACAACAGCTCTTTATTAACAAGACAACAAGTGAGAGTAATCCAGCAAAGGCTGGGTCTGACAGCAGCACTTTTATAGGGAGCTGTCAGACTCTCAGCCAATAGAATCAAACCTCTATTTCCGCCGGGACAGAGGACCTTGGTGGAAACCATATCTACTGTTGTAGATATCTAACACCCCTCCCCTCTTAAATAGGATAATCCTACTTGTAACATAGTCACGCAGGTAGGCAAGCTTTTGCGTAGCTCTGCCTGACCTGCGCAGTTCAGTAGGAGGGGTTCCTTTGGACAGGTCAGATGGACCTGTTTGCTCTGCAGCTCTGCTTGGTGGAAGCTCCTGGAATCTTCCACAGGCTGCGGCTGGAGCTCCTAGAGCTGGTTCGCTTGGAGCTCGCTGCGGGCCTGCAACATCACCAGATGAGTATTCCGGACAACTCAGGTTTGAGATAACTGTTTGAGGAGTGAGTGGTTGCTTCGTTTGGTTAGGGCTTTGGCTAACTCGAGCAGGAGTTACCGCTGGTAGTCTAAGATTGGAGTTGGAGAAGCGGCCACAGAGTTGGTCAATGTGCCTTCTCCAATTCCTACTGTCCTCGAGCTCAAGAAGGTATGAGCAAGGCCCGGTGATGCCTATCACCGTGGCAGATATCCACAGTGTTCCCGCGGTGTAGTTCTGGGAGTATACCAAGTCCCCTATGCTAAAATTCTGAATTTTGCTTGTGGAGTCTGGGGGCAAAACGGCAGAATAGTTTGGGTGTAGACGGTCTAAGTGGGATCTTAGCCGGCAACCCATGAGAAGCTCAGAGGGGCTTCTCCCAGTGGTGGCACTGGGTGTGGTATGTTGAATTAGGAGGTAATGGTCAATCCGTGTTTGCCAATCTCCTGGGCCCATCCTAGAGAGGGCCTCTTTTGCAGATCGCACCATATGTTCCACCTGGCCATTGGAAGCTGGATGGAACGGTGTGACCAGGGCATGCCGAATTCCCTGGGCTGCTAGGAAGGTCTCGAAAGGCATGGCCATGAATTGGGGGCCATTGTCTGAGACCAAGACATTGGGCAGGCCGTGTGTGGAGAAAAGTCTCTGTAGTATCTTGATGACTGCCTCTGCCGTTGTGGAGGTCATCAGGACTACCTCTAACTACTTCAAGTAGGTGTCCACAACTACTAAGAACGTTTGGCAGGGAACTGGTCCAGCGAAGTCTATATGCACCCTAGACCATGGTGCTTGAGGATGCTCCCACTCCTTAGCGGGCTCCTCTGGGGGACCAGGTCGGGACTTCTGGCACAATGTGCAGGAGGCCACCCATTCTTCTATCTCCCTGTCCATGTTACGCCACCATACGTAACTCCTTGCCAGGGACTTCATCCTGACAATCCCTGGGTGTCCTACATGTAAGGCTTCCAATACTGCAATGCTCAGTTTGGGTGGAACAATGACCCGGTCCCCCCACAGTAGGCAAACATTCGCAACAGACAATTCGTCATGTTTACAAAAATACATTTTGAACTCAAACCCCACAGGCCCCTTGGGCCACCCCCTCCACACCCAGTTCATAAGGTTTAAGGTTTAAGGTTTATTTGGATTTATATGCTGCCCTTCTCCAAAGGACTCAGGGCGGTGTACAACATTAAAAACACACATCACAAAAGTTAAAAAAAGATTAAACCCAATTCCAAAAAGACCAAACCGATTTTTTTTAAAAAAAAGAAACAGTACATTTAAAATAAATTAACATTAACATTAACATTAACAGGCCAGGCCGGCTTGCTGGAAAAGCCAACTTTTTAGGGTGCGTCGGAAGGACCGGAGGTCAGGGATTATGCGGAGCTCCGGGGGCAGCCCATTCCAGAGGGATGACTTGTTTAACAGTGGAGTCTTTGGCGGAGTAGCGGGCCACATTGTTAGAAGAGACAGGACCAGTCTTCAAACAGTTAATTAGTAATACTGGTGACTCGGCTGTAGGGTCAGCAAGGATTTATGATAATAGGCAGTGACTCAATGCGTTTGCATGTCCCAAAGTCATGCCAGGTCGGTACACCAGTCGATAGGAGTAAGCTGCCAGGAAAATAGTCCACCTTGTCATGCATTGTGAAAGTGACACCGGGGCTGTCCTGTCCCCAGCCAGCAAGTCCAAAAGCAGCTTGTGATCGGTAATGAGTTCAAAATCCCACCCATAAAGGTATTCGTGAAATCTTTTTACCCCAGCCACAACAGTCAAGGTGTCACAGTCCAACTGGCTATAGTTCCTTTTGCATCAGATAGGGTCCTGGATAGAATGCTATGGGGGAGTTCAGTCCCGTTGGCATGCAGTGGCTGAGGACGGCTCCGATGCCAAAAGGTGATGCGTCGCAGGTCAACACCAAAGTCAGGGTCTGGATGTATTGGATGAGGAATGACTAGGCTGACAGGAGTCTTTTGACTGCAGCAAATGCAGCAGCTCTGGCTCATCCCCAGGACCACTTTGCGTTCTTTGTTAGAAGGCAGTGAAGGGGTTCAGCAATGGTGGCTTTCTATTGTAGAAAGACACTGTAAAAATTAAGGAGCACGAGGAACGAGGTGTAGGGGTGTCCTGAATAGCTTTAATTTTTTGGGAGGTCAGGTGAATCCCAGAGCCATCAATCAGGTACCCAGGAATTTGACCCTTGGCATATTTATTTTCCATTTTTCTTTTTTAAGGCGGACGCCTTTTTCCTGAATTCTTGTCAAAACTGTGCATACTTGTTTTAAAAGTTGCGCCTCGTTTGCAGCTGATACCAAGATGTCATCAAAATAGGGGATGACTCCTGGAATCCCCTGCAAAAGCCGTTCCATGATACTTTGGAACAGTCCAGGGGCAATACTAATGCTGAATTGCAGGCGGTGACATTTCAATGCACCCCTGTGCGTCACAATGGTTTGGGCCTCCGCTGCAGCACCATCTACTGGCAATTGCTGGTATGCCTGTGCCATGTCTAATTTTGAGAAAAATTTTCCAGGGCCTAGTGAATGGAGAAAGTGTTGTACAATAGGTACAGGGTACACGATTTGTTTTAGCGCCTTATTTATTGTACATTTGTAATCCGCGCAGATGCAGATTGACCCATCAGATTTGACAGGTGTCACTATCGGGGTCTCACAGCGTGCGTGATCAACCGGCTCTAGGATTCTGGTCAATTTCCCTGCCAATTTTAGGGCGGACAGCGAAAGGCACTCTCCTGGGTTTAAGCCTTATTGGCACTATGTTGGGGTCCAAATTGAAAGAAATTGGGGTCCCTGTATACTTACCCAGGCCTGGGCTGAAGATGTCCTTGAACTTCTTAAAGATGGCCTTGGCATTGCCGTCTTTTGGAGCATTTGATGTTGGGACGTTTGCCATGGTATGAATGCCGGTTACCTCAAGGCCAAGGGCCTGGAACCAATCTAGCCCCAGGAGGCTCTGTAGGTTGGTGCTGACCACCGTCACCGGGAGTCTTCCTTCGAACTGATTGAAGCTCACCCTGAATGTGCCTTGGCCCACGATGGGGACTTGGTTCCCCTGGTAGTCTCTTAGGCAGATGTCAGGGGTGCGAAGGTACCTCTTTGTGAGGCTAGGGATAGCCTTTTTAAGGGTCGCCCATGGGATGATAGTTAGCGACGACCCTGTGTCTATCTCCATCTCGCATGGAGAGTCCTCTATTAGGACAGTGACTCTTAGCTTTTTTGGCTGCCTGGTGCAGACTTGTTCTATCGATGTGTGATAGGTGACTCTATTGTCTCCTTCGGGTCATCTTGGGGTCTTCTGCCAGGCTCCAGAGCTGGCCTTCGGCCACCGGTGTGGCACACTTCTGGGCTGCCAGGCTGCCTCAGGGAATTTGCTCCGGCAGTGCCGATATGATGCATCCAATAAACATGTTCTTTAAGGAATCTACCTTCCTTTGAATTCTACCTTCAATGGGTGCATTACTCGGAACATCAGCAGGTGGTTAGAATGCAGTATTGCAGACTAATTAGTACTGCCAACTGCAAAGAGTTCAATCTTGACCGGCTCAAGGTTGACTCAGCCTTTCAACCTTCTGAAGTTAGTAAAATGGGGATTTCAGTCAATATGCTGACTCTGTAAACCTCTTAGAGAGAGCTGTAAAGCACTATGAAGCAGTATATAAGACTAATTGCACTTTGCTGGAATATCTTTTGATCTATTCGAGTAAGGTAGTTTCTATGTTCTAACTATTCTCTGACATGTTTCGGGAAACATTAGACTGCCCTAGAAAATTATGTCTCTCTAGAGGTAAAATCTGAAGAGGAGGAGGAGGAGGAGGAGGAGAAAGAGGAAGAGGAAGAAGAAGAAGAAAAAGAAGAAGAAAAAGAAGAAGAAGAGGAGGAGGAGGAGGAGGAGGAGGAGGAGGAGGAGGAGGAGGAGGAAGAAGAAGAAGAAGAAGAAGAAGAAGAAGAAGAAGAAGAAGAAGAAGAAGAAGAAGAAGAAGAAGAAGAAGAAGAAGAAGAAGAAGAAGAAGAAGAAGAAATCAAATTCATTAACTGGCACTTCCTTAATGGAAGGCCATATCCATGTGATGGCAATGGAATTGGAAGTTAATCACCTTTAGTTATAAACATCTTTCTTAATGGTGGGCAGTCACAGCAAGTTGTGTTAACTGCACCGAGTAAAACCTTACAAGAAAAAAATATATGAAGATTTGCATATTTCCACTGAATTCTTTAAAAGAAATAAAACCAATTAATTGAATGATTCCGTTACAATAAATGCTGTAGACTGAAATTTATTAGATCTAGTCAAGGTTGTAAAAGTTAACTGCAAGGGTATTGATTAGTCATGTATTCAGAAGTATTAAATAAAATTAATTTAATAAAAGCATGAATATAAATAACCCATTATATTTAATCATTTAAAATGTTTCAATAATGTGTAACATTATCCAGTTCCAAGCTTTCCTAATGAAACTTTGCAATCGACACTGGTCAAAAATGAACATCCACACTGAACGGGGAGAAAAAAATAGATCCATTAGATTTCCATCATGGCTCTTAGTAGCTCCCCTGAGTTTAGTTTTGAGGTGGATAGATGATCTTAGCTTCAGCAGCTAGAATGCAGAATCATAACTTTTCTAACTAAAAATTTTAACAGTTTTTTGCCAGGCTCTGGTCTTTATATAAGGACTGATAAATCTGATTAACTAAATAGCTCATTTAAGAACAAATCAGGTTACGTTTGTAAGGTTGTTTGCCACAATATTACTGGGGTTTCATCTCTTTTTTTCCCTCAGGAAAAAAAGAGAAAATAATCTTATCTACAGGCTCAGACACTTTGCTCTATGTCTAAATAACAGTCACACTTCTACTTTCATAGGTCATTTGCATGAAGCAAAAATATGTCATGGGACTTATTGATATATTCAAATTGTGGCTGTAGGATCAGATTGCAGCTAAGCCAGATAGTTTTTATTTTATTTTATTTGGTTTGTCAAGCATGTATGAGAAAACAAGTATAAGTATGAATGTAACATATAAATATATAAGTATAAGCAGGTATAAGTATATACTGTACATAAGAAATGAGTACAAATAAATGGGAACAGTAGGACAATGATGTTAGGCACGCTGGTGCGCTTATGCACGCCCGCTTTATGGACCTCTTAGGAATGGGGTGAGGTCAATGGTAGACAGTTTAACGTTGAAGCTGTGGGGGTTTGAGGATGTAACAACAGAGTTGGGAAGCGCATTCCAGGCGTTGACCACTCTGTTGTTGAAGTCGTATTTTCTTCAACCGAGTTTGGAACAGTTTACTTTGAGTTTGTATCGATTGTTTGCCCGTATATTATTGAGGTTGAAGAAGTCGTTGACAGGTAAGATGTTGTAACATACAATTTTGTGTACTGTGCTTGGATCATACCACAGGCGGCACATTTCCAGATTGTCCAAGCCCAAAATTTCAAGCTTGGTGACATAGGAACTTCTATTGTGAGCAGAGGAGTGGAGTACTCTTCTCGTGAAGTACCTCTGGACCCGCTCAATCGTATTAATGTCCAATATACAGTGTGGATTCCAAGCAGATGAGCTGTATTCGAGAATTGGTCTAGCAAAGGTTTTATGTCATGGGACTTATGTACATATTCAAATTGTGGCTGTAGGATCAGATTGCCACTAAGCCAGATAATAATACAGTGAAGTCTCTCTCAGTCTTCAGATCAATTGTGTAAATCACATTTCTCAACTTTATTTTTGACTGGGATCAGATTAAGATACTTATTTGTCTAAAGCAGTGTAAAAACTGAAATTCCCTCTTGTTTGAAGTGCCCCAAATCATATAATTTTGGTACATTAAGTAGCCAATTATAGTACCAGCAGCAGTTTTCCATCTTCCCAGGTAGCAAGAAGTCAATAATAAAGCCAATTCCTAATAAATGTATTGCTTTTTTTCATGATATCTACAATTAGCTGTTGAAATTCAGATAAATTATCAGCAGGAGTGTTGAAATTATTATTTTAGCAGGTACAGTGTTTTATCTTTCAAATGGTATTAAGGGTGGGATGCTTTTAGCAGAGTTCTTTACAGATTGCTGTACATTTTGCCTTGTAAATATGTCTCATAAACATCACATATGCATTCATCAGTTACATTATGTATTATTGCATTGTTTAAAAAATGCATTGTTTACATTATGTATTATTGCATTGTTTAAAAAAAATGCCTGAAAAATCTGAGATAGATTCTGCATGTTTCTATTCATCCAGATGCTTCATTTATATATGGGATGGTTTTGTATAACATCTCACATATCATCTTTTTCTACACAGCGGTCAAAGGCACACAATGTTTTATGCATTTTTAATACAAATTCCTCAAATGTGTTTTGACTGTGCATTGTTCTCATTGATATTTACATTTACAGAATAATACAGCTGGAAGGAACCTTGGAGGTCTTCTAGTCCAGCCCCCGGCTCAAGCAGAAGACTCTATAGTACCATTTCAGACAAGTGGCTGTCCAATCTCTTCTAAAAAGTGATTAGTGGATGCTCCAGTGATTGGAGCATCCACTACTTCTGAAGGCAACCTGTTCCACTGGAGGGAGGGAGGGGGAGGGGAGGGGGAGGGAGGGAGAGAGGGAGGGAGAGGGAGGGAGAGTGGTCATCCTTTACCAAGAAAAAGAAAAACTGTGATATGGAAATAAAATCTGCTATGGTGGAACTTTATATTCTGAATTTTAAGAAATAAGTCATGGACAGAGAGGAGGGGTCAACCTATTTTCCAAAGCACTGGAAGGCCATATAAAGAATAATGGATGGAAATTCATTATTAGAAGAAATTTGACCTAGAAATAAGGAGAAATTGTCTGATAATGAGAGCAATCAACCCATGAAACAGAAGTTGCCTTCAGAAGTTATGGGAGCTTCATTACTGGAAGCTTCCAAGAAGAGACTGGACTGCCATCTGTCTGGGATGGTACAGAGTTAGGCTTCAGCTTGTGTGTGAGGGGGTTGGACTAGATGACCTACAAGGTCCCTTCCAACTCTGTTAATCTGTTATGTGACTTCATATACACCATAATGCCTAATGTGATGATCGCAAGGCTGAGGACCTGGCCAAAAAAATAAGAGAATAATCAACAGCAGACAAGTAATAATGAAAGAGCAGAGAAGCAATGATTAGAACAGATGCCAGTTTGTTCATGATCAGAATGTAAATGAAAAAACTGCAGAGCTGAATGGCCTTAAAATACATAAATACAAATAAATAAATGTCTTTCCCACGATACTGCGTGTTAATGAAAATTCCAATGCATAATTTTAATCTACTTACTTTTCTCTCTCAAGTATATTTAAAAGACCATGCCATCAGCATTCTTTATCTGTTGAAGGTTTGCTCTCTCCAAAGTCTTAATAATTGGTTCAAGAGATGGGATGCTTCAATCTTAATCCAGGGGCAGCCTTGAAGTTGTAAACTTGATCTGTTTTATATGTTGTTATAACTCCTTTAAAGCCACAATGATTTAATTCCATTACATTATTAAATGAAAACCATCTGTGAGGTCATCCTGGCACTCTTGAGTACATGAATAGTTTATTTCATTGGTTTTCAAAATCACTTTTGTTCATGCATACATTATTTATATCCAAATATCAATTATACTGAGCCTCTATGCCTTAGGATACAGATCATGATCGTTCATGATCTGTATCCTAAGGCATATGTTCTGTATCCTAAGGCATATGATATGTATCCTAAGGCATATGTTCAGAGTATATGGAACAAGGTTCAAAATAGCCTCATCCCAGGGGTGGGCTGCTATGGGTTCACCCGGGTTCGGGAGAATTCGTAGCTAACGTTATGGCTGGTTCAGAGAACCTCCAAATCCCATCTCTGGCTGGCCCCGCTCCTCCAACTCTGCCCCTCCCACTCTCCCCTCGCCTTCCAGGAGTCTCCACACAGCCTGTTTTGGACATGAGGTAAGTGCAGGGCCCATGTGGAAGCTCAGGAAGGGGGGGAATGGGCCTCTTGGAAATTCCAGAAGGCTGAAAACAGTCCCTTTTCCAGCCTCCGGAGAGTCTCCAGAACCCAAGAGAGGCAGTTTTTGCCCTCCCAGAGGCTCGAGGGAAACCTCTGGCAGCCTGGGGAAGGCAAACCCCCCCCCCATGGTGCAGGAGGCTGACTAGGCCACACTCACCATGGCCACGCCCACCTAGCAACTGGGAAGAGAACACATTGCTGAAATTTTTGTAGCTTCATTCTACTGTTCCTATGTCCAGAACCATATATGTGTTTTGCAGTCTTGTCTCAGGAAGCAAGGTGTGTGCATTGTGTTATGTTTAAAAAAAACACCAAAAGGCTGAAGAAAGCATTTAAATGTAACACTTCATAAAGTTTGCCGCACAAATGCAGCACCTCCTGAAGAACTGAAGCAACTACAACCTCCAAAACCCCTCACAGACTCAAAGCCTTTGCCCAGCTACCTAAATACAGAGCTACTGTGCTTTGCAGTTGGTAATCGAAAATCATGCCGGTTTTGAATCATTGTTTCAGACAAAGTCCAGGGACAATAAGAGGAGATAAGAAAGGAACATTTCAAGCAGGTCTGCTTTTTTCTGTCTTAACCCAATATTACCATCATGAAGCAGGATCTGTTATTTTTCCAAAGAAAGGAAGATGACATTGTTGATGTTTTGTATTTTAGTTATTGATTGCAAAGCCTGATGCATAAAGGAAGTCACCGCTGGGTGTGTGTCTTATATGGACACATATATCTGATGCTTCTATTAAAAATGTTGGATACATTGCTCAAAGCTGCCCCCATCTCTGTGGAGAGCAGCTTCTCTTTTATTTAAAGGAGAAAGACAGTTCCACCTCATTAAAATGAAGCTTAACTTATTCCACTTTAGTGCTAGTTTTCCAAACTAGGTTTTCTTTATGGCTGGTTAGTAACAGTGGTACAAATAATAATGCATACTGCATTCAGTTTTGGTAAACACAATGTAAAAAAGATGTGGAGACTCTAGAAAGAAAGCAGAGAAGAGCAACAAAGATGATTAAGGGACTGGAGGCTAAAACATATGAGGAACGGTTGCAGGAACTGGGTATGTCTAGTTTAATGAAAAGAAGGAGTAGGGGAGACATGATAGCAGTGTTCCAATTATCTCAGGGGTTGCCACAAAGAAGAGTGAGTCAAACTATTCTCCAAGGCACCTGAGGACAGAACAAGAAGCAATGGGTGGAAACTAATCAAGGAGAGAAGCAACTTAGAACTGAGGAGAAATTTCCTGACAGTTAGAACAATTAATCTGTGGAACAGCTTGCCTCCAGAAGTTGTGAATGCCCCAACACTGGAGATTTTTAAGAAGATGTTGGATATCCATTTGTCTGAAGTGGTGTAGGGTTTCCTGCCTAGGCAGGGGGTTGGACTAGAAGACCTCAAAGTCCCTTCCAACTCGGTTATTCTATTCTATTCTATTCTAATGGGTATAAACTTTTGTAAGCTTTAAAAAAAACATTGCGTGGTTTACAGTGCATTCCATTGTGATAGTTCTACATGGGGGTACATGAAATAGTCGGTACAGTTATTTTTACACTCTCCTTCTCTTTCCCATTAAGTGCCCAGCCACATCTGGAATGCATCAAGTAGGCCAGAACAGTGTGTATATACACCTTGAGGGAACCACATGGGTTCAGATGGCCTTTAAATGCCTACTTGAAAGAACATCCCACTGGGATATGAATCACAGATTATCCTATTTCCTCCTGGGCTCTAATGTATACATTGTGAGCATAACTGCTACGTTTATAGTTAAGGCAGTTCAGCTACGAACCCATTACATCAAACATAATTGAGGTTTCCCCGTAAAGCCGATGTATTTAACTGAAGGTGTGTCTTTTATCCTGTTTTCTTTTATCTGTTTTATCCTAGAATTAGCTCTTGTATTTGACTTTTGTCTTTCTTTTATTTTATATGGTTGGACTTTTCTGATGTACCCCAGAACATTTTCTTGAGCAGACGGGCCCACCTCCACAAACCAGCAAGATATTTATATTATATAAGTGTCTCTCAAATTCAGAGGACATTAACTCAATGCAATGCTTTGCCTACAGCAATTCTGGAAGGCTGATATGTTAAAAGTTGCATATGAGCTGAGACTGTGTCGCTATGGAAAAGGGGCCATTGAAACGACAGCTCATGTCCCGTTGCATTGCCTCCTCCCCCATAAGCACTCACAGGCTTGTTTTATGATTATACACTCCAGAAATTCCAATCTCTTTTTTGTACAGGTGCAATTATTCGATTGGTACGATACAGTTTCTCTGAATGTAACTAAGTTTTGCTATGCTGTCTGTAAAATTAGGCAGACCTCAGTCACCTTCATGATTTCACCATCAATTGTACTATATTACCGTGTTTCCCTGAAAATAAGACAGGGTCTTATTTTCTTTTGACCCCCAAGATAAGCGCTTGGCCTTATTTTTGGGGAGGTCTTATTATTTTTGAGGTGCAGGAGGAGGTGAGCGTGGTCACCTCATGGCTGCTGCTGTGTTGCAATATTTTTTGGGAGGGCTTATTTTAGCACATGTGCTCAAAAGCCCGATCGAGCTTGTTATCCAGGGATGTCTTATTTTCGGGAAAACAGAGTACTATGCTCTATCCTGTCCTGTTCCTTTCAGTCCTGTTCTATTTTATTTTAAGGTTTAACTTTTGTGCTGGTCTGTGACTGTAATAGAGATTGATTGACATGGTTATAAGATTAATCAGTTAAGAAACTACCTAGACTATCTGACTGCTAAATAAATATACACAGGAAATCCTTCATTTACTTTAAAGCTGCAGTTTGTGACATGCTTAAAATCCCAGATGAACACTGGCATTTGTTTGATTGTGCTTTAAATGGTGCATTATTAGTAAAGACCATGAGACTACTTGTGAAAGCAATTCTTTCAGTTCACTTCTACGTGATCTCTAAATCAACCCGATGAGCTTACTAATGTGGGAACACATTACAATTATATAAGAAAACTGGAGACTGCAGTACAACAAAGGCAAATCTAGTGCCCTTCGCACATATATTGTGTCACCCAACCTTCTCTATCTATGTAATACTAATGGGATGTGGTGGCTCAGTGGATAAGACGCTGAGCTTGTTGATCAGAAAGGTCGGCAGTTTGGCAGTTTGAATTCCTAGAGCTGCATAATGGAGTGAACTCCCATTACTTGTCCCAGCTTCTGCCAACCTAGCAGTTCGAAAGTATGTAAAAATGCAAGTAGAAAAATAGGAACCACCTTTGGTGGGAAGGTAATAGTGTTCCGTGCGCCTTCGGTGTTTAATCATGCTGGCCACATGACCACGGAGATGTCTTCAGACAACACTGGCTCTTCGGCTTTGAAATGGAGATGAACACCGCCCCCTAGAGTCGGGAACTACTAGCACATTTGCGAGGGGAACCTTTAGGTTGTTGTAAAACCATTAGGTTGTTTAGTTGAGATTTCAAAGGCAGTTTGCTCATTATGTAGCAAGTGATTTCAGGACCTGAGACCTTCTGGTAGCTAACTCCCTTCCACAATGCCACTCCCTTTGTGTGATGCAATCAATAATTCCAGGTAGTAAAGTTTCCAGCGAACGGAGATTTGGAGTAGTTGGTCTTGAATCAGAGGCCTCAGGAAGTGGGAACAGAGTCTTTCTTTGTGCAACAATCCAGATTTAACAAGAATGGAGAATTAGTGTAGGTCAAGAGGCAGCAGTTGCCTGCAATGTCCTGTCACCAGTCTCAGATTAGATCTGGTAATGTGGTTTGATTGCCCCGAAAGCTTCCCCAGGCTGTGCACTACTTTGAAAACATGTTCAATTGACCACAGACTGCTTTTGTCAATGCTGAGTCTGACAACAAAGGGCAACCTGCTGCCAATGGACCAGCAATCAACATGAATGCCCTTGAACTTTCTTTCCTTCATTGATCCTCATGGTCCATCAATATAAGCCGGGGCACCTACCATTGTCCCAATGTCTACAACTTCAAAAAAAAAAAAGATATTGTTTACACTGTAGAATAGAAAATCCTCCCTAATCTCTTTTCCTTTCTTTCATGCACCATTTTTTTATGTTCCTGCTGCTGACTTGTCCTGCCCCTTCACTTGAGTTGGAGGCAATCAACAGTTGAAACGCAGCAGGGATTCTGCTCTGCTGAATGGAGCTTTCAGTGATCAGAAGCGCTGAGCGGCACCAATCTATTTTCCTTTTTTTCCTTTCTTGAATGTTTGGGGGGGGGGATAAGACAGGCACTGCAGAGAAGAGAATGCCCTGAAGCTGTACTTGCATCAGAGAATGAAGAGCCCCCCCCCCAAAAAAAAAAGCATGAGAACGATGAGACAAGGAGCAAAGCCTCTAAATGGATATATGTAACCTTGCTTTATCATGGACTAGCTGATAACCCAGCGTTGCCTGGGTATTTATTTTTAAGGGGGAAATGTTAGGACCAAACGTAATTTCTAATGTTGGATTTTCCCCCTTACCAGAGGGAGCCCCCTTGTGGAGTTCTGTGAAGCCATTACCATGGTAACTCCACTGTGGTGTACAGTAGAAGCCATTTTACAGCAGTACAGTAGAAACCATTTTAAGGCACAACAGGCTGTATCTTAACAGAACATACGCATGGGGGGGGGGATTATGAGTGTCTTACCCCACAGTATTTTTTTCCAGAGGGTACGTCATCTGTATATCAAGTTTGATTGAAATTGCTCGAGGTGTTCCAGAGTTATGCTGGAACATACACACACACACAGAGAGAGCCATTTATGTATATATGTATTTGAATTGATTGCATTTACAAGGCACCCTAAGTCATGAGCCATGGTGTGCCGAGTGCTGTACTTTGAGATCATGCAACTTAAGTCAAAATCAAACAAATATAATTGCATAGTAGAATGAATTAGTTACTTTTGGGAAAGCAGCTTTACCAATGAAAGTGTGAATTCTGTATTGAATGAACTGATATCCGTTTTGCAAGGACTAAAGATCAGAAAACCCTTTGAATAGGGATACCATGCAAAAAGCAATACCTTTATGCTGCTGCTTCAGATGTTTGCAGCCTAAATAGTATAGCCCTAACTTTCATCACAATCCATACATTATTGGACAGTTAGTTTGTCAGGCCAAATTAGATTCATAAGGTTTCTCATATGATATGATAGTTTTATTGATTAGCCTATAGGCCATATCAAAGCACAAGGTTCAAACACATATCACAAATAAAATCTTATACAAACAATTTAAAATAAGAGTAAGGTAAAATATAATAATTATAGGCTAAGATACAATATAATTTAATACATAAATATATAAATAGAATAATACGACATAAAATTATATTCTGGTGTCACCCTTACAATCTACCCCAATCAGTCCCACATATGCAGATCTCAAATGAACCATTTTGTTTAAATACTATGCTGTGTTAAATGTTATTTTCAGGTTCTGGCCGCACATAAAGTGAGTTGTTTTGATATGGGGATCCCAATGGGTCATTCGTTTGGTATATGGACAGGTTTCTCATATGTTTTTCACTCTTGCTTTAGGCAACAAGCCAGGGGTGGGTCCCGGCAGGGACTACTGCCAGTTCACTTATGGCCACACTGTACACACACACATGCTTGAGGTGGGCTGTGCGCGCATTCACAGTTGAATAAAAAAAATTATGCGCATGTGCAGAAGTCAAAAACAAGATGGCGGTGCCTATGGCACTGCCAGGAGAACCAGTTCAGACGCGTGTCAGGCCTGGGTTGCTGCCAGTTCCAGTGACCCAGGCTGTCAAACCACTACCGGTTCGGCCAAATTGGTCTGAACCAGTAGGAACCCACCACTGCAACAAGCCTATCCTATACTGCACAGGTGAGAAAGACGACTGAGAAAATATCTATAGTCCCTCACATCCTGGACATAAACCATTTCAACTCCTTCCCCCCGGACACCACTGTAGGGCATTGCATGCTAAAACAACAAGACACACAGTCAGGTTTTTTTCCCTTCGTGCCATCACTCTGCTGAATTGCCACAGTACTGTCTTATGTCAAAGGATATTTACCCATGCCGTCTGGCTGTATTACCATTAACCTTCCCATCTTTTCTATTACCTTCTCCTCTTGGTATCTCATGATTATATTACTTTGTTGTTTGCATGTAAACTGAGAGCTTATGCACCGGGGATAAATTCCTTGTGTGTCCAATCACACTTGGCCAATAAATCTATTCTATTCTATTCTTCTATTCTATTCTGTTCTGTTCCTATTCCTATTAATTCTATTCTATTATATTCTATTCTAGTCTATTCTAGTCTATTCTAGTCTAGTCTAATCTATTCCTATTCTTATTCCTGTTAATTCTATTCTATTCTATTCTAATTTATTCCTATTCTTATTCCTATTAATTCTATTCTATTCTATTCCATTCCATTCCATTCCATTCCATTCTATTCTTATTCTTATTCCTATTCCTATTCCTATTCCTATTCCTATTCCTATTAATTCCATTCTAGTCTAGTCTAGTCTAGTCTTATTCCTATTCATATTCCTATTAACTCTATTCTATTCTGGTCTAGTCTAGTCCTGTTTTGTTCTCCCCTGCCCCTGCTCCTACTCCTGCTCCTGCTCCTCTCCTGCTCCTATTCCTATTTCATTTTATTCCATTCCATTCTTAAATTGGAAACAAGATAATATCCAAATGTTCATTCCATCCATCTTGGGCAATGAACTTTCAGCTGGTCAGCAACTGACTCTCGCTACTTTTGCTACATTTTTTTTAAATGGCCTTTGCACTTCTCGAAAGGTCAACTCCACGATGGAGGCCGTAGGACAAAAGAAAGGTATCCATTTGTCATGCCAGTTTTTCAGTCTGGAACGTGGAGCTTGCTTATGAATGAGTCAGTCTTGGAAGCTCTTTGTCATGTAGTTGCCCTGCACTGAATAAATACATTCTCACGTAGTAATTGCTTACAGGCACGTAAGTAGTGGGTTTCAATTTCTTTTATTACCAGTTAGCACGTCCGTGTGATGCAGAAGCGTCTGGGTGGGTGAACAGAGCCTCCAGCCACCACCACTACCAGTTCGCCAGATCCAGGATGAACCAGCAGAAAGTCACCTCTGTGGCACATGTGTGGTACAGAGGTGGGTTCTGGCTGCTGCTACTGCTGCTTTGCTCAGGGATGCGTTATGCACATGAGCAGCACTAAAAAAAATGCTTCTGCGCATGTCCAGAAGCAAAAAACAAGATGGTGGTGTCTATGGCGCCGCTGAGAGAACCAGTTCAGGTGCATGGCAGGCCGAGTTACTACCTTCTCGACCAAACCAGTCCAAACTGGTAGGAACCCACCTCTGGTATGGTAAAAAGCAGTGGGAGAGAAACGAATAGAAAACACTGTTTTCTTTGTTCTGTGGCTTCTTCCTCCTTTCAGAGGTAGCAAAACTTCCTGGGTCCTGTGAAACTTCGGTAGACTGCTAATTTGAAAATGGGGCTGACAGATAAGCATATGCATTTTTATCCAAATGCTGATAGAACATCTTGTCACAAACCATTTGCAATGTACTCAAGAGAGTTTATTCCAAGGAGACATTATGTTCATAAGCATGTACCCGAAAGCTTTATTGATATTTGAACAAATACCAGCATGTGATCTAAACAAAGCGCTAGGTCTGTAAATCAAGTCTAAAGTAAATTAGTTTAGTGTATATCTCATTTCATTCTTGATGTCATAACAGACTATTATGATCAACTCTGGGAATTGCATTTGCTTAGAGGAAGAACTGCATTTACTTTTATATTGCAAATAATTAAGAGTATTTGGAAGGCTGATTGTATCTGTAAATGAAAATGTGAAGCCTTAATTACCATTTCTATTATATGTTATTAGATTTCCTTTGCCAGTCAGACTTAAGGAAAAAAACATAATTTGTGGAGACAGTTAGACGTTCACTCAGCATCAAATGTAATGTTTCATATCATTATCATTTTTTCTATTTGGTTTTATACCTTATTTATAATATTAACAAATTAGAAAATTGTTTGGAAAATATTGTTGTGCTTTGCCAGTTGTAAGTCAATTTTTCTTTATATTTTGGCATGCTACTTGTAAAACTAGCATCAGCTTTGCAGCCGAGTTGATTCTAAAGTCTCTTTGGCTTCAACCTTTTCCTCTAATGCAGTATTCCTCAACCTCTAACAAGTTTAAGCTGTGCAGACTTCAACTCCAAGAATTCACTCAGCCAGCAGGCTGTAACCTATCATTTCTAACAGCTTTAGGCCACGAGACTTCTTTCATTTACATTGCCCTTGCTACACCGTTTCTCCGGAGTGGTGGCTAAAGTGCCTTCAGTGCTTCTTCCAGAGAAACCTGATCAGTTCTACTAACAAAAGACACAAACTCTGGCTCGCGCACACAAGCAGACAATGTACCATATTTTTCGGAGTATAAGACACTGCAAAGTATAAGACGCACCTTAGTTTATGGGGAGGAAAATAATAATAAGAAAAATTCTGCTTCTACCTACCAGCATCCATGGTATTCAGCTGACACATGGTAACAAGGTTAGCCAATGAATAGGCATAGCAACTAAGTCAGCCAATGAGGGCTATTTGGACTCTGAAATTTGCTATATGAGCAACAAGGAGACAGGAAGGAGACTGGCTTAGCTGAGAAGTGAAAGTGAAACTGCTTGTGTTTTGCTTGTATTTACTGCTACTTTGGAAAACCTGCTTTTGGCAATGTATTGTATATCATTATTGTTGTTGTTGTTGTTGTTATGTGGTTAATCTTTGGTGAGATTTACAGCCTTTGGGGCTGGTTGGTAGCTCAACAACTCAAGTCCTAACCAAGGACCTAGGAACTGTTAAGGTAACGTTGGAGGATATAAGTTGTTCCAAGTAGGGTGTTTTTTTGTAGAGTCAGAATGTTCAAGTCAGGTAAATTTAGAATTTTCAAATAGTGAGGTAGCCCTTTAGGTATTGCTCCAAGGGCTCCAATTACAATTGGGACAACACATGATTTCTTTTTCCACAGTCGCTCAACCTCAATTTTCAAGTCCCAGTATTTTGTGATTTTTTCTTGCTGTTTATCTTCAATTCGTGCATCACCAGGTATTGCAATGTCAATGAACCATACTTTTTTCTTTTCAATTATTGTTATGTCAGGTGTGTTGTAGGCCAAGTGCCTGTCAGTCTGGATTCTGAAGTCCCACAAGATTTTGCCTTTCTCATTCTCTAAAACCTTCTCAACCTGATGGTCCCAGTGGTTTTTGCTGTACTCAAATCCAAACTTTTGGCACAATTTCCAGTGAATAATCTTAGCAACGCAGTCATGGCACTGTAGGTAGTCAGCTTGTGAAATTTTGCTGCACCCACTGATCAAATGGTCGACTGTCTCATCTTTCTCTTTACAGAGGCGACATTTGCTGTTGATGGTAACATGTTGAATTTTTGCCTTCATGCAGTTTGTGGCTAAGGCTTATTCTTGAGCTGCCAAAATAAAGTCTTCTTTTTCTTTTTTCAGTACTCTTGATCTTAACCAGTTCCAAGTTAGTTTTTGGTCAGCTTTGCCTTCAATACTTTTCAAGTATTGGCCATGCATAGCTTTGCTTTTCCAATTTTCAGCTCGCTTTTCAATTACTTCTTTCTTATATTCAGCTTTTAACTTAGTTGTCTTCAAAAGGCTTCCTTTATTTACTTCCTTAATCATTGGTTCTTAGCTTTTCTGGATGTATTCATTCAAGTGTGTCTTTCTTCTTCCACAGTCTGCTTAACTTGTAGGAGTCCTCGACCACCTTCTGCTCTTGGTAGATACAATCGGTCAACATCACTTTTAGGGTGCAAAGCATGATTCACTGTCATAAGCTTCCTTGTTTTTCTGTCCAAATTGTCCAACTCCATCTGGGTCCAGTCAATTATTCCTGCAGAGTATCGAATTACAGGTATAGCCCAGGTATTTACGGCTTTTATGATGTTTCCTCCACTCAGTTTGGACTTTAATATCTTGCGAATTCGTCGAATGTACTTGGCTGAGGTTAATTCCTTGACTTTATTATGCATTAACTCAGAGGTCTCTAAAATCCCCAAGTACTTGTAGCCTTCTTCTGGTTTTACTGCCTTTATAATTTCTTCATTCTCAAGTTGTATTCCATCATCTTCTAGGACCTTGCCTGCCTTGGTTGCCATTGTTGCACATTTGTCAATTCCAAACTGCATACCAATGTCTTGGCTAAATTCTTTTGTGCTTTCAATTAATAAATTCAGTTCAGCTTTTGTTTTACCAAACAGCTTCAAATCATCCATTGGACATCAAGTGTGAAATTTTCAGTCCTTTCTTTGCAAGTTTGTATCCACAGTTCACCTTCTTCAAAATGGTTGTCAGTGGTAGCATTGAAACTATAAAAAGTAGAGGTGAAAGGGAATCACACTGGAAAATGCCCTGTTTAATTTCAACTTCACCCAGTTCTTCTCCATTAGCCATAAGCTTCGTTTTCCAGAGGTTCATTGAAGTTTCCATGAATTTTTGTATGTTGCTGCTAATGCCAAAGATTTTCAGGCATTTCTTGATCCAGCTGTGGGGAACTGAATCAAACACTTTCGTATAGTCTATCCAAGCCATAAACGGCTTGGTTTGTCTTTTCTTTGAATTCTTTAGGATTAGCTTGTCAATCAGCAGTTGGTCCTTTGTTCCTCTTGAATTTTTGCAGCATCCTTTCTGTTCCATAGGAAGCAAGTCATTTCTTTCCAAGTATCCATAAATTTGGTTTGCAATGATACCAGTAAGGAGCTTGTATGTTGTTGGCAAACAGGTGATTGGCCTATAGCAGTGATGGCGAACCTATGGCACGCGTGCCACAGGTGGCACGTGGAGCCATTTGTCAGGGCACGCGAGGCACTGCCCTATCAGCTGGCCAGCGCGCATGCGCACGCTGGCCAGCTGAGTTCACCGTTTTTAAAAGCCATTTTTCGCCCTTCCCAGGCTCCAGAGGCTTTATAGGAGCCTGGGGAGGGTGAAAAGAGCCTCCCCGCCCCCCCGGAGGCTTCAGGGACCGTCCGGAGGCTTCCCTGAAGCCTTCGGAACGCTTAAAACCACCCTCCGAGCAAATCGGACGTGACTTCTAGTTTGCTCGGAGGGTCGTTTTAAGCGCTCCAAAGATGTCAGGGAAGCGTCTGGAAGGTCCCTGAAGCCTCCAGAGGGCCTCCGGGGAAGCGGGGGAGGCTCTTTTCCCCTGCCTCCCCGCATTGCATTATGGGTGTGGCACGCCAGCACACGACCCCCCCTGCGCTCTCCCCACTTGTGGCACGTGAGCCAAAAAAGGTTCGCCATCACTGGCCTATAGTTTCCAGGGTCCTTTCCTTTTTCTTTATCTTTTTGGATCAAAAATGTCCTTCCAGTTGTCACCCATTCATCATTTTCAGATGCTTTTAAGATCTGGTTCATTTGGGCTGCCAAACTTTCGTGCATACTTGTAAGTGCCTTTAGCCAGAAACCATGTAGCTCCTCTGGTCCAGGTGCACTCCAATTCTTCACTTTTTTTGACTGCCTTTGCACCATTTCTTTTGTTATTTTCACATCTTCCATTTTATGCACTTTAATAGAATCCTCAACCTGCTTGATCCATTTTGCATTTCTGTTGTGCTTCTTGTTGTTTTCCCACAAATTCTTCCAGAATTTCAGAGCTTTCTCTTTATTAGGATTTCATTTATTGTTATTCCATCTCCACTTTCTAAGCTCTTATAAAACTGGTGCTGATTTGCTCTGAACTGTGAATTTTCCTTGAACTGAATTACCCAATTTTCATACTGTTTAATCTTTTCAGCAATGGCAAGAACCCTCTGCTTCAGCTCTTCAATTACTACCGCAATCTCCTTATTCTCCAAATCGTATCTTGCTTCCAGGTTGCTTTTGACCTGCTTGTTCTTTAGCTGACCTTGCCTTAAGTTGTTCAAGTTGCTCAAGTCTCCATGAATTTTTTTGATCTTCGATTCCAACCGGATTTTCCACTTAGATTTCCCCTTCTTGCCTCTTTGGTTCCTTTGTATTTTCAACCTCAATTCTTTGGTGGTTAAGAAAGCTGCTGCATACATCAGCTGGTTTGTTTCAGCTAATGTATTGGTTTTAATGGTTTGCACAGCCTCATTGACCTTTTTTAGTACATTTCTCAATTCTTTCCAGTTCACTTGGTTCAGCTTTGGCAAACATGTTCTTTCAGCATCTTCCATTTGATGCTTTATTTTCTCATCTAATTGAGCGCTATCTGTTGGTGCTTGCTCTTCAGTGCTTCCTTGTTCTTTATCTTCATCCATTTCAGCAGCCTCTTCCTCCCTTTCTTCCTCAGTTAGCTTTTGAGTCTGCAAATCATTCTTGATGTTACTCTTCTTTGTTGGTATACTCAGACCATTATTTGCTTTCTCTTCGATTCCTGTTAATTTTGCTGTAGTGAAAAATTTGTGGCTCAGAATTACACGTTGTTGGTCCATTAGCCTTTGTTCACTGATATCACAGTCCGTATTATTATTATTGTTGTTGTTATTGTTGTTATTGTTATTATTGTTGTTATTGTTATTGTTGTTATTGTTGTTGTTATTATTCCTGTTAAATCAGTTACTGGGCTTTCTGGATGTGATTGCTGCTGCAAACTCTGAACAGCCAGGTCAGCTTCAGCACTCATTGCAGCCTGATTCAGCACAGCTGATTGGCGGGTAGATCGGACTGCCAGAATATCCCCAATCAGCTGTTCCAGGCTGCAGGGATTGCCACAGACCATCACTGCCTCCATGCCTCATGTTTTTGCCCATGTTTTTGGTGGGGGTGGGTGGGGCTACATTTGGTGTATAAGACACACCCAAATTTTCACCCTCTTTGGGGGGGGGGAGGTGTGTCCTATACTCCAAAAAATACGTAAGCATAGAATCAACCTTAGCAGTTCATGTTCTCCTCTTAAAACCAAGTCTTTCCACAGAATCCTCCCCAAACTTAGTCCTCTTTTATATGTTAGACTCAACTTTCAGAATTGCCACTTAGTTCTGGAAGTCCAAACTTGAATAAATATTCATATAATTAAAAGAGAGCTCTGGCAATAAATGGGATTAAATGTAATACTTATCTCAGTGTCTACCATTCTGGACCAATAAAAAGCATTAGGGAGCTGCAAGGGAGTTAAACCCTTCCTTGAGGAGGCACTTTACACAACCATGATAGTGACATTGGCTTAATCTAGGCTTTGAAGAGAGATGATCTGCCACACAGAGGTATTTAGCATCACCTCTAACCCCCTGGGGCAGTTGAACTCACACAAAAAAAGTTTCTGTGCATATAGCATCATCTCTTGACACTGATGAAGGCAGTTGGAACATGGTAAGGAGAGCAATGTGATTGTTTTCCTTCATTTTCAGGGGCAAATGTTATTTGCAAGGCAGCTTTGACGTGTTTGACTTGACACATTATCAAAAAATGAAGAACTTTTTTGAAGTTTTGTATAGGCTTCCATGTGTTCCCAATGGCCCTATCTTATCTAGAGGGCACCAAGATAGGATGGGTTTGTGAAGGAATCTCCCTCTTTCTTTCTGTGGATCAGCCTGGGAGGGGAGGGGAGAGGCTTCAGCCAGTTCGCTGAACAGAACAAAGTTAGCTACTGATTCTACTGAACTGGTGCAAACCGGCTAAATCCCACCACTGGGTTAGCTGTCGCACAAAAAGTAGATGGGCTACCTCTTCTTATAATGGACAAATGACTTCTAAAGACTAATAAACCAACTCCTATATCATGAATTAGTCAACCAAAGAATGAGAAAGATTGCCTGATGTGCCTTAAAAAAGATCCATGCTGATACAAAAAAATTAATACTAATTGTCCCAAATTCCTACATTTTAATGGAATTCTTTGAATGCCAGCTACAGTAGGTAATAATTATAACTGTGTCCAATCCAGTCTCTGAAATTGAAGAGTTTTATTTAAGTAGTTATAAATGTATCTCAACCTAGAAATTAACAGCTAAGGCAGAAGTGGCAATGATTAGTGGACCCATTCCATTGTGAGAATAAAGACTAAATATTTCTGAGTAGAGCAACAAAGCACATTTTGCATGTGACAAATCCTTACACAGCATTTATTACATTGGTTTTCCACTCATGATGGGTTTGAGCATACAAGTAATCCTCAACTAACAACCACAATTGGAATCACAGTTTCCATTACTAAGTGATACAGCTGTTAAGTGAGCTAGCACAATTTTATAATCTTTTTTGCCCTAGTCATTAAAAGAAACACTTTGGTCATTAAAATGCATCTGGCTTTCCCCATTGACTTTGCTTGTTGGAAGCTCCCTAGGAAGATTGTCAACAGCAATCACATGACCCCAGGATACTGCAACCATCATAAGCGAATGCCGGTTGCAAAACATGAGAATTTTGATCACGTGACCATGGAAATACTGTGATGATTGTAAGCTCAAGGATTGGTAGTAAGTCACTTTTTCAGCACCATTGTAACTCTGAACTGTTGTTAAACGGATAATCATAAGTTGAGGACTACCTGTACATTATTGGAATGGGAACCTCTTTGAAATCTTGTAGCCAATTTGATTGATGCGATTGTTTTAAATGTTGTGGCCAATGATACATTTTTCCATTTGATGAGTATTAACATTAGGGAAAATAGTATCGCTCCATATTTGCTGGATGGAAACTAAATGCCTTCAACCTCATTCACATCTCTGAAGTGTATGTGCTGAACACATAGAGAAGAGAAACAGATCCAGATTTCTATCCTACCACTTTCTAGCCATTTTACCTCTTCCCCAAAATGATTCCGATCAAACCCTGTTCAAACGAAAGACTTAAATTATGTGACCATGAGTTATAATCTCTCTTTCTTCTTTCATATATTTGAAACTAGAGATGGAATATATCAGGGGATGCGGTGGCTTAGTGGTTAAGACGCTGAGCTTGTTGATGAGAAAGGTTGGCAGTTCGGCGGTTCGAATCCCTAGCGCTTCATAATGGAGTGAGCTCCCATTACTTGTCCAACCTAGTAGTTTGAAAGCACGTAAAATTTAAGTAGAAATATAGGACTTTGGTGGGAAGGTAACAGTGTTCCATGCACCTTTGGCATTTAGTCATGCTGGCCACATGACAACGGAGATGTCTTCAGACAGCTCTGGCTCTTTGGCTTTGAAATGGAGATGAACACCACCCCCTAGAGTCGGGAACAACTAGCACATATATGCGAGGGGAACCTTTATCTTTTTATGGAATATATCATCAAATATCTATTCGGATAACTACTACATAGTTTATGTAGGTCACTCCAACCTTCAGCTATAAAAAGGAATCTGTCAAGGATTTCTTGTCAAATTAACCTATTGGAACTGTCCAATGGAATACGTCATATTTTTGAAATCAATATACTAAAAGCTGAGCTCAATTTATGCTGATTATATGGGCATACTGTAGATGTGTACTTTCCTAAACAAAACTTGGAAATAAGATGTTGGCATAATTTAAGGAAGATGGAAAAAAGGGGAGTGGGTTTTGGATTTAGACAAACCCATCTTCCAAAAATCCACATATCACCTCCTAGATTGCTTTCTTACAAGAATGATAATATCTAGGAACTCCATAACTCAATGGTTAGTCTCTTCAACATCACACTTTCATGAAAAGGATTAATCTCTCTCTCTCTCTCTCTCTCTCACACACACACACACACACACACACGAACTAGTTATCTTAAGGGTATAAGGAAAAATACATAATAATAGCAGAATTGCAGACTGAAGATGGAAAGAGCATGAATTCACTATTGAACATTAATCTGCTCAAGATAATGCTTCATCACTTTCCATCATTTTTCATATTTTATCTCAAATATTTTAAATCATTTAATTAGGCTTCTCTCCTTCTACTGGGCTGTATTAATGTCAAGAAGCTCTTATAACATCATTCCGTGCTTGGTATTGTGCTATCCTTCTTTCAACTTTGAAAGGTTAATGTTGCTCCATCTTTAATCTCTCATACTTTAATTAACACTAAACCCAAATTCAAGTGAAGCATAACAATATTTTTTTTTCAAATCCCAAAGCTAAGAAATGCTAGAATCATCAAGTATATCAACCAATGTTTGAGTTGGTTAACTGGCAGGACCAATTTTAATCTCTTGCTCTGAGTTAAGATTATAATGTTAACTAGGCATTTTTTATTAAAGATACTCCAAGCCCTAATTTATTGGTATTATTGGGGTAGGGGTGCCTAATGCAATAACTGAAGTGGTCTTTGTTATAGTGGCATGGCTCACAACCAATGGAAGGAATATGTCCAAATGAAGAGTAATCAAAACTAGCTATGTTATTTTGCTGTTACCCAAAATAGAAAATCTCTTCCTGGAAGTAAAACTTAAGTAATTACCAATTTTCTGCCATCTTCTTAGCAATCCAGGTCACTGCCTTTTCTCAAATGTTTAGGATAGGATAGAATAGGATAGGATATTCAATGTCTTCTAGCCCCTGCTCAAGCAGAAGAACCTATACCATCTCAGACAAGTGACTGTCCGGTGCCTTCTTAAAAACATCCAGTGTTGGAGGGTCCAAGATTTCTGGAGGCAGGCTATTTCACTGCTTCATTGTCCTCACTGTTAGGAAGTCCTCACTGTTTCACCTTAATTCCAAGTTGCTTCTCTCTTTGATTAGTTTCCAACCATTATTTTTTGTTCTGCCTGCTGATGCTTTGGATAATAACTTGACCTCCTCTTCTTTGTGGCAGCTCCTCAAATACTGGAATACTGCTATCATGTCACCCCTAATTCTTCTTTTCTTTAGACTAGACAGACCCAAAACCTGCCACCGTTCTTCATACGGTTTAGTCTCCAAGCCTTTGATCATCTTAGTTGCTCTTCTCTGAACTTTTTCCAAAGTCTCAACATTAGAGTGGCCTTGTCTCTTGTTCTTGTTGTTGTACAAAACTCTTCCTTGTAAAGGAATCATGGAAAAAGAAAATGGACAAATAGTAATACCTACTGAGGCAATTTTCAGAAAGTATACATTTTAGTGGCTATGTGATAAAACAACTTCATGAATCCATATGCTTCTTTCCTGAGAAGCATAAAATGAGGAAGAGAATGAGGGAGTTTTTCGGCTTTTCCTTGCTTTTATAGTTTCATAATGCATTCCTGTGGCAGTGCCAAATGTATAGTTTATTGAATAGAATTTTCACAAAGTTTTAGCCCTAAATTCAGAACTTACATTTGCAAAACAACTTTGGACTGGTAATCCTATTCCATACAAAATGCGGACAAAATAAATCCAGACATGAAAGGCAAAGCTGAGAAAGAAATACATACTGCAGGAGGCATAACTTAAGAACAAAAATCTACTTGAGACGTTTTTGCATGCATAATAAGATTCAGTGCACAAATCGGAAGGCTAGCTGTTCAACTGTTATTAAAGCCACTAGAAGAGATTGACCCTGACTGTCTCAAATAAAATATAAAAAAAAACAACCCATGAGAAAAAGATGCATCCCATTGAGTTTAGAAGTCTGTCTTTTCTTTTATCATCCTGATATAAAATATGGAAAAAATTGCTCCCAAGGAAAAAAGTATTTTGCTATTGTATCAACGCGAGGAAGTTCTTTAGTAAAACATGGTGTTACTCAAGCAGCCTGTCAGGCCTGGAAGCCATCTTTTGCATTGGGCCTTCAGGCCTGCCACATTTAATGCTGTGGGAAAATGGGAAGGGGGATTATAAATGGGAGATATATAGTCTAAATAACATTCCTTTCTCAGAATGTCAAGGACAGCTTGCCCTGCACATGGAGTGGTGTGACTGGGAGGCATCTCCAGTTGGGACAGGGCCTGATTGGATCATGTGATGGGCATGTGGGTTTCTGGGCAGGGACTTGAGCTTCCAATTGGGTGGGGAAAACCTGGAAATTTTCAGATTCGGGTTTTCCCAGATGTGCCAATATGACATCTCTAATAAAATGGAACTTTGAGGAAACTCAAGCCTCAGAGTCTTCATTTGTTAGAGGTGTTACTTGGAACCCTGACACAGCCCATTCTACCACCATCTTCCCCAATGTTTCCATTTTTTTGCCATCCACAATTCCGTTATTATTGAGCAGCTTTAGGCCTCACGAGGAAACAAAATTTTTTCCCCTGACACTTCCCCTCCCCCCACATCGTTTTCAGTTCACTATTAGGAATTACGCAAGGGGAAAAGGAGGAAATGTTCAAATTAACAATCAAATGCTTCAGACTTGCCTCTGTGAAGTAGCCTTCTCAACAGAAGTGTGGTTGTCATGAAGATGAACGTGTTATATTTGTGGGAGACATTATCTCTTCTTTGGGTTCACAGCTTGAGGTGTGAAGGCTTCAGGCAATGTGGGTACTTAATTCGGTTAAGTATCTTCTGAATATATCAAATTATCTTCACTTAAGGCTTTTTCATTAGCAGAATATGCTGCCTAAATGGCCTTTGAAGTGGCGACTAACTATTAGATATACACACTCCACGTGCTCCACAAACAATTTAGGAGTTACGTATGTGAGTGAAAAGGTGAAAAGTTGCTGCTAGCTAATCATAAAGAATTTTGAAGTGGGGGATTTACAACCAATGTTGTTTGCCTGAGCACTCCGTGTAAATATATAGCTTAGTAAGCAAATATAGATATTTGATATTATTTTCACCACAAGGAAGCTAACCTCACGAATGCCTTTACTGTGGGATATATCTATGAATTTATTTAAGTGTATAGGCCACTATAATCAGCTCCTCAGCTGTTTACAGTATCATTAAAAACAGAACATCAAAATAAAACCAATAATCGCAAAAAAGTAACACTGTTTAACCCTGATGCTTACCCCAACTCCAAACAGCCAGAGTTAAGCTTCAAAAGCCCTGCAAAAGAGCTCCATCTGTGCAGCCTTTCTAAAGGTCCAAGAATATTTTCATTTAGGAATATTAGCATACCTGCAGTGCTTCTCAAGTGTTCAGAAGCAATTCACAATCACATTTCAAAATCTTGATCATGTCATTTCAAAACATAGCTGTAATTATCATTACTATGAAAATCCAAGTTTAGTCTTCAATCAAAACTTTAGGCCAAGATTTTTTACAAGTTTTATATGGTTGTATGCTGTACCATTAAGCCCAAGAATCATTCCCGATAGTTGAAACTCTGAAAATAGCCTTGACAAGGGCTTCCTAGCTCTCCCTGTTTGCCATAATGTTTTAATGAGTCTATAGTACCTTGCAAAATTGTTTTAAGATACTAAGAACAGAATAGGAGATAGATTTCCCTTGTGTAAGATGTGTGTCCTGTATTTTGAGCAAATATGACAGCAAGGCGGCCCAGAAATTCAGCAAGAAATTCAGAATATGGTAACACATTGACTTCTGCTTCCATTTCATGACAGTTTCCATGATATGCTTGGTAAATCTTTAATTCCCCCAGAAGGTGACAATCCACAGGCTTGTTAGCATGTTATATTTTAGGGTGACAACAAGTCCCATTTCCTTGATAGTCAGAGCTTACCCCAGGCTATGGCAGACAGTGGCTCCACTTTGCATTGCCAAAATGGGATCTTGAGGCTGTGGTTTTTCTTTGTTTAAGGTTTGGGGGAGGGCTAGATAAACAAAATATTCCAAATGAAATAAATGCTGAACCTGAGAGTTAACAACCCCATTAATGCCTGGGTTACAACATGTGCCAAACTTTACCACACTTTACAATGTTTGCAACATAATATTCAGTGAAGGATATATTCAAGCTCATGCCAAAGGTTCAAAGAATTGATTAATAAGGTAAGTAGAAAAAAGAAAGAAAGAAAGAAAGAAAGAAAGAAAGATGGATGGATGGAAGGAAGGAAGGAAGGAAGGAAGGAAGGAAGGAAGGAAGGAAGGAAGGAAGGAAGGAAGGAAGGAAAGAAGGAGGAGGGAAGGAAGGAAGGAATCTTTGTTTTGCTTCAGATTTCATTATTTTGTAACTTCTGCTTTTTTATCGTGTGAATGATTTCCATTGTTGTATAATCATTTAAACCAAGATTTTGTTAATATAGTCACTGTTATGGCTATTTTAAAATACTAAATGATTAAGTATCAGACCCTGGGACCCTGAATAGCTATAGTAGACAACTTTCAGAAATTAGTATTCTTTGTCAATTCAGGACTCTGTTATCTGGCACCAGAAAGTAGGTTATTCATATTTGGCATACTTATCCTTATAGTCATTGCGGGAAGTTTCTGTTATGATACCCTTAATGGAAAATAATCTATCAAGGATAGATTGTCTCTCACTGTATTGTATTTCCATAATCAAATCACAAATACAGTATGTGTTTGTTCAATCATGGGCATGGAAAGCACATAAGGAAAAAATAACAGAAATAGATGTTAAAGCCAGTAGGTGGAAGTTAGTAAAATAAGTAAATGCTGAACAAAAATATTTATTGTAGATTTAATCTGGATAGCTAATAAGCGAATAAATCAGACTAATAAGAGGAACCAACGTTGGTACTTTCTATTGCATCAATAGAAAAAAAAGTGAGTTTGAAAGGCTTGTCTAGGACAATCAAACATTTTTCCTTTTACAGAAAAAGGAGAAACGATGTTGCTGCTATTGTTAGAAGACAAGCTAGATACATTCTATCTTCAACTATAATAATTAAATATCTTTTATGAACAACGGTAAAGTGATCTGATCTGTTAAGCTTTTCCTACCAAGTTGAACTAGAAGTATTCTTTTCTTTAATGTTTTTATTAAACAAGTTTTTTCCCCATTTTTAAACACAAATATCATCTTTGCAACATTTCCACATCAGTAAGCCTCCATTATATTCTTTTTAGCCATACATGTATACTTTTATCTATCTATCTATCTATCTATCTATCTATCTATCTATCTATCTATCTATCTATCTATCTATCTATCTATCTATCTCTATCATCTATCTATCTATCTATCTATCTCTATCATCTATCTATCTATCTATCTCTATCATCTATATCTCTATCATCTATCTATCTATCTATCATCTATCTATCTATCTATCTATCTATCTCATCTATCTATCTATCATCTATCTATCTATCTATCTATCTATCATCTCTATCATCTATCTATCTATCTATCTATCTCTATCATCTATCTATCTATCTATCTATCTATCTATCTATCTATCATCTATCTATCTATCTATCTATCTATCTATCTATCCACACACACACACATTTTTCATCCACTAATATGGTAATTTATACTTACATTTCTTCTATACATGAACTAGAAATATTCAAATACATAGAACTACTGATTAGTGGTTAATCAGTAGATAAAGCCATTATGTGAACATTCAAGTAATTACCCTGTGTTAAATGTGTGAACCCTATATGCAGCAAAATCAGTCCCTGCCCATGGGATGGATAGACTAGTAGCGACTCTCTTTGTGTGCGAGCAATCTCTTGTTTTGATACCAGCAGGCTCATCACCTGCACAGCCACTTGAGTTTAATGGTGATCAATTGGTACTTTATAGTAGAGCAAAATATTGGCAATCTGTCTAGTAGGCAATAGTGTGGCTAGAGGGCCCAACATATTACAGTCAGCTTGCTTCTATTGGCATCATAGAATCATTTGGTAATTCTGAAAATTGCTGGTTTGAAAATAGCAAGTGTTTTATACTTCAGAAGAGATCCCAGAAGTGTATACTTAAAAAGGATTTTAGCACTCTAGAAAGTTAGCAAACATCTATGACTGTTGAGCGGAAATTACCTCTTCCCCCCCCCCCACCCTTTGCTCTTCAAGTGCATTTTGTAGCTTTTGCATAAAAGACAACATTGGCCAAGCTGTGTACTTTTGAATATAATGGAAGGGGTTTGTTTGATATTGGTTTCCTGTTTTATTTTTCTTACTGAAGGCTCAATTCGCTTGAGTTAATCTCGTCTGCCTTGTATTCTCAACATTAGGCAGATCCAAATCCATCTCTTTTCTGTGATTCCATTTCTCTATTTTCAAGCAAACCGCCAGGAAAAGAAAGGAACATTCTCATCATAAAATTAAACTGTTCTCATGAAAGAATGTAGACATGTGGAATTAACCATTGGGTTTCACTCAGTCGATTGGAAGAGTGCATAAAGGTTTTATGCTTTTTAGGTTACCAGCTATAGTTGCCTTTTTAAAAGTTCTAGTCTAGAATGAACATTTTGCCGTTAGACAAACTAGTTTACCTGTATTCCAAGATTTTCTCTCGAAGCTTATTGCAGCCATGCTTAATGCAGGACCAAATATTCATTTCATTTATGAATTAAGAGAAGCAGAGTCAAAACAGATGAAACATTAAGCAAAGAACAGAACAGAATAAGAGTTGAAAGGGACATTGGAGGTCTTCTAGTCCAACCCTCTGGTTAGGTAGGAAACCCTACACCACTTCAGATAAATGGTTATCTAATCTCTTCTCAAAATCTTCCAGTTTTTAAGAGCATTTTTTTTGGAACATTTACAACTCTGGAGGCATGTTGTTCCACTTATTAATTGTTCTAACTGTCAGAAGATTTCTCCTTAGTTCTAGGTTGCTTCTCTCCTTGATTAGTTTCCACCCACTGCTTCTTGTCCTGCCCTCAGGTGCTTTGGAGAATAGCTTGACTACCTCTTCTTTGTGGCAGCCCCTGAGATATTGGAACACTGCTATCATGTCTCCCCTAGTCCTTCTTTTAATCAGACTAGACTTACCCAATTCCAGCAATTGTTCTTTATATGTTTTAGCCTCCAGTCCCCTAATCATCTTTGTTGTTCTTCTCTGCACTCTTTCTAGAGACTCAACATTCTGCTTAGAATTTGGACTGATGAGAGAGTTAACTTGTCCTCTGAAGTTCTTTCTCCCCCTCTTTTATTTTTCTTCTGCTTAAAAAGCAAGAATAAGGCCCCCAAATATATTTGCAGTGATCATCCAAGCTTCCATTATCAAAACTAGCCTGTTTCACTTAGTGAGGTTAAAGAGGATGTATTTCTTCTACTGTTCCTCTTCTGCTCAGAAAAATTGCAATTCTGAAAAAAGAAAAATAATCCACTTCAATTTTCCAAATTTGATAATGTATTTAAATAATCAATTAGATGAGCAATTTCATTTCATAATCCTATAAACACCTATTGTGCTTATGGATTAACAATTTCTCTCTCTTCGTCTCATTTTAAACATCCTTTGTAATATTCAGGGTTCTTTTTGTTGATAGGCTAATCATGTACATGCAAGTGAATGAAAGAAAGTGTGAATATCTAGAAATAAGAAGATCTGAGTCTGTATGTTTAGGAGAAAAAAAACTGAATTAGTAACAAAATGGCATTTTCAGTTCCAACTTCCTCCTATGGTATAAAAAAATCAAATCAGTAAATGTTCTTCTAGAAACAGTCCTTGTACCCCATTTTCTTACCACTGTCTCTACTATATAGCATTATTGAAAAGACATCTGGGAAAGCTATATTAGATGTTGGGACCATTTCATGATTTTTAAATGAGATTTTGTTACCGTTAAGAGGAATCTGGAGTTTTTATACATGCTAATTAATACTAATATTTTAGAGCTCTGCGTGGATCTTTTGCTGGTAAATGAATTAAAGAAGATGTTGCTTATTTAATTTGTTTATTATTAAGAAGTGGGTTTGGGATGAAGTGTTTTATCTTTGTTGGTTAAGAAGAGGTGAAGAGATTAGGAAATTGAATATACTTGCCCAGAAGTTGATTGGGAATCATTTTATTGGGTGACAGGGTTTTTTTTTCTTTATACATTTATCTTTCTTGCAATTACTTTTTCCCTTTCTTAGTCTCTCTTGTCTTTTATTGTTTTACTAGCTGTATACCCATGCTTCGCTATGAAATCATGTGATCAACCAGCCCACAGGCCGAATCAGTCATGCGCTGGCCACACCTATATAAGGCAACTGGCAGTTGGAACATAATTCCTTTCAAGTGGGGAGGGGGAGTAGAATGTCTAACTCTTTAGCATTGATGCATGTTAATATCACACTGTATAAGAAATACTGATGACTTGATGGTCATTTTGAAAAAATCCTTTCTTAGTGAGCACTTAGAAGCCAAGAGGAACATACGTGCTGAATTTCAAGTTTGTAGGCTTTACAGTTCTGGAGATTTCATGATGAGTGAATGGCATTTGGCTTTTATATATACAGATTCAAACTTTTAATCAAATTATTTGTAAAAGAAAGACATCTGGGGTGTCTGCATTTACCAACTTAGGGTATGGATACTGCCCATCATCTTCTCTTGCAAGGACATGCTGAGTATGTAGCACTTCAAGATGGGGTGAAGAGAAGTAGGGGAGATCTGTAAATCCTTAATTTATAGGCTTTTTAAAATCATGTTCAGACATGTGGTGTGATAAAACAATTAAGCAGGATCACTAGAAGTCAAGCTCAACTTGCAGGAGACGTTAATTTTCAAATACAGTGAAGTGGGGAGATGGAGGTTGGAAATTATTAGATATTACTTTGATTAGAATTGTTAAGAACCTGAATAAATGACCTCTTCTAAAACAGGCTTAGAAAAATACATTCACTTTAATCAAACACACTAGAAAGCATGCTGACCTTAAGAAAATTCAGAATAAAAACAGAACAAAACTACACAACAGTTTTTTTTGGTGGGCGGATTAAAAAAATATTGCAAGCTAAGCTTAATAAAAGTTAACTTGAAATGGAATTTTCACGTTATTCAAATAAAGTAAATAAAACATTAAAAATAAGTTAACTTGAAAAGAGTTGAGACTGACTTTGTTTCAGCTACGTGGGAGTGAGTCTACAGCTATATATGGCATCATAAATGCTAATAGCCATAAAAATCATTCAGGCCCTATGAAATTGTAGTAGCAGCATGTCCTTTCTTTCTTACACCAAGTTAAAAAATTCCTTCTCGATGAATGATAGAATAAAATTCAACCACGCAATCTTTATATGCACAACATTGTTATCTTGTACATTCTTAATAACCAGAACTAAAGTAAATAATCATGCAAAGTGATGTCAGCATATCTGTGAAGATGATACCAAGTCTTTTTTTTTTCTGTACACAGCATCATTGCTGAATCTTAGAATAATATTTTCCGTGTTGCATAAAAACGTCCCCACGGGCATGTTATTCTTCAGAAATGTAAAAAAAAAAAAAAAAAAAAACCATCTTAAGCATTTTAATGCATCAATGAATTTATTTTGAGTAGTCACAGATCTTCAGCTTTACAAAGCTCTTCATCAGACTCCATGATCTCCCCCCCCCCAAAGGAGGCACACTTTGACATCATTTGGTATGGCTATGTAATTCAGAGTTGCCTAACTTACAATTTGCCCACTCACAAAATCTTAAGTCAGTTTTTTTCCAAACTGGCCTCTCACAAAAGATTAATTAACCTATTATGCATAACAAAAGGAGTTGGAGTTATATTGTCAGATGTTAACATTTAACAAAGCATTTTCTTTCAATTTTACTACTCTTCGTTCATCACGAGAATACTGACCACTTACAAACTTATTTACCTTTTCTGAAAACAGCCCTGTGATATCTATACATGTGAAATGTTTCCTTGCAGTATTCAGAATTTTGATTTGGGCAGAAATGGACAGACTGACACTAGAAATCAAAAATAGAGATGAGACGGAATATTATGAAATTTGGAACAAAATGTATCAATGGTTGGAAATGAGGAAAAGGAGTTGAAACAGAACATTTTGAGGATTGTAAAATTGGAACTGGATAATACATAGATAAATATATAAAGCAGGTATAAGGGATATGTTAATAAAATTAATGTAGCTATGTACGATAAGTAGACACTGTATTTGTTGTTATGCTAAAATATGCACAGAAATGGCAAAGCCAGAAAGGTCGCTCTATGTCCAATGTTTTTAATGTTTATTCAATATATATAAGGTTGAGATTGTCTTTGCAACGTTTCGGCAGGATCTCACCTGCCATCCTCAAGCGTGGGCTCAAAATGTGGGCTTAAAATGGGAACGGAGCTGCCGTCTTTCGGAAAAGACCCGAATACAACAAAACCAGCATACCTACACCCGTGAAAATCTACGAAAACACACACACACACACACACACACACACACACACACACACACACACACACATATATATATATATATATATATATATATATATATATATATATATATATATTGAACTAAATAAAAAAGCAACCCAGATCTGAATAAATATTTGCAGATTCAAAAGAAGGAGGAGGAGGAGGAGGAGGAGGAGGAGGAGGAGGAGGAGGAGGAGGAGGAGGAGGAGGAGAAGGAGAAGGAGAAGGAAGATTGGACAACCATTTGTCTGAAATGTGTAGTTTTTGGTTGTTTTTTTCCTTGATCAGAGAATTGGACTAGTAAACCTCCAAGGTCCCTTCCAACTCTGATAGTCTGTTAATCTTAGAAGGACCTTACTATGACATTATTGAGTCTTCGGAAAAAGACAGCAATCCCAGTTTTTCAAGAAACAGTTTTCATGATGTGCCCCTTCATAGGCTTGCAGTCTTATTGGGGAGACATTTTCAACCTTTTGCAGATGAAGCAAGATCTTCACATTGGAAGGCAATTTTTAGGTAGCTGGTCCTATGAAAAAAACATGTTATTTGTGATGGATATTAATGTCCCTCTCTTTTTCTTTTTAGTCTTCTCTTCTCCCGGTTTTCTTTCTTTTTCTTTCTTTTAGTTTTTCACTACTACCTATAGTCCTCCTTCCATCAGCCCTTCCTAACTGTTGTCCTCCTGTAATGTGGACTTCAATTCCTAGAATTCTTGGCAATGACATCCAGCTTGGGAGGACTCCTGGGTTGAAGGTGACTGTTTTACAATCTTATGAGCCTACTCTAATTATCTAGGAGTGACCTAACTAAAGTTCAAATGTTCATTAAAAATGTTCATAAAAACTTTGATTCAGATCCAGCTGTGTATAGCAGAAAAACATCTGCTGGCAATTCATCCATGATGACAAGCAGTGTGGGTTTTGAGCAGTGAAGGGAGGGAAGCTACGCTCCTCTCCATTCCATCAAACCAATTGGCACCTTTTCCAATTTTCTAGCAGATCTTCTCCTGTATGGCACTTGCAGCTAGAACCAAACAGGTTTTTGAATGCAGAATCTTTTTAAGTGCATGACCCTGTTAGCAGACAAAGCTGGGTGGAATAAATATGCTGAAGATCAACAGATCAAGTCTTTATTGAGATAAACTGGCTTTTAGCAAATGGGTTTATTAGTTGTGCAAGACAGCAAGCAGCACTACGTACAGAACAGTGCAGAGCAAGTTTCTAGCATTATCAAGATATAGTCCAGGCACTCACCCCCCAAAAATAGATGCCAGAACTTTTGCAAGTTCTCTCTTGGTTGATCTCTCATGTAACACTGAAATCTCATAAGATTCAGGGGAAAGCATCCTTTCTTATCCTTTCATGCAAGTATTAGTCATACTGTAAAATGTATCAATTTAATGCTATCCTGGACTGAAAAGCGTTGCTGACCTAGAGTAAAGGGGTACATATATAAAACCTATTTTGGGTATTTCATCCCTAAAAGTTCATAATTAGACTGATTGTTCATATTTCACAAGCTACAGTTTGGCTGATGTTGGTCATTCTTCTTTATCAAACTGATTGGCAAATAACTGCCTTGATTGTTGCAATCACTAGTGCATAAAAAAGGAACCGTTTGGGGGCATGAATTCCAGAATTTTTTTAAAGCTTCATTACTTCCACAAGGTCTCACAACAACAAGGAATGTGGACAGATGGGTTTTTTTAACTGAATGTGTGTCAGTACATTGTGTATTCTTTCCAGTTGATGTGATGTGGGCAACATTATGTTGGTTTGCCAAGTATTAGAGCAGGGGTCTCCAACCTTGGCAGCTTTAAGACTTGTAGGTTTCAATTCCCAGAATTACTGAGACAACATAGGGAGCATGGAAATTGAAGTCCACAAGTCTTAAAGTTACCAAAGTGGGAGAGCCTTGGATTAAAGAACCTAAACTGATGGTTTGAATATGCTTAGGATAAACCTTGGATTTGGTTGTATGTGAGGTATTTTGATTTTTAAAATGTGCTAAAGTGTCCAGTGCTACCATTACTTTTCATGGGGAATAGGGCATATGCACTAACACAACTATAGGGATGTGGTGGCTCAGTGGCTAAGATGCTAAGCTTGTCAATCAGAAGATCAGCAGTTTGGCTGTTCGAATCCCTAGTGCCACATAATGGAGTGAGCTCCGGTTACTTGTCCCAGTTTCTGCCAACCTAGCAGTTCAAAAGCATGTAAAAATGCAAGTAGAAAAAATAGGGAGCACTTTCATGGGAAGGTAACAGAGCTCCATGCACCTTCAGTGTTGAGTCATGCCGGCCACATGACCATGGAGACGTCTTCGGACAGTGATAGCTCTTCGGCTGAGAAATGGAGATGAGCACCACACCTTGAGTTGAAAACGACTAGCATGCATATGCAGGGGAACCTTTACATTTACGTTACTAACACACCTATGACTAGTAACCTCCTCCAGATCTTCAGTACATCAGTAAAAAGCATTATGTAAAACCCTCAATTGATTAAACTCATTATGGCCCCTGGAAGTCAATATCTATAGATCTTGGTAATGTCAGTTATATTGGGAAGATTAAGACTTTGAATATAAGAGGAGAAAATAATAAGGATTGTTAATTAATTAAAGGAAATAAATGCATTGTGTGTCTATGAAACAAAAATTGAATGAAGTAAAATAATAGATCTGAATGAGGATGGGTTAATCCTGGGAAATTAAATTGATGAATATATGTAGGGAAGTACAGGTGAAAGTTTTGTTATAAATGAAGGTTTTAAAATAAATGTCACAAACTATGAATTGGCTGTTTTGGTCACTATACATAAGGCAGTATGAATCTATAGGTTGATTTTAGTTGCATAAAGAATGCTTGTGGCAGAATCAGCATTGTAATGCTTGAATGGATGTGCAGTTTTGTATTTTATTGACTGATTCATAGGGAATGTTAGACTGTACGATGCAACTTGAAGTGTGGATCTGAAAATTAATGCACTAGAAACCAAAATAATGGTATCAAGTAGAGAAAATGAAGTGAATTACTACAGATTATATATAAACAATGAAAAAGCAGAGCAAGTAGCTGAATCTGCATACCAAAATCAAAAATCTACTAAAGGCAGAGAACTGGATGCAAAATTTTAAGATCTGCAAATGCTAGGAAAAATATAAGTTGTTGTATATATTATGAAGCAAAAGAAGCAGATATGGCTACGTGTAAATGTATGTTTCTGTTTTCTTTGTTATATGGAAATGAGACTTGGGTATGTCAGAGAAATTTAAAATTAAGTTTGAATATAATGGGAAAAAAGGGTATTTAAGGACTAGATATGGTAAAACAAGAAGAAATAGAGTGAATAATGAATAACTGCTGAATGAATGTACAAAAGTAAGATACCAGTACAAAAGAAATATATTGAGGTGATACACACATATACACCCAAACAGTCGCATACAAAGTGAGAGAGAAAGACAGTGTAAGTATTGGAATGTTGAATGGATTGAGAAGAAAGAGAGGATTGCAATTTGATGGAATTGATGAGTTGTTCTAGAAGCCAGAGGTAAGAATGTTAAATAAAGGTTAATTTGTGAAGTTGTACAATGATATGGTGGAAGGAAATATAATTTGTAATGTTAGATAGGTATGGGTATGGTTTGATATAAATTAGATGTGTTCCGTTTCTTTTTTCTTATCTGCCTTTGAAAAGGCAGCACAATGATCTGCATGCAGTTTGTTTGTTTGTTTGTTTGTTTGTTTATTATATTAGTTTGTAAAACATGTAAAAGATAACACATAGAAGTATGAACATGGACATGAACAAAGGAAATAAATCAGGGGTGGGTTGCTACCGGCATTTTGCCTTGCAAAAATTTGTGTGTGCGCACTCCATTTGCTTGCATGCACACCAAACTCATGCTCTATGCATGTGCGCATTTGCACCTAAAAAAGTCTGCATGCAGACCTTTTTTGCCATGAAGATTGTTCTGCGCATGCGCAGAACTGAAAATCAAGATGGCGCAACCACCAATAGAACCTGTTCAGGGGCATGGCAGGCTGAGTTACTACCTACTCAGCCGAACCGGTCCGAACCAGAAGGAACCCACTTTTCCCCCCACTTTTTAAATGGGACGCTGGACAGATAGACTGTGGTGATGTGACCAAGACAATGCCTTGTGACACCACCTCAGAAGTGTTAGACTTTCTTAGTCCTGAGGAAATGGACACACTGAAAGGAACTGGACTCCTCTCTTACTAGGCTTATATAAATGGTCAGGGAAAGATCAGGGATCTGGACCCTGCCCATAGCGAATGTCTTATTGTGAGAAGGGGGCACACCAGAGAGGCCCCTAATGGTCCTACTTGTCAGGGGAGTGATGTTGGATAAAATGGGATTACACAGCTCTAACCTCCACTTTTGAGGAAAAGTTATTGAAGAGATGGTGGGGTAGCAATTAAGGGCTCTGGAAAAAGTGGATTACCTTGACACTTGTCATTCAGGATGTAGATACAGGTATGGGACAGAAATCATACTGATTCTTTCCAACTATGAAAGGATCTTGACAGCACTTGGTTTACTCAAGGAAGAGATGTACAACTTGGTACGATCAGTATGTTCATGATACCACACATCTTGCCAGTGGAAGGAATTCAGAAAATACAGAATTCAAAAACTAAGGACGTAATAAGTAGGAATTCAGATGGGTATGGTTCTGTGTATTGTGGTACTACAATAATTGTTGCTTGTGAATGGTTTAATTTACATTATATCTATATTTGCTACATATTATAGGCTTTGTTTTATTTATAAGCCTCTTGAATTCACTTAACTGAAGTAGCATAAAAGTACTTACAATACTAAATAAACAAATAAATAAATATTATAGAACAAACAAATAGGCATATTTTTGATGTTTTACTTCTGGGCATGTTGCATACCTCAAAAGAAACAAAGGGACTGATATTTTTATGTTTATGTATGTATAAGTATATTCATCATGGGACAATATTTATGTTTGTGAAGATGCTGCAGGGTCTTCTAATATATTTGTCAAAGAGATGTTTGAACATAATGAATTCCCATTGTAATATTGTAATTATTTTATCATAATTCTCTATTTTATCCCTGCTTCATTTGTAATTAACATAATAATTACATATCTAAAAAGTTACTTAATTATTCCATTTTTATAGCCGCCCATCTCAATCAATGAATCTGGGTAGGTTACAATTCAAAAAGAGAAATACTGCATGCAATTAAAACAATAAGGCAGGGCCCTTAACTCATACAGCATCCCAGACATGGGAATATAACCAGAGAGGATAATATTCCTCAAAGTATGGTCTACTGCAGAAAAAGTTCATCTTCTTATCCCATCAGCTGATACTCTTTGGTTGATGGTATCTGCCTTCCCTTCTCACCCTTATAAGTGGTATGTTTTTTCCTCAAACTTGGGTCTTTTACTAGAAGTTTGGGACTTTGAGGGTTGAAGATTCGATGCAAAATCTTGACAATTCCTAGCACAGAATTCTTCTGGATGGAGAGTTCTGATGTCCCTGGTATTTTTGGAGGTATTCTCCCTGTTTAGGATCAGAGGCCCAAATGCTCCTATGGCCAATCCAGACCATTTTGGCATTTACATTTCACATCCTCTCTAGTCCCTCCTTCAAGCCCTGGTACTTTTCCAATTTCTTCCTGCAGTGGTGGGTTCCTACTGGTTCAGATTGGTTCAGCCGAACCAGTAGTGATATGGCAGCCTGGGTCTCTGGAACTTGTAGCAAGCCAGACCTGCCACGCCCCAGAACCGGTTCTCCGGGTGGCACCATAGGTGCCGCTAGCTTGTTTTTTGCTTCTGGGCATGTGTAGAGCAATTTTTATTGCATTGCGCATGCATGCGCAGCACAGCCATGAACGAACCAGCAATAATGACTGCCAGAACCCACCCTTGTCTTTCTGATGTTGTTGTCCCTTGGCATTGCTAACATATATCACTATTGCTGTCTTCGGGTACTTGTCTACTACTGTGATGTCTGGTTGATTCCCAACAAAAGGTCAAAAGTGGAATAAATTATGGGAATGGAAACTTCAGGCTTCTTCTTTGGTCCATTTTTTTTAAAGTCTTAAATTGTTTGATACATGGTCTATGATTCTTCATAAATTAGCATGTAGAAAGGAGGAAAGCTCCGCTTTAGGTTAAAATGGTGGAGATGAAACGAGCACATATTTGCCCTTTATAAAAGAATTCTGCTCTCTATTAAAAGCAAGTGCTGTTTCTAGTGAAATTGCTATTATTGTTGTACCTTTCTCCCATCTGAACTTGCATAATAAATTAGACAGTCTGCTTTATCTAAAAAGTCTGATTTCATTTGCCTCTTGAGTTTGCAAGGGATAGATTTGAGATCGGGCTGTTTTTCTCTGCTCATTTAAGAACTAATTATCACAAATATTTTATTTTAATAAAATAAACTTTCAATCCACGACATGTTGAACTCCGTATGATGGGGGGGGGGGGTGTTGCACACAGTGGCTGGGCTAATGGTCATATATCAATCATCCTGTTTCATTTCTCTTGTGTAATCTGTAATTTTATTTATTTTTAAGAATGATCATTCTGGCTGCGTTTCGCTGGCATATGAATGCAAGAGGCAGTATTAAAGGAAGTCTACTTTTCTTATGCCACATCTCCTGCTGTGCTCTTCATTTCTGCCAGACACTCTTTTCTCTTGGTACTTTCTAGAAATAACAGAAACGAAGAAGATTTATCTTCACAACAGCTGTCATCAAGGAATCGCCATTTGGGATTTTCTAGTCAAATATGATATGTTATTATTGGCAGTATCTGACACTTAATGCCCTAATCAAGACTGAAGTTCAGCAGAGCTGAATCTAGCTTGAAAGGTTTTTTTGAACAATGAGGTTCATATAACAACAATGAGATGGAGGCATTTAATATTCTGAAAAACTCAAGTGAACAACTAATGGAATCATCATCGTCAAAAATAGCAAATTATACTTTCCTGGAATTTAGGTTGGCTGTCATTTGTGAATTTTAAAAGCAGACTTTAGAAGGGAACTGGAAAGGGGCCCATTTTTTAGACCACTGAAACAAAACCTCTAGAGTATGCTCTGAAAATTATTAGCCATTGTTATTTTCTCTTTATTGATTTGGCCTGAATAGATACTTTTATTTGCCACTTTCAATTACTTTTTCCTCAGCATTTTTCTCTGAAATGAATGTTAAGTATTTTGGTCCTTGGCCTGAAAAATAACACTGCCAGCTACCTCAATGCAATCTCTTGCAGCTTCATTGTGATGTGCCTTTCTTCTCATGTGGTTTGGTGGCCTGGGTCGCTAGAACCAGCAATGACCCAGGCCTGTCATGCCCCGAACCGGTTCTCTGGGAGGCGCTGAAGGCGCCACCAGCTTGATTTTTGCTTCTGCGCATGCGCAGAACAATTTTATTGCATTGTGCATGTGCTCACAGCACACATCAAGTGCACGAAGTGCACCCACAAGCAAACCGGCAGTAGTGACTGCCGGAACCCACCCCTGAGTAAGTAAGTAACATTGCATGCTTTACATATTTGCATCATTTGCACAATGACATTGCAACCCACATATCACTCTGAGATCATCATGGCTTTGAGGACACTTAGGCTATTCAATTAATCAATCAGTCAGTCAGTCAATCAATCCCATTTTCCATAATGTTTTAATATATGCATACAACATGATCTGAGTTGGGCAAAGGAAGTAGAGCTGTATCACACCTTATTACAGGTAATCCTCAACTTACAACCAGTTGCTTAGCATCATTCAAAGTCATGACTGACATTCCCACCCCCACAAAGGTACTGACAATCTGATTCCATCAGTTGCATCAACCACCCTCCCCAGCCCTCGAAACACAGGATCACCTTCTGGGTGCTTGATAACCTGTTCACCTTTATGGCGATAATTCTGGGTTCAATTATAGTTGTAACTCAAGGACTAACAGGAGAATAGGTATTAAACACTCATCAGATTCTCCAATTGACTTAAATTTTAAAACAACATCTGAGGGTAAAATTGATATCCCCAACCCCCCCCCCCCCGCAATTGTCCTGCTTGTTTTGCACTGCAGTCGTTCTGGTTCACCCAGTGAAGCTGTTAGGACATGGGATTGTTCTTTAACTGACTTGTTTCAGAGCCTTATACTATTTTGGGGTAAGAGCAGTGGTGGGATTCAGCTTGCACCAGTTGGGGCGAGCTGCTTGTTAAATTACCCACCCCCTGCTACCAAAGTGGATCCTGGGCACTGTGCTGCAATGGAGAAACAGGCAATGGAGTGGCCGGCACAAGGAAGGAGAAGGCCGCATTCCCTCTTCTCCCTGCTCCTCCTCTTCCTCCTCCTCTCTTGCCGGCTGCTCCATTGCCCATTTCTCCATTGCAGCTCAGCACAGCACACAGGATCCACTTTGAGAGTGGGAGGGGGGGATAATTTAACAAGCCATGCCTCCCACAACAACCAACCTGATCCTGGGAGAACCAGTTGTTAAATTATTTGAATCCCACCATTGGGCGAGAGGCAGTGTCTGGCATAAGGTTACCCAACAGGCTTTCATGCTGAAAGGGGGACTACAACCTGAGTCTCTACGCACCTAATCCAGCAGTTTTAACCATTCTGCCATATTGACTGTCTGAAAGTAAACTAGTAAAAATGAAATAGACAAATACAATCATACTAGTGAGAAATTCCCATTATAAGATAGTTCAGTTCTTGGGTGTTTTTATATTCTTGTAGGCCGCCTTGAGTTGCCATGTGCGAATAGGCGGCAATATAAATCTCCTAAATAAACAAATTTTAAAATATTATTTTTCATGCCATACACACAAATACACCCACACACATACACATACATATATACAAGTGTTAACTATGGATGTGGTGTAATAATATATAGGTGCTTAACCATGTAGCCAACAACCTTGGTTCAGGAATTTAAAAACAAATTGAAAACTTGAGTAAAAGTTTCAAGGTTGTACCGATTTCTATGTATCTGTATCTATTTCTCTGATATGATCATTGGTTTCTGATCTTAGTACTTATATGAATCGGGTTTCTTTTCTTAAGTTGTGAAGTGGTACTTAGAGCATGATTTTTAAAAGCAACAAGGCAATAGCAGAAATGAGATACAACGTGTATAGGACTTATATAGGACTGCAATGAAAAGAATATCCATGAATAATACATTACTGAAACCATTATTCAGTTTTGCATGAGACTCAGTTGAATTATTATTATTTTTATCCTCAAGGAAAACAATAGTTAACTCCAAAGTTAGGTTTAATAGAAAGAATAGAGCCCTTATAACAATTTGATCTGCCTTCTCTCTAGCTAGTTTTTAAAAGAATGGAGAACTTTCCATCATTGTTTTTTCACCATGTTGAATCTGTCATCCATAATTACTAGTGACAGAGTTGTGTATTTAAGCACAACTATCTTATATCCAATGCACTAGGGAGCAATTCACCCTCTCTCAGATCACTATAGTATATTTGACAATATAACAGTTGGAGAGAGAGTGAATGATGGCCTTTTTTATTATAACATCTGCTGGGTTTGTGCCATTATCAGTAATCTGAAGCCTAATTTTATTTAGTTAGAAAGTATATGAATTACTCCTGCCTTGAACAGCTTATATCCTTCGACCAGATAGATGGGGTGTCACCTCTCTTTATAAGTCAGACTCTTCTTAGTGTCAGCTTTCCAAGTAACACACCCATAGAAAGGAGGTAGGTTCCTCAAAGAACAAATTTATTGGATAGATCATATTGGCACAACTGGTGAAAACCAACTCTGAAAGTTCTCACGGTTTTCACCGAATTAAAAGAGAAAGTTTTCCCCCTTTCCATCAGTCACATGGTCCAATTGAGGTGCTGGTCGGTAGCTTGGTTACTTGTTCCTCCTCTCCCAGCCACCTGTTGGAATGACCTTGGTTCCCACAGGAAAACCTTTTGTTTTGACTGCAATAATCCCAGTTAACTATTTTCCTCCCCCTCCCATCTAGTAGCAACCCTGAAGCCTCAAAGATGGCCCCAGCCAGGTTCGCTTCCGGGTCGACTTAATAACAGACTCTGTTGTATCCGTGTCAGTAAGTTTCAGGATACTTTTACATTCTGTGTTGGACAATGGAGCTGAATATTTTCTCTGTGGAGATATGATCTCAACATATACTGCTGAAAAAGGTATCCTTGTTTGTCTTATTGTTAGCTGCCAGCAGCTAGTCCTTAATACAGATCCCTGTTTGGGGGTTACGTTTTTAGCCTCCAGCTCCATATCAGCTTTACAAAAGAGGTTGCAGATGTTTTTTCCTCCCCAATATCCAATTGCATATTTTCTTCAAAAGATACTTGTGCTTCACTGTCTCTGTCAAGCATGGCATATTTATTGGAAGTATAGGAATGTGATTCACGTGATATATCAATATGCTGCATGTACTCTTCTATCACAGCTTGTTAAAGCTCTTTAATGTCCTTCTGTGGCTCAGAACTCTTCCTGTGGAGTTTCTTTGAAATTTTCTTTAAAAACTTCCAGTGTTGGAGCATTCACAACTTCTGGAGGCAAGTTATTCCACTGATTAATTATTCTAACTGCCAGGAAATTTCTCCTCGGTTCTAAGTTGCTTCTCTCTTTGATTACTTTCCACCCATTGCTTCTTGTTCTACCCTCAGGTGCTTTGGACAATAGTTTGACTCCCTCTTCTTTGTGGCAACCCCTGAGATATTGGAACACTGCTATCATGTCTCCCCTAGTCCTTCTTTTCATTAAACTAGACATACCCAGTTCCTGCAACCGTTCTTCATATGTTTTAGTCTCCAGTCCTCTAATCATCTTTGTTGCTCTTCTCTGCACTCTTTCTAGAGTCTCCACATCTTTTCTACATCGTGGTGACCAAAACTGATTGCAGTATTCCAAGTGTGGCCTTACCAAGGCATTATAAAGTGGTATTAACACTTCACATGATCTTGATTCTATCCCTCTGTTTATGTAGCCTAGAACTGTGTTGGCTTTTTTGGCAGCTGCTGCAAACTGCTGGCTCATATTTAAATGGTTTTCCACTAGAACTCCAAGATCCAACTCACAGTTACTACTATTGAGCAAGTAACCACCTATACCGTACCCGTGCATTTTGTTTTTCTTGCCTAAATGTAGAACCTTACTTTTTTCATCATGGAATTTTATTTTGTTAGATAGTGCCCAATGTTCAAGTTTGTCAAGCTCCTTCTGTATGTTAAGCTTATCTTCTGGAGTATTGGCTATTCCTGTCAGCTTGGTGTCATCTGCAAATTTGATGAGATCTCCATTTATCCCCTCATCCAAATAATTGATGAAGATGTTGAAGAGTAATGGGCCTAAATTCAGAGACAACTTGCATCAAATGTTGATGGATCTTTTTTTTAAAGTTTTTTTTTTTAAATTATTAGATAAACATTAAAAATATTGGACATAGTGTGACATTTCTGGCATAAATGTTTCCATATAGTGTTTGGATCTTACAACAATTACATTTTATATCTATTACATAGGTATATTTAGTCAGTCAGATTACCTGTCCATTGATCCTTTCTTTTAGATAATTACTAACCATATAAATACATATCCAATTCCTATCTATCACACATTCTTAATATCATATTTTCCAATTCTTAACTTGTCTGTGTTTTTCTGTCCCGGCTTGTTTCCCATATTTCAACCATCAGTACCATTTGCCCCAGATTTCATGATATTCTATCTCACCCTTGTCTTTGAGCTCTAGAGTTAGTCTGTCCATTTCTGTGCACGTCAGTATCTTATTTATTATTTCTTGTTCTGAAGGAGTCTCTTTATTTGTCCATTTTTGTGCAAAAAATAGTCTTGCCACTGTTAAAATATACAGCATTAAACCTTTCCCATATTTTTTCTTTTGTGATCCCTAATAAAAATAATTCTGGCCTCAACTCCACATTGATGGATCTTTTGCCATGTGAGGACAATCATGAATTTAATGGGGTTTTTTTAGCAATTTTTAAAAAATCAAACCTATTCAAGCACCCTCTTAACATCTGGCATCAAGTGACTCAACTATCCAAAGAAGATTTTTTTAAAAAAAACTATTCAAAGAAGAGTTAAACTTTCAAATAAGATACAAAGAAAAAAAAGGTGAATACCAGAATATGAAGTTGACTTTATTCTTGTTTAGCGATAAGTCTTGATGTGTGGAGATAGATGAGTTTGTCGTCTGGATTTTAATGTTGACTTATAGCTTCTTTTTCATTTTTTCTGCTAGTACCTTTATGATATTTGTTATTGCTTGGTTTTTATTTCTCTTGATTATCCCTTTAGTTAACCTCTAGGAAACATGCAGCATACAAATTTAACAAACAATATATTCTTTCTTTTACATTTTAGAAACTCTGAATGGACTACACTTAGAGAGGCATTTTTAGGATAGGAGCAGATTTGTGTTCCATAAAACAATTCAGATGTTACTTTTGTTAAAAAAATGTTTTTGCTCTTAAAAAGATTTTAATGTGTTTACAATATAATGTTATTTATGAAGAAAAGATCTGATGATTTCTTTGTTCACTCTGCTTGGATTTTCTGCACTATTCTGACATACTATTCCTGGATATTTACTGTAGGTTGGAACACTTGTTCAATTAAGTAGCTATAAATTTACAATCCATAGTTTTGTTTTCTTTTTAAAAGGATATTCTTCTTCTCTTTTAAAATAATTGACAGTTTCTAGCTTTGCAAAAAAAAAAAATAGATACATTTGTAAGGCATTTCTCATTCCTGCCAAAGATACTGAAAGAATAACTACATAATTCACATACAGAAAAATTGAAAATAGCTTTCCCACAAGAGTAAGGGGATGAACAGCCCGGCGAGAGAGATTTATCACCAGTCAATTGGTATAAAAGTTAAACAGCAGAAAAACCTGTCAAATTCTAAAGGACAGCAGGAGGGCAATGGGATCTGCACACCAGGTGGAACAGAGGTGAAAAGCCACTGTAAGTTACACGATGTAAGTAAGAGATATTTTCTGTTCTGATTACAACCAGAACTGGAGAATAAAAAAATTCAAGAACAAGTAATAGTCTGGTTTAGAATGCAGGCGTACCTTTCTTAAGATTTAATTCAGCAACTTTGATATGCATCAAAGGGGAGGTTTAGCAATGTTCCCCCTACCCCATTTGATGAATTCATCATCAAAATGTACATCTTAATATTTAAACTATGTAATTATGCAAGAACTACAGGACTATTTTCAAAAGTATATTTATTTATATATCACTCTTATTTTTATTGTATATTGGGTTTTTATTAAACAGGGCATGTTAATGGTTTTAATTTGTCTAAATGTTTTAATCTATTACCTCCTCCGTGCATGTATGTCTGTGTATATATGTATGTTTATATATGTCTTAGTGTACGCCGCTCCGAGTCCTGCCCGGAAAGGGAGCGGCTAATAAATCCAAATTTATTATTATTATTATTATTATTATAAAATATATAAATACTGTAGGTACGTGTTATTATATAACTGTTAGATTGGGTAATGGATAGGCACACACAGGCTTAACGGTAGCTACAGCTCTTTATTAAGTACAAGTGAGAACAATCCAGCGAAGGTTAAGTCTGACAGCAGCCCTTTTATAACCACTTTGCGTTCTTAGCCAGGAGACAGTGTAAGGGCTCAGCAATGGTGACTTTCTGTTTAAAAAAGACGCTATAGAAATTAAGGAGCCCGAGGAACAGCTGCAGCTTGGTTTGATTGTGAGGTGTGGGGGCGTCCTGAATTGTTTTGATTTTTTGTGTGGTCGGGTGAATCCCAGAGCCATCAATTAGGTGCCCTCAGAATTCAACCCTTGGCATGTTAATTTGGCATGTCTTTTTTATGAGTTGGAGGCCTTTGTCTCAAATTCAAGCCAAAATTGTTCGTACACATTTTAAAAGTTGTGCCTCGTTTGCAGCTGATACCAAAATGTCGTTGAAATAGGGGATGACTCCTGGAATCCCCTGCAAAAGCCATTCCATGACGCTTTGGAACAGTCCAGGGGTGATACTAACACCGATTGCAGGCGGTGACTTTTGAATGCACCCCTGTGCATGACAATGGTTTGGGCCTCCACCGTAGTGCCATCTATTGTTGGTATGCCTGCGCCATGTCCAATTTAGCGAAAAATTTTCTGGGGCCTAATGAATGAAGAAGGTGCTGTACAATGGGTACAGGGTAGGCGCTTTGTTGTAGCGCTTCATTTATTGTGCACTTGTAGTCTGTGCCGATGCGGACAGACCCATCAGATTTGACAAGTGTCACTATAGGGGTCTCCCAGCGTGCGGGATCGATCGGCTCTAGGATTCCCTGGCCTATGAGCTTGTCAATTTCCCTGTTAATTTTGGGGCAGAGAGCAAAAGGTACTCTCCTGAGTTTTAGCCTTATTGGGGCTATGTTGGGTCCAAACTAAAGGAAATTGGAGTCCCCACATACTTACCCAGACTGGTGCCAAAGACGTTTCCTCCAACTCCTTAAAGATGGCTTCAGCGCTGTTGTCTTTCAAGGTGTTGATACCGGTCACCTCTTGGCCCAGGACTTGGAACCAATCTAGCCCTAGGAGGCTTTGCAGGTTGCCGCTGACCACTGTCACTGGGAGTTTTCCACTGAACTGCTTGAACTTCACCTGGAAGGTGCCTTGGCCCACGATGGGGACCCAGTTTCCCTGGTAATCGCATAGGCAGATGTCAGGGGTGCGAAGTTGCTGCTTCTTTAGGCTAGGGATAGCCTGCTTTAGGGTAGACCACGGCATGATGGTCAGTGATGACCCGGTGTCGATCTCCATCTCACATGGAGAGTCCTCAATGAGGACTGTGACCTTCAGCTTTTTTGGCCACCTGGTGCGGACTTGGCCGATTGATGTATAGGTGACTCTATTGTCGCCCTCTGAGTGCCGTGGTGGCTTCTGCCAGGCCCCCTGTCTAGGCTTCTGTTGGCGGTTTGGTGTGCTTCTAGGCTGCCAGGCAGTGGCAGGGAATTTGCTCCAGCACACCTTGCGATGTGCCCCTTTCACTCGCAGCGCTGACAGGTAGCGTTGCGGAAACGGCAAGCCGATCTGGTATGGTCTCCTCCGTAGCTAGCGCAAGGCGGGACCACGGTTTGAATTTGCGTGCCAGCTGGGCGCGGCTACTGCACATGTGGCAGCTGTCATCTTCCTTGCCTTCTGAGCTCTCGGGCTCTGCAGCCTTGCGATGTACGTGTGTACACTTTCGTACGTCTTGTGGAATGCTTTGGCACTGCAGAGTCTCAGTAGATTTGAAGGCTGATTCAGACACCCTGGCTTCGTCCAAGGCAATCTGCAGAGTGAGGTTAGATTTAGTGAGTAACCTCCTCTGTAAGTTAATGTCCTATACACCACAAATTATGCAGTCCAGAATCAACTCATCCGGGTCTCGGAATTCGCAGTACGGTGTGGCCTTCTGGACCACTGCAACATACTCATTAATTGACTCACCCTCTTTCTGGTTTCTGATGTAAAACCCATGCCGGCGAACGTGCTTGGACGGCTTGGGTGCATAGTGGGTCCTCAGCGTCTCCTGAAGCACAGACCAGGCGACTGATTGTAGTGGTGTCAGCTCAGAGAGGTCTTTCACCATCTCGAACACTTCCCAGCCACAGTACCTGAGGAACATGTTCTTCTTGTGGCCTTCAGAAAGGCCCATGAGGTCGTTTGCCTTGAGGAAGCAGTCAAATTGTAGCATGTACGAGTCCCAGTGCTTGGTGACTGGATCATACGGAGTCGGTGGGGCATGCATAGCCATTTTGTGTTCTGAGGGCAATTTGGAATCTGCTGCTCATAAATGGCTGCTCGAAGCCACACTGAGCTCCGAGCTGGATGTACTTGCTGGATTGCTACGCTCTTTTCAGTTCACCTAGTTGCCTTCCAATCCCACTCTCATCGCCAGTGTTGGATTGGGTAATGGATAGGCACACACAGGCTTATCGGTAACAACATCTTTATTAAGTACAACAAGTGAGAACAATCCAGCGAAGGTTCAGTCTGACAGCAGCCCTTTTATAGGGAGCTGTCAGACCCTTCGACCAATAGGATTAAACCTCTGTTCCCACCGGAACAGGGAACATTGGTGGAAACCACTGCAGTTAGTACAGGTATCTAACAATAACAGTGGTGGCTACCTTTTTATCATTGCGTGAGGAAAGCAATGCAATGCACGTGGAACACTCCTCGGCCCCCTCACCCCTGTGCATGTGCATGCGGTCGCCCTTGCACTTCGTTTTGGTCTAGTAAGCCTCCCTGCAGCCTCTTGGGACCACACACACCCATGCCCTGTTTTGGGCCTAATAGGCCTCCCTGCAGCTTCCTGGGACAAAAGACAGGCCACGGGAGGAGCACCACATTCCTCAGTCTCCCAGACCCCCTGCACATGTGTACATGACCCTATGCCCTCTGCACATGCACACGCTCCCCCCACCACCCGCACATGCACACGTGCCCCAAAAATTAGCTGGCCAGTGGGAGGTGCACATGTATGTGTGGTGGAGCTGAGCTGGGGTGACAGCTCGCATGCCTGCAGAGAGGATTCTGCATGCCACCTGTGGCATGCATGCCATAGGTTATATAACAGTGATATACATATATGTATAATATAAACGTTTAACAGAAATATCAAGCTCTGAAGGAGTATTACATAGATCTTAAGCTACATTAAGGAAGTGTCAGGGAAGTTTCTTAGCTGCATCCACCTTTCAACCACCAAAAAGGTTATCTCAAACACCAGAGTCCTTCTGAAAAATGTGAGATAGGAGACAGAGAAAGACAGCCCTTTATTAAGCTACTAAGGATTTCAGCATATAGCTTCAGTATTAAGCAGTATTATGAACAAATATTTACAGTTATGTTTTTAGATTATATATTTTCTGTCCTACTATCTTTTTTGTATATCAGTCTTCAGCCTATTGTACTCTGGACAACATCTCTAGTTATGAAGCAAAGCAAACTCAAAGCAAACTGATTCTCAGCAGTTCCCAATGTCTAGTCATTGAGTATATATAAACTGTAATTAAGAAGTCATATTATTTATTTAATTCACATATGCCAGAAGTCATGCAATCACTGATAAGGGAGCCATATTATTTTGGAAAATAAGATGATATTCTAGATACAACACATTAATAAAAAAAAAAATCCACTGACATTATCTGTTCCCATATTTGCCAAGTTTTAAGTAAAGATATGCATTGTTCAGGTTTTTTTATAACATTTAGTCCAAGAAACTGATTTAAGAACTATCTGCAAAGTAAGTTACAAAATTGGCTGTCTTTTGTTGGTCTAAGATAAAGTACAGATTTCTCCCATGGTAAGAAAGTGTACTACTTTTGTGTGTAAAATATTTGTGGCATGTATGTTGAACTAAAGATCTAGTTCAATGCTTCATGGGAAATGTCATTTGTTTCAGTGTGATTTATTCATGAATTAATAGATTTTGAATAAAAGCTCAGAGCCCACAAAATAAGTTTAATTCAGCGTCACTGGACACATCGGCTTTTCAAATTAAAGCTTAATAATAAATAAATAAGTTTGAATTTATTAGCCGCTCCCTTTCCAAGTAGGACTCGGGGCGGCGTACAATGGGGCATATAAAACACAAAAAATATATAAAACACATAAGCGTACATACAGAACATACATACAGATACACAAACACGGACTCGAACTCGGAGGAGGTAGACAATTTACATCATATAGACAGTTAAAAACCCGCATTAAGATACCCCAATTATAAAAACCCCATATAGAATTAAAATTTTAACGTTTAAAATACAATTTAAAACCAGTTAGGAGGAATAAGAATAATTACGATTGAGCCAGGCCAGATAATTGAAAGAGGTGGGTCTTCAGCTGTACACGGAAGGAGCGGAGATCGGAAGTAATCCTGATGTCACGGGGGAGGTCATTCCACAGGGCTGGGCCCACCACAGAGAAGGCTCTGCTCCTGGGTGTCGCCCCCCGGCACTGTTTGGCGGACGGCACCCGGAGAAGTCCCTCTCTGTGTGAGCGAATTGGTCGTAGGGATGTGTGAGGCAGGATGCGATCCTGCATATAACTAGGCCCTGTGCCATGGAGCGCTTTAAAGATCATAATCAAAACCTTGAAACGCACTCGGTAGACCACAGGAAGCCAGTGCAGCTCGCGCAGGAGAGGTGTTACAGGGGAGTATCTAGTCCTCCCCATAATCACCCGCGCGGCCGCGTTCTGGACCAACTGTAGTCTCCGAGTGCATCTCAAGGGAAGCCCCATGTAGAGAGCATTGCAGTAATCCAGGCGAGACGTCACTAGCGCATGGGTGACTGTGCGTAGGGCATCCCGGTCCAATAAGGGGCGCAATTGGCGCATCAGGCGAACCTGATGGAACGCCCCCCTTGCCACGGCTGTTACATGGTTATCCATGGACAGCCGGGCATCCAGGAGGACGCCCAAATTGCGCACCTGTTCCATGGGGGCTAGTTGGACGCCCCCGATGGCCAGAGATGGAAGCACCTGGTTGAACCGGGAGGCCGGAAGCCACAGCCACTCCGTCTTGGAAGGGTTGAGTTTTAGTCGGTTGCCATCCATCCAGACCCGTACGGCCTCCAGACACCGGGACATCATTTCGACGGCCTCATTGGGGTGGTTCGGAGTGGAAATGTATAGCTGAGTATCATCAGCATACAGATGATATCCCACTCCAAAACCACGGATGATCTCGCCCAGCGGTTTCATATATGTGTTGAACAGGAGAGGCGAGAGCACCGATCCCTGTGGCACTCCACATGTGAGTGGCCTCCGGGTCGAACTCTGCTCCCCTGTCAACACACGTTGCGTCCGACCAGAGAGGTAGGAGCCAAACCACCGTAAAACGGTGCCTCTGACTCCCAGCCCCTCTAGCCGGTGCAACAGGATACCATGGTCGATGGTATCGAACGCCGCCGAGAGATCTAATAGGACCAGGATAGAGGAACAACCCCTATCTCTGGCCCTCCAGAGATCATCAACCAATGCGACCAAGGCCGTCTCCGTGCTGTGACCGGGTCGGAAGCCGGACTGGCGCGGGTCTAGATAATCATTTTCCTCCAGGTGACGTGGGAACTGCTGTGCTACCACACTCTCTACAACCTTCGCCAACAAAGGAAGGTTGGAGACTGGACGATAATTGACTAGGTCCGTTGGGTCCAGGGAAGGCTTCTTGAGCAGGGGCCTCACCACCGCCTCTTTCAAGGCGGCCGGTAGAGACCCCTCACCCAGCGAGGCGTTCACCAGGCCCAGGAGCCAGTCACGCGTGACCTCCCAGGATGCCAGTACAAGCCAGGAGGGACACGGGTCCAATAAACATGTGGTGGGTCGCAGACGTCCACGCAACCTGTCCAAATCCTCGATGGCAACCGAGTCAAACTCCTCCCAAAGCGGTCCCTCAAGACTTTCAGCATTACATGTACCATTAATTACTAAATGGATTGTTAATAAGAGAAAGACAGATGGATTTGTATAAGCCACATGTGGGTTTTTAATCAATAAACCATTGATAAAATTTATGAAAATTAATTTGGGAATAATCATCATCTCTATTTAGAAAGTGAAAGTTAAAAAAAATCTTACTACATCTGTCTGTAACAGACCACTAGCTATGCTGAGCCTAGTATAAAAAGCTAGAGTTGCATTTTAAAACAGCAGCTATGTACCCATTAATATTACATCACACTAACAGAAAATTCTTGATATATTAACTCAACAGGGCTTATCCTCACTAGGTGTAATAACTGCATAGCATTGAAGGTTGATGTTCTGATTTTAACGTCGGAAGATAGTAAAATATTAAAAACGTTACCTCTGTCTCTATGAGTCATGCTTTCAAACTGTGGATTGGGCTGTCATTTATATTGAGTAAGTTGCCTAGCGCAGCGGTCACCAACTGGTAGTCCGTTGACCACTGGTGGTCCACAAGAAAATGTTGGTGGTCTGCAGAATTTTTTTTTTGCATTTTTTTATATTGCACTAAATCAGGGGTCCTCAAACTAAAGTCTCTAGGCCAGATATGGGTAATGAATGCTTGTGTTGCTGCAGAGAGTCTCCCCCTTCACAGCCTTTTTGTGCAGGTCAGAAGGGTGCAGAAATTCCAACTTGGGGTCTGCTTCAGCCTCCTGGTGCAGGTCTTTGGGTGAAGGCTGGAGGTAAGTGCCATTGGTGGCGAAGAGCTGGATGGCCTTGTTCCAGTGGGACTGCATCATGGCCTGAAACTGGCTAACCATCGCAGCCCACTGAGTCTCCAGGCACCGGTATCTGATCTTGTACTCCCACAGGTCTTCCCTCTGCTTGGAAAGCCTATGCTCATAGTCCTCAGTCAGGTGCTTCTGCTGAGCCTCCTTCTCAGTCACATACAATTTGAACCAAGTCAGTTGTTTTGCCAACTCTTTCTCGTGGTGGCTGCTTAGCTCCAACAACTGCTTCCTGTTGGGTCCCTAAGGATCTCAGGAGGGCAGGTGAGGAATAGCTGGGAGGGGAGTAGCGAGTAGAGGCTGGCGTGGTGCCCTTCGATGTGAGTGATATCAAGTTGGCCAGTCACATGACCACCTAGCCACTCCCACCCAGCTGGTCATTAAGCAGATCATATTAGTGGTCCACAGGATTTAAAATTATGAATTTAGTGGTCCTTGAAGTCTGAAAGGTTGGTGACCCTTGGCCTACTGGATACCTTTAAAATGAGTTAAGTGGGAGTAGACTATTGAACAAGCTCCATTCTTGCTTGGAGAAGCACTAAACTCTTCCATAATCAGTTTGAGCTTCTCCAATGATTGCAGTCTTCTATTGAGGTCATCTAGAATTGTAGGAAAGGTCCATGCGGAGCTAAGGTCTATCTGGTTATCTCTTACTCTTAAGAAAGCATTATAAACTCCCTATTCTCTTTAAAAAACCTTCTATTTCAAAGTATGTATTTCTTAATTGTTATTCTTGCTTCCTTTTTCTGGCTCGCCCTAAGAATAGTCTACATGTTTTGGTACAGTTTATTTTCTTAGGTTCATCCATCAATAAAGGTTAGCATTCATTTGGTCACCTCTTCACCATCCAGAATTAGTAGTCAGAAATATGCATACAGTATAACTTTGTTGATATCCTGGTAATCTGTTTTGAATTTGGATTTCATCAATGCAATGGGTTTCTTGCAGTAGGACAACATCCATTCAGTAATCATTCATAAGCCTAAATAAATATCAGCTTGAGCCCTACCCATACCTTCCACATTAATATCAGCTTGAACGCTGCTCATACTTTCCACATGTCCTGTACAATTTTCAGCATATCTCCTATGTCCATTGTCAATTGGTTCTCAAAACAGTCTTTTTTAAAATATTCAGTTTATGATAGGTTGACCACTCCTTAACCTCTAAGGGACGCTTAAGAAAAACCATGGATAAAAATAAAAATCAGGAACAATATTCTACAGAAACTTTCTGGTAACAGCTGGGGAGCAAGTGCTACAGTTTTTGGAACATCAGCTCTTGCTCTGGTATATTCATTGGCTGAATATTGCAGCCCTATGTGGTTAAATAGTGTTTACACAAAAATGGACACCCAGCTTACTCATACTATGAGACTATCATCAGGAACTAGAATAGAATAGAACAGAATAGAATAGCAGAGTTGGAAGGGACCTTGAAGGTCTTCTAGTCCAACCTCTTGCTTAGGCAGGAAACCCTACACCACTTCAGACACATGATTACCCAACATCTTAAAAACTTCCAGTGTTGGAGCATTCACAACTTCTGGAAGAAACTATTAACTTGATGCCTTCCGAATGGCTACCAATACTATCTAACATACTGTAGCACCTCCATACCTCAGAAGACAATAAGTCTTTAAAAGATAGGGGCAGAAATGTGTGTCAGACCTGGAAGCCTTTCACAGTAGGCCTGAAGGCCCAAGATGGCTTCCAGGTTTGACAATGTGAGGCAAACCGATTATTACCTATATATGAGATCTGTCATGATCAAATACTCAGACTCAAATCTCAGAACCTGTCCTGGAAACTTAGAAAAGCAATTAGTCAGAGGAGGCTTTGATATCAAGACAGCATGGCAGCAGGAATAGGCAACTTCTAACCAAAATCATATTTAATTTAGTGTCTGATCCAGAGGCAAAATGCCTCTCTGGCTTTGATCTTCCCCCCCAAAATTGGACACCACTCAACCAACCCCAGGAGGCACCAATATTAAAAATACAGATGGGGCTGGTTGATAATACAGGTAATTCTCGATTTACAGCCACAACTGAGCCCAAAATTTCTGCTGTTAAGTGAAACATTTGTTAAGTGAGTTTTGCACCATTTTATGACCTTTCTTGCCACAGTTGTTAAGTGGATCACTGCCGTTGATAATTTAGCAGCCCAGTTGTTAAGTGAATCTGGTTTTCCCCCTTGACTTGGCTTGTGAAAAGGTTGTAGAATATGATCACACAACATTGGGACACACACCAATGGTCATAAACGTGAACCAGCTGCCAAGCACCTGAATTTTTATCACATGATTATGGGGATGCTGCAAAGATTGCAACTCTGAAAAATGGTCATAAGTAAATTTTGTGAGTGCCATTGTAACTTTGAAAGGGTCACTAAATGAACTGCTGTAAGTCGAGGACTACCTGTACTAACTTGTGATTATGGGAATGTTCACTATACCAGTATTTATATTTTGACCGCACATTTTAGATGCTGGTTTTTGTGAATTGTATGCATTGATGCTATATTCTGGTACGCCATTATGAAACAAACAAACAAACTTTGTTGATTGATTATTGTTCTTATTGATGATTTGGACTGCTTTGAAGTCCCATTAATAGAGAATAGCAAATGTTCTTATAAGAATTTTAAAAATACAACTTCAATTAAAGCATTTGTGTGTTTACGTTTCATTGCTTTTTATTGTTATAAAGATTGTTTGAAATTTATTTTATTTTCCTTTCTTTCTTTCTTTCTTTCTTTCTTTCTTTCTTTCTTTCTTCCTTCCTTCCTTCCTTCCTTCTTTCCTTCCTTCCTTCTTTCTTTCTTCTTTCCTTTCTTTTTTCTTTCTTTCTTCTTTTGGTTTCTAGAGAAAGATTTTAAAAAATTACGTACTTACTGATAGGTTTTAATTCTTATGTTCTGATTTCCAGTTATCTTTTTACTCCTTATTTGTCTTTTACTGTCATTCACCCCTGTCAAACCACAAGCATAGAGATAAATAGATAGAGAAACTAGAATTAAGGATGTTCATGCATTCTGCAACAGAAGATAAGTTATTTTATAAATATGTCTCTTTTGATTACACTCCAATTATTTCCATATAAGCATGGGTTGGACTGCAGACCAAGGCTCCATATATTAGAATTTGGTTGATACTAGATACTAGTAACAGATGCACTCAGCTCAACTTAAATTCCCATTTGGGCTCAGCAAACGAAGCTATTCTCTTGAATAATGGGAAAATGCCTGAGTTTTCTGACCCCCTATTCTAAAATTTAGATCTCATCAAGATTCCAATAACCGTCTCCTTTGTGTCCACAGACCAGTTTCTTCTTGCATCAGACTTACATTCCTGCTTGACACAACAATTTTAATGTACATGAAAAGGTCTAACTGACCTTTATCAAATTTCAGCATATGTCTCCATTCTCATGCAGTAGACAACTTCTCAAATTGCATGGAAATGGCAAAAAGTTCAGATATTCAAAATTCATAGTCATCACAAAGGCACCATACACACACACACACACACACACACACACACACACAATACGATAATAAAATCTTAAACAGTCGTCCATCACATTGAATTCTTTACATATATAGATTTTATTTAACTATTTCATTTCACGTACAGGTAGTCCTTGACTTGGGAGGCGGTGGCTCAGTGGATATGACACTGAGCTTGTCGATCAGAATTGTCAGCAGTTCAGCGGTTGAAATCCCTAGCGCCACATAACGGAGTGAGCTCCCATTACTTGTCTCAGCTTCTGCCAACCTAGCAGCTCGAAAGCACGTAAAAATGTAAGTAGAAAAATAGGAACCACCGTTGCTGGGAAGGTAACAGCTTTCTGTGCGCCTTTGGCATTTAGTCATGCTGGCCACATGACCACGGAGACATCTTCAGACAGCACTGGCTCTTCAGCTTTGAAACAGAAATGAGCACCGCCTCCAAGAGTCGACAACAACTAGCACATATGTGCAAGGGGAACTTTTACCTTTAGTCCTCAACTTACAACAGTTCATGTAGTGTCCTTTTGAAGTTACAATCGCACTAAGTAAAGTGACTTATGACCATTTTTTACACTTACGACCATTGCAGCATTCCCATGGTCATGTGAATTCAAATGCTTGGCAACTGGTTCATATTTATATGGTTGCAGTGTCATTGCGGGGTCATTGTGACCTTCTGACAAACAAAGTCAACAGGAAAGCCAGATTAACAACCATGTTACTAACTTAACAACTGCAGTGATTCACTTAACATCGGTGGCAAGAAAGGTCATAAAATGGGGCATAAAAACTCACTTAGCAAATGTTTCACTAAGCAACATAGATTTTGGGTTCAATCGTGGTCAGAGCTTGGGGACTTCTTTTATTTACTTAACAAAGTAGAAGCTAGGAGAGAAAATAAAGAATAATAGAGATGTTTCGATATGCATTTTAGAGAAATAGTCAGGGGCATTTCTTTGTAAACTAATACATTTTGACTAGAAAACTACATCAAGATGAGAAGTTCATTGCCTTTAATGGGACAGATCATTCCAGGTGTGTAATCATTCTGTTTCTTTCTTTCAAAGACTATTTTTCTTTCAAAATTTTACCATTTTCTTCTTTTATGCAAAATTGCAGGTGGCCACACTCTAAAAAGACTTCATTGTTTTATGCAAATACTGTATTGATCCATTCCCAATGATATACAAAAGGAAACCTTTTGTAAATAATGTTTTGTAAAGAAATCTACCAGTTTAAGCCTTAACCTTTGCTATGTTACAGATGCAGAGTAGAACAGGAAAGTGTCTCATTTATATTATTAAAAGCAGTCTATAAGGGACAGGACAGCATTTGTATAAAGCTGTCCAGAAATCACAAAAACATATTTCCATATTAATTAGAATTAGATTAACAGATGTGGTCAACTTGCAATTTCCGTCCTTCTCTTTCTTATTCAACCACATGTTGTGTCTATTTCTTAGATAGAATGGCAAAAAGCCAAGCAATGGCATTTTATTACTGAAACATTGGATAAATTTTGCATGACACTATTTTCGTTTTAAGTTACAACAATTCAAAAAACTGAATCTCTGAAGCAAGCCCTGGTAACTTTTTCATATGAGGCATATCAGTGCATGATGTACTAATTAATTAATTAAAGCATTATATATCATTTAATTGACTTTGTAAAATTGAAAAAGTATTACATCAACTCTCATGCAAGAAGACATGGATCGTGCAAGCTTTGGCAATCTTTACTTTGTTTATTAAATTATTCAATTTTGGAAATCCATTTAGTAGCATTGTGAACATCATGTTACTAAGAGAGCTTTAATGATAAATTCTACATTTAGGGGCTAAGGAAGAGACATAAACAGATAGGGATTGACTATCTTTATGAAAAGTTGATTGTAGCAAGGAAGTTGAGTAGGCAATTATTTTGCTTCGATTCAGAAAAGAAACTATGCTGGACAATCATTGAATAGGGTATCCCTGAAAAAAAAACCTCAGTATCCTGGAGACTTAAAGATTAATTTTTCATCTTTACTTTTGCTGCTGAATTTTTAACGGAGTGGTTGTGCCTTTTCCTGCATATTTCTCTACTTCTCCTGAGAGTCTGTCCCTTCTTCTCATCTACTTGCTATAAAATGACAGAGTTAAACAGCAGTAGAGAATTTTAAGGTGACAATCTACAAAATCAAGACTGACAGTCTGTTTGGGCACTCAACTTTGTGCAATAAACACTGTTTGAAGAGATACAGCTAGAATTGCTTCCCAATGCTTCTATGGAAGCCAAATCTCCTCCCAGTAAGATAGGAAAATAGTTGATGGGTGAATTTCTTTCTGAGAATGTCAACAGGCAGGTAGTTGAGATGACCTGTCAACACTGCATGCTTGGACTTTCAAAAAAGTCCTCATTGAAGGATCTTGAATAAATGCAGTAATTTGTTGGATGCAAGCAATTAGAACCTGTCATGAATAGCTGAAGTCAGTAACTTTATTGTCTACCACCTATGTTACAAGACTCTCACCAAACTCCTTGCTCCTCTTCTGGAATTAACTAGATAAGGTTTCATGGATGTTGGGAAAAGTTAGGCTTATGCTGCTTGTGGCTGCACACTGACTTCAAGCTGGACCCTCACTTGACTCCTCCTTCCAGCCTAGCTGGCAGTTATGCAACACAAATATTGACTAAGGGAACATGTCCTTTTATGCATGAGTAATGATTAAAAAGCAGAAAGGTGAGGAATAAATAGGCAATGGTGGGAAAGAGAATATCCTCAAGAATCATTTTGGGACAGTGGTCTTAAACATTCAAAAATACCTTGCCTAATGAATAAACAGGGATGGGTATTATTTGCCAGTCTGCAAATAATACCCAACTATTCAGAGTAGTCAAATTCAAAAGTGAATGTGAAGCACAGAACAATTTAATTAAATGGGGTGATTGGTCAACCAAATGGAAAATGCATTTCAATTAAACTAAACATAAACTGCTGTAATTGAGACCATTCAATTTCACATATGCGCTGATGGAATCTAAGCTGTCTGTAACTAAGCAGGAAAAAAGATCTTGGTGTCATAGTACATGGCTCGATGCAGATGTCAACTTGGTGTGGCAGCAGCTGCGGAAAAGGCAAAGTCCACACTAAGAATCATTTGGAAAGGAGCTGAAAATAAACTTCCTACTGTAATGTCTTTATGCAAACCAGTGGTATATTCTCATTTGGAACACTGTTATGTTGCACAGCTTTAGAACTGGCAGGAAAGATTGACAGCATAAATATCAGAGCTGCTTGTTTTCTGAATTGGTTACTATCAGCTTGAAGTCAATTCTGACTTTTTACAGCAGAATCAGGGGAACACAAAGGTGAGGGAGATGGTGGTGCCCTCCTGCTTGTGGGCACCTAAGAGACATCTGAATCAGAGGTGGGTTCCTACCTATTCGGATTGGTTCGGCTGAATAGGTAGTAACTCAGGCAGATACATGACCATACCAGTTGTATCCTGGGCACCGCCATCTTTATTTTCTGTTGAAAAATAGAGAACAATCTTCATTGAACCAAACGTAACTTTTTTCCCCTTTTTTAATGATGTGCGAATGCGCAGACCTTTTTAAGTGCAAATGCGCACATGTGTGGAGTATGTTTCTGGAGTGTGTGCAAGCGAAGCGAGTGCATGCAAAAAAAATTGGGCACCGAACAGGTAGTAATGCCAGCAGGAACCCACCCCTGATCTGAATGGCTACTGAGAAAACAAAATAATGCTTATAATCCACATTGCCTGAACCTTATGTTATTATGGCTAGCTGATGAAGTTAAGATTAGGGTACTTAAAGCCCAACTAGCATCAGTCATGCAGTAGATGGGTTATTCATGTAGATGTTCTGAGCTAGGCTTCACCAAAAAGCACAAGGCAGATTCCTGGTCCCGATAAAACCCCTTTTATTAATTGAATGTGAATTCCTCTCATTCACATTCAGCAAAGGCCTGGCAAACAGTTTTTCAAAGGTGAATTTATGACCACAGACCTTATCTAGTTTGGAGACCTGCCATGTAAATATTTTTCAAAGACAGTGCTGTGCAAGGAAAGACTTGGCACGAAGTCACTGAGATTCACGGACAGATCTTCACATTCCTGAAACGAACGAACGAATGATGTCCTGCAAAAGCCCACATGCCTTTTGCTCCTCTTTTATTTCCTATTTCCTATGGGAAGGGCCATTCACCATCCACCTGTGGCTTTACTCCCAAGTCGACCCTGATTACTTAGCTGTCCTTTTCTTCTGGCAGCTCTGCGCATGCCTACACTGGGAACAGACTCCAGCTGTTCCTCTGCCTCACTGGTGTCTAGCTCTGAAGGCAGCTAAGAACTGCCAGATGGCCTTGGCCCCATCTCTGCCTCTGATGCAAAGCCCTCATCTGAACCTTCCCCAGCCTCCAGGACTGGCCTATATTCCTCCCCAACCTCCTCACTGTTCGACTCTGCTGCCAGCTCCGCTGGCGGGCCACAACAGTAGATATAGTTTGTAATTGTGAATGATTTTATCCGCTGAATGTCATGACTGTCATTTTTAATGTCTTTTCTTCTTTAATGTTTCATGCTGTACCACCCAGGGTTGTTGGCTATGAAATGGGCAGCAAATAAAATTTATAAATAAATAAAAATATAGAAGACTCCAAAACTAGAATCTCCTCCCTTAGCTTTTGTTGGAGATATTGCAGTTTTTAAAACGACTGTACGTTAAGCGAAGTTAGACTTCACACTTCAGTTTTTCCTATCTCAAGATGACAGACAACATTTGGGCAGGGCAATCAATGAGAGCTCAGAGGCTACACTTTGTCTAGGAATTATAGGTTGGTTGCACATGAGGCATAGAAAGAAGATTGTGCAAATTGCTGATTCGTGTAGATTCCCTGTATGATTTATAATGTTGGTTTTCCAAGACTGTGTTACATAACTCTGAGGCACTTTTTCCAAGAGTCAAAGTCACTAATCTGAAGGATTATTTGGGCTGTACTTCAGGACTGAGGAACTGCCCTTGCTGCACTTATCACATTTTAGAGCTCTGGTATTGCAGCTTTTTAACCATTGTTTTATCTTCTGCTTGTCATTGTGATGCTGAGACTTTGGAGGTGTGAACAGTGGGTAGACAGACTGGAGCAATGGTGGGATTCAATTTTTTTTACTACCGGTTCTGTGGGCGTGGCTTTGTGGGCGTGGCAGGGGAAGGATACTCCAAAATCCACTTACTGCAAAATCCACATTCCCTCCCCACCCCACTAACTTGCTTTCCAGGGCAACAAAAAAAGATCAGATGGGAGGCAGCCAGGGCAGGGGCAAACTATTTGCCGGTTCTCCAAACTACTCAAAATTTCCGCTACCAGTTCTCCAGAACCTGTCAGAACTGGCTGAATTCCACTAAGTGTTGTATCTTATGATTCTTGATGAATATATTTTTCCTTTTATGTACAATGAGAGCATATGCACCAAAGACCAATTCCTTCTGTGCCCAATCACATTTGCCCAATAAATTATTCTATTCTATTCTTCTATTCTTTTCTTTTCTATTCTATTCTAAAATGTGTTGAGGTGCTTGGTTTATTTCCATGTATGACTAGCATGGCTAGCATGTGCTATCTTGAATTGAGGGGCTGAGGTATGGTACGTGGCTGCTGTTGGCAGGAGTATGGCAGGCCAAAGTATATTAGTGATGACGGGCAGAGAAGAACGTTGGAGGTCCTATCTGCCAAGGAATTACATCTGGTGGGTCCCAAGAGGCAGCTCTTTTCTTGGCTGTGCCTCCCACCATGTGGAATCTTCTCTTCTTGGAGTTCAGTTTGGGTCCATCCCTCTCAATATTACACAAGTTCTTCAAGATTTGACTGTGCCATCAGACTTCGTGATATTTTGTATTCATTTTAATGAGACACCTGTATACCGCCCCGAGTCCCTTCGGGGAGAGGGGGCGGTCTATAAATCCTGAAAAATAAATAAATAAATAAGATATCTTCCTTACTCTGGTTAATGTAATCCTTTCCTCTTTTGTGTGTCCTTTTATGGTTATTTTTAATTGTGACTGTTTTAATGTATTTATGGTTTTTTAAAATCAAGTGGTGCACTTCACCAAGTCACTTTTCTTGTAAGATGGGTGGCTATAAAACATGATAAATAAATACAATAAATAAATATGCATTGTATCTGTTTAGGAGTCGATATGTCCAGAAGTTATATTGAAGGTCATCTGCAATAAAGTAAGGGATGGGCATGGATGAAATGATAAATGTCAGAAAATAGTAAGAAGGCATTAAATACCATGGAACTAATATAGGAGGACATCAGAGTAACTTTCATTGGGTGAAATGTTAGGTCAGTTAATAGAGGAATGAAAACTAAAAACTACAGAACACTTTTCTTTGCAACTTGCAAAGATTTAGGAGTGCTACATAGAAAATCACTCAAATGAATTCCATTAAATGTTTCCTGTGTGTTTATTTCAGAGGTGGGTTGCTTCCAGTTCGACCCGGTTCAGCCAAACCAGTAGTGGCTTTTTGGGCTGGGTCACAGAACAGGCAGCAACCCAGGCTGGCCACGTCCCCAAACCAGTTCTGTGGTCACCACAGCAGCCATTGCTGGCATGTTGTTTAGTAATTCACACGCAGTTCACTTTAAATTGTTCTGCGCATGCGTGAAGAACAATTTACACTGAACTGTGCATGCATGCGCAGCGAACCAGTAGTAAAACTGGGAGCAACCCACCTCTGGTTTGTTTGTTTGTGTGTTTGTACTCTCTATTTGATATATATTGTGTAATGGGCTTTAAGTAGGCAAGAATTGACCAGCATTGCTACAACAGAATTTATTGACTCAAACTGGAACTGAGTAACAGCAGGCAGTTGCCTGTAATTTATACTCTGAGCCCACAGGGCCATAACCAATCATAATCCTTGAAAAAGCCCGCCCAAATATGAATGCTCAAAGTTTCCCTCCAAAACAGTTGGAGTTAACAGTTAGGGTCATTTAAAGGTTAGTTTCACTTTAGCAGGGTTTAACACCACTATATAGATTCAATACATAACAATATCCATATAGATATTTATATAGAAAAGCATGCCTATTTCAGGAAACCTTCTCTGCAATCTCACTACGTTCTCTCATTACTTCTTTATATTATATTATTATATATGAAAGCCATTGTCTTTTGGGCTGTTTTCTCTTGCACTATTTCAAAACTGTAATCAGTGGCAAAGGAAAAAAAAGTGAACAGGAGGTTCATTAATGAAGGATTCAGTCAAGATAATGTAAGGTACACTAATACCACTTTATAAAGCCTTAGTTAGACCACACCTAGAACAATGCATCCAGTTTTGGTCACCACACTACAAAAAAGATGTTGAGACTCTAGAAATAGTACAGAGAAGAGCAAGAAAGATGATTAGGGGACTGGAGGCTAAAACATACTATGAATGGTTGCAGGAACTGGGCATGGCTAGTCTAGTGAAAAGAAGGACCAGGGAAGACATGATAGCAGTCTTCCAATACTTGAGGGATTGTCACAGAGAGGAAGGAGTCAAGCTATTTTCTAAAGCACCTGAAGACCAGACGAGTAATAATGGATGGAAACTGGTCAAGGAGACATTCAACCTAGAAATAAGGAGAAATCTTCTGACAGTGAGAACAATGGAGCAGCTTGTCTTCAGAAGTCACTGGAAGCTTTCAAGAAGAGACTGGACTGCCATCTGTCAGAAATGGCATAGGGTCTGCTGCTTGAGCAGGGGGTTGGACTAGATGATCTACAAAGTCCCTTGCAACTCTGTTATTCCATTCTATTTTAATGGTAGCAGTTGGGCTGAACAACGGTTCCTTTTCTCCTTGGCTCAGCTCAGCCTCAACCTCTGTGCTTCAAGTCCATTACTGGCTAATTGAATATCACTTGGCTAAGAGAGTAAAGTTAGATTCAAGAGTGCTGTCTTACAATGATAATATTAAGAGTTTGGTTTTTGACAGGAAATGGCAGAGAACAGACCCAAGGAGACAGATCACTAACTATTGAAACAACCCCTGGGCTCTTCTTTAATGGTAGTTTGATCTCAGCAAATTAAGTAAAGCTAATAACTTTTCTAATACCTTGAACAGCTTTACCTGCAGAATTGAATTTATTACAACTCTGCTTAAAAAACAGAGGCAAGTAGCTCCTCTCCCCCCCTCAAAAAATAAAACCCCTCTGGATTTTTAGCAGCATTACCAAGCAAAAGCTCTTTAATGGCCTCTCTAGTAATTCTGGCAAAATATAATGGGCTCAAATATAGACATTTGCTTGAGGGGGTCAGTAAAGTTTACTTCCATAGGGAGCTAAATTAAAAAAAAACCCTCAACAATCTATTCTTTTCCGACTGGAATCTGAGCAGGAGAACTTTTATCTTATTTAAAGTTTACTGCTTTAAATAAATCTATTGAGGGAGGGAGAAGGAGCAGACATCTTAATTGTGAGATTCTGCCTGAATATTTCCATTGCTTAGTAGTTTAATTTGCTTTGAAGAATTATCCTCATGAAATGTAAAGGTTGTTTTGAAAATTAAGAAAGCTTTTCTTGTATTTGGGGACATCAACAAGGCTTATAACTAAGCCAGTATGATGAGTAAATCAGGATTCTCCTCCATCTCAACTTTCCATGTATAGAGTAGAGTGGAATGGAATGGAATATAATTCTTTATTGGCCAAGTGTGATTGGACACACAAGGAATTTGTCTTTGGTGCATATGCTCTCAGTGTACATATAAAGACAAGATACATTTGTTAAGAATCATAAAGTACAACACTTAATGATAGGGTACAAATAAGCAATCAGGAAACAATCAATATCAATATAAATCATAAGGATACAAGCAACAAAGTTACAGTCCTGCAATCATAAGTGGGAGGAGATGGGTGATAGGAATGATGAGAAGACTAATAGTAATACTAATGCAGCCTTAGTGAATAGTTTGACAGTGTTGAGGGAATATTTTGAGACAGCTGGAATTTATATTCTTGGGCCCTCCTCTGATCAAAATCGCCAAAACAGTTATCCCATAGTTTCCTACCACTTTCAGTTTGAAAAGACGTCAAAACATACTGTAAGCCTTTTCTACTTCTTGTGTTGTTTTCTACTCTTCTAAATACAGTATGTTTTAAAAATAAAAAGAATCTAAACCTAACCATTTTGGTCAGATCTCTAAAATATAAAGTTGTAAAATATTTCTAATTGGAAAAGTTCTAAACTCCAAATTTACCAAAGTGTTCCCATTTGCTGTTTCTCAGAAATGGCACTCAGGTTCAAGGTCAACATGTTTCCAAGTTCAGAACTATCCTGAAAAACCTTCCAACAAAGTTGGATATTCAACATATTATGCATAATGTACTAGTTTGAAGTATATTACAATTTCTTATGGTCTCCAAAGACTTCTTTTTTCTCAAAAAAATAATAATGAACTGGTTGGAGCTTATGGCACACATGGGAAAGAAAGAGACTCTTCCCCCAAAAGTGGCAACATAACTCTTAAAGATTTTAACATCCTCTTACCAGATCAGGGAACTCCAGGGTCAAAAGGTTTTCAAATGTTCAGTCACTAGGAGCTGTGGGAATCAGTCTGTCCTGCTCCATTTTTTTCCTTTTTAATGGGATTAGCAAATTCCTTTGAACTAGATGAAAGATGGCAGATGGACAAAGTATCTTGGAGATGTCACCTATCCTATGAAATTAGTATTCACACAGCTTCTGCTAGCTGATCAAAGGTTTAATTTCCATTATGACCTACAGTATAGTTAAGCCTCAAGGGTATTTCTGACTTCATAGGCCTTGAAGACAAAATTAAAAACACTGGAGATTTGGTGGCCTGATTTGTACTTGCCTACAGACAGCTGCTTTACATTTTCCCTGCTCAACTTCAATAGAAATATAGGTCTTTAAATAGTTTCAACTGGAAATACCGGCATTGTCGAATATTATTTATGCATCTTTACTTTAAATAATTCTCATTAACATAATAACCTGTTTTCCCCAACTAAAAAATCAAGTTCAATAAAAAAATATATTCTATTCTCTAAAAATGTGTGAAGGGAGCATGATGGCTCAGTAGTTAAAGATGCTGAGCTTGTCAGTTGGAAAGGTTTGAGACCCAAGTGCTGTGCAACAGGTGAGCTCCCATTACTTGCTCCAGCTGCTGCCCACCTAGCAGTTTAAAAGCATGCAAAGGAGAGCAGATAAATAGGTACCATTTTGGTGAGAAGGTAACAGTGTTCCAGGCACCTCGGCTTATAGTCATGCTGGCCACATGACCACAGAAGCATCTTTGGACAACGCTGGCTCCCTCGGCTAGAAAATGGCGATGAGCATTGTCCCCTAGAGTCAGACATGACTGTACAAAAGAACCTTTACCTTTCTCTTTAAAAAAAAATGTATCTTCAGTTCTGTTTCATTTTAGGTGGAATAGCAGCAATCTATACAAGTGCTATTGTCCATAAGCAAAAGACTAACTTTGACTACATTGCTTATGATTAAACAGGCAGGATTGTGTGCATATATATTTTACTCCAGCTTTCCTTGGAAAGAATACTATATCAGCAGAGGTGGAACAACAATAAAATTACACTTGAACCAAACATTAAACATGATACCATATGAAAATGTGAGTCATTTCAAATTTTGCTGTGTTCGTATGCACAAAGTTTATATGTATGCATAAATGATTTTTAGGTATATTATTTCATGCTGGCAAGATGCCCTATCAGTCAGATTATTGGCTAAAGGAATAAAGAAATAAGGAAGAAAGATTACTCAATTATTAGATTGGGAGAGAGGCAAGATTAGTTTAAGTCTTGAGTCAGGAATAGTTTTTTTTTTTTAATGAAGCAGACTATGTTTAGACTTGATTGTAAACTTTTCTGGTGGAAAATAGTTGAGAAGTCAAATACTGCAGATTAGGATGAAGATAATTAGATGGCGCTCAGATGGTGCTCAGTTCCAGTTTAGTGATATAGCAAAAAATAGCGATAGAGAAACTGATAAGTAAAATTTGTCTTTCCAAACGATGTCATAGAACTAATAGGATATGCAAGCAATCACAAGACTAAGTTGCATCTACAACTCTTCAGGGGTAAATCAGTGAAATTACCAGGTTTGTTTGCAAATTTAGGATAATTATATTGGATTATAACACTTCAGTCGGCAGGCCATGGTAGTCTTCTTAAATATTGTAGCAAGAGTGATAATAATTGCCTTTTAACCACATTGGTATTGACACGTTGCCATATTCTTTTAACAAAATAGTGAACTGTTAAACCCGAATTATTAATAACTCTTCCTTCAATTTATTCCTTTCAAAAGGGCTTTCAGCCATTTATAAAACTCTTCTAATTAATATCATTGGTTTTTTGAGCACAAAAAACTGTCCCAAGGAACTGAAAATTGCATTTACATTATGTTGATGGTACATATTTACATATTCCTACTGTATTTTTTTTATTTAATTATTTTTAAAAAACTTTTTGATAGTATTCTGATACATGATATCGGGGGAAAGGCAGACACACATACAATTCTATAAAGATGAAAGGTTCAGAAGAGCAGCAGAGTATCTATATTATTTATATATTTATAAATAAAGAATGTAAACAAGGAACTGATTAGGAGAGATTTTATATTCCAAAAATGAGGTCCTTTCATACATAATACAAGATGTACTGCTGTTAAATAGCATCTGCAGTATAAAAGATTAGATGTGTCTTTGCAAACTTACACTTTGTGCTTCCATAATCTTATCAGAATTAATGGAATCTCACATTCCAGCGGTAGAGGTTGTATTATTAGAAAGATATAGAGAATTAAGATTTGAATTCTGTGCGTCTTTAGCTGGGGCTAAATCACGTTGAGCTCCATTGGCATGACGTAAAAGTTATTTTTATTAAAAAGAGAAAAGGGCACTGCACATTTCCAAAGATTATATTCCTTTCACTCACTAGGTAACACTAGACGGCGTGTGACTCTTTTTGTCATCACATCATTTGAAAGGAATAATCCAAGACCGTTCAGTACATCAATCTAAATGCATTTAATGTTTGGGTTCTGAGAACTTAAGGATAGGGCTGTGATGGTGAACCTATGGCACGCATGGCAGAGTTGGTATGCGGAGCTCTCTCAGTGGGCATGTGCACCATCACCAGCTGCTCTTCTGATTTCAGGTGCACACATGGGCACCGGCCAGCTGGTCTTCATGGATGCCAGAGCACTGGAAAATGGCCTGAAAATTGCCAAAAAATCAGGCTGTTTACTGGCTATTTTTGGCCCCAAAAACAGCCTGAAAATGGCCAAAAAAACATGCATGCATGCGCCAGCCAGCTGGTTTTCAGGTTTATGGCACTCTGGTGCGTGCGCATGCATATGTGTTTTGGTTTGGGCACTTGGTGCCAAAAAGATTTGCCATCACTGGGATAGGGAGTAGGGAGGACAGCCGTTTCATTTCTTTTTATCTCTGAATGTCAGATACAGGCTGATAAATATTACTAATGCCTTTGCTCTAAATCTCTGTCTTTGGTCTAATACTAGGATGTAGCTTACATGACCAAAACGTGCAAGCTTTTCCCAAAGGTTTGGACTTTTCCATTTCTCCCCCAATCGACTGTATTTTGGTCTTGTAACTCCCGTCAGCCTTTTATGACATTTTGGTTGGTACTAATAAAAGAATTGCTCAGCTCTGGCTTTTAGGAATTGATTAGACCATTCATCTGTCAACTTAAATATTGAGTTGGATTTAACTATGCTGCTTTGTAATCCTACAGTATTGGAGCTGCAAATCTCTAGACAACGGTTAGATGGGAACAAAGAGATAACAAAAAAATTAATTTATTTGCTGCTTTCTAGTGATTGCTAGGATTCTTGCAGCCCATGTATGATAAGTTCTTGTAAGGCTTATACCTTTCATATTGTGCCATATACTAGATTGGAGTTATGTGCAAAAAAAACCACTCCATATTTATGAGAATAAAATTTAGGAACTGGAGGAAAAATTAGAAGCAGTAGAAGATTGGTGAGCTCAAAACTGACCCTCATGAAAACCTGAAACCAGGTTTCAAGCAAGCTCAAGCCATTTAGTCCTGATTTGAAAAGAGATACATATACCATATCAGGGTTTTTAAAACTCTTTTCTTCCTTATAAGTTATCCAAAGATAGGTAGGTAGGAAGTTGAAGAAAGTACTTTGCAGAGGGAGAAAACAGGAGGAGTTAACCTTCCATTTCCTTGATAGAAAAGGCATGGTGAGAACAATTTCCTATATTAATGATGGGACATTCATTTCTATAATATACTTAGTTTCTAAGTATACTTTCCAGGTTAAGAGAAAATGCAAGGTCCTTTGGTAGCACTTATCATCATCTCGTTCCCTGTATAAGATTTTGGCTTGCTTGTTTTAAGATTAAGAAAAAAGAAAGGTGGGAAGGGAAGGTGAAATGGAGATTAGGGTAAGATTAGGATTGCAATCTATTGGGTTGGACTTAATGGAAGGTTATTTTAAAATACAATATCCCCCCCCCCCTTAAGGTTTATCTATCATTTTCAGGAATGTTGTTCAGGATCATATATTACTAGGCATATTTTCCACACTGGTACAGGACTGTGTGCCAATTCAAAGTAGCTTTAAACTAGTGTGATGCTACCAACTGCTAGCACTCTCATAACCAGATGACAAAAATCTGGCCAAAAACCTGATGGCAGTCATGAGATAGATGTAAATCAAAGTCTCTGCTGTTATCATGCAGTCAAGACAGCTGTAATCAACTGTGTGCAAGTAGATCACTCATTTATTTCTGGCTCACTAGCTCATAACCAGGCGTTGCCCAGGTATTTATTTATAGGGGGGAAATGTTCGGACATAATTTCTAATGATTGATTTTCCCTCTTACCAGAGGAAGCCCCCTTGTGGAGTACTGTAAAGCCGTTACCATGGCAACTCCACTGCACTGTACAATAGAAGCCATTTTAAGGCACAACAGACTGTATCTTAACAGAACACACACTCCGAGGGGTTTTAGGGGTGTCTTACCCCCACAGTGTTTTTTTTTCCAGAGAGGAAGTCATCTGTGTATTATGCTTGGTTGAAATTGCTCAAGGCATTCCAGGGTTATGCTGGAAAACACACATACACACACACATAGTGATGATAGACAGACAGACAGACAGACAGACAGACAGACAGACAGACAGATAGATAGATAGATTTGAAACTACAATAACAGCAGTCCCCCTCTCTCTCTGTCTCCTTTTCGAAATGATGGATCTCTGTAAATTTTGCAGGTGGTTCATTTCATTATTTAGAAGAAGACTACCAGGCTATCTGGTTCCTGGGCTTCTGGGTCTTTTAAAGATAAAGACAGCTTGATGTCTTTTTTTTTTACTTCCCCTCAGAGAAACCACATTCTTTTTGTTGCATGTAACAAATTGACACTTCATAAAACAAGCACAACCCTGACATGATTGAGTCTCCCTGGTCTTACTTCCACAAGGTACGCCATCCTAGCTTTCATATCTGGGCCTGTCAAAATGAGAGCTGATTTATGCTGAAAAGGTGCCAGTGGTTTCAGTCATAAAGAAGATAAAGTCAAAGGTTATCAGAAAGAGAGACAACCAATTCACTAGTATTATTCTTCAATCTGCTAAGGATAACTACAGCAAGTATGTCAGAAATCGGAATCTTGCAGAGTGCCAGGTTCTAAAGATGTAGTGCAAAAGAATGTCCTTGTTCTTCTGGCCACTAGTATATGAGCTGTATGTCTTCAATGTTTTAAGCTGTCTGATTTTGACATCTTTATTTTTGTTCTGACTTGCATGTAATCATAAGGGACTACTTTTATGTAAACATGGCTAGGAGTAAGATTAATCATATTTTAAATCCTTCTGTGCTATTTTCTAAAAGATTCCCAATGGGGCTTACAAACAAAGTTTTTAGAAGGAGAAATTCTTTTCTGTTAGAAAGGAAAAATAAAAACAGAGAAGGTGCTCTTAAAATCTCATCCCGATGCTGCTTTTTAACTCCTATATTTGTTACTTGTTTGATATCTGGCATGGAAGAAACTACTGGAATCTGGAACATTGCTTTTTTTTTTTGTCCATTCCTTTCACTAATTAAATCCACAATAGGTTTTCAATTAATACTGAAGTTATATGTTTCTACCTCTGCAACAGTGTGTGAATTTGATTTGCAAAGCTAGTAATTAATTCATAGATGCATAAACCACACATTTTGGTACCAGGGCCTTAGTTAATCTGCAATATGACTAAAGTAAGAATTAGGTAAACACACCTGCCTCGTTAAAAAAATATAACAACGATAAAAATTAGAGAACCACACTAAAGCGGAATGTATGCAATTAAACTGCATTAATAGAACAAGCTTCAGCTAATCTTATCTCTCTTGGGAAGGAGTTTCAATAATTAGGGTGCTGCTGTGACACAAAGCTTCGTTGAGTACTCACCCAAGTAGCCTCTCTAGCTGACAGGGCCAATTATTAAGCATACTAATTTAGAATATTCTATACATGGGAGAGCTGCATTGGAAGTCCCACTGAAAGGAATAGATTTGGTACAGGAACATGGTGTTCTTGCTGGATTGTCCTCCTTGCAGTAAAATGTGCACAGCAGAACAGTTGCCTTCATTTCATTTCATTTCATTTATTCGATTTATAAACCGACCCCTCTCCCCAAGGGGACTCAGGGCGGTGTACAGACAGGAATAAAGTGCACTATAAACAACGGAAGTACAAAATCACAGAGAAACAAATTAAACAAAGTCTGTACAATGAACATGAAATTAGCTAGTAATTAAAACCAATTAAAATACCCCAGAATTTAAAATTTAAAATATAAAATACCGGCCAGGAAGGTCGGGGATTAAATTATGATTATGATTATGATTGTGATTGTAATTGGGCCAGGCCAGATGATTGGAACAGGTGGATCTTGAGTTTCTTACGGAAGGAGTGGAGATCAGCAATGATTCTAATATCGGGGGGGGGAGGTCGTTCCAGAGGGTTGGGCCCATCACAGAGAAGGCCCTACTCCTGGGCACCGCCCACCGGCATTGCTTAGCGGATGGTACCCGGAGGAGTCCCTCTCTGTGTGAGCGGATTGGTCGCAGGGATTGGTCGCCTTAAATACTGAGGAGGAGAAATGGTTAAATATGTTATTTAAGAAACAGGAAGAGATCAATTAAATATTTAGGCCATTAGAATTTGCATGAATGCTAAACAGAACACTTTCCCAAGGTTCTTGTTCATATTTAAATTCAGCAGAGCCAATTGATTTGTGGTTTTCCTACTCAGTTTAGCAATCCTCACATGTAACACAAACACACACGCAAACACACACACACACTGACACACACACACATGGGGGGGAGAAATTGTTTTGATATGATTACTGTTGCTACGGAAACCTTTCATCCATATAGTGCATACAAAGCTAGAAAAGAAAGAGAAAACTATTTTATTTGTAATATCCAAAGCTATGTTGAGAAATATATTTGAGGAGAACATTAAAAATCATTGGCAGACATTCATTTTTAATTTGTATCATATACAGTCTTGAGCCCCTGCTATTTTGACTAGGGCCACTTTGGAGCCAATTACAAAATTTCAAAAAGGCAGTTTTCCTCCTGCATGGATATTATCAGCAGAAATCATTCTGACTATTGTGGCTTATTTTATGGACCTTGAATAAAGCAAACCATTGTTAAAGCGACTTGGGAATCTGGCTGCATAGATACATCACATGCATATGACTTTACAAATGCATTATTAGTTGGTGCAGTCTTATTATAAAGCTGTTATTATATACCTCTTGGGAGAATTTGAAATTGTTCTTAGGGGCAGTTTATGTATCAATTCAACTGACATAAAAGTCTCCACAGCTTTTCTGGTGCTTGCATAAAAATTGTCTGATATGGGAACCTCTGTTGCTCTTAAAATAAATATAGCCATACATGTTCAATGTATTACCCAATTAACATATCGTTGAATTCAGCCCTAATTTGCAAGGAGAAAGAAAACCAAGGAAAAGAAATACCGTATTGCAAGTGGTAAAGCCAAATTTTCATCCTGAAGGTTTTCTGCTGCAAAATACATTTCTAAGATGCTTTTAGAAATTTCTATTACTAGAAATTATTACATGGATTAAAAAAAAAGATGTCAGTGTTGGCCACATGCTTGAAGCTCCACCTTGTGTCACCAAAGAGTGGAGCTTCAATTGCAGAGCTTTGGCTGCTATCTTGAATTCTTCTCATCTCTTCTATGACCACCCCTGTTCTTTACCGTTGGGAATACTCATATCTCGTAATTTCTTCTGCAGAATGGGCAGAGCCAATAACAGGTCGATAGACTTGCAAGCCATGTCCTGGAAAGCATTCTTAAAAGTGAGCGGCTGGATTTATAAGTCTACCTCCCCGAGTCTCTTCGGGGAGAGGGGGCGGTCTATAATTTTTGAAAAATAATAAAAATAAATAAATAAATACCTAACTAAAACAAGGTGATTCTGAGCAGTTTACAACACCAACAAAACAAGCAATAGTCCTCCCATAACTGGCAATATCCCCATAGCATTACGATATAGCACTAGCAATAGCACTTAGACTTATATACCACTTCACAGTGACTTACATCCCTCTCTAAGCATTTTACAGACAACCTGTATTTCTCCCAACAACCTGGGTCCTCATTTTCCCCAGCTCGGAAAGATGGAAGGCTGAGTCAACCTTGAGCCTGGTGGAATTTGAACTGCCAGATTGCAGGCAGCCGGCAGTCAGCAGAAGTAGCTGCAATACTGCACTCTAACCACTACGCCACTGAGCCTCTCAATGTACAATATATAAATATAAAATATAAAAATGGCAACCAAGCACGACAACAAAAGAACCAAAAGGGGATTCCATCCAACTGGCCCCTAATACTTGGGTGGAAAGTCAGGACCTGACAGGTTTCATAGAGGACAAGGAGAGACAACACCTGCCATATATTGGTGGAAGGATCATTCCAGAAAATGGGGACCACAGAAAAGGCCTGTTCCCTAGGCCCAATAAAATGCCATGTTTTAAAAGAAGCAACCCAAACATACTTATCGTATGGAAATGTGTGGAGTGGGCAGATGTTCCTGAAGAAGGCTTCCTCAAATAACCAGTCCTATGCCATATAGGGCTTTAAAGGTGATAACCGCTTTCTTGAATCTCATCCAGAAGCCGATTGGAAGCCAGTGAAGTTCACAGAATAGCAGTGTTATGTGAGCATAACAAGAGACACTCACAACCATTCTCGTTGCTGCATTCTGGACCAACAGAACCTTCCAGATGGCTTGCTAGGGCAGCCCTGTGTAGCGAATGTTTCAATCAGGGATGGTATTCAGCAGGTTCTGACCAGTTCTGGAGAACCAGTAGTGGAAATTTTGAGTAGTTCGGAGAACCGGTAAATGCTACCTCTGACTGGCTCCACGCCCATCTATTCTCTGCCTCCCAAGTCCCAGCTGGAGTGGGGAGGAAATGGAGATTTTACAGTATCCTTTCCCTGGAGTAAGGTGGGAATGGAGATTTTACAGTATCCTTCCCCTGCCATGCCCACCAAGCCACGTCTACAGAACTGGTAGTAAAAAAAAAATGAATCCCACCACTGGTTTCAATAATCTAATTGGAAGGTAATTAAGGTGTGAGTGACCAGGAGGAGGGCCTCCTGGTCCAGGAATGGACACAACTGTACACAAGACACAGTTGTGCAAAAGCACCAGCATACTACAGCTGCCACTTGCTCATATCAAGTCTAAACAGAGGAAATTTCCTCTAGGGATTGGTCCTAATTCAATTTATGCTAACTATAATGTACTTTGTCTTTAGATCACAAAATAATCAGTTACACTATAAATGTCGGTATGCAGGTTTAAATACCAAGTGCCAAAAAAAAATCACATTGTGGATTGTTGTTATAAGCATACCAACAGGCAATTCTCAGAAAAGGCTGGGTTTCTTTTTTGTAAAATTGCTGCAAGAATCACAAAAATCCAGTCTGACATGCACTCAACAAAGTTGGAATAAGGAATAATTGTCTATTCTCCAAAGCACCTGAGGGGAGAACAAGAAGCAATGGGTGGAAACTGATCATGGAGAGAAGCAACTTAGAACTGAGGAGAAAATTAATCAGTGGAACAACTTGCCTCCAGAAGTTGTGAATGCCCCAACACTGGAAGTCTTTAAGAAGATGTTGGATAGCCATTTGTCTGAAACGGTATAGGGTTTCCTGCCTAGGCAGGGGGTTGGACTAGAAGACCTCCAAGGTCCCTTCCAGCTCTGCTATTGTATTGTATTGTAAGTGACAGCTCCAATCAAATTTGGAGGAAAAACTTTTTAAATTCTAAAAATGCTCAAAAAAAAACATTTGGAATTCAAAACTTGTGGGCATAACAGAGAAAACCAGTGACAAGTTCTTATAAATTCAAGATAGGGAAAGTGATCTATAGTTGTGTGCATACACACCTGTGAAGAAGACACCTACAGTATATACATTGCAAAGAACTACCATCCAATTTATTGTGTGCTTTGTTGTAATTTTAAATGGCTTGATGTTATCTTTATGTTTTCATTATTCTATTATTTACCTTTTGTTTTTCAAAGAAAGGAAGTTTAAAAATAATTATTATTCCTGACAATTACTGTATTTAATTGAAATGTTTATTTGATTCATTAATCATATGTGATAAAGCACACGATTTCCTGAGTTTATTTTAGAACAAACACACATATAATTGTGCTGATTATATGTCAGAGTATCCTTTAAGTCATATTTATACCTTTCAGGAACCTCAGTCTGTCTACCTGAGGCACTATGACTATAACATGCACTTTGAAGTTGAAAATGATATGTTCTTTGGAGTAGTTCAGGCTTATATATTATTAATTGCTCTCTGTTTTGTTTTGGTTTTTTTAAAAAAAAAAACTCTCAGTGGGGACCATGGAATTCTAAGGATTTGGGATTTTTTCCCCCATCTCACCATCCAAATTAGACAAGAGAAGAAACAGTGTATTAGCAGTGCTAATACTTTTTATGCTATCCCTGAAAGTGCTTGGGGAAAAAAATCAAGTTTATTATTTTCACAGATGGTTTTTGCTGTTCCTTTGAAAATAGTTTTTTTTTAAAAAAAGAAAAAGAAATAATTGTCTACTTCAAAAGAGTAAGAGTTAAAAAGTAGTGTCTGGTAAGAAAGGCTGAAATCCTTGATCTTAACATTTTAAAATAAATACACAGGCCAAATATTTTTGTTACTTCAACTTTCCTTGTGAACTCTTAACAACTTTATCTTATTTCTCTCTCGTATGTAGAACTTCCCTATGGATTAACAGCATGAAAAAGAAATACATTTAGCACAGAGAAAATATATATGGCTGATTTATATGGATGCACTGAATTTGTTTTTAACTAGTTGGCTCTAGATTATGCATTTTTATGAATTCAACTACTTTTTGAGATTGCCTTTTGATCGAAACATTTAAATTTGGTAGAAGTCATGCAGAGATACCATTATGGATTAACATTCTGTTCTTTTTCTTTCACTCCAGGGATCTTGTGTTTCAAAATATCTTACAGGTGACATTCACCCCTTTCTAATAATAATAATAAAACCATTAAAAAGTTCAGCTGACTCAGAGAATAGTCATATGGTTAAGCCTTTTGTTTTTCCTAATGTCCACAGAAAGCTCAAACTATTGTCTAACCTCATACACAAGTATATTGTGTCTGACCTAATAGTAAGAAAAATTAAAAGTGAAGAGGAGAAAGATTTGCAAGGTCTAACATCTGTGTCTAACTTCTCCCTGCTTTTTTCTATTAAGGAAACAGAGAAATATTTTATCTTAGGACATTTAATTGTATGCAGGCTTTTAACCTTCCACTTAGTCTGAATCTATTACCTTTTTCCACAGCTGTTAACAGTGGAAAGGAGTGTAACTTCTAAGTTTGACTTTGTGGTACTTGAAAGGCCAAGCCACTAGAAAATAATTATGAATGTTGTACCGCTGCTCAAAATAAAAACATAGCTAAAAACGAGAAACTATACTCTTTTGATTTAAAACATGGTTATGCAAACTTTTGGCTTGCCTGGGCCACATTGAGTGAAGAGGAATTGTCTTGGGCTGCATATAAATATATATAATATACAGCAGGGGTGGGTTACTGCCAGTTTGGCACACAAAAAGTTTTGCATGCTCTGCGCATATGCACATGTGCAACTAATTCGCATGCGCACAACATTAGAAAAGAAAAGAAAATTAAATTTTTCCAATGAAAATTGTTCTGCACATGCTCAGAACCAAAAAACAAAATGGCATTGCCGCCGATAGAACCGGTTCGGGGGCGTGTCAGGCCAAGTTAATACCTACTTGGCCCGAACCGGTCTGAGTCAGTAGGAACCCACCTCTGATATACAGTAGCTAATCTCCAGAGACACATGTAACTTTTGGGCAGTGGCTTGGGCATGCCTGATCTAGAACATTTTGATTTCAATCAATGCAAAGGATCAGTCCAATTCTCACAGCTAAGAATTTAAAAACAAATTAGGTTTAAGCTGAGGATTAACTTATATTTGGTCTATGTATGTACAGTATGTATGCATATACAGTTGCATTTATGTGTGTTCACTGAACTCTTATACATGAGAATATACGTTCATTGAAATTGAATGAGCCTTTGTAAGTAGTGATCAGACATTTACTTGTGAGTAAAGCAACCCCTTTTTTTATAACATGGATAAACAAAAAAAATCAAACATAATTAGTCCCAACAAGAAATCCAAATTGGTTGCTGTATACTAGAAACAAACAGCTGTCTGCAACAACCAGCCACTCCTAAACCCCTCCTATTTATTTCCCAGCCAGGGAGGGACTGGCTATCATCTGCGTCTGCCTCTCCCTGAGAGCCAGCTTATTGTTTTCCTTTGCTCTCCTCTCCTTTCCTCTCTGCGCAAATGCGCATCTGGGATGGGCCCAGATGTACCTCTCCCTCACTCAGATCAGGCCCCAAAGACAGCTGCCTCTCCACCTACAAGAGGACAGAAGGCCTTGGCTCTGCCTCTGATGCTGCTTCCTCGTGAGAGCTTTCCAAAGGCTCTGAAGCTGGCCCAGGCTCTCACTCCTCCTCGTCTGACTCTGCAGCTAACTCTGCTGGCAGCTGACGGGCCACAAAATAAATGGATTTAAACGCAGCAAGAGAACTTTCCGAAATGTACTTGGAATTGAAGCTCTAGTACTGAAGAATCAGTATTGATTTACTAAAGGCAGTAGTGGGTTCCTACCAGTTCGGACCGGTTCGGCTGAACCGGTAGTGGTTTGGTGGCCTGGGTCACTGGAACTGGCAGTGACCCAGGCCTGCTACGCCCCCAAATTGGTTCTCTGGGCAGTGCCATAGGTGCTGCCATCTTGTTTTTCAGTTCTGCACATGCACAGATCGTTTTTAATTGTATTGTGCATGCATGCGCAGTGCACATCAAACATGTGTGTGGCACGCACACAAATGAACCGGCAGTAGTGCCTGCCAGAACCCACCCCTGACTAAAGGGAATGGGGAAAGACCCTTGAAGTTCTTATAATGCAATCAGATCCTTAGCATAAAATCTTAAAAGTCACCAAACATTGAAGTATTGGATAGGATGTCGAATGTAACACTGGAAACCATACCTCATGCAAAGAAGACACAGTTCACAAGATTAAATTAATCAGCGTTCTAAAATGGTATAGGTGCAACATATTAAGTGCAAGAAATCAGGAAGCAAGGCTGTTCCAATGAGTACAGGTTTATTCTATGTTAACTCTCTGCAAGTATCTGAACTTCTTCCACGAATGGGTCAAACTCAGTAGATGGGCCGGGTTCTGTGTCTCTCCACATTCATATAGCATGTTGTTATCCTCTAAGAGCCTCCACTTGAGCATATTGGTTTTACATTTAGGCACTCCAATTCTCAACCTATTCAGGATCCTCCAAGCACAATGGTGGGTTCCTACTGGTTCGGACCAGTTCGGCTGAACCAGTAGTGATTTGGCGGTCTGGGTCACTGGAACTGGCAGCGACTCAGGCCTGCCATGCCCCTGAAATGCTTCTCCCGGTGGCACCATAAGCACCACCATCCTGGTTTTGGCTTCTGCACAGGCTTAGAAGCATTTTTATAGTACTACACATGCAATGCTCAGCGCACATCAATCTTGTGCATGTGCAACCATGAGCCAACCGGCAGTAGCGGCTGCCAGAACCCACCCCTGTCCAATTAGTATAAAAGAAGACCAGATCTTCAGCCATATCCTCTAATGTTACTCCTTGCTCAAGGGTCTCCTTCCTCCATCTTTTAATTCAATTTTGTTCTTCTGTATTGTTCTGTCCCCACTACACATTAGTCTGTGTGCAGCTCGACCTGCAGCTAAACCCACTTATCCTCCAATAAAACAGACCTCATGTGTAGATCTAAATGCTTTATTGAAAGAACAGAATATGGTGAAACTGGGGAAAATAGGAATACACACAATGAGAACCAAATACAAGACAGGCAGTATTAACTTACTGCTGAACATAACAATTAATAAATACAATTTATTAGATCTCACGCAATTTAAATCTCACCAGCGATGCTCTGTGTGTGGGATATAGGTTTGTCCTTGGATGACCATGTGCCACAGATTAAGATAGATTTCTTTGTGCTTTTGCCTTCTCCAAATGCTAAAGGAAATGGAGTCTGGCTTCCCAGCATGCACTTGTTTTGAGAGTGCGGACTGATGGGGAAATGGGTTGGGTCAGCTTCAAACGATATACTTGGTATTTGTCCCTCTGGCCACTAGATGGGACTAGAGAGCAACAACAGTAGATAAAAGTTATATGCTGGGGCATGACATCCCCACTCTGTCTAATGGTAAGGATGGTTCTTGTTTGGTGATAGAATTTATTCTTATTCATAAAGTATCTAAAGGAGTTGCTGCTGGATTATGCCATTTATTCTCAAGAACAATTGTTCTTGCCATAAAGTTGGTCCTAGATCTGAGTCGGCAGGCTTGGAGCATATGCCAATTCAAGGATGTCAAGGATCATTGCCTTGCTTAGTTCTCTCAGCATCTGCTGCTACTTATTTCCTGATATTAGGTGGGGCAATGCCTTCTTGGATATTTCCTCAATTGGTGTACTTCTTCACTGACAGTGATATCAACTTTTCTCACATGTGCAGATGCCCCCCCACACTGGAGCAGCATATTCTGCTGCAGAGATGCTCAAGGCCAAAGCTTGAAAGACTCTGAATATGAACAAGTAATGATCAAGGAACATTGGCAGTGGATAAAGAGTCAACAGACTCAAGGTGAGCTGGACTTTGATGTCTTGTGGATGCAAAGGGACTAGAGACTGATAATGCACTTAAGCCTCCTCTTGGGCTCAGCCTGGTCATCGCCTACATTAAGTCGGGATTCAAAATGTATAGCTAGATTAAGTCAAGGCACATTTTGCAGAAGACAAGTTTACTATCCTAATATTTAAAAACCTATGTATCAGTAGTGAAATTCAAATTATTTTGCTACCAGTTATATGGGGGTGTCTTGGTGGACGTGGCAGGGGAAGAATACTGCAAAATCTCTATTCCCACCTAACTCCAGGGGAAGGATACTGCAAAATCCCAATTCTCTCCCCACTCCGGGGAGAAGGATATTGCAAAATCTCCATTTCCACCACTCTGGCGCCAGCCGGAGGTGGTGCTTGCCGCTTCTCCGAACTACTCAAAATTTCTGCTACCGGTTCTCCAGAATCTGTCAGAACCTGCTGAATTTCACCTTTGCTACGTATATTTTACATTTGAAATGTTTTGCAATGAATGTCGCTCTCCAACTAGAATGGAGAAACAGTAACCATCTTTTGAAGACCTCAGAGGAAAGGAATATATGAGGTATTGTGAGAGGAGCCAACAATACATTGATGAAATTAAACCTCAAATGAATCAATCTTGCAAAAGGATGGCAGAGTAAGAAGATTTGCATGAAAAAGCTGCCAAATTCTGTTCCTGACATCTTTGTTTCCAGAAAATTCTCTGGCAGATTCTTTTGATAAGTCATTTGCAGCCTGACCCTCTGGGACTGCAATTTCAGAAGTCCCAGCCAGAATTACCAAGGCATCTGAAGGCACCAATCTAAGGAAGGCTGGAAAAGACAATTCTAAGCAAGTTATAGCACGGGAAAAGCTGCTTTACACACATCAGATGAATTTACTCCTTAAGTAGACTTAAGTACAGCAGGGATAAGCTGTGCACCTCCACAGGTTTGAACAGCTGAAGCAAATCTGTGTGCATTATGAAATGCAAAACCCAGGGTGGATTCACAGGTGAATTTGAGGTGGATGCCCCATCCCTTGTTAAATGAGTCTATGTGTTGGGTTGCTTTGTCAAAAGCTGTCTTATTTATTTATGTTGTATGGGTTTTTTTAAAAAAAATGATCGATTTTTTTTAATACTTTGGATTTGGACAATGCCTAAGTCTAAATAAATAAATAGGCTGAAATTTTTAATTTTTATCTTATATCTTTTAGGCTATTGTTGCATATTAACTTTTACCAAACTTTTCAAAAATAAAGCTTTTTAGACACTTGGTGAATATTTTCTTAAATTCATTCAAAGATAATGTCTTTATTCCATATTTCTCTTATCTATTCTTTGTAATCCGGTGTCAGAAAAAAGCTGTTTAAATATTCCTTCTGAAATGTTTGTACCTTGGAGGCTACAGTTTTACTATATGTATTTCTGTGTATTCAACAGCCACTTTTTTCTCCAGTAAGTATGCACATGAACATAGCCTGAATCAAAATTTAGATGTAGCAAATTTAGATGCAACAAATTCATTTTACAAAAATGTATGTTGCTAGCAGAACTTGATTTTGAAGAACACAACTTTCTGAAATTTAACATATTTTCAAAGCATCACACAGTACAATAAGTTTAATCAGTGCTTAGGAAAAACTCCTGCAATTCTTTCTTCACTAACACAGAGTTTCTTTTTTAAATAGTTTTTATTAAACATTTTAACCTTTAAAAACAGGAAAAAAACAACAACAAATACAGAAAATACAAGACAAACTTAACAATATAAAATAGTTTTACAGTGTTCTGTATCAGCTTACATATTTAGCTTTTATAATTCTATATTCTACCTTGCCTTTGAATTTCAACATATGTAATAGTGTAATAACAGTTGTAATCACAATTGTAATAATATTAATTGTTCATATCACCATTATATTTACATTATAGTCACTACTTTAAGTTTGATAGTAATTAGTAACTTTGATTAATTTTTATTCAACACTTGTTTTGAAAGAATTGAAAAAAGACTTCTATTTTCTGTTTTGGCTTCTGTTTTCTAGCCACTTATAAATTCTGCACAAAATTACCATGGAGTTAAAAGAAAGCAAAGAATCGGATTATTATAAAATATGGAATAGAATTTATAAGTCACTAACTCAGAGTTTCATTGCTTAGTAAATGTTATTACTTTTATGCAATAGTTGAATGGACTCTGATTATCTTTCTATAGTCTCATAAAATATTCTTGAAGCCATGATTGATTTCTGGTTGAAAATGCAAGAAAGAATGTTCTTAAAACCTGCAGTCCTAATATATTTTGTGACACTTCTTAAATCAAGCACCAGTAAATGTAGCTTGGATTTCACAGGCTTATTAAGAAGTTAGTAGTGGAATGTCTGGTTTTAGGTTAACCAATATTTTTTTGGGCCATGGAATAACTGAGTAAATCTGATGATCACCAAAAATTTCATGAGGATACAAGTATTGAAAATTGAATTGGAATTCACTGTGTGTGCTTACAGGTTTTTGTTTTTTGCAAAGTGAGGTATGAAAATAAATTTAGAGGTTTAGAAACCTTCCCTTTTGTATTCAATGTAATCAACAGCAAATTTTCCCTTCCTTTTACAGTATATTTTTTTTAAAAAAACTGTTACAATGACAGACAGAAACTTTACTGGCCAATAAAACCACATTCAGTACATAAAAAAGCAAACGCAACCTATAATGTCAATGATCATTGGCAACCATTATGGATGAAGCTTATAAATAATGTAACAAACTTTTTGCCACTTTTGGAGGGATAGATTTATCCTGATTATCTAACAAATAACGCAGATAAAAATTGTGGAAATGTAGTTAAAAATCGGGGTAATCAGCTAATGGCAAATGTCCCTGTAAAACTGGCACTACAAAGAATTTGGTTCCCACAGCACTCGGTCCCAGGACCAATGTCATGTGTTACAAGATGTTTTCCTATATTTCCTTTCCAAACCAGCTATGGGGAAGAGCATTTAATCGAACTAAAGATAAAAGTTTCCTGAATTTGGGAACTGTGACATGATATAAATAAGAGGCTGTGATATAAGAGCTAAATTTGGATTGTTTAACAAATGTGTTGTGAGTGAAAGCAGCGATTTCTGCTTGGCCTTTTTATGTCTTAAGATCCTTTGCTTTAATATTGATCTAGCTTTATCTAGCCTTAAAGTTGAGGTGGCATCAACGGAAGATCCATACAGGAACTTTGTTTCTTTTGAATAGCTGTTCCCCAAGTCGATTTGAAGTTGTATGCCAATATTTTATGAGTTGGTCCACTAAGACTATGATGTTGTTTTATTCAGTAGGTAAAGATGTTTATCCAGAGATTGGATTGAAGTTTACTGACTCCTGCTTCCTGTGAGTTATTGCAGTTGGAACATAGAAAGTAACCTGAAAGATGCTTCTTAGAAATTTTGTTTGAATTCTTTCTAAGTTAAACAGACTGTTATTGTTGTGGCCCACCAGTGGCCAGAAGAGCTGGCAGCAGATTCAGACAGTGAGGAGGTTGGGGAGGAACATGGGCCAGTCCTGGAGTCTGAGGAAGACTCTGATGAGGGCTCTGTGTCAGAGGCAGAGAGGGGGCCAGAGCTGTATGCCAGTTATCAGCTGCCTTCAGAGTGAGACATCAGTGAGGTAGACAAACAGCTGGAGCCCGTTCCCAGTGTGCACATGCACAGAGTTGCCAGATGAAGGGAGCAGCTAAAGAACAAGGGCACAGGTGGACGCTGAATGGCCTTTCCCAGAGGAAATAAAAGAGGAGCGAAAGGGGAGGGGAGTTTGCAGGAGACAATTGGTTAACTTAATTGGTTCATGACTCTCTGAGTCTCCTTGCCAAGTTTTGCAGATATCCGCTTGGCAGCTCTCCAAGCCAGATAAGGTCTGTGACTGTAAATCCTCCCTTGAAAGACTTTACTGTGTGAATGAGCAAAATGCACTTTAAATTAATAAAAGGAGTTTTTGTTGGGACATGGAGTTTGCTTCATGCTCTTGGGAAGCCTTGGTCAGAACAGTTATATGATCCTAACTGACCCACCCACTCCTCTACATATAGCAATAGTGTTCGGGCTTTCTTTGCAAAGAACTTAATTGCAGAGAGAAAAAATGTGCTCCTCACTTAAAAAATAATAAATTTAAAATGAATAGCTGATGCAGATATCTGTGCATTGTGGGATACAGAACCCAAGTGGGTATTTTGCTTCCTGAAGCTTGAAAAACTATCTTTGATTAACTAAAGAACTTAACCTGCTCGGTGGACTGCCTGCCTAAATCCCAGCTTCTTTGTTTTTAATATTAGGAAAAAAGTGAGAATCTTGGTCTTGAAATAGATTATTATTGATTCCTTCTCAATACAATAATGTGTGGGTGATCTTAAGGTTATTTTAAGGCCAATGAAAGTTAATAATTACTAAGTCATCAGCATACAGTAGTAAATTGGTATGTGTATGGGCTAATTTGGGAAGATGAAAAGTAAAATTACTTAAGTGAAGAAACAATGAGTCTATGTAATAATTAAATAAAACAGAAGCCAACACATATCCTTCTGTAGCTCCCCTCCTTACTGGAATTTCCTTAGTGACATGTCCTTGGTAGCTGCACCTGACCTTCAGTCTTGTGTTCTCATGAATTTTAATGAGCAACAGAAGCAGACATTTGTCTATTGTGATGTATTTCAATTTACACCACAGTTTAGATCTAAATACTGTATTGAAAGCTGACATAAAGTCAATAAATGCTGCACAATGGGATTGCCCAGATTTGTGGGTATATTTTTCTACTAGATGTTGCAGTACATCGCATGATCAGCCTGTTCTAAACCCACCCTGTTCATTCATAAGAATGTTTTCAGGTTCAAGCCAGTCAAATAATTTATCCTCAGATCAGGGTTTCTCAACCTTGCCCACTTTAAGATGTGTGCAGCATGCTGGCTGAGAAATTCTGGGAGTTGAAATCCATGCATCTTAAAGTGGGCAAGGTTGAGGAACACAACTGTAGATGTTTAGCATACATTTTGCTAATCTAATGCCACTAATTGAGGGGATGTTAGCTGGAACATCACTTTTGCTCTACTTACATGTAGTTTTAGGTAAAGGTTCCTCTCGCACATATGTGCTAGTTGTTCCCAATTCTAGGGGGTGGAGCTCATCTCCATTTCAAAACCGAACAGCCAATGCTGTATGAAGATGTCTCTGTGGTCATGTGGCTGGGATGATTAAATGCCGAAGGCACATGGAACACTGCTACCTTCCCACCAAAGGTGGTTCCTATTTTTCTACTTGCATTTTTAAATGCTTTCGAACTGCTAGGTTGCAGAAACTGGGATAAGTAATGGGAGCTCACTCTGTTATGCGGCGCTAGGGATTCTAACCACCGAACTGCCAACCATTCTGATCGACAAGCTAAGCGCCTTAGTCACTGTGCCATTGCATCCTTATATATAATTATTACAATAGCCAAAACCCAATAGTCTGATTGAAATAACTGTAGATTTTGAAAAGGCATTCAAAATAAGAAACTGAGGTTTTTGATTGTAGCAAGCTAGCTATGGTGCACTCTGTCCATGCTGCTGAAAATGTATTTATTTAATCTTTAAAGTCAGAACAATCTTCTCTAATTTCCCGCTTTTTGGCGAGCAACATTCAATATCACTAATAACTAACAATAACCAATTACTATGGCTTCATTTTGAAAATGGTCTTGATTTCTGTCTTCTCATCCTTCGTTCCCCATACACAAACACTTAAATATGCCTACTTTCATGTGTGTTTTTTTAACTATTAAGAACTTTGAAAGAGCATTCACTTTAACCCATTTCAATGTTCTTCCATATTTATTTATTTATTTATTTATTTATTTATTTATTTATTATTTATTTATTTATTTATTTATTTATTATTTACTGTATTTTTGGATTTTAAGATGCACTTCCCCCCCTTAAGAGGGTCTTATACTTCTTATACTCTGAAAAATATGGTATTTGTTTGTTTGTTTGTTTATGTATTATTAAGCTTATATGCTGCCTACCTCTCCACAGTCAATGATTATTAGCAGACAGAGTGTACTGTGTCACCATTAGAAGCTATCCCTGTTCAAGTAGCTTGAGGAAATTTGAGTTCACATTTAAATGTGTCTTTATATGGACAATTGAGAAGTACATAATATCTTCTTGACGAATTGAAGAAAAACTAAAATAAAAGAGGTGCACAAGTGAGTTTATTCTTACTAGATCAGATGGATAATGTAGTAAGGTTTTGAACAGCAAAAATGAGATATAGGGTTTTTTTCTCTCTTAATATAGGGTGTTATAAAGAAGCAATAGGAACAGTTTTGATTTCTTAGTTGCAAAGTCTATTGATTTTTTTTTCTTTTTTGGTATTCACAAGCTGGTTTCTAAGCTAAGCAAATACAAAACCCATATTTAACTGATAACTGCTCCAAATAAGGTTAAGTCAGCATCCCAACCATGATATGGTTTGTTTTACAGACAAGTGATGTAATAATTATAAACAACTTAAATATTATTTTAGGTGCATTTGTCAAGGATAGTGAATCACTGCTCCTGATCCTTTTTGATTGTTGTATTATTGCCTCTGCGAGTAGCTATTGTTCTACAGTGTTATAATTTGTACAAACATTAAGGTCTTAAGTTCATTGTTTATAATAACTAAGTAATATAAAACTCATTCAAATGTGACCAAAATGTAATCCAGTCATTTTGATGTGATCCTAAGTAACGACTCAGATGCTTTAAGAATATAAGCAACTGCTACCAGGCTTCCCGGAAATAAGACCCTGTCTTATTTTTTGGCACCAAAAAAAGACACCAGGTCATATTTTCAGGAGGGATGTCGCCCACTGACTCATCTCACTTGTCTGCATCGCCCCCCCTCCGCCTCCTTTTTGCTGTTAAATGCCTTCAGGAATTTCTTTTGTATCTGACAAGGCTTTCCTGAAAACCTCTGCAGCCAATAACAGAGCTCCATATTGCTCCAGAACACTTATCAGCTGCAGAGGCCTTCAGGAAAGCCTTGCTGGCCTTGTGGTCTCCAGGATAAATGGGCCGGCAAGATGTGTGAGGCTTAGCTGCAACTGTCTGAAGGTAACTAGTAGAACAGCTCCACCCCACCCACCCTACCCATTCCCACCGTACGTTAAATTTTACCCATGCAACCTGGAGTGGGCGAGGTATTAATTAGGGCTTATTTTGGGGTAGGGCTTATATTGGGTGCATGTGTAAAAATCAAGCTAGGACTTACTTTCTGGGTAGGTCATATTTTTTTGGGGGGGATAAGTACATTCATCCCCTTGTGATGCATATGTTTTGGAATCAACTACCAAGTGGTGCACAGTCTTAGTTACTAGTCAAACTGTGCATACTTTTATTTGATTCCAAAAATATGCTTTGGACCAGAGGTTTACTTTATTAATTAAATTTGTTATGGTTTACTTATGGGGCATTGCAATGGATCAATATCTAGCCATGTTCCATAATATAAAATGCCTAAATAATTTTAAATGTATACAAAATTTGTTTAATATCAGTGTGTAAAACAGCAATCTTTATTATATTATTAAAGTTCACACATGACTTTAATTTGGCTACATGTTATTCAGACTAATCTCATGAAACAAAGATTGCATTTAATAATAGATATCACTTGTTTAATAGCTGGTCCTATAGTTACAACATTAGAGAACTTGCATCTTTGCCTCTATGTTACAAAAAAGACTTTTGATTGATTCTGCTTGCTAAAAAGAATCCTTTACTATTGGAATCCAAATATTGTTCTTATATTTTTCTCCTGTTTTTCTTATACATAACTCTATCATCCTACATCTTATTTTCAAGAATTGTATGAATTGGGTTGAGTTGTCCCAAAGTTATCCAGTTGCCCACCCAGTTCTTAGAATGAAACCGAGAACTCACAGTCCTCTGGTTTTTTGGGCCACCACCAGAGGTGGGTTCCTACCGGTTCGGGCTGGTTCAGCCCAGTAGGTAGTAACTCGGCCAGCCATGCTCCCGAACCAGTTCCATCTTGCTTTTTGCTTCTGCGCATGTGCAAAAGCATTTTTACCTACTGTGCATGTGCGCGAAGCACATCCCTGAGCAAACCGGCAGTAGAAGAAGCTGGAACCCACCCCTGGACAGCACCTTAACCACTACACCAAATTGTCTGTCTATGGTGAAAGAATGCACTATTGCAATTGAAACTTAAATAATACGGAGTCCCATAAGTTAAGTAATATATTATTATTTTACTAAATTTATTTCTTTGTAAAATTTATTTGCTGTTTGCCTCTTTGTGGAGCTTACTCTAGGCAGGTTACAACAATAAAATGAAGAGATGAAAAGAAGTGTAAAGATAACATTAACAAAATAATGGAACAATAGAATAAACAATGAAAAAAAACTGAGAAAAGAATAAAAGATGTACGAGTAGGGAAGCAGAGAACTGCAAACAGGTGGGCTTGCCTAATTTATCTAATTTATCTAACACTTTGTTTTCAAAATCCCTTTGCAATGCAATACGCAGTAAATGGACTGCAAATGGACTACATACAAGGCACTTGTAACAAAGGCACTTTAAACAAAGAATTATTATTTTCAACAAAACAAAGTTGAATGTTTTCATATGCACATGATCACAGAAGATCAGCTAAACATAAAATAATCAGTATAAAGTGATACATACAGACTAGAATACAAATAACATGAACAAACAAAAATCAGCAAAAGAACTCGAGTTTTTTTTTAAAAACCCATAATCTTTAGGTTCAGAAGGTGCTTAATGTCAGGCTTCTTGGAAGCAATGTAAAACCAAAAGTCTTTTTTTTTCAGACAAGATCTTCAGAGTTCCTTTTAGCAAGATCAATTGAGATGAAAGGGATAGAGTTACAAGAATTTTAGCAAGTAGATTATTTCCAATTTAGTATCACTATATCCTCTTCTAAATGGTGATTGATACATTCCGAGTTTCTCCCACAGAAGTCTTTCTGTGATCTGACAACAAAATAGATTTCTCCAGAGATAGTAAGAAGTTTTCATTTGCCTGCTTACATAACCTTTATTAGTCTGGCTCTTAGAGATTACACTTAGTAATCTTTAGAAATGTACTTTTATGTGATATTTTTTTTAAAAGAAGGAGGTTGACAAAGTGGATTGAGCTTTTCCCACCAAAAAGAAGTATCAAAACATAAAGAACTGTTGTGAAATTGTGCTACTAATCAGAATTATTTGTTCCAGATGAACCTGCACTCTAGTAATGGCTCATACAGTGTATGGGTTGTCTCAATTCAGCACACCATATCAATGATTTTTAAGTTAAAATAAGGAGTGTGGTGGCTTATGAAGTTAGGACACTGGGCTGATAATCGGCAGGCAGGTGTTCGAGATCCAGTTGCTGCCATGGGATGGGGTGAGATCCTATCGCATGCAATCCTGCCAACCCACCAATTCGAAATGGGTGACCACAATTAGCAATAGCACTTAGACTTAGACTTATATACCGCTTCATGGAGCTTTACAGCCCTCTCTAAGAAGTTTACAGAGTCAGAATATTGCCCCCAACAATCTGGGACCTCATTTTACCCATCTCAGAAGGATGGAAGGCTGAGTCAACCTTGAGCCAGTCAAGATCGAATCCTGTACTGAGCAGTTAGTTAGCCCTGCAGTACTGCCTTCTAACCACTGCGCCACTACAGCTAAGTAGATACATGAGGGTCACTTCCATGGACAACTTGATGGGAACATGAAAGGTGCTTCCAACTGGATGTCTCTTAGACAACAATGATCTCACCATTCAATCTTTTCAACCTGGAAGCACTTCAGTGTTCCCAACACAACTGTAACAGCACTTAATAAGAGTTTGGAACATGGCTCTTAACAATATATTTTAATATAGAAATACTATAAAAATCTAATGTCTATATGAAATAATCTGATTTATAATTCCAGTCATATAATTTATCTCAGTTCATAATGCTTATAAATTATCAGGTAACACAAATAAGTAAATATTAATAAAGTTTTAAATAGAAAGAATATGACAAACCTGATGCATAGAAATGAAATTAATAGCCATACAGATCAATCCTTGAATCACTTTAGTTAGATACAATCCTGATAAAACTATGAAAGTTGTGTAGTGAATTAATCATTAGTAGAATGTTTATTTCAAATGAGAGTAATTTAATATAATAATACTGTCTAATAAAATAAAAGGAGAACATTATTTGAAAAAGAAATTGTAATGATAAAATAGTTTGTATCTTGGAATGATTCTTGGAAGAGAAGGAAATTCATACTTGCATAAACCAAACCCAAGAATTTCAAAATTCCCTGAAATGTATGATAATCCTAGAAATAGAAAAATGGCATTTAAAAATATTTCCTGGCATTTGCTAGCTCTACAAAATGTGGACCATCAAATTAATTTGAAAAAAAACATATGGGTATAGTTAAAAAGTAAGAGAATTCTGCTAGAAGGGAACAGAAGAAATTGGAGAAAAAAATAGTGTGTAATAAAAAATGATGTGCATTTTATTATATTTTTAAATTATTTAGTTGAAATTGACTGCCACATGTTGGACAAATCTACACTTTCACACCATGTAGAAATGTTGTGAATATGTATATTTTCTGTCAATCTTTTAACTGCTAATTGGATTTTTTAAATAAAAGTACTAGTAATAGTTCATTTTTAATTTTATTTAGGTTGCTCCTAGCTCCTTACAAAGCTTTTTCTGAACCAAAATATGAGATATAAAACAAATGCATACAAAATTTCAAGCTTTGTATGTGAATGTGTCTGCATTTGTATAGCATCTGACATTTATCCGCTGAAAAAGGGATGATGATTCAGAATGTTTAGCTGCCCAGGAATCAAACTGCTTAGGATTAATTTTTGTGAAGAAGGGAATGTTGTCAATTTGGCTAAGATTATAATCTCACTTGGAGGTTGGTTGTGGACTAGTAAGAAATCTAACAGAGAAGGAGGGCAAACCAAAACATGCTAAAGGAGAGGTTCACTATGGGAAATGTTCACAGAGCACCATAAAACAGCTTCATTTAGTCTACAGGGATTTCCAATGTCAATACCATTTAAATAATGTCTTCCTGTCTGTTTAGTTTTTTGCACAGACCTTTTTTTCTTATTATGGTTCCATTCTATTCTGTTTTGTTCTGTCCTGCTTCTCTTACATGAGATTACCTTGTCTTTAAATCAGCGGTCTCCAAGCTTTCTGGCTCAGACTGGTGGAGGCAGTGTTGTTGGTGAGGATAGTTTCATGTACACGTGCCATTTTCACAAATGCAGTTTTGCACATCTATGCACTCAACCACTTCGGCAACTCAGTTCTGAATGGGCTGTGGCTCAGCACTAGGATGTGGCCTGGGAGTTGGAGACCCCTGCTTTAATTGACTTTAACATTGATACTACTGATTGTCCATAGACACTGTAGCAAAGTGCTTCTTTTTATTTATCAAATGAAGGTACCACCCATCTCACTCTCAGATTTATTTACCATCATTTAAATTCTGGAAGTTTAACCTTTTCAGGAACATGTGGAGAGAGGGAAAGGGAGATGGCCATCATTTCTTTTAAAGAGAGAATATTGTTTTTAATCTAACAAGATGCATTTTGAAAACAAAAGATATGAGCTAAACTTTTGTTTTTAAATGTAGCTTTGTCAAGAAAGTGATTTAGGTTACTATTAGCCAGCTAAAGTATAATGTATTCATCCATTGATTAGGTGCCATTGAGTTGACATCAAGACTTATTGGAATTGGAATATTTTCCCCCTGATGATTCTAACCTGGTCCTTCAGGTTTTCCAACAATACACCCATTACAACCTTGCTGCTGGTTGTTCTTTTCTATTTCCTTCCACTTTTCCCAATGTTGCAGCATTCCCCAGAAGGAGAATTCACATAATGTTTCTGAAATGGGATAAATCGAGCTTGGCCATTAAAGCCTCAATGAGAATTCTGGAATGATTTATTTGATGAAGTATTTTATCGTTTTCTTCTCCAATCTTCTCCAACAACAAAGATAAAAAAACGTCCGTACCATCCTGCTTCATTATGGTTCAAACTTTGCTTTCCTACAGTGTCACAGAGAATAGAAAAGTTTGCACTATTCTGAACTTTGTAGTTACAGATATATCATGGCATCTGTTCATCTTTTCCAAGGCCTTCATGGATGCTCTGTGAAGTGCTATTCTGTAGTATAGTTCTTGCATGCTTGTTGCTTAACTGTTGGCAGTTGATCCTAAAAAGCAGCTACCCACCATTTTTTATTCCTTCATTGTCAATTCTAAGCCGGGTTGATGTACATGTTGTCACCAGGTTGATCTACTTTATATTTAATTTTAGTCCTTTTTTCCCCACTATATGCCTTGTCTTTTATTATTGGATCTTGCAGATCTTACTAGTCCTCAACATCTACTAATAAATAATTACAATAGTATTTAAGCAGTGGTAATAATTGATGTATTCAATCTATTTTCCTCTACCAACTGAACAAATCTGCTCTATAACATCTATATCTTACAAAAAACCAACTAAGACCCATTCTTTTCATGTAAATCAGAGAGCACATACAAAGCAATTTCAGTATATTGCTTTGTATCATTTAAAGATAATGCAGAAACCTACTACCAAATACGCCGAATAGAGAATTCTCATTATATAGTATCTGATACAAAGTAAAGAATATCCTCATTACCTTGACAGTGGCTTATGATATAATTACTGTATTAAGGAGAAAATTGTGAATAATTCAACAAAGAAAGAGCAAGCAATTTATTTGCAAGCCATTTTTTTTAAAAAAATTCCCATCTTATAGAGCTTGTCCCCTAGGAAAATTTGCTTAATTTAATTGGTGTATGCGGCATTTGGCAAAAGAGAATATAGTCAGGCAGCTCAGAAACGTACAGAAGGAAATAGAAGAAATTGTAGCTCATTGGTGAAGCATTTCATAAATATTCTTTCATATACAGTGAATCTGTAGATTAGATTCACGATCATAGAATGTGTTTAACATTTTACTAGCATGTCGACATCTGGTTAAAACACTATTATATAAAGGAAAAAATGAAGGTATATTTAAAATAAGATTGTTTCTTTTGTCAGACATGGAAGGATTATGTATAAACCGACAGAAATAAGTGATTCTATCCTCAAGTAAGTGAAACTAGACTAAAGCCAAGAATTTGATTTCAATTTATTACTTGGGCAGTTTAATGCATAAGTTTTCATGCAATGGGGATGCAAACTCTTTTCATGGTGGGAAATCCACACAATGCTTTTTCCTCACAATTACAGGTAAATAAAAGCTACAAACACTGAATTCCCATCTACTGTGCACTTGTAAATGGGGGAAGGCAGGCTTCCAGGGAGGAAAAAGAATACTCATATGAGACATTAATCCTATGGTAATTTTACAAGTGAATGACTGAAGGAATGTACATTGCATTTTCTGAATTTATTTGAAACAGTTACTGAAATTTAACTAAAAGACTTAGATACCATTTGGGGGCTTTTTAAAAGGGACAATTTGGTTAACGGCTTTTGGTAAGTTGGAAGCAGAGACTCCAGTTTTCAGTGCAAAGGGAAACCCATCTAAACACAGGAGGGGGCATAGTTTCTTTGCATTTGGCAACACATTTCCATTTACAGAAATATATATATATATATATATATATATATATATATATATATATATATATATATATATATATATATATATATATATATATATATATATATATATATATATGAATAAGTAAATGTCAATTATTGGGCAACTGCAAGCAAAATAAAATCAATTTAATCCTCTATCAAAGCGATTTTCAAAATTTGCAATTTAGCAAATCCTTAAAATGATAAACAAATATACGTATATAACTCCTCACCATGAATACTGATTTCATTGGATGGGCAAGAATAAATATAACTTTGGGCATTATGCAATTTTCATTAGACGATCTCACCCGAGGCTTAATCTTATTAACATTAGCAGTAGACTAATCATCTTTAGATGTTTTTTTTTTGTTACCACTCAAAAAACCTCTTTTTTTTTTGAAGATACCAAATTTAAAATAAAGGATACAAATATTCAATTGCACTAATAGGAAACTTCCAATCTTATACCATGTGTCCCAAATCTGATAGTATTCTGTTTCTCTTTCTTTTATTTCCATTGTTAGCCTATCCATCTCCGCACATTCTAACACATGGTATAATTGGTTAGAAAATAGAAGTAAAGATCAATAATGTTAAAGTAAATTAAGAGGTAATACATATAGTTATGCAATTATAATAATAGCATACTGTATTAAATAGATACATTCATAAAGGAAAAGGAAAAGGAATGTAAATAATTTCTATGTACATATCAGATAAAACGATACCGGAGCATTGTAAAGATTGTAAATATTATATAAAATGAAGAAAATTGTTTCATAAAAATTAATTTTAAAAAAAAGGACATTTCCAATCTTACTACAGCTATGCATGATTTTAGAAATTACAAGCCAACAGGAAAACAAACACTTATTGTATTGCTGTGGTTGGTGGATAGTTCTAACAGATGGGTTAGCCGTTTCTCAAAACTTGTTCTGACATTTTCTGCCCACCTTGCTGAGATTAAAGAGAGATTATTTCTGATGGTGCTTCCCCATTTCTTTCAATAATTGCTGAAAAGTTGCTTATGACTCCCTCATGAGGTCATATCAGAATCTGTAAAATCCTTTTTATGCCAGAACATTTTTATTTCACCTGTGTTTTTAAATTTTAGACGGAACCTTGAGCTATAAAATTCAGTACTGGTGGAACTTGCTGTAGAAGGTTAATTTAATTATAAGATAAAGGCACCTGGATTTAGGCAATTGCTGCAGATGGTTACATGGCCACCTTTTGCAATTATGTGTAAATTGATTGCATGTATAAAGCATTTATTGGGAGAGGAAACATGGTTCCATAGATACAGAAATATATGTATGTGTGCATAAAACCTTAACTAATTTAAGAACAAAAATGTTGTATGATGTATATTCGGTACTTTCACTTTTTGTAAAAGTGTAAATTAACACAAAAAAGTCATTTCTTAAAAAGAATAAACTTAAGCACATGTTAATTTGCCATTTATTTAATTGCTTCTTTTAGTAGCTTTAATACTTTTGTATTTTGGAACTACATTTTAAACATCTCTTACACCATTTTGTTGCAAATGATTCTAAAGCATCTTGTGGAGGAAAATTACTAATTAGACCCGTAGAAACCAAGTCATTGTCTTTTCAGTAACAATAAATGACTATTTTAGCCTTTGAATCAAATTTAGAGCTTTACTACACTGGAACCTTCAAATTGCTAGACTTTCATATATAATCTGGGTAGAAATGAATTTGGCTTAATAGAGCCCTTTCCAGATTTTATAATTTTCCTCTGCTTTGGCCACAAGAACAGTCTAGGGTTTGATGCAAAGCAGATTTCCCTTCGCCCCATTTTTTGCCCTTGGTATCAGTTAAAGAGAAAGGAAAGGAAAGGAAAGAAAGTTTTTAATGAGGTATCACAGCTATTTAACCCCTGGGAAATTGTCAAAGATGTACAAAGGAATATCAAAAAAGGACTGAAAATTTAATCAATGTGAAGGTAGATAACTATTATTACCTTTGGTGGGCATGTAAGAACTGCCAAGAAGTATTGGGTTCAGATACATTTTTTTTATTCAAAAATGGATGTAAAATTAAAACTAGAAGTTGTTTTCAAGTATCATGGATAAACAGATTGAAAGAAAACATGGGATTTTGTTTCTCTATATGTTAATGGTGCCAAGAGTTTTACATATCCAGAGGAGAAGATACACTAATTTCCATAACTGAAGGGTGAATTGTTAAATTAACAAACTGGCAAAGGATGGCAAAATTGACTGGTTTGATGAAAGAATAAAAGCCTATGTGGCTTCATTTCTACTTGAAGACCACATTTGGACTTATTGCCAGAGAGAGATAAAAATGAAGTTTTGATTTTAGGTTTTGATGATTAGATTTGCTATGATTAAAATGGCAGCCTTTGTTATTTTTATCAGGTTAAATGAAATCAGTCAGGTCTAATATTGTCCCATTCATCAATGAAATAATAACAAAACAAAACAAAAAGGCACTCCCACTGTTTCGCTGTCTACCCAGTTCAGTTATAAAATACAACTTTTCCATTGGAAACTTTAAAAAAAAACCAAGGAAAGCAATGATCAGAGGGGAAGAGGCCACCCTGCCACCCACCCAATAACAAATTGGGATGGAAATGTTTTCCTACCATAAAACTGAAGTACAGCAGTTAAAATGAGCTGCATGGCAACAGCAGTAGCTAATAATAGAAAAGGGAAAACGGAGATTGCCTTCTTGGTGGGCTAAAAATGGGTAGAAGGTGATTTCATGGCTTTCGGATCAGTGGCCTGTACCTGTGCTGTGTCAATCTGGTGATGCAAATCATTGCTTGAAGGTTTAATGGGCAACTTAACATGGAGGTATCCAGTTGTACTAGTCCAGTGACTGTTGAAATTTCAGGTCTTGGATTTGTTCCAGAAACTGGCAAGGTGTCTTTTTTTTTTTTTTTTTTAGATCTGATTTTTGCTACGTTGCTACGTACAACTTTTTTTTCTTCTTAACTTCCTCTTTTATCATTTTAGGGCATTGAAGGAGACACAAAGTTCTGGTTCTTGCACTTCTGGCAGCCCCAACTATGGTTATTTGACGAGGTCTTTGATGCTGTCTCTGCTTCATGTTCTTTGGTCTTCTCTTTTTTGTGTATGCCTTGCATGTAGAATCCCAAGACATTCTCTCCAGGTGAGCAAACCACTTAACTTGCTGTCTTTATATGTAATTTAAGATTGGTTCTATTCCAGTTCTTTCTCTTATGATCTCATCTTTTAAATTTTATTTTATGCCTTCAGGTCACTCTGGCAGCTTTCCTCAAACATCTCATTTCTGCAGTGATTAACTTACACTTATGCTTTATTGCAAGTGTCCATATTTGGCACTTGTAACATAGGGTGGGAATGAGTACACTTTGTATGAGATGCTTCTTTGTGCTGATCAGTACTGCCTTGTGTTGTAGGGGTGGGACTAGCTTTTCAGAGTCCAACCCCATGTCCATGTTGTGAGAGGTGGTAACAAGACAAAGCAAGGGATTGCTAGGATTGGGTGAGGTATGGTTTGGTCTTGTGCCATAGGACTGCTATGGCATAAAGAGCATCGTAGGTCACCCGGAAACAGCCTTGCTAAAGAGGATCTGGTGAAGGTGTGACAGACCCACCAAGCTGGCAATGAATAATGTATTGCTAAAGAAATTTCAAGGAGATACTGTGTACAACTACACACCATAAAAACCATGTACATTTGCATACAGATGATAGACAGACAGACAGACAGATGATAGATAGATAAATAGATAGATAGATAGATAGATAGATAGATAGATAGATAGACAGACAGACAGACAGACAGACAGACAGAATATAGAACACAAATAATATGGGGTAGAGGAAGATTAAGTAAATTTAGTAGCCATTATATAATTTCCAGGATTACTTTCCAGTTGTTTAATGAACTACTTTCATCTACTAGTTCTTATTTTGATCATTTGATAAACCATCTTTTGATGTGTTCTTGGAAATAAATTGTAATTGAAATGCAATCAAAGAATACCATCAAAGTCAATAGATTACCGTAGGTGAAGCTTCAACTCTAATTTGAGAAGCTTTTTTCACAGTATTGTTAAAAATATGCTCAATGGAAACAGGTCAACAAGTGACATGGAGCTGTCGGAGATACTGGGAACCTGCTGATAGAAATAAACAAACAAACAAAAGTGAATCAGGAGCATCAAAAGAATAGGAGACCTTGAGAGAAAATAAATCTAATCAACGGGGATGGTGAACGGTTTCCCCCCTCCCCTTTCTCTCTTTCTCTGAGGGGAAACACAGTGATCAATCACACTGACATGTGTGAAAGCTGACTTTAAGTGACTCAAATAATATATTTAAGAAGGAGAACTAATATTTGTAAGCAGTTCTACGGGGCAGGAATTTTAATAACATGCTTTCAAAACTGGACTTTATGCTTGGCCTACATTCAGCAACTCTATCTTGAGCAATGCCAATTTTGGATTAAGTTTGTAAGTAAAGATAACATTTCCCCCTGTCCAGTTATATCCGACTCTATGGTGCAATACTCACCTCCATTTCTGAGCCAGTGTTGTCCAACACATGTCCATGGTCATATATGACTACACATAGAAATAGAAATAGCACTTAAGACTTATATATTGCTTCGGTGCTTTTACAGCCCTCTCTGAGCAGTTTACAGAGTCAGCATATTGCTCCCAACAATCTGGGTCTTCATTTTACCCACCTTGGAAGGATGGAAGGCTTGTATCTGGTGTGATTCGATCTCCCAAATTGCAGACAGCTGGCAGTCAGCAGAAGTATCCTGCAATACTGCATTCTAACCACTGAAGTATCCGGCAGTGCTGCATTTTAACTATTGCACCACTGCAGCTCTTACCTCCGCAGAAGGTAAATGCTGTTACCTTCTCACTGAAGTGGTACCTATTTATCTACTAGCATTTGCATGCTATTGAACTGCTAGAAGGGCAGGATTAATCCACACAATTTTCACCACAAGTCTATTTTGAATAGTGCCTTAATAGAAAGTTCCAATTGATTATATTTTTTATTAAGCCCGGCATTCATTGTCAGTATAGCTTACAATGTTGAATAAAATTGTGATTATATGATCAGGCTTAAAAGAAAAGACATCAGTAGCATGTTATGTGAATTAGGCCCATGAATGTATTTTTTAAAGGCCATGTGTTTTTTTTATAGGATTTATTCTTGTCATAGCTGGATAATGCCAGAGAAAAAGAGATAGAGAATTTGCTAGGAAGATTAGAGCCCGAGGAAAAAAAAAATACTATAGTAGGCATGGAGTAAAGGCAAATGAATTTAGACTGAAGTTCACCTTTCTTGCTAAATCATGTGTCTTTGCGTGTGTGTGTGTGTGTTTGTGTGTGTGTGTGTGTGTGTGTGTGTGTACACTTTAAAGTCCATCTTGATTCCTGGAAACTCTTTAGGCAAGTCTCTGTAGTTTCCTTGGCAAGATTTCAGAAATGGTTTGCTGTTGCCCTCTTCCCAGGGCTGAGAGAAAGTGACTGGCCCAAGGTAACCCAACCTGGTTTGTGCCTATGGCAGAACGCTTCTGGTCTCCCAGTTTCTAAACCTGATGCCCTAGTAATGTTTGGGGGTTTGTTTTTAATTGGAAAAATGACACACAGAAAGAACTATTTTGACAGAATATGCTAAACCATGCTGAGATTTGTCTCAACTTCTTTAAAAACCTTGAAACCATAGGCCTGATCATGGGAAAGTCAGTAAATGAATGTTCTGGGTTCAGCTTTGCTGCATGGGTTATCTGTACTTCAACGAATAGAATAGAATTATTTATTGGCCAAGTGTGATTGAACATACAAGGAATTTGTCTTCGGTGCATATGCTCTCAGTGTACATAAAAAGACAAGATATGTAATGGCTGAATGTCAAGCTGGTTGACTAAAGAGCAAAATCAAGGAAGCTTCACATGGATTTAAATGAGTTTTAATGCCACAAATTAGGGATTACAGTGCCAAATTTTGGGAACTGAGATTAAGACCCCTCAAGTCTCCTCTTACTACTGAGTTCATTAAGGTGGGGTCTCTCTGATATTTTTCAATTTCTTTTTTTCCAGGCCGGTTACATGACAAGTCAAAAAATATTTTTCTATGAAAAGCTAGTAATGATACCTCCTCCTCCTCCTCCTTCTCTTCTTCTGCTGCCATATCCGTCATCGGATGTTGGCAATCATGTTGGCGATCCTATTTTTATCAACAGCTGCACGAAAAAGTGCTGTTGAGCTTTGTCCAAACCAGTCCCTTAGATTTTGAAGCCATGATGTTCTTCTGCCTGGACCTCATTTGCTTTCCTTGGAGGATTAAGTGAAGTACGCCGTAATTTTTTGGATGTTGCATCACATGTCCTTCCTTCTTACAACTTTAAAATAGGGATATCAGATCTGGGCTATAAAAATCTGGTCTCTTATTGGGACTACAACCAATAAGTTGTTTTTTCTCCATCTTTTTACTGCAATCTAGTGGTTGTCTGGATTTGTGTGGTCCAGTTCTGGTAATAAATGGCTATTATGGTTCCAAAGAGAAAGTCCTTATAATGCCTGCACTGCTCCTAGTCTTTTCTTCATTCCCACTTCATCATAGACAATTGAGAAACATTTACAAGAAAGAAGAATGATACACCAATTAAGCTAAGGTATTAAAGTAGGCAGTTCAGCGGTTCGAATCCTTAGTGGCGCGTAATAGCATGAGCTCCCGTTACCTGTCCCAGCTTCTGCTAACCTAGCAGTTCGAAAGCACGTAAAAAATGCAAGTAGAAAAATAGGAACCACCTTTGGTGGGAAGGTAACAGCATTCTGTTCGCCTTTGGCGTTTAGTCATGCCGGCCACATGACCATGGAGACGTCTTCGGACAGCGCTGGCTCTTCGGCTTTGAAACGGAGATGAGCACCACCCCCTAGGGTTGGGAATGACTAGCACTTATGTAATAATAATAATAATAATAATAATAATAATAATAATAATAATAATAATAATAATAATAATAATAATAAATATTTATTTCTTAGCCGCACCCTCTCCTGAAGGACTCGGGGTGGCGTACAATGAAACATATGAAATAAATATGGACAAAACAAACATATAACAGAGACATATACCGAGACATACACAAGGAGGAGGTCGGCTGATAAATAAAACAATTAAAATACAGTATTTAAAAACCCCTAGATAATTAAATATAATTAAAATACCCAGTAAAAGCCCGTCAGGAGCGATATGGTTAGATCAAAGTTGAGCCAGGCCAGCTACTTGGAATAGGTGGGTCTTAAGCTTAATACGAAAGGAGCGGAGGTCAGAGGTATTCCTAATATCCGGAGGGAGGTCATTCCACAGGGCTGGGCCCGCCACAGAGAAGGCTCTACTCCTAGGCGCCACCCCCCGTGCGAGGGGAACCTTTACCTTTACCTGGAGAGGCATCTCTGGAATAACATGATCACATGCAATGAAGGGCCATGAAGGGCTTTATAGGTGACAACCAGCACATTGAATTGTACCCAGAAGCCCACCTGGAGAGATGTGTGTATTGTGATACCTATTTTTTGTGACCTGACCAAAAAAAGTGCTTTGTGACTGGCAATGTCTATCTATAATAAATAGGCAATTGTCCCATGGAAGCTACTGATATCAAAGGCTCTGTAAATTCTCCAATCCCCAAAGATTAGTTCTTCATGGGTTGAGTGCATTTTTGACCCATGGAAGTCCTCTTTCAACTTCTCCAAAATAGCATTTAGTACTAGCAATAGCCCTTAAGACTTACATAACACTTCATAGTGTTTTTACAGCTCTCTTTAAAGAAGTTTAGAGAGTCAGCATATTGCCCCCAATGATTCTTGTCATCATTTTACCAACCTTGGAAGAACGGAAGGCTGAATCAACCTTGATCTGGTCTGCATCTATGAAGCAGGCACAAATAAATCCAAAGATCACGGAAAAGTTGAGGAAGGTGTAGAAATTTAGCACCCACCTCTCGCCTAGAAAATGAAATATTTTAGGAAATATTTGTCGAATATTTCCCTCTAAAAGGGAGGAAGAAACTCATCCCTCCCACTTTTGTCAATGAGCCATTAAGGCCTGAGCCAGTCTATTCTACATAACAAAGATCTCTCCCCTTCAGCTTCAGAGTGGGGATTAAGACATTGGCCTCAGGACATGATAATATTAGCCCTTTACCCATCTCACCACATGGCATTACATCATCACCCAGCAAGTCAAGCAAGCCTAAGAAACAGCCTACAGAGTTGCCCCTGCATGGCCCCATGGGAGTCTGACAACCAATCAGAATACAAGGTCAAGATCAAAGGCCAGAGAGGGCATAAAACCAGGGACTTTCAGCATCTCAGGCTCTTTTTCTTCTTCGAGACATGTGATCCCCTTTTTCCCCAGGATCTCAAACCATGTTGTCCTGTCCACCATTAAACCATCTTTCCAAACAGCCTCCATGTTTCCAGTGTCTTTTTCCCCACTTGGAACTGAACCCATTTCCAACAATGGAAATCCAGGAGTCGAATAGGCTCAGATTAAAAAATAAAATAAAATCCTTTGATCTTGAAGAGGCCTGACAGTAGGCTTCCAACATATTGATTTATCCTAAGGATAATTCTAGGCAGATTTGCATATTATGGCATTTTCAAAGTGGAAAATCAGATTAAACTCCTGGACATGACAAAAAGCCCTTATTTATTTCAATGACGTCTCTCAAAGCATGGAGCCAACACCAGGAGCCAATCAGAATCTTGCTACAGTTAAGTATCGGGTCGGATTTCGGATTTTTTTTTACCCTGCAGGTAAAAATCTCGCCCTGCCTTGATCTTTCTGGTATTTTGAAGTCTCAAATTTTCAATATTTTGCCCTCTGTAGTTTTTGGGCCCACGATAAAGGGGGGAGGGGGAGAAAGGACGAAGACATCACAATTGCTATTCCGCGTGAAGGACAGTATTTCTCTCGGGCTCCTGTGCGTTTCTCTCAACCAAGGAGCGGGCGCCTCCTATCGGGCAAGCCGAACCGCCGCTGTTCGCGTCAACTTACTCCGTGAACTTGGCATTGAGCCAGCTATATTCTCTCCGCGGCCTTAGGAAGGCAGGCATCCTTCGGAAAAAAGCCCCGCCAGCCCTTCCGTTGGCCGGGATAAAAAAAAAAACTACCTATAAAGGAACGAAGCAACGAGCCTAAGTCTCGCCCCGACAATGTCTGGATGGTCTCGAAAGGACGCTGCCCACTTCCTACAGAAAAGGCTGCGAGCGTGAGAACGAGGCTCCCGCGGACAAGACCATCCTTCCCGAATCTGGACGCATCCTTCCGCGCTCTCGCACAGGCGGGGAAGAAGAGGGGCATTACTTTCTACGCCGGTCCGGTCCACGGGCAGGGGATGTAGGAGAAGGAGAAGCGGCGTCCCGATGCTGAAAGGTTGACTCCGGGGCTCAGGGAAGCCGCGGGGCGACGTCCGTTTGTTCCCCTCGGCAAAGCGCGAAGGGGCCGGAGGAGAGAGAGAGAGAGAGAGAGAGAACGGCGCGTCCGATGGAGCTCTCCGCAGCCGCCCCGGAACCTCGCCGCGCTTCCATCTCCCAGCCCCGGCCATCCCTCACGCGCTGCGCAGCCTGAATCATGAGGCGTCCCTCGTCTTTTGCCGGGCTGCGCCAGAGAGAGAAAGCCAGGCGTGCGAGAGGGGGAAACCTCCCGCTCCCTTGACCGAAAGGCTGCTGCTACTACTACTACTGCTGCTACCTGCTGCCTCTCTTCGCGCTCTGCTAACCGCCTCGGCGGTTATTCTAGCCGGCTGCGGCGCCTTCTCTCTCTCCCCCCCCCACAGCCCCCGCCCCTATTTCCCCATGCTGAGGGGCTCCCTCGCTCTCCCCTCTCGCTCGCTTCGTAGCAGGCGCCTCTCCTTCGCTGGGGTGGCTGAAGCCCGGAGTTGATCCGACCGGGTCGAAGCGCCCCCTCTTCGCCTTCCCGCGCCCAGACGCTCCGGGAGGCAGCCTCGCGACGGTCGTGCTCTTCCTCGCCGCCTCAGAGTCCCTCTTTTTTTAAAAAAAAAGCCTTAAAGTTTTTTTTTTTACTTCAGCTTCTATCTTCGGCAGGGATTCTCCTCCTCCTCCTCCTCTCCTCCTCCTCCTCCCCTTCCCAGGCAGACTCACATTTCTAAGGCAGCCAATACCGGACTTGGCATCGGAGAGGGCTGACTCGTCGGTGGCCGAAGCGGCGCCACTTTTTTTTCCCCCGTTCCCCTTTTTCCTCTCCTCGGACTCTTCCTCTCGGGGAGGCTTCCGGAGCTCTTTTGCTCGAAGTCGGAAAGCTACGAACCGAAGCGGGGGTGTGAAGATGAAGGGCGCCGGAGACGGCGTTTAGGTTCTCCTGGGAGGCGAAGCCGCCTGTGGAACGGAGGACCTCGGCCGCTGGGCAAGGGAACCAGCAACCGCTGCTTGGGGCGACGGTTCTGTGGAGGCGGCTAAATTTGGAGAGGTAAGTCCCCCCCGTCCCCCTCCCGCACTCCTCCTTCCTCCTCCGCCGTTTCTCTTTCAGGTTGAGGAGCGAGATGCCTCGCTAAGCTTTGGCGGCTTCCTCTTTCGCTTCGTGCCTGGAATTGGTGTTTTCTAGCATTTTGGGGTGTGGGTGGGGGGCGCCGCCTAAAAGTTGGTAGGGGTGAGATTCGCCCGGGTCTCACTTCGGCTTTCTGGTCCTTTTGCTGGCATGCCAAGTGCCACAATGCAAAATCGAGGTGGATTTTTGTTTTTTGGCTCCCCAAGCGACTGAGGCGCTTGGCTGAGAAATGCACCTGAAGGTCATCTAGTCCAACCCCTGCCAAAGTCGAGCCCAGCCTACCAAGGCAGATTCTTTGATGTTGCCAAATGAGCCCGGTTCTGTAATAACCCTGGGTTTGGGGGAGAAGAGGTTGGAGTTACTTAAGAGAAATTAAGGATGAAAGGGAGGATGCTGTTGACAACCAGAATCCTGGCAAATCGTTTTGTTTTCTTCCAGCTGTTACTTTGCTGTGACAAAACTTTCTGTCCCCTTTTCCGCCTTTGTAGGGATGGCTGTTCTGTAGTAAAATGGCAGTTTTGCTTTTTAAGTGTTGTCTGCTTTGATGACATATTTCCCATCTCCAAGATATGTTTCCCATCTCCCAGACTGCTGTTGAACATCTAATGCAGGCAGCTTAGACACATCACCATGAGATAAAAGGATGAAATCTTTTCCTTAGTTTGCTCTCAAAGAGACTTACTTGTTTAGTGTTAATCTTATCTATGCGTGGCTTTTTTTTTAAAAAAAGGAACAGGATGGTGATAGGAGGAATGGTTGAGATTTTGGAGAAAGTGAAGGGGTAGCAGGAAATCTAAAGTACCCCACGTTGCTACGAAAACAAATCACAGAGAGAGTATTACACTGTATAGGTCAAATTCTGCTTCTGGAACAAGTGTCGTGCTGTATGCCATAATAGCAGAGAGAATATTAATATCTGCATAAGGTAATTAGCCAGAGAAATCAACCAGCTAATGTTCTGTTCTTCTAGTACTTGAAGCAGTAGAGAGGCTGCTGTTACATTTTATTTCTGAAATTATATGTGGATGTAGGGTAACGCTCGCTGTATTTGCCCATTGCCCCACAGGTGGCATTTCTTCTCTGGGCACTATGAAAAAATAAGAGGGACTAGTTGATTTTGGCTCTAGTCTTATTTTAACTATGGGAGAGCGAGCAAGAAGTGGAAGCTTCTCAGGTAAAATCATTTATTATTCTGGAATGACAATACTACCAGCACATAACCTTATTTTCTTGTTCTTGGAACCCCTCACAGATGCTGTGACGGTTACTGGGATTGGTGCATATTTTTTCTTGTATTTTGGGTCTTTGAATTGTGAGCTTTTGGTTTTTGAGTTGATTAAGCTTACGGGCAAAATACATAATTGGGGTTATTCTTGGAGCAGCCTAGTACATCATTAAAATATGGATGAGAAAAGCAGGGTTCTAGTTAATTCAAACTGTAGTAAAATAATAGGCAATTATTGTTTCTCAAATAAGTTAGAAGTTTTAATGACAGCTCTATGTTACCTGAACCAAAAGATTTTATACCTGAACATGTAGTTCAGGACATGTTTAGTCAAAAATAAGTTCCGAGGATTTTAATGAGACTCATGTCCAAGTAGTCGTCATATCTTGTTTTGTTTGTTTTTAATAGTGTGAAATTTTTTAACATTTGCTTTCTATATTTTAGAACAGCCAGTCTATTGATGTTTATTTAGAAGGAAAATAAACAAAAATCAACACTTAAAAACCATTCAGTGTCATACGAAGTAAATGGAGAAGTTACTTTTATAGAAGCCCCATGGTATTTTTTTCTTTTCCTAAAGAACCACCCCTTACACATCTATTATAAATTATTAATTTTACTTTTGAATGGAAATGTGGAATATGGGAAAATAGATATAATTACAGTGAATCTGATGGAATAAATGGAACTTACGTTTTATAAATACAAATATGAATTCATAGTATTATGTTCCAGTTCTATTAATTGGGTGATATGTTTATGATCAGGCAATTAGTCTAAAACTTATTTTGTTTATATGTACTTAGAAGTGTGTTTGAGTTCAATAATACTTAGGTCATGTAAGGGAGTATGGCAGCTTTATTTGCATCCTATTTTATAGTTAACCAAAAGTAATGGTAAATAACTAGCCCATTGCTAATTAATCAATAACAACATACTAATTAGCTATAGTAACTGAAGTAGTAATATTCAGTAATATAGTAGTGAGAAGGCTAACCAATAACATCTAGTAATGGACTTATTCAACTCTATAAATTACAACATTTTTATTTGGCATTGGTAATAGTCAGATATGTGCTGATTGTCATTAATACTGAATTTAGGTCTTAATATTATTTTACTTGACATTAAATGCACTTAATAGAGATTTGGAGGAAAACATGGTGCACACTGTGAAAAGTCTAGAATAGAATGGATCAAAACAAAACATATATTGGGAAAATATTGTTTAAAAGATTGTAGTACATGTGGAAAATAAACTTATCATTTTGGTTTATATTGGAAATTCCACTTAAGCCACCCCCTTGAAAGTATGTGATTGATGTGATTGATACATTAATCCAATTAAATACATAGATTCACAAGTGCTTAAAATGTCAACATGGCCTGATATCTAAATTTCTTGTAACTATGATATCTTATATATTGTATAGTGTATTTCTTGTTTTATTTCCAAAAAATAGTTCCTCTCTCAGTAAACTTTTCTCTACTTATTTTTAAAGTTTCAAACGCACATCTTTGTTAGTATAAATATTTGAAGGGAGGAACTTTTGAAAAGTAAAAGCTAATATTGTTATTTGTACAACTTTAGTACAGGTAGTCCTCGATTTACAACAATTCATTTAGTGACTCTTTGAAGTTACAACAGCACTAAAAAAAGTGATTTATGACCATTTTTCATAATTATGACTGTTGCATCATCCTCATGGTCATGTGATTGACATTCAGATGCTTGACAGCTGGTTCATATTTATGATGTTTGCAATATCCTGGGGTCATGTGATCATCTTTTGCAACCTTCTGACAAGCAAAGCCAATGGGGAAACCAGATTCATTTAACCACGGTGTTACCAATTTAACAACTGCAGTAATTCACTGAACAAATGTGGCAAGAAAAGTTGTAAAATGGGGCAAAACTCACAACACATTTCACACTTAGCAACATAAAGCTCATTTGTGGTCATAAGTTGAGGACTGCCTGTATTCAATTCATGCATTGGAAATGGCTGCCGAAAGGACGCCATATTATTTCTCTTTCTATATATCAAAATCATCTGGAGTTACAGAAATGGCAAATGCATCATTTGAAGCACTATCAAATGTTAAGGAGCATATATATATAGCAATGCTATTCAGATTAACTTGGTACATCATTGCTCAGAACTGTTGATAGTTGTGATGGGCTGTTGTGCAGATTCCCAAGAGGGCGGGAATACATACCAGAGGAGCAAAAGACATTGCGGTTTATAGAGTTGGGATGGTTTCTCTCCAGTAGTTCCCAGAGTATATGTTTTTGGTGTAAGTAACCTGCTTTAGTTTGGCAAGATTGACGCCAGGCTCCAAAAACCAAGAAGGACACATTGATACTCTTCTAAGCACTTTCCTTTATTGTTTTTCACCCATAAAACGAAATCTTGCCAAAGTAAAGCAAACTGTTTACACCCAACATATACTCTGGGAACTGCTCAGGAGGAGCTGTCTTAACTCTCTTTCTCCCACACTGTCTTTTGCCGCTTTGGAATGGACTCACTCTCTCCTTGGAATCCAGTCAATATTCCATCACAAAAATATATTGTTGGACTATATTCCAGTTGAAGCTACTATTTCAGAATGAACTTCAGTTCTACTTCTTGTCATGTCTACAGCAGTTTTTCTGCAAGGAAGAAAAATACTCAGAGATGATAGACAGTACTAGAGGATGACTAATACCACAAGAGCCTATGCTCTTCATTTATTAACTCAATGCTAAGCTGTGTCTATTCCATAATTAATGTATCATTACCTATATATGTGAGTTTGTGTGGTCTTCAAGGACTTTAATGTAATGGTCTATTGAGATGGGGAGCTTGTGACTGCAGTAATTTTAGGATACAGCTTCTAATATCCAACAGCACTGGCCACACTGGCTGGTTATTGGAAATTGCAGTTTAAACATTCTGCGGGACTACAGCTCCTCATAGCTACTTTAAAGCTCACTCTCCTTCAGCATTTTAAACAGAAGTATATGATCACTAATATTGACTTAAGTGTTTAATAAATTGTTTTAGGGTAATATATTTTGAATTGGCTTTTCCTCTTATAATAGTTTTTTAGAGAGTCCTATAGGAAAGAACAATAAGCTAAATGTAATGAGTTTCAAGTTCTGTCTATTTTGCAGGTTCTTAATAAGAATAAAATATTAGCAGGAATTGGAACATTCTGTATTTTTGATCATTTGGCACCTCGTTATTTAATAAACCTAAATCTGTTCCCAAGGTGTAAATTTATTTGCCCCTCTGTGGAGTAAGGAGTTACCCATGTACAGATCCTCTGATAATTTTTTTTTTTTGGGGGGGGGAATAACATATTTCATATTTCTCAGTACATGCATGTTTGCTAAAAAACTTGAGAAGTGTGATGTTTGCTCTCATTTTCACAAAGTATGAAAAAAGAAGAAACAATTGATATAATTCCTACTGTATTATATACATTCTTCCTATAGCAACACACATTAACAGAGGGTATCATTTCTCAACATAGATGATGACTCAAAGAATTGGTGATAAAGATCCACAAATAACATCTGGCAGGTAGTTTAAAAATATCTTATAAAATGGAACCTGAAAAATAAGGAAGACTGGAGGAAAAAGTATACTAATACCTTTGCTCACAAGAGAGTCTTAACTTCTTCCAACAGCCAAAAACTGTAAGAGCAAAACAATCCAGCAAGATCTATAAGAGATAAATTAAAGTCTATGGATCTCAAAGGTCTCTTATTGCATCTTTAGCTAGTTTCGAATTGTTTTGCCTAAGGCCTGATGTGATCCAGTGATTCACTATCAAAATAACTGCATACTGAACACATAAGGCTACTGTATATGCTGTTTAGTTAAGATACTATTTGGCTTGCTTACTCTTTAAAAAGTGTGTTATACAAAAGCTTGTGACAAAATAAAAAAAATCTAAGGAGGTGATTGAAAGTTAATTTAAAAGCTTTATAAAAGGTATACATAGCTTGTTTCATGTATGACATAATATTATAAATCTATTGGGGGGGCTGTTTTGGCAAAGACTGCAACCAAAGTTTGAGCAAAAAAAAAAAATTCTCAATTTCAGATTTAGCTAAATAAGAAGAGAAAAACTTGCTTATTGTTACTTTATAGAAATACGGTTGGAGATTCAATGTTTCTTAAGCTCAGTATGCTAATTTCTGGATTTCAGATGAAGACTTCCTTCTAAAAAATTTTTTTAGGTGGTAACAAAGTATATACAGATTTCAAGAAGAAGGATAATCTTTCTGTTTTCGTTAAAAGTTCTCAAAGGTGCTTTTTTTTTCTTCAAAAGGCAACCGGACTGTTTTTTACTTGAGGAAGAAGGAGAAAATGTTTCACTTCTCATCTTTTACCCCTCTTTCAAACCAATGGTCCTCTTTATCCAAAATGTGGACTTTTTTTTCTTCAAAAGGCGACAGGACTGTTTTTTTCCTTGAGGAAGAAGTTTCTTGGTTTTAAAGAAAAGGCAAATCAACTTCTTAAGGCAAGTTGTAAAAGGCTAGTGAAAATATCTATATGTTGTGGTGAACATGGAAATACTAGCTATCTGCTGCTATTTTATCTTGTCTAGCATGGTAGACCTGCTGCTAGTTCCTAACTTCTATTTTGCCTGCTAAGAGGACAAAAGAAAGTGATGTAGAAAGCCATTTTTGTGTGTATATATAACTATGGTTTTTTTTTTTTGAGCAGAACTGCCAATTAATAAGAGAGGTAATGGAATTGTGAGTTGAAGAATGTGGACTCTTCTCACATTATAAATTTAATATTCATAGTCTGTCAGAAGTATGACCAATAGAAAGACTTTACCTGAATAGTTTGTATAGATTTGGGTGTAGTTTTAGTCCCAGTTGTTTTTTGGCCAGTAATATTTGAGCAAGTATGTATTTGATAAAATAAGAAAATACTTTGGAGTCCTGTTGAAGAAGAAAAAAGATCAGCTTTCTTAGTATTTATTCATCATTACGTTTCTTTGATATTGAAGAAGGCTATGAAAGTTCATTAATAAAATATTAACAAAAATATTAATAATTTTGCATATAGGTATCTTCAATTATAAATGTGTGTCTAGGGATAAAATATTTTTAAGTCTTTCTGAAAGTGTTAAAAATTTCCTCGGGACACTGTTACAGGGCATTGCATACCAAAACAACTAGACACAGAGACAGTCCCCCCCCCCCCCCCGTCATGCATCACTCTGTTGAACACCTAATCCCCATAGTACTGCCTTATATCTAAATATATTTATCCATACAGTATAGCTGTATTAATATTATCCTTTCCATCTTCTCTATCACTTTCTCCTATTGGTATCATTATTATGATTATTATTACTTCGTTGTTTTGCATGTATACTGAGAGCTTCTGCATTGGAGACAAATTCTTTGTGTGTCCAATCACACTTGGCCAATAAAGAATTCTGTTCTGTTCTGTTCTCTTACGTTCTGCTCTGCTCTGCTCAGATCTGTTCCATTCTGTTTTGTTCCATTTCATTGCACCATAATTGGGGTGGGTTTCATATAGAACCCATATCTAGCTGAAAGAAAGCTCTAACTTAATTTATAGCTCTTTGTTGGTACAAAGAATCAAACCAGAGGTAGGTTCCTACCGGCTTGGACCAGTTTGGCCGAGTGGGTAATAACTCATCCAGACGCATGCCCAAACTGGTTCTAAGCTCAGCAGCGCCATCTTCTCCTGCGCTGCAGAAAAGAGCCAGAGGAAGGAGGGGAATGGGACCAAGTGTGGAGGAGGCAGCCCTTCATGTTGGCTCAGGAAGGAGGGGAATGGGACCACATGTGCAGGAGGCTCCTCAGCGCCAGCCTCAGATCAGCACAGCCGCGGTCCCCTTCATGTTGGCTCAGGAAGGAGGGGAATGGGACCACGTGTGCACGGGAAGGGGACCGCAGCTCGCGCTGATCTGAGGCTGGCGCTGATATGTGTCAGCCCTGGAACCCTGACAATAGGATTGGGTAAACTCTTTACATCCTGAAGGGAGCAAAAGTGATCACTGAGAACACTGAGCTGAAGAAGCCAATGTCTGACTTGGTACAAAAAAATTAGATCAGACCAAATAATATTTATGATCTAAAGTAGACCAGTATTTCCACTGCCATCTTTCATAAGATGAGAACTGAATTAAGATCACAGGAACTAGAAGAAATCCCCATTCTGCATATCTAGCTGAAAGAAAGCTCTAACTTAATTTATAGCTCTTTGTTGGTACAAAGAATCAAACCAGAGGTAGGTTCCTACCGGCTTGGACCGGTTTGGCCGAGTGGGTAATAACTCGTCCAGATGCATGCCCAAACTGGTTCTAAGCTCAGCAGCGCCATCTTCTCCTGCGCTGCAGAGAAGAGCCAGAGGAAGGAGGGGAATGGGACCAAGTGTGGAGGAGGCAGCCCTTCATGTTGGCTCAGGAAGGAGGGGAATGGGACCACATGTGCAGGAGGCTCCTCAGCGCCAGCCTCAGATCAGCACAGCCACGGTCCCCTTCATGTTGGCTCAGGAAGGAGAGGAATGGGACCACGTGTGAAGGGGAAGGGGACTGTGGCTCGCGCTGATCTGAGGCTGGCGCTGAGGAGCCTCCTGCACACGTGGTCCCATTCCCCTCCTTCCTGAGCCAACATGAAGGGCTGCCTCCTGCACTGGTGGTCCCATTCCCCTCCTTCCTGTGGCTCTTCTCCACAGTGCAGCGGAAGGAGTTGCTATTCCCACCACTGTGATCTTGGGGCATTTTGGTTGCACACGCAAGAAAGAGATGAAAGAGAAAAGGGGAGGTTTTTTTTTCTTTTCATGATGAGAGCGGTGAGGCTCTGCCTCCCCTGCCTCCCCTGACTGCACGTCACTGGTGCTGAACCTGTCTGAAACTCCAGTCTATAGGATCTTGCAGAGGATGAGAGTAGATTAAATTCCAGTGCATCTTTCCCCACCTTTCCTGACTTCTGGGGTGGACAAAGTTGTTGTGTATTGGCAAAAATTCACACATCAACAGTTCATTAGTAGAGTAGTATTTGTACTTGGCATTCTGTAGCAGTTCCCATTTATGACACACATAATAGGTTCCAGCTTAAAATGGATTCTTGGAACTACCTGATTGAGCATGAAAACCTTTGGCATGCACATGCACACTGGCAGCTGACTTAAATACCAGCATTTGTTCTGTCTGATGTACAGAATAATTCATTAACTTTTACTGCCAGGACAAAAACATATTCTCCCTTTTTTGGTGAAGATAATAAGATAAAATCAATTATTTCACCAAAATGTAGACTTATTGTTTCATTTGAATGGTGTGTAAGTGTGCTTTATTTCTCCCTGTCTTTCGATGGCTCGTTTGTCTGAATGCCAAGCTTCCAGGAATTCCTTAGCGCTTTTAGATTTTAGCTTGGTCTCAGATACTTACCAAATTGAAACTGGGTTGAATCTGTCCATGTGTGGCGAGATTAAGGAATTTTCATTGAGTATTCTGACTACTAATTGCTATTCGTGAATGTTCTTTGCTAGTCTTCTGCCTGTGTGTGCTACATAGTGGATATTACAGTACTTATACTATATATTGCAGATAAATCCAAAAGTAGTTAGCATTTTCCTTACCTATTTTTTAAATCTTCATTTTGCATATACATTTAAATTGCTGATAACTTCTGTGTGACTATGACTTTTCTTGCCACAGTTGTTAAGTGAATCACTGCAGTTAAGTTAGTAACATAGTTGTTAAGCGAATCTCGCTTTCCCATTGACTTTGCTTGTCATAAAATTGCAAAAGGTGATCGCATGACCCAGGGACACTGAAACCGTCATAAATATGAGTTAGTTGCCAAGCAATTAAATTTTGGTCATATGACCGTGGGGATGCTGCAACGGTCGTAAGTGTAAAACACTTTTTCATGAGGTTTTCATGAGGTTTTAATTTTGAATGATCACAAATGAATTTGAAATCTAGATTTTCAGTAGTGTATCCAGATTATGAAATTTACTGTTATTAATATGTTATAGAGGAACAATATTGAAAAGGATAATTTAAACTACCGAGTCAATATATTGCCTTAAATTATGAATTCAAATTTGAAAATACCCAATAATTGGATATCTAATTTCCACTTGTTATTAGACCTGAAGGGAGTCCCCATCAAGTGAAGGGGAGTTTAACCATTTCTCTGGGTAATTGGTTCCACTGTTGAGCTATTTGGATTCTGTTATGATCTGTTATCTGTTGGAATCAGTTTTCCTGTAACTTAAATCCATATAATACAGAAAGAGAGGTATTAAGAAAGTACTTTGATTTTCATCTGTATGATGTATTTTCAGGTATCTGGAAATATTACCACGTGTTGTCTGTCTTCTCTCTCCAAGGCTAAATACTTCTTATTCTTTCAATCTTTTTTCATTGGCCTGATCATACACCATTTTCATACAAACTTCTGCAGAATGAGGTGAGTTCTTACATCCAATGATTTGGAAACTATAGTTGATACAGTTTAAAATTCAGTTTGCCTTGCATCTATGTATGTATGCCTTGCATGTATTCCTGTACATACAATGTACTAGTACATACAAGTAGTACACATATACTACCATAGTACATTTGATTTCTGATCACTAAATGAGATTTGCATTAATTTTATTTCGGTACCCTATTAATAGTGCTTTGAATTTTATTTATTTCTTTTAAGGAATTATCAAATGTATCTTGTTATTGAAAACCATTTTTCCAACATTGTCATTCACCTACTAGGTGGCTCAGTAGTTAAGATGCTGGGCTTGTCATCTGGAAAGTCGGCAATTTCAAGATCTGAGCTCCACACGATAGGGTGAGCTCCCATCCTTGCTAGAGCTTCTGCCAAACTAGCAGCTCAAAAGAATGCAAATGCAAGTAGATAAATAGGTACCACTTCAGTGGGAAGATAACAGCACTCCATGACATCATGCTGGCCACATGATTGCAGAAATGTCTTCGGACAGTGCTAGCTCAATAGGTTTGAAACGGAGATGAGCACTACCCCCTATAATTGGCAATGACTAGCAGAATAAAATCTGCAGGGACTTACTTTTACTTTTATTCATCAGGACATTCATAAAAGAACTGAAGATTGCAGAGTCTAGGACTAAAACATATGGCATTCTGCTTCAATAAACCTCCCACCAGGAACAGTTCATGACTGTTCCTTGAATATGAACTTTGAGCTAGCTGTGCATCAACTTGATTGGCATGACATCCAATCTATTTGTATTTACCTTCAGTTTGTGAAAAGCAAGGTGCACTTGAAAGAAGTCTACTAAGAAAACCACAAGTATATAAATAATATTGAACATGTCAGACTCAAGTTTATTCATAATGCTTCCATAATGTACGTTAATATAATATCAAACCTCAGACAAGTATGATCTCACCGACAAGACAAAATTTAATGCTATGTTATCATCATGAACACAGAGAAGTAAAATCAAAATATAAAGTAAACGTTTTAAGACAATTACTATATTTTTACTATATTTTTTTATAAAAAGACACCAAGGGAGTTTCAGAGAATATATTCAAAGGACAAATTTCAAAGAATGTATTGAAAATTATAGGCTTATTCAATTTGTTTAACATATATTCATAAAATCTCCATTGGGAGAACCCATTCTTGATTGCTGTCTCTACCTTTCCAGAGATTGAGCATATCAGGTAAACCAACACACATTTCACAGCAGAATGTATTCACTGAAAAGGAAGCAAAACAATTGTGAACTCTACCATTCATGATGAGATGTTAAAGGTAATTTGCAAAAAGTCTACATATGGTATCATCCTGACATTTCTATGTGTCAGTTTTGATTTTATACATATTACAATGCCCACTGGTTCTTTTACATAAATGAACAACTGTATGGTATTGAATATAATAATACTAGATTATAATTATAATAATATAGTGTAGTAATATAAAATGAAACTGGTATTAATAAAAGTCATGTAGTTCTTGATCAATTCTGATTTTTCTGCTACTTTTACTTCATGCCATTTACAATACTATTGAAATTTACTGCGCTAATGCATAGTTGTATGGTCAATTGCAACTAATATTCTGTCTTCCATTTTATATGAAATTGGAGTTAACTATGTATACCCTGTAAGTATGAACATTTGATGAATGTCTTTTTTAAAAATTGAAGTAAGTTGTGGATGGTTCCACTCATCCCCTTAAAAAGTTGTGAATGCTGAAGATACATACATGAGCAATGGCTAATTTAAATCAGAGCATATGATGTAATGTAGTAAGGATTCCCAGGTGGGAGGGTGTGCATTTCAGAGAAGGAAGAGGAAACTCAGTCCAGATAATATGATTGAAAGAGGTGAACTCCCTAATAGTTCACAGAATATATTGTAGGTACAGATAGTAGAGTGCTAAGTCTGGCAAGATTCTGTCTACTGGTGTGAAACCATAAAGAGTTCAGCTTGGAAAAATCACTGCATGTCTTCCCTGGTTTTGAACCTACCAGTGCATATTATTTTTTACAAACATACTAATAGAAAATGTTGTTGATTCTATATGTTATGTTTAAATAAGTGTGGATTTTCTACCAATTGTATATTCTCTAGATAATTATTCTGTGGAATGTGCTGCATGAATGGAAGGAGTGTCTTTTTGAAGATGATCAATAGGTTCTTGATAGTCTTAGGCTAGCAAACAGTCTATATGTGGTCTTTACACTGACAATTATTATATACACCACAATGTAAAATCACTGCTACCAAAATTTTAGCTGGTGTTGCCCTTCATACTCATTGAGCATGAGTCTTCTTAAGAACCTAGGAAGCTTAGTTTAAGCATAGCATATGTGTGGCTCCAAGAAGTATTGGTCTTATTATATAATTGACAGAAATTTTTGTCAAAGCATGGATTTTATAAGTGCCATCTAGGATCTTTGGATTTGGCACCCGGTTTACTGATAACTACTGAGAATACCAGTGTTTCCACAGTCCAATTGCATTAGACAACCCAGAGAGATACTTTGATCATTAACTACTAAAAATATCTTGAATTAAAATGGTTCAAAAGAACTAGTATTGTTCTACTTGTCTCATGCAGTTTTTAGAATAGGTTATGCATTAAAATGTTCGAAGCAGTGTCCATCTCAAGCTATATTTGAAAGCCTGATTGAAGTGGGTTCTTACATTTACTGTCATTCAAAAATAACTGAGGGAATAAACAACTTTAGCCAAAAATTGAATCTATTAGACTGACCTATTATTACAAAGAATATTCCAGGTCAAAAGAGAACTTTTGTAGAGTTCTGCCTATTTTAAGAAGGGACAATGTCCCATCAAGAAGGATGGATTTTCTAATCTATGGGATCAGTCCTGTACTAGCTGATCACCGACAAAGGAAAAGAAATAAAGAAATTGTAATTCTAATTTCTCTGCTCTGTTGATACTGAAATTTTGAAGGTTTCAAACAAAATCAATATAATAGGAAAACTCACCAAAGTTACATTCCTGTAATATTGAAGTTATACTTGAACTTTCAATCAACATTATCCAGAAAAAATGATAAGTTACTAACATTTTGATTTTTTCCCCTCCAATATATTGTGAAAGCAAACAGTAAAACACTAGCCCCATGATGGGGAACCTATGGCACGCGTCCCACAAGTGGCACACAGAGCCCTCTCTGCGCGCATGTCAGCCATCACCCCAGCTCAGCTTCAACATCCATGCGTGCTGCCTCCCACCAGCCAACTAGTTTTCGGGTCTCTGTCGCACATGCGCGGGGAGCGGGACACCTGTGGGAGACACATGCACATGCACGGGGTTGGGGTGGGTTGCATGTGGGTGGTCAGACCTGCATGCACAGGGTTACATGTGCATGTACAGGGAGTGGGGTGCATGTGGGATGGTCACATATGCATGCATGGGTGGTCATATGGGCATGTGTGGGGGCAGGGGGAGCCCAAAGAGTCACATGCATGCGCAGGGGTAGAGTGATGTGGGGGGGTTGTGCACCCATGCTTGGAGGATAGGACGCTCATGGTGGGTTGCACGTGCATTGCATTATGTCGGCATGTGACAACAAAAAGTTTAGCCATCACTGGATTAGCCTATTTGGGGTGAATACAGTGAAGATGGAGAAATCGGCATGTTTGTTACTTTGAGATTTGATTCGAGTTGTCTTGAGATTTTTTTTTACCCCTTATATTTAAGATTCAGTTGTTTCAACTTCATAGTAGACAACTATCCCCCTGAGAAAAAGTGGTAACATCTGCCACTTGGATATTAACAGTGGACATCTATACAAAAGATGGGTACTACCCCACAAACATTCATGTAGCTCCATTATGAACATTTATCAGATAATTTTAATTGTTTTTTTTTTAAATTATTCTAACCATTTAGGGGTTTGTGTGCCTATAAATTTTAATATTAATATATAGAGAGATCTGATCAGGATAATGGAGTTATATAGAACAAACTTAGATTGCAACTTCAGATGAACAGAGTATCTAATTAAGCATGTGCCATGCTGCGTGCAGAGGGCTTGATAAAATCTGGAATATATTCATAATTGGCTTAGACAGGGAATCCTGTGTTGTTTCAGACTGACTGAACAGTTTTAGGATCAACAATGACATTTCTCAGAACAAGAAGTTTTCCGGAACAGGATAGAATACTGAGGTATGGACGGAACATCCATAAAATCCGAAGTACAGTCCTCTCTTATTAGAGGAGCTAATAACAAATAAAACTTAATTCTCTGTGCCTGAGTATTGATTTAGGCTTTCTTATGGTTTCATTATACTGTCCTTCACTTCTTGTTTAAATGGCGTATTTGCTGCTAATGCACAAAATGCAATAAAAAAAAGATAAAACAAAAATCTAATGGGTTATCCACTCAAGTGCTATTCTGCAAGACCGTGTTTTCCCTTTTGTACCGCTTCTCAGTGAGCATGGATCAATATAAAACAAAACCTTTTAATACCAGCAGGGGAAAAAATGCTGGTTTTAAATCTTCAATTTAATTTAAACTTCCCATTGATCCTGTGTTATACATTACCATCTAAACAATAGTGCAAATTCAATTAATGCACCATTAGAACTATATGTGGGGCACACTAATATCTAATATGCATTAAGATGTATATTTTCTGTATGCTTATTTGTAATCCAGAGGTTCTAAAACTTTGTAGATTCATGGCAGTTTTTGTGACTCGGTAACTTTTTTGTGGTGTTCCGGAGTTCCAAAACCAAGCACACAATTTGGGAAACAAAGAATTTATAGAAACTGACTTCCAGTTGCGGTTGCGCTACGCGATGGGCAAGCTTTGCTCGCCCCGCGCACTCCTGGTGGGCTCCCCTTTGATCGGGGGGGGGGCACAGGACACCCTGGAGGGGCTCCTGCCGAGGGGGCAGCATAGCGGGGGATCCCCTGTGTCGGCAGCGGCCGGGGGGGGCCGCATCGCCCTAGGCACCGGGAGGCAAGAGAGGAGGCGCCGTGGCATCTTCGCGTTGAGGCAGCCGTATGAAACCCAAGATTCGAAGGATGCAGTTGCTGTGCGGTGAGATGGAGATTCCCCCCGTTCCCTTTGATGACTGAATGAAAATAAAAAGATTGTCAGCTCTTTGGAAAGGTTTTCAAGGTTTGGAAAGGTTGTGGCTGGGAAGTGTGATTGGAGGGAGGGGGATTTCCCCCCCCCTGGACAAGCGGCTTGAAACTGTTTTGCTCCCCGCCCCCAGAAGAGGAGGAGGGCGGGAGCCCTGGAATGGAATCACCCTCGTAGCAAATAGCAGATTTCCTTTACTGCAACTATGAAATGAGGTGATAATCTGTTCTATTTTGAAAACTTTGAAAACTTTTGCCTTTGGATCCCGGAGCTGGCAGGGCAAGATGGCACACTTCCGCTGTCTTCATGTACTTTGAAATTTGACTCCACCCACAGAAGTTGCTGGCATCTTGTCTTTGTCTCCATGGCACTCAGAGAAGTCTCGTGTTACATTTTATCCTGGACTTGGACCAAAGGACTTTACTGCTTTATTGCCTAGGTCCCTATTTGTCTGGACTCCCTGCCTCACAATGTCTCTCAGCTACCCACCTCCCCAGTTGCTTCTTCTCTGTACTGACATCTTTATCTCTGAGCTTTGATTACCACAATGCCACCCAAAAGACCACCACCGGGGAAGCCGGGATTTGGGGGCTCCACCCCAACATCCTCAATGTCCAGCCCCAGCGGACAACAGACACTAACTTCTTTGTTTCAGCCAAAGCCCTCTGAGGTGGACTTTCAACAGATGTTTGAACAACACTTAAAGGGGCAGGAGGAATTAAAAAATCAGTTGAAAGAAATGAATGAGCAGCTCAGAGAGAATAAAGACCATGTGATCCAAAACTCACAGAGACTAGAACTTTTGGAGGAGGGGATGGCTGAGATGAGGAGAGAGGTGAAGGCGGTGCAGAAAGGAAATCAAGAACTTGAGAACCACCAGATAAAAACGGAATTTGAACGAATGTCTTTTTTCCTTATGTTTCAAAATGTAATTGAGGCTGATGATGAAAATTTGAGGGATATTATGGCAAATTTATTGGCTGAATTTATTAAAAAAGACAGACAACAGATGGGGTGGGACATGGACCTGGTTTATAGAGTAAACTCAACATATGCTAGAACACACAATGTTCCAAGGGAGGTACACATCAAATTTCTTAGAAAGACCACAAGAGATGAGATTCTGAGTGCACAAAGAGGGCAAACACTAAAATACAAGGATAGAGAAATAGCCATTCTGAAACAGATCCCAAAGAAAGTTAGAGATAAAAGGAAAAAAAATATTCGCTCTTAGCGAATAAATTATACCAAAAAGGGGTGTGGTTTAGATGGCTGCTGCCAGAAGGTATGTTAATATTCTGGGAGGACACAAGAGTTAGAATCAACACAACCACTGAGGCTGAGGCCTTCATGGAAAAAAATAAAGTCCGCCTAGATAAATCTGATGATACTACACCGAACATACAGGACGCGGGAGGTGCCGGAGCTCTGCCAGGGGGGGGGGGGGAGAAGAGGCAACATTGAGAAAACTCAGATCACAAAAATTAAGTTGAAAATCTGTGTGATATAAAACGATTGAAACTAGTTTAAGATAAAAGTTTATATGCTTATATACTATTATACAAAATAGTATCAAGTAATAACAAACTAATGTATTAGTAAATGAAAGTTATGAGAATGGGGGGGAGGGCCATTTCCTGCATAATGTAACTGTCAAAATTTGTACTTCATCCACTACCCCTTTCCTTGAATGTTTTTTTTAAAAACCAATAAAATTTTGTTTTAAAAAAAAAATTATAGAAACGGCAAACTTACAAGGGCACAGCAGGATATTTTAAATTTTTGAGGGAAACATAGTGCTAATAGGTTAATAGTTCCCATAGTATGTGTTTTGACCTAGGCTTCCCAAGAACATGAAGCAAACTCCTGGTCCTGACAAAAAAGCCCCTTTATTAATTTATTGTGAATTCTACTCATTCACATCCAGCCAAGTCTTTCAAGGGAGAATTTACAGTACAGACCTTATCTGGCGTAGAGAGCTGCCAGGCCGATGTCTGCAAAACTTGGCAAGGAGCCTTGGAGAGTCATGAGCCAATTAAGCGAATGAATTGTTTCCTGCAAACTCCACTCCCCTTTCACTTCTCTTTTATTTCCTCTGGGAGGGGCCATTCATCGTCTACCTGTGGCCTTACTTCCAAGTTGACCCCTGTTCTTTAGCCGTTCTCTTCATCTGGCAGCTCTGTGCATGCGCACACTGGGAATAGGCTCCAGCTGTTTGTCTGCCTCACTGATGTCTGACTCTGAAGGCAGATGATAACTGGCATACTGCTCTGGCCCCCTCTCTGTCTCCGACACAGAGCCCTCATCAGAGCCTTCCCCAGACTCCAGGACTGGCCCATGTTCCTCCCCAATCTCCTCACTGTCCGAATCTGCTGCCAGCTCTGCTGCCATCACAACAGTATGTGACAAACATTGGTGTGCATAACAGATTCACACAATACTTGGATCAACCAGAAGTAAGATTTATTGAAAACATTTGCAAAGGCTGGTGGAACTTCAGCTTAACACAACAACAGAAGTCCACACCCAGTTACAGATCTGAGCATATATTTTATACAGTTGTATCACCCGCCACTTGTCCTTCGTTTCCAGGCCCAGTTGATAGGTCCAGGTCAGTCACATGCTAACAGTCCACCTATAATCTGCTATTCTGCCTAAATTTTAAAATTAGTTAGGCCTATGTTGCTAAACACACAGCCCCTTCATTTCTCATTACTTTGGTATTCCCTTATCTTGTTTTTCTACAGAGCCCAATATTTGTTTCATATCTCAAGCCAGAAGCTGTGTATGTCCTGGGTTCACACATCAGGCAAACAAGACTGTGCCTTGGATACGTAATAGTGTGGCTATACTTTTAAAATACTAACTAGATAATTTGGACAAACAATATGATATAAAAGCTAAATGCTAGTTTACATAATGGAAAATTACAACTTATTATATTATATTCCATATTTACTTATTACCTTGTTAGGTCAAGCTTTATTAACTCTTTATGTTGTCTTTATTCTGATAATAATAACTTTAAAACATCCCTTACATTGAGAATCACTGTTTTCCTTGGAAATTTAAAACCCCATAGTGCCTCTGTGAGTCATTTCATAATCTATAAAATTGTTGCCTATACAATATTCCCATATTTGTCATAAGCAGGAACCATGCTGATTCATTAGGTGAAATATGGCAATAATAAGATCCACTGCCATGCTCAGTTTTGTCTTCTCTTTGTTTTTCAAGTGGCATGTCTTTCTATGAGACAGACCAGATAAAGAAATAAAGACCATGGAAGGCTCTTTACTTTTCAGCTTGGCCCAACCCCACCCTCATAAAAAGTAATACATTTAGAATGAATGAGCTGGAAGGGACGATGGAGGTCTTCTACTCCAGCCCCCTGCTCAAGCAGGAGAACCTAAATGATTGCCTAGTTTCTTCTTAAAAACTTCCAGTGATAGAGCACCCACAATTTCTGGAGGCAAGATGTTCCACTGGTTAATTGTCCTCACAGTTTCTCCTTAATTCCAAGTTGCTTCTCTCTTTGATTAGTTTCCAACCATTGTTTCTTGTCCTGCCTTCCGGTTCTTTGGAGAATAATTTGACCTCCCCTCTTCTTTGTGGCAGCCCCTCAAGTACTGGAATGCTGCTATCATGTCACCCCTAATTCTTCTTTTCCTTAGACTAGCCCAGTGGTGGGCAACCTTTTTTTTCAACTGAGCCAAATCTCGCCAAAACCACGATTGAAATTTACTTTGAGAGCCACATTTTTAAAACCGAAAATACATAGGATGGTACACTGTTTTTAGTTTCAATAAGTTTTTATTGAGAATATTCTGCATGCAAGTATCCACATAGGTCGGGAGGATACAAATAACACAACTAATAAAACAAAAACTTTAGAACGATATTATTTATCGATAACGTTAAATTCCGTAAAATTTGCCTTACAATGTAGAGAAAATTACATCCTGACAATGACTGACAAAGTCACAACCACTAATGTGAACATTGGCCTTGCATTTCCTTGGATAGTTTGAGTAAGTCAGGTTTGTATGTTGTTGTTTTTAATTTCATCTCTCTCTCCCACTTTCTTTCTTTTTTTCTTTTTCTTTCTCTCTCTCTCTCTGGCTCTTTGTCTCTCTCTCCCTCCCTCCCCCATCTCTGTCACTCTGTGTGTGTGTGTGTCTGTCTGTCTCTCACTCACTCTGTGTGTGTGTGTGTGTCTGTCTCTGTCTCTCCCTCTGTCTCTCTCCCCTCCCTTCCTCTCTCTCTGTCACTCTGTGTATGTGGGTGTGTCTGTGTCTCACTCATTCACTTAATCACTCACTCTGTGTGTGTCTCTCTCTCTGTCTGTCTATCTTTCTCTCCCTCCCTACCCCCTCTCTGTCTCTCTCTGTCTCTGTGTGTGTGTGTGTCTGTCTGTCAGTCTCTCTCTAATTCCCTCCCTCACTCCCTCTCTCTGTTCCTCTCTCTGTCTGTCTGTCTCACACACACACACACACACACACACACACACACACACACACACTGTGGTCACCTTGTTGAGTGTTCCAATCACATTTGAAACACTCAACAACTGGCCTGCATTTATGGTATTTTGCAGCATTCTGCAGTCATAGGACCAAAATTGGTTGTCACTCGCCCGGGCTTTTGCAGAAGCTTCCCTCCGAAGCCCGAGAGGAGGGAGGGGAGCGGGCACCCAGCACACAGAAGAGCCGCATTAAAGGGTGTAAAGAGCTGCATGTGGCTCCCGAGCCGCGGGTTGCCCACCACTGGACTAGCCAAACCCAAATCCTGCAGCCGTTCTTCATATGTTTTTGTCTCCAGATGTTTGATCATCTCAGTTGCTCTTCTCTGAACTTTTTTCAAAGTCTCTATATCTTTTTTTGTAGTATGGTGACCAAAATTGGTTGCAGTATTTCAGTACTTGAGGGGCTGCCACAAAGGATTTTATAAAGTGGTAGTAATATCTCACATGATCTTAATTCTATGCCTAAATTGATGTTTTCATTTACAAGGGGGCATCATTTAATTATGAAGGTGATAGTTAATTCCAAGTGATAGTTATGACCAGACCTTGTACTTGGAGCTGCCAGAGAAGCCATTTAGTCACATGACCACAATTTGTGACCTTCCATGCCAGCATCCCACAAGGAAAATCAATGGGGAAGCCAGCAGGAAGCCAGAAGTTTCAGTTATATGAAGACTTTGCTTAAAGCATATAAAGCATTAAAGTATTATTAAGTTAAAACCAAAGCAAAACAAAAACAAAACACATAGTCCTTGCTTAATGATGGCAACCAGGACTGCCAGAACTACCATTGCTAAGAGGTGCAGCCAATGGCTTATGACCATATTGTTTAATGAATGAGTTTCTTGTTTCTTGTCTCTGATAAATGAGGATTTTTGTACCTCTTATATCTGTATGCAATACTTTAAAGGAGTATCTTCCGTATTATGTGTGGTCTCTGGAAAACAATATATTTGGCTTAAGGATTTGTGCTAATGCAGGTGCTTAAAAAGACCTTTTTTGCTTTGGTCAATGTTTTAAGTAACTTAATGCTTTATATTTTTATATATTTATATATTTTATATTTTTTTAATGCTTTTAGCATTATATGTTTTAAATAATTCCTTTTCAATTATTGAGATAAAAAGAAACTGGCATTCTCTAAGAGGAATTGTCAGATCAGGAAATACCAAATAGTGACAAAGAAATTAAAGCACATTTTACCAAAGTCAAATACCTTGTTAGATCTGGGCTGCTAATCAATAAGGAGTTTTAAAAATGGCATGACATACTGTTCTCTTTGAAGAAATATTCTATCTTGAAAATAAATTACTCTCATAGAGTGGAAATTAATTTTATACTGAGTGTTCAAGGTACACAACATAGAATTTGTCTTTTTAAAGTGACTCATTAATGCAATGCTGCTTGCTAGGGGGATTGGCCCTTAGAGAACATTTGCAGCTGAACATAGATTATAGTAGTTGCCAGTATAATTGATCTGCACTCAGCTTACATTTGATAAGTGTTTGCTTCTGAAGTGTTAAATCAGGTAACTAGAGACTTTGGTGGGGTTAAAAAATATTTTATAGAATAATAGGAGTATCAGCAAATACTGCTAACTAAATTTCACTAGCCTGCTGTTCTTATGATGAATTAGGTCTCCTATCCAGCAGTTTAAATATTCCCGCTTTTAGATATATTAATGACTTTATAGTACATATTCTTTCTGCCTTCCTTCGACTGTAGGAATATTATGAGTTAATAATGTTCAGGAAGTCAGTGAAAAAAATGTATGAATGTAAGAAAGTGGCTGTTCAAAGTTACAAGGACACCGAAAAAAGGGACTTATGACCGTTTTTCACACTTACGACCTTTGCAGCATCTCCATGGTCATGTGATCGAAATTCAGATGCTTGGCAACTCTCACGTTTATGACCGTTGCTGTGGCCGGAGTCATGTGATCGCCTTTTGTGACCTGACAAGCAAAGTCAACAGGAAAGCCAGATTCACTTAACAACCATGTTACTAACTTATCAACTGCAGTGATTCACTTAACAACTGTGGCAGGGAAGGTTGTAAAATGGAGCAAAACTCGCTTAACAAATGTCTCACTTTGGGCTCAATTACGGATATAAATCGAGGACTCTTGTTGATTCAGGAAAAATAAAGTGAATATATTTGAATCACAATTGTTTTGTTCTTTTCAAGTAAGAAGTTGAAGGTTGCTTGCTGAATACAACATATTGGAAATAAAGTATGCATGAAAATAATGAATTACCTTGCTTGTAGAACCATCTGTTAATTGCAATACCAATGTGAGAAATCATGGTTTTTTTGTAATAAAAGTAGTTCTCTCCAGTCACCTTTCTTCTTTTTTGACTAATGGGACAGAAAAAAAATGCCTTTTTCAATGTAGATTTAACTGTAGCTATATGATGGTCAACTCACAAAACTGGCTTATGTTGCTGCCAGAAATGACTGAATATATTGTTGTTTCCATGATAACTGAAGTGTTTTTTTTTAAATTAATATATTGTAACTGCTGATGGAGAGAGAAAATAACTCTTAAGTGTAAGTAACATTTGTATCTTAAAATCTCCTGGAATTTTTAAGTTTATCAGGTTTTTGTGAATCCATGCTGTTTCATGAAATGCCCTTGACTAAAGTCTGAAGAAGGATCTATACATGATAGTTCAGTGATGGTGAACCTTTTCAAAGAGCGCAAAAAGGTTGCACGGAATTGGGGTGCATGCAAGCGTGTGCTCATTGGGGCCATGCTCTGGAAAAGCCGAACTTCCGGGTTCTAGCTTGCATGTGTGCCTGGCGATCAGCTTGCCGGCACACATGCACAGGCCGATTTTCAGCACTGCTGTGCATGCGAAGGGATCATGCTCTGGAAAAGCCGAACTTCCGGGTTCTGCGCACATGCACACCTGACAATCAGCTGGCCAGTGCACATATATATACTGGTTTTCGGCACCACCGCACACATGAAGGACAGCTGATCATCTCATCATGTGCAATGTGCGCTAGAAACCCAGAAGACAAACAGGCAAGGTTGCCTGTGCCGGGCAACATGGCTTCGCATGGTACATTGGGTTTGTGTGCAATAGGTTCACCATCACTGTGATAGTTCCTTCTTGTGCATTATAGCAAGGTTGACCCACCTTTCTTAGTTAGGAAGTTAGGAAAGCAAAATGTGAAAATTTATTCAATGCATTCTCACAACCTTGAAACAATTGCCTCTGGCGAAGAATGCAGAGGATAAGAATATGGAGAAGAACTTTATTTAAGAATACCTGGTTTAGTCAAATTCAGTCTAAAGACTGAAGGTTCCCTAGCCCACTCCATTTAAAACTGAAAATATTTGCAGAGAAAATGACTGAAATAATTATATTAGATCAACCAAATAGTGTCTCTGGATAAATATCATAGATAATACAGGATAATGCCATACTGTATGTAAAGTAAGTCAGAAGTAAGTCTTGCTGAATTCAAAGGAAGCAGTTCCTAGGAAACTTACATATACAGTTTCAACTCAAAGATATTAATTGACCTGTTGCATCATTACTTTGTTAATGAAGGGCATACAAATGAGATACTTCAGATAAATCTCTTTTATTTCTAAAGATCCATGGCTTAACCTTGTCTGTCTAAAATTTGAATTTCTGTGAAAATTTAATAGTTTTTAATAGTTTAAAATTTTTAATTAATGGAGCAGAGATTACAAGAAAGTTTTCACTTTGTATTAACACAGGTAATGACATGTATAAATATTTCTGAGATTAAAATGATTTATAGCATGGATGAATCTTGCTATTTTGCTAACTTCATGGCATCTTAGTTTAACACTTCTGTAGAGCAGTGGTCCCCAACCTTTCCACCTTGATGGCCCAGCCTGGCGTCGGGTGGTGGTGGTGGACGTACGAGTGTTAGATGCACATGCATGCACAGCTCCATTGGTGTGAGCAGCAGGTGCAGGTGCCCTCCACTCGTGCAAATGGAGCTTCACACATAAGCGGAGTGTATTTGAGTTCTCACATGAAGCTCCACTCACACACAAATGGAGCCTCATGCACAAGCACAGCTGCCCTCCCACTTAAGCGTCTTCCACTCATGAGAGTGAAGCTTCATGCATGAGCACAAGGGAGCATCACTGTGTGAATGGAATTTCATGCATGCATACTTGCCCATTACTGGCGTGGCCCAGTTTCAAACAGGCCACGGACCAGGGGTCCCCTGCTGTAGAGCTATATGTAATGGCAATACTAGTTAATTGTAGTTGGTTTTAGCAACATTTGAAATATTACTAATAATCTAATCACTCAACTAAATTTCTTGTGCAATATTACTTGCCTAAGAAATAAGGAGTTCTCAGACAGATGCTGTACTACAACAAAGTTAAAAGTCAGAAAACTTAAAAGTCACGAAGATTATTGTTGCCTTTGAATTTTTTTGGAAAAGACTCCTGACTAGTGCAATGTCCCACAGTCACAAGAGTACCATTTGTGCATTTTGCAATGTCCCTCAGTGGGGTGATTGTCATTAGCATATTTCACAACCTTGTCTTTTTTTTGTTGGCAATAAACAGAGTTGATTCTGTATAGAATAGTAATCCTGTAGAGAAGTAGGTTCTCAACCTTCCCAATGCCGCGATCCTTTAATACATAATACCTCATGTTGTGGTGACCCCCAACCTTAAAATTATTTTTGTTACTACTTCGTAACTGTAATTTTGCAATTTTCCGATGGTCTTAGGCAACCCCTGTGAAAGGGTCGTTCGACCCCCAAAGGGGTCCCGACCACAGGTTGAGAACCGCTGCTGTACAATTAGTATTGGCAACTTAGTCACTAGGCAACATAGTCATTAAATGAAAAATCACATGAACATGACTAACAATTGAAGTAAAGTAAAATGTGATCTTTCATTTAATGACTGTATTAACTAGTGACTAAGTTGCCAATCCCAATTGTTGTCACTACATGAAGATTACCCATAGTACTGAGGGAGCAGCAATGAAAAATCCCTGGGAAGCTAGTGATGGGACAGTATGTATGAGGGTACTTGCTCATGTATCTTACTTTTAGAAATCAGGATCTTTCTGTTATAATCTCTATTTGTCTGTATTTTCTTCTTCAGCTGTTGAACTAATGTTATAAAGAGTCAAATGATGAGAAAAGCATCTGGAGAACAAAATATTTTTGTTATTAGATATGAGAGAAAACATTTTTACCATTTAATTTTTTAGGTAGCAATTCAGTTGTAAGTTAATAGTAATGATTACAGTTGGCAACTGAAGTCTGAGATTCAGTGATATCTCTAATGCTATGATGTCATGCAATGACCTTTAAAATTGTAAAAGTAGAATATGTAAATTTAAAATACTAGAAAATGGCTGAAATTGTATATACTGTATGTATAGTCATAATGATATGACCATAAGATTCTGGATATTTTAAAAAATGCTTATACTGTAATAGTGAATAACTTATTGGAATAAGGCTATAAAATTGTCATTCTTTCTTGCTTGCTTTTAAACTTTTTTTTTTTGAACTGTACTAAAGGATTTGAGATATGTGTTTAATTTGGTCTTAACATTTTTTATGTAATACAGATAGCTTCTCTTGAAATTATTAAGAAGAAAAATGTCTATTTACTAACATTATTTGGCAGCTTGTTAAAATACATTGTGGTAAATTTATAAATGATTTCTTGAGAGACAGTGTTTACAAACAGACAAAATAGCAATAGCATTTAGACTTGTATATTCATCCATAGTGCTTTGCAGCAGGGGTCCCCAACCCGGGGCCACAGCCAGTGATGGGATTCAACCGGTATAACAACCAGTCCGTTGAACGCACGCTCTTTCAAACCAGAGGTCCTCTCTGTTTAAAATGTGGACTTTGTTGTCTTCAAAAGAGTGGCCTGTATCTTTTAAATGACACAGGCCACTCTTCTGGAGACAACAAAGTCCATATTTTGGGCAGAGTGGTTTGAAAGAGGGATTAAAGAGGCCATCTATGTCAAATAGCCCTCTCCAGTGGTGAAATTCAATTTTCTTTTTTACTACCGGTTCTGTGGGCTTGGCTTGGTGGGCATGGCAGGGGAAAGATACTGCAAAATCTCCATTCCCACCCCACTCTGGGGCCAGCCAGAGGGGGCATTTGCTGGTTCTCTGAACTACTCACAATTTCTGCTACCAGTTCTCTGAACTACTCAAATTGTCTGCTACCGGTTCTCCAGAACCTGTCAGAATCTGCTGGTTTTACCCCTGGCCTTCTCTCAACAGAGGGAAGGGGGAATATGACATCATCTATCTCCAGTTTACAACACAGTCCTTTCAACAGTTCCAAGAATGCTCCACACCCATTTGCACCACTCAGGTGACCCTGAGGACACAGATAAACCTTAACGACCTGCTAAAAGAATGCAAATGTCCAGCTGTTTGCAAGGATATAAATCCTTCCATCCCCCCCCCCCCCAAATCCAGTCAGAGCTGAAGAAGCTTCTTGGGTGAGAAGTGAAACTTCTTCAAAGAAAAAGCAGAAAGTCCAGTTGCCTCTTGAAAAAAGCATCTTTGGGTGCATCCATGACCTGGATGACTGAGAATCTCCATAGACATTTACAGAGACAGTTATAAAACATATTCTTTTAATATGACTGGACAATGGGGAGATAACAGGGGAGTGAAATGGAGAAGGGAAAGTTAACAAGGGAATCCTCGCATGCAAATATTTAGATCCGGCTTTGCTTCTGCAACCACTTGGCTAGTTGTAAAAGTAACCTTTTCACCACAAATGGAGTTGAAGGTGTTTATTTCCTAGAAGACCAGGCTGGGCCACATATGACAATCCCCATGGTCATGTGATCAAAATTCAGGTGCTTAGCAACTGACTCATGTTTATGACAGTTGCAGGGCCCCAGGGTCATATGATCCCCTTTTAAAGAGGCGCAGTGGTTAGAGTGGAGTACTGCAGGCTGATCACCGGATATCAGCAGTTTGGCAGATCGAATCTCACCAGGCTCAAGGTTGACTCAGCCTTCCATCCTTCCGAGGTTGGTAAGATGAGGACCCAGATTGTTGGGGGAAATATGTAAACCAATTAGAGAGGGCTTTAAAAGCACTGTGAAGTGGCATATAAGTCTAAGTGCTATTGCTATTTTGCGACCTTCTGACAAACAAGGTAAATGGGGAAGCCAGATTAACTTAATAATTGGGTTACTAACTTAACAACTGCAATGATTCACTTAATTGAGGAAAGAAAAGTCATAATATGGGGTAAAACCCATTTAATAATAACAATAGCAAAAGCACTTAAATCTTATATACCACTTCACAGTGCTTTTCAACCCTCTCTAAGCAGTTTACAGAGTCAGCATAGCCCCCAACAATCTGGGTCCTCATTTTACCCATCTCGGGAAGATGAGACAACCTTGAGCCTGGTGAGATTTGAACTACCAAATTACAGGCAGCCGGCAGTCAGTAGAAGTAGTCTGCAGTACTGCACTCTAACCACTGTGCCACCAAGGCTCTAAATGTCTCACTTAAAAACATACATTTTGGACTCAATTATGTCATAAGTTGAGGACTACCTGTACTCTCCATTACTTGTATAGCAGCATTTTCATATCAACATTTCTCCTTTTTCCCAATGTTAGTAATCGTTCTTCTGAGTTACATAAATTAATTTACTTGCTGTAAATTTTTGCTTGCTTTCTACCTGTCTGTCTCTCATTTTCTATGTCATAAACAATGAGCTTGGCCTTTTATACTAACTTTCAGGTCATATTATGTTGTTGAAATCACTCAACATTTGCTTGAAAAAACTGTCTACATTTAAAAACTGTCTACAATATAAAGATTCATATTTCCAACTGACACACTTCTATGCTTCCATCAACATCCCTTATGATTTCCAGATAATCATTTACTTTCAGACCAATTTACCAGAAGAACATTGTCATGGAAAGAAAAACTTTTGGAACGTGTGCTTTATATGCCACCTTGATTCCTATAGGAAAAGACAGGATCTAAATCTAACAACTAAATAACAGAAATAACTTTATACATTTATCTATAAATCCATGAAACCATCAGAGGGGCATCCCTCATTCCTCAATAGTGCTGAACCATATATTAAGCATTTAATTTATTTCCATTCATGTTTCACTTCCATTCTGATCACATTCAGCAAGTAGCCGTCAATTCCATATGCTCTAAATCAGCAAATGTACATTTTCTTTTTACATTTATGCATTTCTCAGTGGCCTACTAAAGAGCAAGATTCTGGTTTTTACGTCCCCCACATGGCATGAAAGCATACTGCTTAGTTTTTGTTCATTGTTACATCATGTAATTTTTCAAACGGAATCCTGTCAAATATTTTTCCAGTTATATTTAAACTAATGTGCTCATGGTTTTTGCTAGAGATTTAAATTCATGAAAAACAAATTCACTTGTTGAGCAGGACGCCATTGTATTATGTTGAAAGGTTAGTTAATACTTAAATAGGAATACATTACACATGTACACATATACACATTTCCTCAGAGAAAAACAAATGTTCATAATATGATTATTTTAGATGCAGAATTCATTGTACTTGAAATAGAAGCTACTGTTTATTAAGAAATACCTGAAAATTGAATAAAGGTAAAGATTCCCCTCGCACATATTTGGTAGTCATTCCCAACTGTAGGGGGCAGTGCTCATCTCCGTTTCAAAGCTGAAGAGCCAGCGCTGTCCGAAGATGTCTCCTTGGTCATGTGGCCAGCATGACTAAATGTCGAAGGCGCACAGAATGCTGTTACCTTCCCACCAAAGGTGGTACCTATTTTTCTACTTGCATTTTTACGTGCTTTTGAACTGCTAGGTTGGCAGAAGCTGGGACAAGTAATAGGAGCTCACTCGGTTATGTAGTGCTAGGGATTCAAACTGCTGAACTGCCGCCCTTTCTGATCTCCACTGGTAGAGGTAATAATAAGATCACCATTGTCTATAAGGAGGTTTATCCCTCTCCAACGGTTGACCCTTTAATTCAAATTCAGCATGCTAGAAAACTTCTCTTTGCTTTAAACAAGTTCTGTAACTTACAGAGCTCATTATTTTTCAGTATGATCAGATAAAATAGAAAACATTCTAATTAGCCTATTTCTTCTCAGACTTTTTAGTAGACATTTGTGTATTATTCAGAGATGGTATATAAAAACTGGCTTAATTACTGCCAAACTCAAACAAGGCACATCAAGAGAGAGTGATGGCAAATCTCCACAATGTTGTTTATAACCATTGAGCGTCTATTAATATTATTCTCTTAATTAATTTTCTATCTTCTCAATTTCATTCTCTTGGTTTTAATTTTGAACTATATATTTGCTTTTCTTTAATGAGCTTAATAATTTCTTGGTTATGGTTTTTTCATTATTCTTTGCTTGCATCTCTTTTTCTTTGCAGTTTTCTGTTAGAAATTCTCTAGCGTGTACCTCTGGTTCTCTTCCTCTGTTAACTAATTCAAGGTATTATTAGCAAGAAATAATCAGCAGATAAATATTATTGGTGTTATAGTTTCCTGCCCTCCCCCAAAAGGGCATTGAATATTAGCTCTCTTTTCTACTATAGCAAAAAAATAATAATTATAGAGTTATCTTTCTTCAAAAACATAGCCAATCACCGACTCAACTACCAAGGGAATAAATGGGAGAAAAAGTGACTGGAAAACAAAATGGCAAAAATTATATGGCTGAAATACCTGAACAAAAAAGTCTACATTTTACTACATACCTTCTTTTCTAAATTATTCCTATGGAAATTCCTCTAATCCTGATATAATTGTGTTTCTTAAGACACTGGTTTTAGTAATTTAGTTGTTAAAAACTCTAAAATTTACAGGATTGGCAATCATATACAAATAATCAATACTGTTGATTAGAGATTATGTTAGAAATAAGGAGGAATCTCATAGGTCGAAGAAAGTGTTTGTGTTTTTCTTAAAAAGCAAGTTACATTTAGCAGACTAAATCTTATCTCCCCACAGTTTTATTTCTTATTTTCCTAAATTGATGAAGAAAATCTAATAAGATTCTAAAATGTGATGGAAAGATTCTTTAGTAAAATGAATTCCAGTTTGTTTACTTTTGAGATCTGGTTTCCCTATAAATTTTTTTCTCTTTGCTGGTTACAATCCATGGTTTCTGGACAAGTAATGCTGTCCAGTTTGTGTGTGTCAGCATGTTGTCCACTAACAACAGAGAAATGAATTTCTGTAGACTTGCTTGTGTATCACCTTCAAGTGTGATATTAAAGAGTAGATATTAAAATCTCATTGCATCATTGTTACATTTTGGCTTTTATTTATGAAATAATCCTGATAATCCTGTTCGACATGGGGTGGACTAGAAGACCTCCAAGATCCCTTCCAACTCTGTTATTCTATTAATCCAGATTCCATAACATTTGGCATTGACCCAGAAGTTCTTTGTTTTTGTTGTAGTGGTTGTGGAATAGAATGTTGCTGATAAGCACAAATATTAGGAATTTGATAGCACTTTTCAGGCTAACAAAACATACAAGGATATATTTTACTGTGCATAAGCATATTAGCAATATTAGATGAATTTTCAAAGGCTGACTTCTGTAGATTATTTTTTTGACTATGGCTTCAACATTGTGAATTATTTCACCCAGTGACTACTTCATGTGAAAAAAGATGGCAATGGTTCACACATTCATGGAAATTCAATATAATAATAATAATAATAATATATTTATTTCTTAGCCGCACCCTCTCCCGAAGGACTCGGGGCGGCGTACAACAAAACATACGAAATAAATATGTACACAAAACAAACATAAAGCAAAAACATACACTGAGACATACACAAGGAGGAGGTCGATTGATAAAAACAATTAAAATACAAAATATAAAACCCCTAAAAATTAAATATAATTAAAATACCCGGTTAAAAACCCGTCAGGAGCGATATGGTTAGATCAAAGTTGAGCCAGGCCAGCTGCTTGGAATAGGTGGGTCTTGCACTGGGAGATACCACATTGCTCAATATGAATGATTCTCCCAAGCTTGATTATGTTATTGTAACTAAGTCAACTTCCACGGAAGAAATGAAAAAATAAAACCAGATCTGCTGAGAATCAAGCTGACATCCATGGCAGAATGAAGGCCAGTAAATGGACTGGTTCTTCAGGGTTCCAGAAAATGACAGCCTGTGTGAATGATGCTACACTGGAGATTCAAATGAAACTGGCTAATGTCTTAACAACCAAAAGAGTGACCTGGATAACCTTCTTATGCTAGATTTACAAAAGATACTTTTTAAAGTTTTTAAGAATGCTGTGACAAGGGGCAATGAAAAATGAGAAGACATTCTAAGGCAGTATTTAATGGAATTAAGGTTCAAAATTGTTCAAAGTAAATGGAAATAATACAAATCGGTCAAGATTTATAAAATGAAAGGAAGCAATTTAAAGTTGGTTTATTTGATCCAGGTTAAAATGGGTGTCTTCTTAACTTTGGTCACCCTAAATTTATTTTTCCTAACCAGAACTAAAAGAATGAGGCTTTAAAGATGTGTTTATAGATAGGAGCTGAAGTATGAGAAGAAGAGATCATTTTTGTATTTTCAGAGAAGCTGATAAATTACTAAATTGCTTATATTTGTTATGATGGGAAGGAATTTTTTTCTCTTTACTATGCTTTTTCATTTTCCATTTTATTTTTCCCTTTTATTTTGTTTTTTTTTTAAAAATTGTATTGATTCTTATATTTCAATAGTAATGTTCAGTAAAATTACTCTTTAAAAAAAGTACTAGCAATTATAGTATAGAGCTAGACACAATATGTTTCGTGAAATGTTTTGTGTATGGTGGGTGCATTCGGTTTGAAGAATATATTCTTCATGCACTGTGAGTTTAAATATTTCTAGAATAATATAGTGTGCCATTAGCTAAAAAATGCCTAATATGAAATGTGCTTTTATTTAACTGGCTGTTTTATGAATTGTATGACATTTATGAAATGTACGATAGGAAATTTATACCGGATAGAATGTTTGCTTTCAGGGATATATATTTATTTTAATGTACTTCATTCAAAGCTATTTAATATATTGTCATGTATAAGCTGTTACATTATATTGCTTATGGACTATATGAATATAGCCTAATAGTTTGATTTGCCATGGTGGCACAGTGGTTAGAATGCAGTATTGTAGGCTACTTCTGCTGACTGCCAGTTGCCATCAATTCGATTCTCACCAGCTCAAGGTTGATTCAGTCTTCCATCCTTCTGAGGTCAGTAAAAGAAGGACATAGATTATTGGGGGTGAAATGCTGACACTGTAAAACTGCTTAGAGAAGGCTGTAAAGCACTGTGAAGAGGTATGTAAGTCTAAGTGCTATTGCTATTTGAAACTACATGTATCTGAACATGAATGGAAATTGCTTCTGACTTTGCAAAGAAATGTGGTGTCAGTACTTTAATAATAGAGCTATTTTTATCCCATATTAAGTCATTAATAATGAGGAGCAAAGGAGTCCTCACATTTGAATAATTAACTTTGAATGAAATTGTGTAATTAACTTTTACAATAACATTGTTGGATTTGGAGTATTAATCAGTTGATAGAATGAATCCCTCAATTAAAATTATATAATTGTCAGCCATTAGTCTAACTACTAAAATTACTGGAAGAGTAGTGTTATTACACATTACTGTATTCTTTTTATACTATCTTATTCTTGTAATCTCTTTGTCGGGGTAGTGTAATTGTGTAACTGCTACATAACTAACAGTAGATGAATGCAAATTAAATTTATATAACTACACTGTTTACTCAATTAATAGTTTAAAGGTGACATGGTTTTAATGCATATTTAAATACATTTGAAATTATAGTCCTCTGTAAGCAAATTTTATTTATATTATTAAATCCTAAGTTAATTTTCTGACAAATTAGACGTTTCAAGATTAATTTATAATATTATTCCACTTTCTTTTAAGCTGAAAATTTCAAAGATGAATAGAAGTTTGTTACCTTCAGTATATAATGGTTAACTTAGTTAATGTGGGATTAATTCCTTTTCCCAATGTGTTTAATTTAAATTTAAAAGTTGGTATTGTTTCAAAGTTCAGTAGCATGCATTCTAATATATTTTTATGCTTGCTGAAAATAAGGTTTAATTTCAATGACATTTTTACTGCTTACTAGAATGATATTGTGACATTTTTAATATTCTGAGAATTGAGTCTAAGTCCAACATGAAATTAGCTATCATCCTATAGATCTTACGCATAAAAGGTCTCTATGGGAACTTCTAGTATAAGATAAAATCAGAAACAACAATCAATTGTTCAAAACCAATAGAACAACTACTGGTTACTTTTGACAAGGAACATATTTTACAAACAGTATAAACTATATAAACAGCAGATGAAACATAATGGAAGAGACATAAAATAGAAAATGTTTTGTATTTTGTATTTAAAATGCTTTGTATGTCATCAAAGAGGCAATTACATGGGGTTCTAGGAAAATCTCATAATCAAAGATCACCTCTCGTTCTTCACTACATATTTTATCTGAGCACATAAATTAAGTTGAGTCAGTTCATTCTAAAGCTGAGCAACTAAGTTATATTCACAAGGGGCGCAGAAATATGAGCTAATCCTGCAATGTTATCCATTGTCCAATGATAAAGCCATATCAGATATGATCATATTCCTAATTATATTATAGTGGTTTCACGACATTCTGTTTCACCCACAAGCTGGTTATGCACTATAGAATAGTATTTGTAAGTACCATGAACAGGTGCACCTTAGTTTTTAAGTTACTGGTTGCTGATATTCTAAACCAAGGGTGTCAAACTCAAGGCCCGGGGGCCAAATCGAGGTGCTTAGATCACTTAGCAGGGCCACCCTGGAAACAGCGAAGGACTGGCCCATGGTACCTCTGCCAGCAAAAATTGAGCTCGGGGGGGGGGGGGGCGTTTTCACTGGAGAGTGCTCAGGCCACCACAGGCACCCGACAAGAGTGATGTCAAGCTGGCCATGCCCACCCAAGTCCCCCAAAGTCAAACAAACCCCGATGCTGCCCTCAATGAAATTAAGTTCAATACCCTGTTCTAAACAATATAAGTAGGGCTTCTCTTTCTGCTATTAGAAAAATTATGCATTTTGAAAAGAAATTAGTATATGAGCCAGAAAATAATTTGCCACTTTTGTTTAAGATAAAACAATGAATTAATGAGTTGGTTTCTGAAGCAAATTTTTCATTTACTTTGAATTTTGTATTTACTTCTGAAAGGATGAAACCTCTCTCAGTATTTTCAGTGGTCAGAAATCCATTAGTAATTTATTTCTTATTATGTATTGGTGAAAATTATGAGATAAGCAGATGTATACTAATTCTTAGAGTAATTAGCAAATTGTTAAAGAAAAACATAATTAAGCAAGCAAACGACGAGAGACCTCATCAGTGACTTGATCACAGAGGGGGAGCCGGACCTCGCAGGAATAACGGAAACCTGGCTGGGCCCGGAGGGGGGGGTTGCCCCTCAGGGAAATGTGCCCTCCAGGTTACCGTGTATTCCACCAGCCACGGGCCCAAGGTAGGGGTGGTGGGGTAGCGATAATCATCTGGGAAGATTTGGCACCGAGAGAATTCACTGTGTCGCAGATATCTGGTTGTGAGTCTCTGGGCGTGAAATGGGGCCCAGGGAGTCAGCTGGGCCTGTTGATAGTATACCTGGCTCCCCGCCATACATCAACGGCCCTGCCCGGGCTCCTCGAGCGGATCACGGAGATGGCGGTTGAAACCCCCAAGCTATTAGTGATGGGGGATTTCAACCTGCCATCGACGGGAGAGGCATCCGGGGCAGCCCGGGAATTCATGGCTTCCATGACAGCCATGGATCTGACTCAAGTAGTTCAGGACCCCACGCACGAGGGAGGCCACATACTGGATCTTGTGTTTGTCTCCGACCAGTGGACGAGTGATCTGGGAAGAGGGAATTTAGTCATCACGCCCCTGTCATGGTCAGATCACTCACTTCTCCAGCTGGACTTCCCTGGCGCTGCTCCCCACCGCGGGGAGGCGGAACCAGACTATCCCAGATGGTTCCGCCCCAGGCATCTGATGGAACCAGATAGGTTCCAGGCGGAGCTTGGGCCACCTCCTGCAGACCTGCCCCGCCCCCGGGCAGAGGACCTGGTAGCCGCGTGGAATAATGCGGCCGCCGGTGCCTTGGACCGGGTGGCGCCTTTGCGGCCTCTCCGACGGCCACGATCGACCCGGGCCCCCTGGTTTAACGGGGAGCTAAGGGCGATGAAACACCTTAGGAGACGCCTAGAGAGCAAGTGGAGGTCCTCCCGCTCCGAATCCGACCGAGCACAGGTAAGAACCTACGTAAGGACTTACCTTGTGGCAATAAGAGTGGCCAAACGTCAGTAATGTGCCACCCTTATAGCGTCCGCAGAGAACCGCCCTGCCGCCCTGTTTCGGGTGACCCGCTCCCTTTTGTCACAGGGGCAGCGGGACCCCCCATTGCTGGGCCGGGCAGAGGAATTTGGAGAGTTCCTGCAGGATAAAATCGATCAGATCCGAAGGGGATGGACCCACCTCAGTGCTCCAGTGGGGACGTCCGAGGCTAGTCTTGAGAGACCATGCTGGGAGGAGTTTGACCCTGTTGTCACCGAAGATTTGGACAGGTTGCGCGGGCGACTGCGAGCCACCACATGTTTATTGGACCCGTGTCCCTCCTGGTTGGTACTGGCCTCCTGGGAGGGCTCACGAGGCTGGCTACTGGGGCTGGTGAACGCTTCGCTGGGTGAGGGCCTTTTACCAACCGCCTTGAAAGAGGCGGTGGTGAGGCCCCTGCTCAAGAAGCCTTCTCTGGACCCAATGGAGCTAGCAAATTACCGTCCTGTCTCCAACCTTCCTTTCTTAGCGAAGGTTGTTGAGAGTGTGGTGGCTCAGCAGTTTCCGCGCCACCTGGAGGAAGCTGATTATCTAGACCCGCGCCAGTCCGGCTTCCGACCCGGTCACAGCACGGAGACAGCCTTGGTCGCGTTGGTGGATGATCTCTGGAGGGCAAAGGATGGGGGTTGTTCCTCCATCCTTGTCCTATTAGACCTCTCGGCGGCCTTCGATACCATCGACCATGGTATCCTATTGCGCCGTCTGGAGGGGTTGGGGGTGGGGGGCACCGTATTACGGTGGTTCCGCTCCTACCTCTCTGGCCGGACGCAATGTGTGTTGGCAGGAGAGGAGAGGTCGACCGCGAGGCCCCTTATCTGTGGGGTCCCACAGGGGTCGATCCTCTCGCCTCTCCTGTTCAACATATATATGAAGCCACTGGGCGAGATCATCCGTGGTTTTGGGGTGAGATACCATCTATACGCTGATGACACTCAGCTGTACATTTCCACCCCAAACCACCCCAACGAGGCTGTTGAAGTGATGTCCCGGTGTCTGGAAGCCGTACGGGTCTGGATGGATGACAACAGGCTCAGGCTCAACCCCTCCAAGACAGAGTGGCTGTGGCATCCGGCTTCCCGGTTCAACCAGCGTATGCCATCGCTGGCCATCGGGGACGACCAATTAGCCCCGGTGGAAGGGGCGCGCAATTTGGGCGTCCTCCTTGATGCCCGGCTGTCTATGGAAGATCACGTGGCAGCCGTGGCAAGGGGGGCGTTCCACCAGGTTCGCCTGGTGCGCCAATTGCGGCCCCTTTTGGACCGGGAGGCCTTGCGCACAGTCACTCACGCGCTGGTGACATCTCGCCTGGACTACTGTAATGCTCTCTACATGGGGCTCCCCTTGAGGTGCACCCGGAGACTGCAGTTGGTCCAGAATGCAGCCGCGCGGGTAATTATGGGAAGATCGAGGTTCTCCCATATAACACCCATCCTGCGCGAGCTGCACTGGCTTCCTGTGGCCTACCGGGTGCGCTTCAAGGTGCTGGTTACCACCTTCAAAGCGCTCCATGGCATAGGGCCTAGTTACCTGCGGGATCGCGTCCTGCCCCATACATCCCTGCGACCCGTCCGCTCACACAGAGAGGGACTACTCCGGGTGCCGTCCTCCAGAGAGTGCCAGAGGGTGGCGCCCAGGAGTAGGGCCTTCTCTGTAGTGGGCCCCACCCTTTGGAATGACCTCCCCCCCAGACATCAGGGCAACAACCGACCTTCGCTCCTTCCGTATGAAGCTGAAAACCTACCTGTTTCGACTAGCTGACCTGGCATAATACTACAACCTCTCCAGCCCAGGGCATTTTTAATTGGTAATTTTAGTTTTAAGGGTTAATTTCACTGGGGTTTTAACTTTTTTAGGTATTGTAACTTATTTATTTATTTTTACCTCCTCTGTACGCTATATAATACTTTTGTACGTCGCCCCGAGTCCCTGTGGGGAGAGGGGGTGACTAATAAGTTCAAGTAATAAATAAATAAATAAATAAATAAATAAATAAATAAGAAAAAATTATGCATGTTTTACAGAATGGGAAATCATGATTTAAGAGTAATTTAAAGCTGTTACCAGTTGTGAAATAAGTTTCTTATTTATATAACTTAATTTTGGCAATTTTTTTGGGAAAAAAATACATTTGGCTACTTTAGCAGTAAATCAATGTTTTATACGTTTATTCCACTTATTTAAATGCATATTGTTAGATCGGGTAATGGAAAGGCACACAAGGCTAAAAGGCAACAACAGCTCTTTATTAAAGTACAGCAAGTAAGAACAATCCAGCGAAGGTTGAGTCTGACAGCAGCCCCTTTATAGGGAGCTGTCAAACCCTTCGACCAATAGGATTAAACCTCTGTTCCTGCTGGAACAGAGAAACTTGGTGGAAAACACTGTAGTAGATACCAGTATCTAACACCCCTCCCCTCTTGGATGGAATAATCCGACTCGTTACGTAGTCACGCAGGTAGGCGGGCTTTTGGGTAGCTCTGCCAGACTGGCACAGTTCAGTCGGAGGGTGTTCTTTGGACATGTCAGACGGACCTGCTTCCTCCACAGCTCCGCTTCGTGGAAGCTCCTAGAACCTTTCACAGGCCGTGGCTGGAGCTTCTAGAGCCAGTTCGCTCGGAGCTTGCTGCGGGCCTGCAACATAACCAGGTAAGTTTCCTGGTACCCTCGGACATGAGCTGGCTGTGGAAGGAGGGAGTGTTTGCTCCATTTGGGTAGGGCTTTGGATAACTTGTGCAGGAGTTACCTCTGGTTGTCTAAGAGTGGAGTTGGAGAGGTGGCCACGAAGTTGGTCAATGCGCCTTCTCCAATTCCGACCGTCCTCAAGCTCTACAAGGTAAGAGTGAGGCCCGGTGATGCCTATCACTGTGGCAGGAATCCACAGAGTTGTGGGAGTAAATTGAATCCCCTATGCTAAAGTTCTGAATTTTGCTTGTGGAGTCAGGGGGCTATGCGGCAGAATAGTTTGGGTGTAGCAGGTCTAAGTGGGACCTTAGCCGGCCATCCATGAAAAGTTCGGAGGGGCTTCTCCCTGTAGTGGCACTGGGTGTGATGTGCTGAATTATCAAATAGTGGTCAACCCGTGTTTGCCAATCTCCCGGGCCCATCCTAGTGAGGACCTCTTTTGCAGATCTCACCATTCTCTCCACCTGACCATTGGAGACCAGATGGAATGGCGCGACCAGGGCATGCCTGATTCCCTGAGCTGCTAGGAAGGTCTCAAATTGCATGGCCGTGAATTGGGGCCTGTTGTCAGAGACAAGGACATTGGGCAGGCCGTGCATGGAGAAAAGTCTCTGAAGTACCTTGATGACCACTTCTGCTATAGTGGAGGTCATCAGGACTACCTCTAGCTATTTCGAGTAGGCGTCCACTACTACGAGGAATCTCTGGCCATGAACTGGTCCAGCAAAGTCAATGTGCACCTTAGACCACGGTGCTTGAGGACACTCCCACTCCTTAGCGGGTGACTCTGGGGGAGCTGTTCTGGACTCCTGGCACTGTGTGCAGGTAGCCACCCATTCTTTGATCTCCCTGTCCATGTTAGGACATCACACGTAACTCCTAGCCAAAGACTTCATCCTGACAATTCCAGGATGCCCTATATGTAAAGCCTCTAATACTGCAATGCACAGTTTGGGTGGAACAACTACCCGGTCCCCCCACAGTAAACAGCCATTTACAACAGATAACTCATCATGTTTGCTAAAATACATTTTGAAATCAGCCCCAACAAGCACCTTGGGCCACCCCCTCCACACCCAGTTCAAAATCTGTTTGAGGGTGGAGTCCTTTGCAGAGTGACGGGCAACGTCACTGGATGAGACAGACCAGTCTCAAGGCAGTCAATGAGGAGGACTGGCATCTCCGTGGTAGGATCAGCAAGAAGTTCAGACAGCGGGCAGCGGCTCAAAGCATCAGCGTGCCCCAAAGTGGCGCTTGGTCAGTGGATGAGACAATAGGAGTAGGCAGCTAGGAAGATAGTCCATCTGGTCATCCGCAGTGATAACGACACTGGGGTAGGTCGGTCCCCAGCCAGCAACCCAATAGTGGCTTGTGATCCATAATTAGTTTGAAATCATGGCCATATAGGTACTCATGGAACCTCTTTACTCCGGGCACTGCAGCCAAAGCGGACAAGGTCCTAGAGTAGAAGGCTATGGGGGCCTCGGTTCCGTTGGGCATGCGGTGGCTGAAGACGTCTCTGACACCAAATGGGGAAGCATTGCAGGTCAGCACCAACAGCAAGTTCTGGCTGTATTGTACTAGAAGAGTGTCCACCGATAGGAGTCTTTTTACTGCGGCAAATGCGGCAGCTTCAGCTCTGCCCCAGGACCACTTTGCGTTCTTTGCCAGGAGACGGTGTAAGGGCTCAGCAAAGGTGGCTTTCTGTTTAAGAAAGACTCTTTAGAAATTAAGGAGCCTGAGGAACGCCTGCAGCTCGGTTTGATTGCGAAGTGTAGGGGCGTCCTGTATTGCTTACATTTTTTGGGTGGTCGGGTGAATCCCAGAGCTGTCGATTAGGTACCCTAAGAATTCAACCCTTGGCATGTTAATTTGGCATTTTTCTTTTTTGAGACGGAGGCCTTTGTCTCTAATTCTAGTCAAAACTGTTCACAAACATTTGAAAAGTTGTGCCTCATTTGCAGCCAATAGCAAGATGTCATTGAAATAGGGGACGACTCCTGGAATGCCCTGCAAAAGCAGTTCCATGACGGTTTGGAACAGTCCAGGGGCAATACTAATGCCGAATTGCAGGCAGTGACATTTGAATGCACCCCTGTGCGTCACAATGGTTTGGGCCTCAACCGTAGCGCCATCTACAGGCAATATTTGGTATGCCTGCGCCATGTCCAATTTAGCGATTTTTTTTCCTGGGCCTAAAGAATGTAGTAGTTGCTGTACAATGGGTACAAGGTAAGCGCTTTGTTGCAACGCTTTATTGATTGTGCATTTGTAGTCCATGCAGGTGCAGATAGACCTGCTAGATTTGACAGGTGTCACTATAGGGGTCTCCCAGCGTGCGTGATCAACCGACTCTAAGATTCCCTGGCCTACGAGCTTGTCAATTTCCCTATCAATTTTGCAGCGGAGAGCAAAAGGTACTCACTTGGGTTTTAGCCTTATGGGGGCTATATTGGAGTCCAAGTTAAAGGATATTGGAGTCCCCTTATACTTATCCAGACTGGTGCCGAAAATGTCCTCTAACTCCTTAAAAATGGCTTCAGCGCTGTCGTCTTTCAAGGCGTTGATACCGGTCACTTCTAGGCTCAGGGCTTTGAACCAATCAAGCCCCAGGAGGCTCTGCAGGTTGCCACTGACTACCATCACTGTGAGTTGGCTCCTGAAATGCTTGAATGTTACCTGGAAGGTGCCTTGGCCCACAATGGGGACCCGGTTTCCTGGAAATTGTGTAGGCGGATGTCAGGGGTGCGTAGATGTTGTTTCTTCAGGCCAGAATGATGGTCAGTGATGACTCGGTGTTGATCTCCATCTCGCATGTAGAGTCCTTGATGAGGACTGTGACCTTCAGCTTTTTTGGCCGTCTAGTGCAAACTTGCCCAATTGGTAGGTGACTCTAGTGTCGCCCTCAGAGCGCCATGGTGGCTTTTGCCAGGCCCCTTGGGCCTCTGCTGGCATTTTGGTGTGCTTCTTGGCTGCCAGGTAGTAGCAGAGAATTCGCCCCAGCACACTTTGGCAATGTGCCCCTTTTGCTCGAAGCGCTGGCAGGTAGTGTCGCAGAAATGGCAAGCCGATCTGGCATGGTCTCCGCCGCAGGTAGTGCAAGGCGGGGGACACGGTTTGAATTTGCGCACTGGCTGGGCACGGCTACTGCGCATGCGGCAGCTGTCGTCTTCCTTGCCTTCTGAGCTCTCGGCCTCTGCAGCCTCGCGATTTACGTGTGTACTCTTTCGCACGTCTTGTGGTGCGCTTTGGTGCTGCAGAGTTTCAGTGGATTTGACAGCCGATTCGGATGCCCTGACTTCATCCAAGGCAATCTGCAGAGTGAGGTTAGATTTAGCAAGTAACCTCCTCTGTAAATTAATGTCCCACACGCCTCAAATTATGCGATCAAGAATGAGTTCATGCAGGTCTCGGAACTCGCAAGTACGCTGTGGCTTTTCGTAGCGCCACAATGTACTCGTTGATCAATTCGCCCTCCTTCTGGCTTCTGATGTTAAACTCATGCCGGTGAGCATGCTTGGATGGCTTGGGGACATAGTGGATCCTCAGCATCTGCTGGAGAATGAACCAAGCAACCGATTGTAGCGGGGTTGGTTCAGAGAGGTCTTTCGCCATTTCGAACACTCCAGAAAGGCCCATGAGGTCGTTGGCCTCGAGGAAACAGTCAAACCATAGCATATACGAGTCCCAGTGCTCGGTGACTGGGTCATACGGAGTTGGTGGGGCGTGCATGGCCATTTTGTGTTCTGAGGCGTTTTGAGTTTGCCGCTCAAAAATGACTGCTTGAAGCCGTACTGAGCTCCGGGCTGGATGTACTTGCTGGATTGCTACGCTCTTTTTGGTTTGCCTAGTTGCCTTCCAATCCTATCCTCGTTGCCAGTGTTAGATCGTGTAATTGAAAGGCACACAAGGCTAAAAGGCAACAACAGCTCTTTATTAAAGTACAGCAAGTAAGAACAGTCCCGCCAGAACAGAGGACCTTGGTGGAAACCACTGTAGTAGATACCAGTATCTAACATACATGTAATCCTCCTTCGAAGAAAATAAAGTTAAACTATAATCTTCCATTGGGATAATGCAGCCCCTTTAATCTCTTTTCAGTTCTACAAATATTATAGTCGTAAACTTCAGGGAAAGCAAGTTTGGTGAATTAAAGGCACCAGGCTAGAAACCAGGGACTATAAGTTCTAGTTCTGCCTTAGGCAAGAAGCAATCAGAATAACTTGGGTTCAATCACTTTCAAGCAACCAAAGGGCAGTGGGAAAACACTTCTGAATATTTCATTAAGAAAACTACAAGGATTTGTCAGGCCAATTGTCAGGCCTCAAGACTGACTTGAAGGGAAGGGGGGGAAAGTGGCTTTGAGGAACAGGGGAACTTTAAGGAAATCTCACTTTGCATCAGGATGCAAAATGGTCATGAACGGTCATGAACAGGTGTCCAACTGTTCTTGATATTGTCTGAAATATGTGATAACTGTTGTGTGGATTTGAAGAGGATGCTTTACTAGAAGGGTTGTTTGTGTTGAATCACAGGGATTCATTTGTGTATTAGAAAAAATTCTAAACTCTTTTTTCACTGTTTAAGATTATTGTCCACAGCTATTAAAGTATATTAGAATTCAACGATCAGTGACTAGGGTTAAATAATCCAGTCAAGTTGGATAAATAGAGTAGTACATTCTTGAATTTTATATGCAACTTGGATAAAAGCAGTAGTACATTGTTGAATTGTATATGCCAGTTGCTAATTTTTCAATTAGAAATGATTTTTTAAAAAATCTAATGCTTTCAGTTTTGACGTACCTCAAAACAAACATACATTTTAAAATCTGTAATAAGTCTTTTTTGGCCCGTTTTTGCTAATGGTATCACATAACGAATCAGTTACAAGATGATTTGCCGCTGATGTATAATGAAGCTTCTTTTAACCGAGGACTACTGATAAATGAAGTAATTTTGATAGTTTCTGGAACCTACCTCATCTTAATTGGGGTAGAATAGAATCTTTACTGCAGTAAATGACCAGTCCCCAAAAAACACTTGGATACATAAAAATGATGTTGATTAGGTAGTTAGGAAACAGATTTGCCAGACAAATAACCACTGTGCATCTTACATAATTTGACACACTTAAGCAAATAAAGTCAATTTGATAGTAAAAGGTTTAAATAGAACTGATGAAAATGACCTGGATATTTAATTAGATGGAATTAGCAGCTCTTGGGGACTGTTGGCATAACATGGGGAAGGTGATTTCTATGGCACTTTCATCACAGAATCTGTATTTAAATGGAATACCTTTTTATCTTTTCTCTAAAATTGGCAATGGAAGTTTGTTGAATTGTGCTAAGATTTGTGCAGGATATGAACAGTCTAGGGAAGACTCAAGCATGTCATAAATTCGCACCCACAAGAAATCGTAAGTTCATCCCCTTTGAATTCCATTGACTTGTCCTTGCCAATTTGCCTTGACTGTTAATAGTTCAGATTCTTGTTTAAAGATAGCATGGAATAAATTTGTACTCATTTGAACAATCCCGGATGCTGATTTCTTAGGTTGGACAGTTTGGATCCTCCTAGTTTCACAGAAATTGTGATTTGATTTAAATATCCAGCAGATCCGTAGGGAGTACAAGTGTTACTTAAACATATATCTTTAGGGAGGGACATTTAATCTGTGGGAATATCAGTATCTTTGATACGCTGCTTGACTTCCTCTATTGGACATTCTTATCCCAGCATATGTATTTGAATTAAGGAAAAAGTTTCATTAAAAAAAAAAAATCACCATGGCCAAGGAGGATAATCTTAATTAGAATCTAATGGAGTTGCAGACATAACAAATTTAAACAAAACAATAATAGTTTTAAAGATAGGTATGATTGGCTAACATCACTGAAAAAACTTAGTAATAATGCACGTTGTAATTAATATTCTAGTACTTTGATAAAGGAAGACAAGACAAGCAGGTTTTTGTTTGATTTGTTTTTTTCATATATAATTAACTTTTTTAGGGTGGGACACGGCTTAAGAAAGAGTTCTATTCCTAATGATCGTATATTGAACCTGCTTTATTTCTGCAATGCCAATGAACACAGCTATATGGCAACATGCTAAGTATAATTTCTATATCATGGTTGAATGCCTTTGGGTTCTTTCCTAAAATCATGACTGAAAATGAGGATTTTAAGAATGTGCTTTGCAATGAATCTAATCCTAAATATTTCACAGAAAATAGATCTTTTGATACCTGGGGAGATTGTATTTTTCTACACCTTCCTCTAAACAATAGATGCAACAAGACCATTTCTGAGAAATTCAACAAATTCTGAGAAAATGTTGAGGGATCATAGAAATATAGATGCTTTAATGTTAATATGTGACCTAGCTTTTTTATGCCCAGTTAGTTTATGCTTAAAAACATCACTAGAATAACTTCTGCCTTGATTTTTAAGGTTTAGCAGCCCAATGATATTTATTCAGAACAATGTTACATGTGGAGAAATAGAAGCTCTTAACTGATTCACAGGCTTGAAAGTACACCTTAAAACTTTTGGCCAATAGTATTATTTTTCACAGTGGGATTATTCCTTATTTTACAGTCGTTTAGTATTCCAGATGAGGTTCCATAAACTAAGATGGAAATTTTGTAACTTCGGATACTGACTGCCAAAAAAAGATTTGAGTTTGGCAGCACAAATATATAACACAGCTTTGCTAGCTGTGTTAAGATATTTGTGACAGGAATTCCCTTCTTTCCACCTTCTTGGAAGGCAGATTCCTTCAGAGATTGTGCCCATCACAGAGAAGGAGGTGGTATGCATTCCTTCTACCTCTTTTTTAGTCAGTATATCTTTTTAGTTGTAACCTCCGTAGGTGATGTTTAGCAATCATCGACCAAATGCACTTAATGTGGCAAAATTTCACCCTAGGACCTACCTCAAATTTGAGAAATGGTAGTTATTGCAATATAACTATGATACACATTACAATCAAAATAGTGTGTATTTTGATCAATTATCATACAAGTAAATTTGATTTGATCTGAAAAACACTGTAGGGTGATGTCTTGGTTTGTATGTATGTACAGTATATTTCATTCAGATAACATAAGCCAATTACTCATTCTAGTATAACTCTCTTAGATGAGTCAGGAATCAGCTCTGAGCATGACCTAAGTAAATTGATATCTGCAGAGCAGTGGTCATCTGTCATCATTGATCATGTTTAGGTGAAGGACAATCAACTATACAGCTATTAATCTGAAATGTGAGGTTATGGACCAAACTTGATCTCTCACAGAGCAAAACAGGAGAATTTGGCTGGTAAAATAATGTCTCATGGAACATTAATTATTCAACATCTTTATGACATTACAAATACAAAGATACCTCAAAATAATTTACAAAATATAAAACGCAATGGCAAGCTCCTTTTAGCCATAATGTAGTTTGTATAGGAGTTAAAGCTAGAAATAAGCACTCTGAACCATGATTTTTTTTTGTTTTTGAATACACATTTATTTAATCCATAGACAAACCAATTCCATCTTTAATTTAAAAAAAGTTAAAGTGACAACCTCAAACTCAAAATACAAATGAAGAAAAGAGAGAGAGAGAGAGAGAGAGAGAGAGAGAGAGAGAGAGAGAGAGAAATATACCTTATAGTTTATACTTACCAATAATTGCTGGCTTACTAATGAATTCATTGCTATAATATGAAGAGTATATAGACATTGTTATGTGGTACCAGCTTTCTGGGCCATGCTAAATACTTAGGGGGTCAAATGAAAATAATACATCTAGAAACTCTCCCAAACTACAAATCTTGTTGGTTTTTTTTTTTGCCTTAGTGCAATCTCAATTAGAATATGTAAACTTAATTCTGAAAAAGCCAATGGGGTATACTGTTGGGGGTGCTAGACTAAAAGCAGAGAGACTCAGTTTCCTATCTTCTCTTGGGCACAGAAGTCGAGAGAGTGGTCTTATGGCAACCATTTCTCCTTGGCATCTGGGTATATTTCAGGTCATACAGAAGAATAAAAGCAAAATCTCTCACCACATCATACAGCTTCACTCTAGAAACCTGAAGGTGCTTTTCAAGAGGCAACTGGATTTTCTGGTTTTTCTTTGAAGATATTTCTCTTCTCATCCAATAAACTTTTTCAGCTCTGACTGGATGGTGGGGAATGGGAGGATTTCCACTCCTTGTGCCAGGGTTCCAAATAACATCCAAAATTAAATTAGATTCCAAGGCAAAGTATTGCTCAAAGTTTCAATTTATTAAGAGAGTCATATTGGCACATCTGGGAAAACCCGAATCTGAAAGCTTCCTGGTTTTCCCCATCCAGTTGAAAGTTCAAGATCTTGCCCCCATTCCCACAAGTCCATTACATTGCAGATCTCCCACTGCCATGCTGGTAGTTCCACCCATCCAGTTCCGGTCAGGTGCAGAGGTACCAAGACAAAGGATGACCTTGGCAATCTAAAAGGAATTTTATTTTGGTTACACCACATCCTACTCTTTATTATCCCCCTCCAATTTCCCCACTATAAAAACAGCATAGTAGATAGAAGTGTGGCAGGCAAAGGTCCCCAAATGAACCTGGCTGCAGGCCTCACACAGACAGCTGGTAATTTGCATTTGAGTTGTTAAGGCCACCTGGAGGTTTATATGTGTCATCAGGGTCACTTGAGTAGTGCAAAGTCATCTGAGTAGTGACCCTGTCTACACAGATAAACCTCCAGGTGGCCTTAACGATTTGCTAAAAGAATGCAAATGACCAACTATCTGCAAGGAGTATAAATCCTTCCATTCCCCATTCCCTGTGATGGGCCCAACCCTCTGGAATGACCTCCCCCCCGATATTAGAACCACCTCTGATCTCCGCTCCTTCCGCAAGAAACTCAAGACCCACCTGTTTCGAGTAGCTGGTCTGGCCTAATTATAATTATAATCATAACTGTATTTAACATCTATTACTAACTTTCCTGGATGGCTTTTTAAATTTTATATTGGGGTTTTAAATGGGTTTTAAAATTGTTTTTTAATTATTTAAATTGGTTTTGGGGTTTTATATACAGACAGTGTGTGTGTGTTGTTTCTGCTCTATGTCTTATGTTATTTTCTGTTGTTTTGATTATGAATGGTCTGTACACCGCCCCGAGTCCCTACGGGGAGAGGGGGCGGTCTATAAATTAAATAAACTATAAACTATAACTATAAACTATCCAGTCACAGCTGAAGAAGCTTCTTGGATAAGAAACAAAACATCTTCAAAGAAAAAACAAGAAAGTCTAGTTGCCTCCTGAAAAAACACCTCTGGGATAACCATGACCTGGATGACTGAGAATCTCCATAGGCACTTCACTCTAGAATCAGAAAAGTGTAGTGTAAAACAAGTGGGCCCTATAAATATGGATAAAGACAGAGCAACAACAATTATATTTTTATGAGCCTGTTGCGGTAAGTAGGAATAGATTCACTACAACATAATATCCCTAACTGAGAGAGACCCACTGAAATATAATGCATACTTTAAGACTGGATCTTTTTCATGCTTCCTTATGTGAAACCATTAATTTGGGTTATTATGACTAATTCTATCTTTGCACCTGCTCTAACCTAGTTTGAAATGGGTTAAGAAAATTGGTTTTCCCAGGAGCTTCTGTAGCTGTACAGACTTCACCCTCTTAACCACATTGTCCACCAAAAAATATGCACTACTTAACTACCCTATGACTCCTTGAATGATTCTTTTAGAAAAGATAATTCAGTCTGAAATAACCAAAGAATACATTAAATTTGAGCCTGAGCTTTTCTACATCAATCCTGGATGCAACCATTATCATCTAAGAGTAGTATATGTCATCAATACAAAAATAATTACAGTGGCAAACAAACTTCATTAATGTCAATGTTTACCTATCTAAACATAAACATAATGACCCAATGGGCAGGCAGAAAAGCAGTAGGAGCAGGAGTAGCTTCTAATTTACTACCAGCTTTCACATCAATTTTACTTGACCGGCGTATCGGAAACTGCTCCCTGTTTAGTCCCACCATAGGGGCACTGCAGTTCCAACAACTTTTCAAATATATCTGAACTTTGTGGAAGTTTCACTTCCACAGGGGTAACAGGCTCTGGTTATTTTTTTTTTTTTACACATTCTTTAAGTTAATGGAATTTAGGTATTTTGATTAAAAAAGATGTTAAAGTATAATGCACTGTTTGGGTTAACTTGAGGATACAAACAAACAGATAAACACAATGAGAGTTTGGTACTATGTAGATATGATTAGATGATAGTTGGCGAAATCCCTTGATTCGAGGAAGGTGATGCACATGAAGATTTTGTCTAGACAGTTAAGCAAAAGAAGGTGACATTGGAAGCCAAAGCTATTATCTGTACAGTCTCGTTATGTCCAATTGGTTTAACAATTTTTCTGTTTGCCTGCCAACAATGTTTACATTCATTGTCCAGGCATTTTGCTCTTTGCTTGAGAATAGGTACTTTGTTAATAGACCTGACTTCATATTAACTAATCGTGCTCCCAATAGCAAGAAAGGTTAAAAGGGGCCCAATCAGATGCTTAAATATCACTGGCAAAATAAAGCAGAGTGATCTTTCTCTTGCTAACCTACTGCTTGGACTAACTTCAAGCAGCATAACCTTGATCTTAAAACTCAAGTTTGAAATTCTCTCATAATTATATTGACCTACAGCCAAAAATTGCAAAATCTATGATAATTGGCTAATTCTTCCTCTGGGCAACCATAGCTTCTAGCTAAGAACTTTAAGACTTAATTTTTAGGCAAGGTGGCACTTCCTTCTCCTGAAATTCAAAGTTGTCATTAAAATCAGCTAATTGATCAAAGACACAATCAGTTGGCTAAAATAATCCTGATTTTCTCTGAGTAATAGCAAACATCACTTTTGCTTCATTATGACTTCCAATAATAGCATTAAATAGAGGATTATAATGTCTTTTTATGATATTATTTTAAAGTAGCTGGATACTTGTGCTTTGCGACGAAACTACGTGATCGGGCAATGCAGGAGAAATCCAGTTCATTCAGGTTCAATCCGTTGTCTCAGTGATGGTCGGTGATTGAAACACATAAGGGAATATCACTCCCGCCACCTTGGGTCTGGAAGCAGTTCCATAGGTGGAAGACATAGACATTTTGGTGAGGTACTGACATTTAGTACTGTAAGGAGTCCTAGATCACTCCTGAATGAAGGAGTGTTTGCCAGTTTGCCAGTTTGAACTGAGGTAATGGAATGTGAGGCAATTGGCAGTTGGAACAGAGTTCTTTTCAGGTGGGAAGGGGAAGTAGAATGTATATTGCCTTAGCATCAGAGTGTGTTAATATAAGGCAACTGGCAGTTGGAACAGAGTTTTTTCAGGTGAGGAGGGTGAGTAGAACTCCTTAGCATCAAAGCGTGTTAATTACTGTATAAGAAATACTAATGATTTGATGGTCATTTCAGATCCCTTAGCGAGCACCTAGAAGTGAAGAGGAACATACATGCCAAGTTTCAAGTTTGTAGGCTTTATGGTTCTGGAGATTTTGTGATGAGTAAGTGGTATTTGGCTTTTATATATATAGATGTGAGCTAGTAAATAAAATGTTATGCTGCACAGATTTGCATTATTAAATAGTCATAAAGAGTACCCAACAACTTTAGTCTCATCAATTAAAATATTATATGCCCACATAGCAGCCAAAAAGGTGCATTTGACAAGCTGATAGATATGGAAAGTAAAGTAAATGCATTTACATTTAGTAAATAATTTCAGTTGAACTTAATTCTTTTTCTTTTCTTATGCAATTAATCCCTACTACTACAAACATCTATGAGTAAATAACAACCATTTCTGCTTCTATCTGCAAACTACTAGCTCATAGTAAGGAGACAGTGATGTGCGGTGAGGGTTATGGTTGGTGAGGCTGGTGACGTCATCAGGAAGGCGGGGAATGGGACCACGTGTGCAGGAGGCTGAGGCAGCCTCAGCCTCCAGCACACGTGGTCCCATTCCCCACCTTCCTGAGTGAACATTAAGGGGACCGCAGAGTACACTGATCCGTGTAGCATTGCTTCCTCCACCGGCGCCAGTCCCTTCCCCCCCCCCACTCCTTCAAGGTCTCCCACCAACCCAAAGCCTGATCCCCAGCTCCCTCGGGCAAGGCTTGAGCGGGGTGAATGTGAAAGCAACGAAAGGGGCTGCACTTTCACCCTGCTCAAGCCTTGCCGCCTGCAGCCACCGCCCGCCCTCACTGCCCCTTTCATTGCTTTCCCGCCCGCCCTCGCTGCCCCTTTTGTTGCTTTCCCATTCAGGCGGCTGCACTTCCCATTCCCCATTCAGGCGGCTTCCCATGCAGGCGGCAAGGCTTGAGCAGGGTGAAAGTGCAGCCGCGTGAATGGGAAAGCAACGAAAGGGGCAGCGAGGGCAGGCGGGAAAGCAACGAAAGGGGCAGCGAGGGCTGGCGGTAGCTGCAGGCAGCAAGGCTTGAGCGGGGTGAAAGCGCAGCCCCTTTCGTTGCTTTCCCATTCAGGCGGCTGCACTTTCGTGCCTTTGTCATCTGGCAGCGCCGACATTTCTGCCTCCGCCCTCCGCAGCTCCCGGGAGTGGCCAGACGGATGTAGCCACAGCGATGCCGAGGCGGTCCGGGCGGACGAAAGAGCGAGCGAGGCAGCCTGATCCTTGGTTGCTCGCCCGCCGGACTGCCTCGGCGCCATTCTGGCTACCTCCGTCCGGGCGCGCCCGGGAGCTGCGGAGGGCAGAAGCAGAAATGTTGTCGGCGCTGCCGGATGACGAAGGCACGAAAGCGACTGTCGCTTTCGTGCCTTCGTCATCCGGCAGCGCCGACAACATTTCTGCCTCCGCAGCTCCCGGGCACGCCCGGACGGATGTATATAATATTATAAACCCCAAAGACAAAATCCAGCTAGAAAACCAAGGAGTCTACGAAATACCATGCAAAATCTGCCCAGCAATATACATAGGACAAACAAACAGGAGAATAAATGCACGCATCACAGAACACAAAAACGCAGTAAGAAAAAAAGAAAAAACTTCTTCCCTTTTCCAGCACCTTAAAGCTACAGGACATGAAATCAACTTTGAAGGAGCCAGGCTAATCTCCAAAACAGAACACCTCCACAAGAGAATAATCATGGAAGCCATTGAAATAGAGAAACACCCCCACAGCATGAACAAACGTGATGATACCTCCCGCCTACCAAACATCTGGAAACCAGCCCTAGCCAACAAACGAACACCACCCACCACCCAAGCCATTATAATACAAAACAACAATGCACACACAGCCTGCACCAATCAGCACCAATCTACCAATCATGATACAACCACACAACCAATCATTCCACTTACTGAAACAAAGCCAGCACCCCATCCCCTCCCACCAAGACTTACAGAAAGACGGCAGCTCCGATCACATTTTAAGCCCAAAACCCAGCTTGAAGATGGCAGGTGAGATCCTGCCGAAACGTTGCAAAGACAATCTCAACCTTACACGGGAAAAGACCCGAATACAACAAAACCATAGTAGTATATAATATTATATACTATTATTTCATGAAGAGAGGTGAGGCTCTGCCTCCCCTGCCTCCCCTGACCGCACGTCCCTGTAAGGAGATAACCTCATGCAGGCAATTCTTGCTATATAGTCCTTTTATTTGAATGTGTAATAGGAATGTCATCTTTTTTATACTTGTTGTTAATTGTGTAAGAAGTGAGTTAGATATTCTTTGGTTGTGCAAACTTCATCTAGATTTGACAGCTGAGAATTTCAAGGGTAGAGGGTTCGTCAGCCTTGAAGCAGTCTGCCTACATACAATATAGAACTGAAAATAGATGAATATGCCAACTGGATTTTTACTTTTCCAATATTTAGTATATTTCATTTGATTTCTACATCAATATGTAATTTCATAGAATGCATGAAAAATTTGTATGCATTTATAAGCATTACTATATGCATAGAGTTTCCTCTCCCCAATTTTTATACTTATTATAATCCAACCAAAATGACCTTCTATGCTTTCTTACCTATGGTTTGAACTTGGGCCTGCCCTATACAGTAATATCAGTACCCTAAATCAGTGATGGCGAACCTATGACGTGTGTGTCACAGCTGGCACGCAGAGCAATTTGTCAGGGCACGCGAGGTGCTGCCCTGTCAACTGGCCAGTGCGCATGCGTGCGCTGGCCAGCTGAGTTCACCCTTTTTTAAAGCCATTTTTCACCCTCCCTCTCCAAAAGTCAGTTCTGGTTTGCTCGGAAGGTCGTTTTGAGCACTCCGAAGGCGTCAGGGACTGTCCAGAGGCTTCCCTGATGCCTCTGGAGGGCGTCCAGGGGGGCAAGGAGGTTGTTTTCGCCCTCCCCAGGGTCCTATAAAGCCTCTGGAGCCTGGGGAGGGCAAAAAAAGCATGTAAAAATGGAGGGGGAGCACCTGTAGTGCGTGCATGCGCACTGGGGGTCACACATTTCATTATGGGTGCAGCACGCCCGCACATGTCCCCCCTGCGCTCCCCCCACTTATGGCACGCGAGCCAAAAAAGGTTCACCATCGCTGCCCTAAATGATTGCATTGGATAATTATCTCATATATTTTATACATGGTTTGTTTAATGTTTCTTGCAGAGTTATTGGAAATAGCTTCCCAGATGCAGGAGATGATGAGACTGAGCCTGAGGGAGGGGGCCAAATGCATCATCAATAATTAAGATTCTTGTAGAGAGCTTCAGCTTGTAATAAATCTTTATACACCTTTGAACTCCCTGAATCTCCTGATTTCCCTGGTACTTGACAACAAAGTTGTCAATAGTATGACTGATACATAGACAGACAGACAAAACATTTTTGTAACCAGTTTTCCATGTAAGCCTGATTTTTTATTACTGGTTTTTCTCTTAATCTGAAAGCCACTATCCCCATTTGCTGGTATAATATATAAACTTACTTTGCATTAAGTCTGGTCATGATCTATTTGGCTTTGTGTACAGTTACCCTATTAGGAACTATAAATGCTTTTTGATGAATGTTTCCATTTCAGTTAGAAATAATTTTAGCTTTAATAGTAGAATGTATATTTCCAGAAGGTATTCCTTATCTTCAGATGTTATTAATTGACTAGGGATAATAGCATGAGTTTTTTTTAAATACTTTCTATTATTTTAGATAGGAAAAGGTAGGAACAATCTATTACTTAATTTCATTGTTCTGTTTCTTTCTTGCTTTTGTTTAGTCACTATTGTTTTGGAATATGTAAACATGGTCACCATTGTTTTGGAACATGCAACTCAAGATATTGGGAATAAAATTTTTGAAGTAATTCTAATTTGGAAATCTCAGTGTTACTTTTAAATTTTAGCCTTTAAAGGAATTTGATTTAGGTTCTGGGAATTTAGTATAGGTTTAGCCAAACTTTTTGCAGGTGTTGGCTTTAATTATTTTGGCCACAATGTACATGAACACAAGATTGAAAGAAAAGAATAACAGAAAACAGTTTCCCTAAGAAGCACAAATAACAGTGCCAAGGAACATAGACAACAGTGGAAGACAAAGAAGCAGTGTGTTTGATGAGATAACTGGGCTTATTACAGTTGTGAATCACAACAGCTACATGTGAAGAAGCAAATCCTGCTTTGGAGATGGTGCAGGAAATCTTAATACTTTTAGTACTCATGAAACTGATATTTAAGGGAATATGAATTTCTGGTACTGTTACCAGATGTAAGAGATTATCAGTTTGAGCCAAAGGAAGAGTCAAGCACATCATAAGTCTCAGGTCCTTTTGCACCCACAAGACAAATACATGTAGACCATCTTGAATTCCTTTGATTCCTATCTACCGCCATAGTATACATTCTTGTCGCGTGTGTTAGCATGCAGTAAGCCTGTATTCATTTGAACTGCTTTGCTTCCTGATATTTTGTTCCTGACAGCTTTATTGTAATGACAAAAGGAGAGGAAAGAAGCAAAGATTAGCAATGAGGTTGAAACAGTGTTTCTGCAAAATTAAGATGCAGAAAGAAAAAACCTGACCCAGAAACCCCCCAAAACTCAGCACTCAACAAATTCAATAATACTGCTAAAAACATGTACAAGATGAAAAAAAGACAGAACTGAGTATTATATAAGCTCATGTTAGAAGGCAGATTTCTCATTACTATAGAACACGTCGCCATCATGTGATGTTTTGCAATGTTTTTCCCATTCATGGTGCTAGGTTGGGTGTGGCCTGCACATGATGCATGTGGCCCTGCAGGCCACTAGTTTGACACCCCTGCGATACAGTATATCAAATTTGCACACGTAGAAATTATGGAAATTATGTGACCAAACTATGTCTATAAGGACATCTGGCCACTGATAAGTGCCAACAAGAAGAGTTCCTCACTTTATAATGATGTATAAAGTTGAAATATAGAACTTAAAAGCAGTAACCAAATAAAATATGTAATTGTCCAACAGAAAAAGAAGCATAAGAATAGAATGAACTTGTTCTGACCTAGTCTTCCCCAACAGCGCGAAGCTGAGTCCTCATCCCAACAAACCCCTTTTATTTAATTTACAGTAATTTCCTCTCCAGCAAAGTCCAGACCCACGGTCTTTCAAGATAGTTTACAGTTACCTACCTTTCATCAGGCCTGGAAAGTGGCCAGGCTGATATCTTTCAAACCCCGCAATACTTGGCAAGAATGCTGGAATGAACTAATTGTCTCCTGCAAACATACCTTCTCTTTCGCTCCACTTTTATTCCCTCTGGGAGGGGCCATTCTCCTGAGTTGACCCTTTGTCATGCCTTAACTGTTCCCTTCATCTGGCAACTCTGCGCGTGCGCACACTGGGAACAGGTTCCAGCTGTTCATCTACCTCACTGACGTCTGACTCCAAAGGCAGCTGACAACTGTCAGACGGCCCTGGCCCCATCTCTGCCCCTGATGCAGAGCCCTCATCAGAGCCTTCCCCAGACTCCAGGACTGGCCCATGTTCCTCCCCAACCTCCTCACTGTCTGAATCTGCTGCCAGCTCCATTGGCTGCTGGCGGGCCACAACAGAACTTAAGTGCTATAATACGTCACTTGAACTCATAGGTTAACATGCTATTTTACACACTTCAAATATTTTTAAGAATGGCAGTGATATTGACTGCAACCCAATAAATGATAGGATGGAGGAAGATATTAAGATATTTATGGAAAATTACTAGAGGTGTTAGCAGGTAAATAAGAAACAGCACTGCCAATAGATGACGGGATGCAAAATAGAAACCTATGAGATTCTGTGATCGCAGGAAGATTTTGATTGCACAAAAAGAGTAATACACTGTCATTAGTCATTAGTGAGATAGGTGGTATTTAAATTTGATCCATCAATCAAGCAATAACATACAAGAAATAGACTTTATTGAATAATATTCTTTATTTTCAATGCTTGTTTCAAACAGTATAAATTTGGACTCTATTCCTGGACATCCTCAGATGAACAAATTTGAAACAGACTATATTATAATATAGAAACTGGAGAAATGCAATCCAGTTAGACAGAACACTTATGTGGGAGGTTTCCTATTATGGTACAGAGCATAGATCATAAAACTGAATGTTTTTCTTTTATATGCTATTTATACCTGCCTACCAAACTTGTTACATTGATATGTACACAATGTTGATTTATTATACAAGATATACAATTCTGATGTGCTGAAACTAAGATATACAACTAATCTATCTGGGCCTAAGGATATGTTTACAAGTGACAGTGTTATAGCTAGAAATGAAAGGTGATAATACTTAAACTTACAAAATTTCCTTTTCCCCCTGCTCACCTTTTCCAGCAATAAGGCAATATTGCCATTTTTTCTTTTCTTTTCCTCATCTTTAAGGACTCAGAATCCTATTCCTTTAACACAGTGCTTCATGTCCTTTTACTTTATACCTAGCCTATATTATCCTCTACTTTTCAGCCCTTATACTTCAGTAGGTGCTGCTAAAGTTTGAAGAAGACTGGTAATTGCTCCCTTTTACAGAGTCACTTCTCTGTCTTTCAGTTCTTATCATAGGTGAGAGAAACAATTATTTGTGGCTTTGTCTAATGGGTCTTCATCTTTGAAGGCTTATGAGGCTGTAAGGCTCTGGTACTTCTTTCTCTGCTTTTGAGCTTTTGAGTAGCAGCTTTTGAGTTTCTTTGCTCACTACACCAATTGAGATAGTCTTGTCTTCTTCATACGCACCTGTTTTAGCTCTCCAACACACTGTCCTTTGTCACTTACACCGTTCCTTTAGCATTCCTCTTTCAGCTACCTAAAGTAAAGTTATAGTCCTTTGCTCTTTTAAACAGGGAACTTGATCCACAAATAAGGAATACAATCTATAAGGAAGTAAAAAAAAAAATCAAGCCAGCAGCTATTAGCTATGTGGAATATATTGAGAACATTAATTCATTAAGCCTTTAAAGTTAATTCATCTTTTGGCTATTTTTGTAGTTTCAATCATTGTGGTCTTAATTTATTAATTAAAATGATAAATGTTACAATTTCTGTAATGTTAAGATAGTAATTACCATAAGTAAAAAAAAAAACATAATGTCCCAATATTGAAACCAAAATGAGCATGATTCTGGTTTCTATAGATACATTATGCAAAAACTGAGTTTCACTTTGCAAGATTTTTCAATTCATCCTTTTCTCTCCAATACTGAAATAAATATACATTCTCACTGTTAAGTGCTTCATGGTTTTTGCAACTGGCTTCGCCCCTTAGTTTAATCCACTTTTATCTCATTACAATACTGAATGGATACACATGTAGAATTTGTTTTGCATAATGTGAATTATGCACAGAAAGCATAGCACATCATGTAGCTTATCTATAATACCTCTCTTAGATTACCCTGAAACTCCTAATACAAATAGGGGTTAGGTTACCCATCCCTGATTGGAATAATAGACTGACTGTTGCACATTTTCTGTTACTAATAGATCCATGCCCGAAATCAAAGTTCAAGAGATTGAGCATTGTGTAACAGAAAGGACTCTGATATGGTTCCTTTCTCCATCCAACTTTAATTCAGAAGGATTATTAAGTTTAATAGGATATTTATAATGGAGAAAAATACATTTGATTGTTCATTGTGTTAGTGTTAAATGGGATAAAGAGGAATGCCATATGTAGAAAATCAATTTTATTATTTGTTTTTAAATGGCAGTTTGAATCAACACTTTTGTTCCATTTCTTCTGTAAGCAATGAAAACTTGTTTTCAGAAAAAGAGTTCAAGAGGAAAAATAAATGTAAAATTGATAATTTGACAAGATTTTAACATGTCAAAACTCTCTTATCTGCACAAAAGGTATTAGATAATTTGAAATAGAAAGTACAGGCAGAATTTTTAATACTAAGACAGATATTTCGCTGACATAAAATATGCACATATAAATATGTTAACATTTCAAATAAGATTTTTTTTTGTGTGTGTATACACACACACACACACACAAGGTAAATAATATTTTCATGTGGATATCAGAAGAAAGGACTGCAATAGGAGTGCTAGTCTTTTTATTGTTCTTGTGATAAAAATAGACCAAAAAAAATTCTATCGTACAAACTTTCCTAAAATTATGATCTGCAGACCCTTTCAAAATAAGGCTAAAGATGCTACTTCAGTAATGAGAAAAGATTGACTCTTGTGGACAGTGCAAATTCTGTTTACTCTTGTTGAATATGGCATATTTTAATTCTTCACTCCATAACATGTTCTCCTATACTTTAACAATGTAGATTATACAGCTAAATTCCAAGCAATATAGATCAATGTCTTAGCATATAATTTTTTTAGAACAACGGAATGTAGACATAATTATATTAAAAGCTATTATGCTGTTTGATGTAGGTTTAATTATTTTGCAAATGTGCAAAACCAAGGTGTTGGTTTTGGAAGATTCCTTTTAATGGGCAGATTGAAAGAATTTGGTGCATTAGCGGGTTTCAGGATTAATAAACAGAAGATGAAAATGTTAACAAAAATATGAAAATGGAAGATCAAATGGAATTAATGAATAAAATGGGTTTTTTAAATTAAGAATGTAAAATTAAGAATATGTGGGTATTGCTCTGACAGATATAAATTGTATGTTACTTCAAAATACCTAAGTTAAGACATGCAATGAAGCTAAAAAAGGCATGTTAAGATGAGAAACTACAACTGTCATTGCTGGGGAGAATTTCTGTGACAAAAATGAATGTTTTGCCTAGAAGGATGTCTTTGTTTCAGACAATACCTCTTTTGAGAACTGATATATCATTTAAACAGTGGCAAAAGGATATGCTCATGTTTGTATGGCAAAGGAAAGAGCCACAAATTAAATACGAAGTGTTACAAGTTGCAAAACAAAGAGGAAGGGTTGGGTTTACTTGATTTGAAATTGTATTTTGCAGCCTGCTGGTAAGCTTTGCTGAAAGAGTGGGTGCAGCTGAGAATAAGAAAGCTTCTGGAGTTAAAAGGACATGTCTGAGATTTTGGTAGCATGGATATTCATGGTACAAAAAAGTCAATGTTAATATGGATTTTAAAAATAATTATGTTAGGTATGTCATACGGAGTGAGCTCCCATTACTTGTCCCTGCTAGGGACTGCTAGGTTACTGCCAACCTAGCAGTTTGAACGCATGTAAAAATGCAAGTAGAAAAATAGGAACCACCTTTGGTGTGAAGGTAACAACGTTCCGTGCACCTTCGGCATTTAGTCATGCTGGCCACATGACCACAGAGATGTCTTCTGATGATGCTGGCTCTTCGGCTTTGAAATGGAGATGAGCGCTGCCCCCTAGAGTTGGGAACAACTAGCACATATGTGTGAGAGAACCTTTACCTTTATAGAATATGGGATAGATACAAACCCAGATTAAGCCCACAATTGACTTTATGATTTTCAACACAAGCATTTTTAGAACAGAAATTAAAGTCAAACACGTGAGATAGTAGAATATTAGAAAAAGAAGTTTTAAAAAAGGTATACTAAAGTGAGCTATTTTTTTTTTTTTTTTGGTAATCATGTACAGAGGGAATAATGGGAAACATGGTTGAAAGGTTTAAAATTTAAACTATGATGCCATGAGACAAATTGGGTAGACTGTATAAAGGCACTTCAAATTTATGCTAGAAATGGGAAGTAACATTTTACAATGTTTGGTAGACATGGAAAAAAGGCTATAAAATTCTGGATTGAAATAAATGCACTGATTCAGAGGATTTTAAAGATTAATGTGTCATTGAGACGAGGGAATTTCTTTGTGTGAATTAATGGAAAACAGTTGGAATAAAGTCAGGGAACTTTCTTTTTGTACATGGTCATTGCAGTGAGAATACAAAGATGGAAAGATTCAGCACTACACTACTACTAGTAGTATAGCCTTTATTGTCATTGTACATCATGTATAATGAAATTGGTTACACTAAAAGGAGGAAAGGTTGGTGAAGATGATGGAACTTGCTGAAATGGCTAAATTGACTTCCCTGATTAGAGAAAAGATAATACCTACATTTATTACTGACTGGAAACCTCTTATGGACTTTTTGCATAAATCAGGGGGGAAATGAACTTAAGATTTATAGTTTTGATGATTATACAGTTAGAGAGTTCAAAAAAGAAGAGACTTATGTTGTAATCATAGAATAAGAGATATCTGTAACTGCTGTAAAGAAGATTGGAAGCTACCTTTTTGTACTTCTTTCTTCCTTTTCTATTTTTTTTACTTTTCCACTCGCTTCTTGACTTTTTAGATTTCTGTTGGTTTCTTTCTTTTTTCTCATTTTGTATAAGATTGTACAGTATTCTTTTTATCTTCCCTTTTAAAAAAAAATATTTAATGAATGTGTGTGTGTATGTGTGTGTGTGTAGGCTTCATTCCTCCTTTTTAAAAAGAAACTTGTTTCAAGTGGGCATTTATTGGAAAGGTAATTATTCTGTCGATTATAACAATACAATAAACATTACAATGACAGCATTTGAAGTTATTGAATATAAGGTGTGCATCAAATACATTTTCATAAATAAATAAATAAATTTGGAGACCACAGCCTTAGGATATTATATTGAAAATAAAGAATGGTAAGCAATGTATAACACAGTTATATCAAATCATGCATCTTGAGGAAATTATGGATTTCTCTTTCGCTCACATATTACAATATTCCCTGAAGTACTAAAGTACAATGTAATTTAGGACCAATAAAGAAAATATTTATTTATTTTTAAGATTTATAACTCAAGAGTATGTCTCTGGGCAGCCTACAGCATAAATACACAATCAAAAAGAAGAAGAAAACTAAGTAAACTATACAACAATAAGGAGGTAGTATATAAATACAGATGCTAAAATGGCAACTGAGAATATCACAAGATACACACAGTGGGCTCACATTGAACTGGTACCTAACCCCTGGGGGAAAAAATCAGGTCTTAATTACTTTCATAAAAGAGCTTGTTGTTGTTTATTGGAATTCTGTAACCCTTAGCACCAGTTGCCAACACCATGCAATCACCTCAGCTATTTAAGAGATGTACTCAGCTGTCTCATAACAACCTGGGAGATTGCTTAACACAGGGATGTCAAACTCAAGGGCCAGGGGCCAGATTTGGCCTATGGGGTGCTTAGATCTGGCCCGTGGGGCTGCCCTGGAAACAGCAAAGGACCGGCCTGTGGTACCTCTGCCAACAAAAATGGAGTTCGGAAGCCCATTTTCGCTGACAGAGCATTCGGGCCACCACAGGAACCACCGACACAAGTGATTTCGAACTAGCCACGCCCACCCTGGCCACGCCCACCCTGGACCACCAAGGTCATCACAATCCTGATGCAGCCCTCAATGAAATCAAGTTTGTCACCCATGGCTTAACAACTGCTTAACAACAAATGACTGCTTCATCATTCAATAATTGATATTACAGTTCCAAAAGTTGAGGACTATCTGTAAACATTCAATATGAATTTCAACATTACGTTAACATCTTTAAACCTTATTTCTCTTTTAAACCATATTAATATAAAGTAGTAATCAGACTCAAAATGGACCTAATGGAATAGGAGCTCAAAACTTACATAACAAAATTCCTTTAAATATAAAGAATAATTAATGTAAAATGATTGACATCCAAACTTTCTTAAATAGTTAGTGAGATGTCTAACGTACATGAAATGTATCTTTTGTTGAATTAATCTCAGCTTGAGACCATAAGAAAGTTACTTAATCAAATTCATGACTGTGTATTTAATTTGTATTGTTTTGTGTTGATTATCAGGTTTCATATTATGCCACCTACATTTTTTGAGTAGATGGCATATAAATACTGACGAGTAATACATCCTTAACATTCTTTAAAACACAAAGCAATCAATTTGCTGCAACAGGATATTCTAGCTCTTGTAAATTACTAGTAATTGGTAATTTATGCTTGGTTTTATAGGTTGAAACTATAATGAGATGGAGGAAACTTAATCCCTGCAATATTATTCTGAATTTTAACTTTTTTAGGTCAATAATAAGACAAAACAGAGATGTAGTTTTATTTGTTTTGGCCTCTGGTCTTTCACTGTAATAAACTTGGTTTGATTTGATTTGATGTAGTAGTCCAACAAAAATATCTGCTTTTTCTCACAATATAATTGTAAATAATCAAATTACCACAGTCCCAAAATTCAGGAGAGCCTTATCTTTATCCCAGTTTAATATTATCCATACAGCTGTTTTGAAAAAGGAAATATAATAAAACAGTTTTTGGTGTTAGGGGTTAACTTTAGTTGTTTGTTTTATTTAATATATTTAAATGGCCAATGATTGAAATAAAGTTTGTGTGTGTGTGTGTGTGTGTGTGTGTGTGTGTGTGTCAATCAGTCATTTTTATAAAGAACAAAGTTAAGGATTTGGTTTTCTTCAGAATTGTTTGGCATAGGATAGCATAGGATGAAAATAAAATGGAAGTTTATTGATTGATAATATCCTTATTGATATTCATCATGTCCAATTTCAACTAGACAGCTTTGTCCAAAACAAATGTTTGAAGAATTTGAAACAGAAGTAGCAAAAATGAGGAAACAATAGCCTCAACATATTCTAGCAAAAAACATATGGTGAGGCAGTACTGAAGCAATGCTGAAAATATTTCATACAGCATGCAATACTTATAAAAACATGCTTCATAGATTGTTTTACTTTAAAAAAAAAGTGATGCATGATTTCCAGAGCAATTATCATGTCAATGAGCAACACAAGAGCTTGGTTTCTTTTTAAACAGAATGTTAACTTTTAATTTTATTTTTAATTTTATTTATTTGGAGATTTTATAAAATTAGCAGGCTGCATAATCTAGATCACTTTTTAATAGCAAGCCTGAGTCAAATTCATAAATCTGAGTCAGCTTTCTTTCCCCCTTTCCTTCCACGGCTCCAAGTGAAAGAATGAGAGACAAACTAGAGGGCAGAATCTAAGATGTGATGGGCAGCATTTTTGGAGCTGATATAAATTCAGCTCAAGGATGAATTGACTTTCCTTCACTGAACCATCTCTTTGAAGCTTTGAAGCTTCACACAGTTCTCTACATATATTATGCCAGCATAGAACTTGAAGTATCTTTATTGGCTACCTTGTCCAAGTACCTGTTTAATATTAGAACCTCCGCTTGAAATATTTCTGCAAAGAATTGACAAAGACTCCTCTATGATAATAGTGACTTTATTAGCACTATAAGAAAAAAATGGCTATTCTTAGGTATGGGATAGAAGAAATGGAATCCATAAAACTACATATCTAGGACAAAAACGGGCCTGTGAATGAACAACTGTAAAAATATTAAGCTGTTGTCATAAAACCTTTTTGGCAGTTGCCAAAAATTGAAAGTGATTCTTTCCCCAAGAAAATGTTCACAGAGTTCTTCAGCAAAATTTACTAAGAAGAATGTTTTATAAATCCCACCAACTGAACTGTTAGTATAATCGTAGAATTTTGTTTGATTTGCATGATTATTTGTTTCCTTCTAACAGATCTGGTAAGGAGGGAGATTTCTTCATGAATAAAGGTTTTCCTTTCAAAATATTTATCAGTCCAGAAATGTGGTGAAATGAGTTTTCAGCAGGGAGGGGGAGCATTCCAGAGAAGCAAGCGTCAGTGAAGTTTAGATAGTTTGAGAGAGATGATGTGAGAACAGCTCCTCCCTAGGAGTCGTCAAGGTATATTGTTAATGGTCCAAATAGTTTGCTTAGTTTAGTAAGATTTTTGTCTGTGGATTAGGAACAATGCAGGTAGCCCTTGTGTTAGATCTGGGCAACGAGAGAACAGACTGCGGACACGAAGTGACTTAACAGCTCTTTATTAGTAGTAATAGTGATCCAGCTTGCTCTGTGGTCGGAGGGTTCCCCTTTTATAGTACTCGGGTACGCCTCTCGACCAATCAGAGTAATACCTGTTTCCCGCTGTAGCAGCGGACCAGAGAGGAGACTTCCTCCGATATATGTTAATATCTAACACCTTGATTTATGGAATTTTGTTAAGTGAGTTTTATTATCTTTCTCGCCACACTTGTTTAGTCAATCTCTGCAATTGTTACGTTAGTAACAACTATATTACTGCATAGTAGCAGCAGCAGCAGGAGTAGTAGTAGTAGTACTACCATACTACATAGTTGTTAAGTGAATCTGGTTTCTCCATTGACTCTGCTTGTTAGAAAGTTGCAAAATATGATTCACATAATCCAGGGACACTGCAATCGTCATAAATATGAGTCAATTGCCAAGTGTCCGAATTTTCATGGGGATGCTGCAATGGTCATAAGTGTGAAAAACAGTTGTAACTCTGAATGGTCACTAGATGAACTGTTATAAGTTGAGGATTACCTGTAAAGGAAAATGCTTGGAAGAAACCCAGCATGTTTTTCTTGGTTTTTGGAGCCTAATAGGAAAACAGCCATTGCAATCCCATTCAATTAAAGAACGGTTAAATGTGATCGATATTGAGAGACACAATACTGCTCTATTATTAGAAATAGAATTTTGGTACTTCCTCATCTTACCTCCTCTTTGGAGTGTCTGAGACTCTGAGTCATATGGTTAGCAATAAAATGAGTTATGGTTGCTTGTTTATGAGTACATCTCCAATGTCCTGTGATATTTGTTGCCTGCACAAGAATGATCAATTAATTGGGCTGCAGTGCACGGTTGTTTTTATTTTTCTTCCAGATGACTAATATTACGAAAATGTGTATGAGACTTGGGTTAAACTTGAGTTTAGGAAATATATGTCTAGGAAAAGTATGTAGGAGAGAAAAAACAAAACTCTGTTGTTCATAATACTATAAGATTTATAAAAAGAAAAAAAGGAAAATCAATAAAAAACTTGCCAGTTTTTTGTAATCCACCATTCCACCATTGTGAAAATATATCTGAAATGTTTTTATTTAAATAAAAAAGAGGTAAATATGTTCTTGAGTAGAAAATTTTGCAGTTTTGTAAACAGAGCACTATAGAAGTGGTGCCTGTGCTATGTCCTTGGAAATGCTTAAGATTAATTATTTAAATTGAAAAGAACCTTATGCCCATTTACTGACCATATTGTTTATAATATGATCAATATATAAAATAACCTATGTGACAAACAACAGTAAGTTAAAAGAAAAATGATTATTGGGTATATTATTATTAATTTCCTTGAAGAAGAAATAACTCATGTTTTTTTTATGTTGAAATGAAACGAAAAAATATCACACACACAAGGACGCACATACACATACACAAATCCCAACACCAGAAAACTTTGCATTTGTTTTCTGGATGGCTTGTGAAGTGTGAGGACTATTATTGCTAAATTGCAGTGAAGTTTCCTTCTTGTCTTTCTAATCAATTATTCAATTAATTAATCATTGTTTAAGTTTTCACTGTTGCAACATAATAGTCTGAGCTGAAAGTGATGAAAGCTGAGAGTGAAAAAATATCAAAACATATATCCAGTTTTTGTGCTGTAGTCAAAGTTAAAAAAAAAACCAATTTCCCCACAAATGAAATTTATGATGATATTCCATAGACTGACACTCTGTTTCTGGGTTATAATGATGAGCCCATGTTTTGTCTTCTGTCCCATTGTTAAAAGTGCACTGATGAGTATTCACTGGAGACTTACATTTCACAAATAATAGCAACACAAACTTTTCTCACTGCTAATTCCCATCTTAAAATTTCATGTCAGTAGAGCCATCCTTTGGAAATTTACAACACTGGAGAAATTGTTTTCCATTGGTATTTCCATTGGTATTTCAAGTAAAAGCCCAATTTCTATAATTTTGTATAGAAATGAAAAACCATATATGAAAATTATCTCCATTGAATAACTGTGAGTAAAAGCCCCTGAACAATATCAAATATGTTTTTCTGTGAAGCATAATTATCAGTATATTCATTGCATTAGAATAGAACAGAATAGAATTATTTGATCAAGTGTGATTGGACATACAAGGAATTTGTTTTCGGTTGCATAAGCTCTCAGTGTTCGTAAAAGATATAAGTGATAAATCATGATCATAGTAATCATAAATGCATTTATCCAGTGGTGGGATTCACTTACCTTTGCTACCGGTTCACAAATGTGAGCGGGCTAAAAGGCAAAGTCAATGAGCGAAGCTGGATTCATTTATCAAATTCATTATTCATTTATCATTTATTCAGAAAAAATGATTATCAAATCATTTATCAAACACTGGATTCACGTAGTAAATAACTGCAGTGATATGCTTAACAACTGGGGCAAAAAAAATTGGTCCCCTATTGCAGTCATAAGTCAAGGACTATGGTACCTATATATTTCAATAGGTAAGCATTGCAGTATAATAATTCAATTGCAGTATTATATTTCAATAGATAAGCATTGCAGTATAAAATTGAAAAGCATAATTTTTTTGGATAATAATCACAATCATCACCCCATTTCTGTAAGGAGAAATAAATGTTTTAATATTGTCTACTATGTAGGAAAGGAAAAACAGAACAGCATGAGACTCATTCTTGCTTGTCAATATGGTTTGTAGAAGTAGCTGAATATGACTATGATCATATCATAGATTTTTGTGAATATTTCTTTGTAAAGATCACACGGAGTTAAATGTTCTCCTTTTTTTGCCTTAAATCAAAAGTGAACCATGGATAGGCTATGTTTTTGTATCAATAAAAACAAGGCAAAATCTATTATATTCTTGCCTAGGTACCATGACCAAGACACACTCAAGGAGCCTTCAGTCAAAAGGAATTTGTTGGACAGGGAAAATCTGCATAATAACTGTGGTTACTCAACCATGCTCTTTGTTCATTAACACACCATCTATACTGATACCTTCTTTATTAAAGACTGTTACATTATTTCAGTCTTGCTTTTATATAAAATGGATCTCCAGTCCTTCCTTACCAGCTAAATTGAGATTAGCTATCATGTATGTCTCTACTTCATTGCTTTGGTGTGTACTTCATTGTTTGTAGATGAGGAGTTTAATTCTGTTTACTATGTTTGTTTTTACTGTAATTAACATGCTTCTATGAACTGTGGTTCATAGATAGTTGATTGTATATGTTTATGGAAGATCACATTTGTCAAGTAAAGAATGGAGAGGACATTTATGGTTATATAGCAATGCCATTCTTTTTTGCTTGAGATCAGACTGCAATTTTGACTTCAACGAATAGTGATTTCTCTTGACCTTGACGTGATGTAACTCCTTATCACAAGACCCATCACAAGACCCTCATATCTTGACATATCTACACCTGAAGCTCTTATAATCAGGAAAACACGGCTACCCCTAAACTCCACTGAAGATGTTACCTAGCAATGAAACATTTAGAAACCAACCCACAAGCCCAGAGAATGAACCTTCACCCTACGCCTGAACTACAGATATTTGCCACTATTTCAAAGTAATTTCTCTTCCCCAGGTTTGATATTGAAAGAAAGGAATAAAATGAGGGGGAAATAATTGTTAAAAATTGTGATGGCTGAAATTAAAGTTATCAATTCAACTCTGTTTAAAATATTTCGGTTCCACTGAATGTTTTGTGAAATGATAATTTGGATTTTTTTTTACCGCTGTTTATCCTCTGAATACCAAATCTGCTATGTTAATAACATTTTGTTATGCTTTTTGCTTTGCATTTGGTTATAGTCACTGATTTTTAATATTACAAATTTAATATTTTTGAATGCATTTTGAAATAGAGCAGTGGATAATTTTTTAAGGATTATAAATGGGTTATGTGCCATCAAGTTGTTTTCGACTCCTAGCAACCACATAGAGCAATTTTATCCATGATGTTTTATCCCTGACCTTTTCTTTCAAGTCCCCCCATAGTGCACTCATCACCACAATAACTGTCCATCCACCTTGCTTTTGGTTGTCCTCTTCTCTTCCCCCCCCCCCAGCTTTCCCAACATTAGAGCTTATTCAGAGAACAGGATCGTCACATAAATATATTTGAAGTAGGGTAATTTGAGCCTGATCATTTGTGCCTCATCTCGCTTGATGGTCCATCAGTTTGTTTTCTTGGCTGATAATTTTTTTTAACATAATAAATAAGTTGCTATTGAAGAGCAATGCTGAGTGCAAAGGGAGGGAAGGAAGGAAGAAACATAGAATATAAAAACTGAGCTGGGATCTTGGAGGTCTTCTAGACCAACCCCCTGCTTGAGCAGGAGACCCTATACCACACAGACAAATGATTGTCTAGGCTAGTGATGGCGAACCTTACTGGAACGTGCATGTGCGCACATGCACCGAAGCACCGGAAACCCGAAGATCAGCTGTCCGGTACGCATGCGCAAACTGGGCACCTGGTCTTTGGGTTGGTCTTCACATACACCGGAGCATGCACATACTGGCCAGCTGGTCTTTGAGTTTCCGAAGTGCACGAAGACCTGCTGGTCGGAGCGTGTGCACGTGCCAGAAACCAGAAGAGCAGCTGGCGATGGCGCGGGTGTCCACAGAGGGGACTCTGGGTGCCACCGGTTCGGCATCACGGGTCTAGATTCTTTTTTGATAAGAGCCAGGACACTTGCCTTTTCTCTAGCAGCCCCTGCCATATGCAGCATGGTGATAAAAAAATTAAAAGAAAAGAAGTGGTCATGTTGTAATTAGAGTGTACTGAAAAAGCTACTCTAATGATAGCATTCATAGCTATCGTTATGGTAAAACAAAATGCATTTTTTATGGGAAGTGAACAGAATCTAGTTTTAATATTGATTTAAATTTTTTATCTGAGTAAAAGGTGGTAGTTAATTCCGTAATCAATATTCACACTAGATATTCACACTAGAATATCAAGTACTTAGATGAGATTAATATTTGGTTATTTTATTTCTGCCTGCACTGAACCTTTTCTTCCTTCAGTTTTTGAACAATAATCCATGCTATTTTACAGAGTCATTTTCAAGTTAACTGAATTAAGGTTTCTTTTTTTTAAAAAAAAAAATCGTTTTTCAAATACTTGCTTCTGAATTAATATAGAGATATTGTGTGGAATGTCTTGAGTTAATGTAAGCCTCATGATAATGGTGACAGTAGATAAAGAAGAGGGAAAAATAGTATTGTGCAAGTACAGAATTGGTCTTATTTGTCTTCCTTTTAAAACAGAAGAAAACATAATCTTATAAGCCAAAAAGCTATTAAAAGTAAAAACATAGCAAAAGAGCTGTGGTGACTGGATATTTCAGATTGTTATATTTGCTGATTGTGTGATAAGTTCTGACTTAATTTCCCTTGGTCAGATTAGAAAGTTATCTGTCAACTTTTTAACTAGAAGCACTTCTCTTATTGACTAATGATTAAAGATGCACATTGTGATTATCCGTGTCCTTAGGCTTTTCATCTTGGAAACTTGGAGCTTACTTAGTTTCCAAACTAACAAAGCCAAGGGGTTGCTAAGTGAGTCATGTCCAATTTTATGACCTTTTTCTGCCATGGTTGTTAAGGAAATCACTGAAGTTGGTAAGTAAATCAAGTGATGGTTAAAGTAAATCTGGTTTCCCCCACTGACTTGGCTTGTAGGAGCAGGCTGGGAAGGTCACAAATGATCATCTATGACAGGGGTGTCCAAACTTGGGAACTTTAAGACTTGTGGACTTCAACTCCCAGAATTCCCCAGCCAGCACTGGGAGTTGAAGTCCACAAGTCTTAAAGTTCCCAAGTTTGGACACCCCTGATCTATGATCTTGGAAGATATAGCTGTGGTAAATACATTCTAGTTGCCAAGTGCCTAAATTTTGACATCATTTGTTATTATGGTTACAGGCTAATTTTGATCATGTAATTGTGGAGATGCTGCAACAGACATAAATGTCGTCATGAAGTTTCTTTTTCTTTTTTAATGCTGTTGTAACTTTGAATGGTTGCTGAGTCATCATCATCAACAACATCATTATCATTTTTAGCCATTGTTTATCCACTGCAAGATGAAGGGCTCTTCCATATGTGTCCAACCAATATGGCGCTGAACTTTCTTTTGCCAATTGGGCCTGCAATACCAGTTGATGTCATTGATGCATCTTGTTTAGGTCTCATTCATGGACACTTTTTATCAAGCGGGATCCATTCTATGGCTGCCTTGGTCCACCTGCAATCACCTGCTAAGTAAATAGTTAAAAATCAATGGTTTCTTATATTAGCATTAGTTATAACATTTACATGAGGTATTTTTCCTCCACCCTTCTAAGTAGGAGGTTTTTTTCCCTCAAGTGTGAAAACTCACCATGTATTACTTCAGAAAAATTCTCTTACTATGTTCTTCTACAGGCATTCACATACTAAGTGTTTAGTTATTTGTATGTTGCAGATCATGTGTCAGGCCTGCAGCTATCTTTACTTTTGGATCTTTGACCTGCCACACTTTCTATTATTCTACTATGCATTTTCTATTGTGGGAAAATGGGAGGGGCGATTGTAGGAATGAAATGTGATATAGCCATAATCAAATTCTTCCTAGAAAGCCAAGGTCATCCTTTGCATTTGCACCTTCACACCTGACCAGAACTGGATGGGTGGAACTGCCAGCATGGAAGTGGAAGATTGGACCGTGTGATGGACTTGTGGGTCTGGGGGCAAAATCTTGAACTTTCATCTGGGTGGGGAAAACTGGGAAACTTTCAAATTTGGGTTACCCAGATGTGCCAACATGGCTCTCTTAATAAATTGGGACTTTGAGCAATACTTTGCCTAGGACTTTGATTTACTTTTGGATGCTATTTAGAACCATGACATCGTATTTAATAGAATTATCCTTTCTATATTAATTCTGTACTGAATAATTTGGGAGTTGTATTTTTTGGTTTAATTAGTCTATAATACAGCCATTGTTGCTCAGTGGTTAGAATGAAGTATTGCAGGCAAACTCTGCTGACTGCCAGCAGTTCGATCTTAAACTGAGGTCGGTAAATTAGGACCCAGATTGTTAGACAATATGCTGGCTCTGTAAACTACTTAGAGAGTGCTATAAAGCACTGTGAAGCATTAAGAATGTAAGTCTAAGTGCTATTATCAGGGTTCCAAGTAACAAGCCCAATGCAATCAAAACTCTGAAGTCAAGGCATTCCTCAATGTCCAAATTTATTAGGCATGTCATATTGGCACATCCGGTGAAAATCCAACTCTGAAGGGCCCGAGGTTTTCCCCACCCAAATTTAATTTCAAAGTTCTTTCCTGCAGTCTACATGACAATCACATAGTCCAACCAGGTTACAGTCCCCACTCCAGTTGGTTTCAGTCCACGCCTCCCCAGCACCTGATGGGAACTTCCTTGATTCCCAGGAGATATAATTTTATTTTGGCTACAATTCCCTAGCTATCTCTATTCCCCTCCCATTTTATAATTTAATAAATAATTGTATGGTATCCCTATCAATTTGTCGTTGTCCAATGTTTGTTAGTTCTCTACAAACCCCCCATGTTTTCATATCTTTCTCATAGCACGATTGTATCTGCAGGCACAACCACCACTCTAACTCCACCCCTTGGTCTTTTAGTTCTGGTTTTCAATTCACCATTCTCATTTAATATATCCTTATAAGAAACTATTTTTTCCATATTTATAAGATTTGGGTGTATCAGTGCTTCTAAGGTGGAGAGCCAGACTGGTATTTCCCTATAGTTTTGTTGTTTAATTTTGCCCCACACTGATAACAATGCGTTTCTTGCATAATGTATTTGTAAATATCGATGTGCCGTATTTCTCCCGTACCAGACAAATGCATGCCACCCTAGTTGAACCCTATTCCCCCTCCCATTCCCACAACTCCAACCAGCCTTGCTCTGGCACCTCTGAAGACGCTCCAAAATGGCTTCAGGGTTGACATTGCTAGAATTTTATCTACTATTCCTGCTTGCATATAATTTTTCTTCTGTTTTTCTTTGTTGTAGATTGTAGGAAAGGGCCAAAACTGCTTACAATATAACAATATGCTAACAAAGTGCATGTGAGGGAGTAGCTAATGGTAGAAAGTTCAAAAGAGTTTTAAGAAATTTTCCTTCAGCAATAAATCTGTTTCTAAGATTGCAACTACAGATGGAGGACCAGAAGCTGAAACTGACAGCTTGAAAAGTGTGCTGCCCAAATCTTGTTTACTTCTGAGGAAGAATGAAATATAGCAGCGACTTCTGAAATTTCTGATCATATTAAAACATATATTGTTCTCCAGACCAGCTAGATAAAAATAGATGCATCCCGCTTCCTTCGTTTTTGGTTATTGTGCTTATATTGGATCTAGAGTTCCGGTGTGTCACCTTCTTGAGTCATCTCAAACTGTAGAAGAAAGATTTATGTGACATTTGTCTCTACTGGCTGTGTGCAGCTACTTTCTTTTTAATTTGATTGGGTGTTTCTTTTAAAAATCTCCTTTTCTCTCTTAAAGGAGAATCAGAAATTTTACTGCCATTACTGAGCTGTGGTGGCGCAGTGGTTAGAGTACAGTACTGCAGGCTACTTCTGCTAATCACAGGCTGACAGCAGTTTGGCAGATCGAATCCCACCAGGCTCAAGGTTGACTCAGCCTTCCATCCTCCCGAGGTGGGTAAAATGAGGACCCAGATTTTTGGGGGCAATAGGCTGCCTCTGTAAATCGCTTAGAGAAGGCCCTGCTCTATCCTACTCTAAATGGAAACTAAGTAGGTATTTTATCCATGTTTATATATCCTGCTTAAAAGTGGCTCTTTGAAGTAGACGTACAGGAGATCTTAATCTTAAATTACCCCAAATTTCTTTTTCAAAAGAATTTATCCCTGCAATTAAATTCAATAGAAGCCACCCAACATGTCAGTCTCACATCTCCCTTGTTGAAACATATGCCAAGATCATCGGATAGGTTTTGTCTTGCTTTTCTCTTATCAAACATTAAATCAGATATAACATAGCTACATTTTGTCTGGCAGATATTAAAAAGCATGCAACAGATTACTATAGAATTAGAGCTCATGTAAATAGAATGAATATTATTCCCAGGCTGAGTTATAGCCTTTCGAATATTATGCGGAGCTGAGTTATACATAAAGTCTTTAGAATTTTACATTCAGCTATTGTGGCATATATTTATACTGCAATGTCTTTATTTGCCTTCCAAGACTAAGTCATTAATGTGATTTTCTTTCCAATACTTTTATTTTTTTAATCACCAATCAAATAAACTTGTGATAATGTAGATGATTGGACACTTATACAATCAGATTATAAATGTCTATTTAAAAACAACAACCCAATATTGATCTAATGAGCAGCAACTAAACATTCCAGTGTTTATTTATTGCATGGAAAACCTGTTTTTTATTTCTGTGTAAATTCAAGACAGCAAATATGGGGATTTCCTCTAATTTTATTCTTACAACAATTCTATGAAGTAGGTTGGCCTGAGAATGTTTGGTCCAAAGTCATCAACCAAGTTCTGTAGTAGTGTTTTACTTAGTTTTCCCTGAGTTTTTGGTCCAAATTCCATATCTTACTTATTGCATCTACCTTGATTCTGTACACATGATCCTCAGTCCTAATTTTCTATCTAAATTTAGAATGTCTTTTTCAATTTTAATCAGAATGTAGTACTGATAATAAATTATATCTGGCTTAATGATCTGCTGCAAAGCTGAATTCTGAGTAGGTAGAAAGAAGTAGATAAAGAACTGAGTACTAAATCTGAATGTGTTAGAGAGCCATGCAAAAGTGTAGCATTTAAAAAAAAAATCTAGAAAAATTTCCAGAATATGAGTTAACAGGTGAATCATCCCTTAACTGAGAAGGCAGAAACAAATTTAATGATGGCCTTTTTAAAATTCAAACCAATTATTTTGAAAGGCAGAGACTTCTCAATAGCAATTGTGTTTGTCTGTAGAGGGAAGAGAAATCCACTGTTTCTGGTATTCGATTGTTCGCCCTGGTGGAAATATCTGAATATAAATTTTCTGTATAATTCTTTTATAAAGCAAATCATGATAGTAAGTATTCCCCGTTCTAATATATTTTAAGTGAGGGAACTGTTTTGTGAAGAATCGGTTTCATTTTTGCTTAATTAACATCACTCAGTAGACTTGCTCATTGCTTTAAATGGCCACTTTCCTATCCAATTCTTTGACCTTTCTATCTTTCTTATCCTCTCCCTCTCTTTCTTCCATGTTTGAAATTACATGTGTCACCAGGACAAAGGTTTTAAGAAATATTTGGTGGAAGACCATTTTTATATGAAAATTGCATGTCTTTTCTCTGCCATTAAATTAGAGTGGGGGTCAAAGTATAACTAACTTTAATTAGTGAACTGATAAGAAATATAGAAGTAAAGCAGATGCCTGAAATTGCACTTAAGATCAAATCACCATCTGTTCATTCATGGTTTATTGGAAAAGAATGACTGTGGAATATGATAAGTAGAAAAATAAAACAAAACAGCTATTCACAGTGTTTCAAATTAAATTGTTAATGCATGTACCACTTTTATGCATCTTTTCATTACTACTTAAAAGGAGCTATGAAACAGAGGGAGGAATTCAATAAACTGTTTGGCTGCCTTTCCATAATAATGATTGGATATATGGAGAGACGGGTGTATGCAATTCCTATATAAGAGCCCCACTGATTTTACCTCAGCTGCTATGCTCTCTGCATAGTATACTGTTAGCACTAACTAATTATCATTGTAACTTGCAGGGTTAATTACGGTATATAAATATAAAACTTAGATAGCTATTAAGTAATAACCGTGTGAAATACTAAACCAGAATGCAGAACCTATGTCTGTTTTGAAGAGAAATACCCACAAGTAAAATATCCAGTAAAGGTTACATACATACATACATACATACATACATACATACATACATACATACACACACACACACACACACACACACACACACACGTGGTGGGTTGTAAGCGGAACACCCCAGTATGGGCGTACCAATGCCTGCCGGGAGCACCGGGTACTGTTCCGGTATGGTGCTCGGGAGGACCCATCCACCCACCTGCCCTCCTTACCTGTATTTGAGCTCTTCGGTGCTTCCATGCATGCGCACGGAGCCTATGGTGCCTGTGCAATGCTCCGCCAAGCAGCTGAAGCATCTGGAGGCGTCGCAGGAGGTAAGGATGCATGCATGCGTGTATACGCGTGTGCTGTGCACATTCATGTGGATGCTGGGCCCCGTTGCACCGTACAGGTTGCACTGGGATCCAGAACACACCACTGATACATACATACATACATACATACATACATACATACATACACATACATACATACATATGTACATACATATCAGTGGTAGGATTCAAAAAAAAATTCTACCGATTCTGTGGGCATGGTTTGTGGGCGTGGTGGGTGTGGCAGGGGAAGGATACTGAAAAATCCTCATTCCCTCCCCACTCCTGGTAGGCTGGGAGGCAGCGGGGATAGGGCCAGCCTATTTTCTGCTTCTCCGAACTACTCAAAATTTCCTCTATTGATTCTCCAGAACCTGTCACAACTGAACCCCCCCTCTCTCCCCCTCTCTCTTTCTTGATACTTTGGAGGAATTAGTTGATGCTGTCAGATGGATTTGATTATTCAGTGATTATTTGTTTTTGCTTATTTGTTTTTTAATTCTTCTGCCACTGTTGTTTTGTTGTAGTTATCCTCCGTTATGTGAACTGTCTAAAAAGTAAATATTTTGATTACAGATATTTAGTTCTGTTTCTACTGAGTTTGTTGTTGTTGTTTTTTGGTTGCTTCATCTTTCTTGAGAGATTTGATAAAGAAGAGAAATATCAGATACAACCATTGGCTATAGAATTGCAATTTCATATACGAACACTGATTTGAGCTGTATGGACTTTTGATTTTATACACTAAAAATTGGTTTGGTGGTAAAACATGTAATTTCAGCAATTTCTGGAATACTATTTCAGGCCCAGTTAATTTTAGTAAAATTACTAAAGGAACCATAATTGATTTAATGATTCGTTCACGATTTCATTGTGGTATAAATTTAACAAGATTCCATCTCCATAGGGTATACCGAGATGCTCAGCCCTCAAGTTACTTCCATCTCCTTGCTTTTCAGAAGCAAACAAACAATAAATTTAGCTGGAAGAGGGAGGTATAAGAACTAACCAGTAGTCTCAATGACCCTAGGATTTCAGATAGAGTGAGAATTTAATGATAAGTGTCATAATATCTGGCATTTATCATGATGTTTATCCAAAGGATAGATAGCTTACACAATTTTATCCTCCTCTAGAAGCTCTATTGGTGTTACAAACCCTGTGACATTTCAGAATTGATAGGTTTAAGTTTCTAAAGGAAAATATATTCTATGGATCGGTTAGGTCAGGCCTCCACAGATTCTTATTTCTTTCTCTTCTGAAGTTCAGTTTCTGATTTGGCAGGAGGATGAATGAATAAAGACAATATGTAAAGTGTAATATATAAGTGTGTATTTGTAATAATGGAGTAATGTACTATATGTTAGGTTTAAAATTAAAAGTTACTCTTTAGGACAGTGATGGCCAATGTTTTTCTGCTCAGGTCCCAAAGGGGCACATGCACGTGCGATAGTGCATGTGTGTCCACACCCATAATGCAATGCCCTCCTTCCATACATGTGCGCACAATCCCCCCATACTCCCCTCCCCCTGCACGTGCACACAGGCCTCACTGAAGCCTCTGGAGCTTGGGGAGGGCGAAAAGCAGGCCCAATGGGCCTACCGGAAGTTCAGAAATGAATTTCTGGTAGGCCCATTGGGACATTTTTCATCCTCCCCAGGCTCCGGAAGCTTTTCTGAAGCCTGGGGAGGGCGAAAATGGCCTCCCTTGCCCTCCAGAAGGCTGAAAATCAGTGAGCGCTGGAGCCGTCTCGCATGCCCTCAGATATGTTTCTGTGTGCAACCTGAGGCACACGTACCATAGGTTTGCTATCACGGCTTTAGGAGTAACACAAAATTTAAAGACAAGTGTTGTCATCTGTCAAATTCTTTCAGGACCTTTGGTGAATCCAGACTGTTATAATGCCTAAATGTATTATTATTATTTGTGAAGAGTTTAATTAATTAATTAAAAAGAAGAGGGTGCATTGGCTTGATGAGTAATGCGTGCATACCTCATCAGAGGGAATATAGATCAGGATCTCCACAAAGAAAAGACAGCAAGCAATCCAGGACGCCCACACACTTCGCAATCAAACCAAGCTGCAGGCGTTCCTTGGGCTTCTTAATTTCTACAGCGTCTTTCTTAAACAGAAAGCCACCATTGCTGAGTCCTTACACCATCTCCTGGCTAAGAACGTGAAGTGGTCCTGGGGTAAAGCCGAGGCTGCCGCATTTCCCAAGGTAAAATGACTCTTGTCGGTGGACTCCTTTCTGGTACAGTACAGCCAGACCCTGCCATTGGTTCTGACCTGCGACACTTCCCGGTTCAGCTTCAGTGCCATCCTCAGCCACCATATGCCCAATGGAACTGAGGCTCCCATTGCTTTTTACTCCAGGACCTTGTCTGCTGCAGAGCGGAACTACAGCCAGCTGGACCGCGAGGCTTTGGCTGCAGTGGCCAGAGTAAAGAGGTTACATGAGTACCTATATGGCCATGATTTCAAACTAATTACGGACCACAAGCCGCTACTGGGCTTACTGGCTGGGGACCGACCAACCCCGGTATCATTATCACCACGGATGACCAGATGGACCATGTTCCTTGCTGCCTACTCCAACTGTCTCATCCACCGACAAGGCTCCACTTTCGGGCACGCTGATGCTTTGAGCCGCTGCCCGCTGCCTGAACTTCTTGCTGACCCTACCCCCAAGACGACAGTCCTCCTCATTGACTGCCTTAAGACTGGGCCTGTCTCATCCAGTGACATTGCCCTTCACTCTGCAAAGGACTCCACCATCAAACAAATTTTGAACTGGGTGTGGAGCGGGTGGCCAAAGGGCCCTGTTGGGACTGGATTCAAAATGTAGTTTACCAAACGTGATGAGTTATCGGTTGTAAATGGCTGTTTAATGTGGGGGGACCGGGTCGTTGTTCCACCCAAACTGTGCATTGCAATATTAGAGGCTTTACACGTAGGGCATCCTGGAATTGTCAGGATGAAGTGTTGGGGTAGGAGTTACGCATGGTGGCCTAACATGGACAGGGAGATCGAAGAATGGGTGGCTACCTGCACACCATGGCAGGAGTCCAGACCAGCTCCCCCCGAGGCGCCCGCTAAGGAGTGGGAGTGACATCAAGCACCGTGGTCTAGGTTGCACATTGACTTTGCTGGCCAAGTTCATGCCAGAGATTCCTCGTAGTTGTGGACGCCTACTCGAAATGACTAGAGGTAGTCCTGATGACCTCCACCTACATCAAGGTGCTACAGAGACTTTTCTCCACACACGGCCTGCCTGACGTTTTGGTCTCTGACAATGGGCCACAATTCACGGCCATGCAATTTGAGATCTGCAAAAGAGGCCCTATCCAGGATGAGCCCAGGAGATTGGCAAACACGGGTGGACCACTATTTGCTAATTCAATACATCACACCCAGTGCCACTACAGGGAGAAGCCCCTCCGAGCTTCTCATGGGTCGCCGGCTAAGGTCCCACTTAGATCGGCTACACCCAAGCTATTCTGCCTCATTGCCCCTTGACTCCACAAGCAAGATTCGGACTTTTAAAGTAGGAGATTTGGTATACACCCACAACTACGCCAGGGGACCTCTGTGGATTCCTGCCACAGTGATAGGCATCACCGGGTCTCTCTCTTACCTCTTAGAGCTTGAGGACTGTCGGAATTGGAGAAGGCACGTTGACCAACTCCGTGGCCGCCTCTCCAACTCGACTCTTAGACAACCAGAGGTAACTCCTGCACGAGTTAGCCAAAGCCCTACCCAAACATGGCAAACACTCACTCCTTCCACAGCCAGCTCAAGCCTGAGGGTACCAGGAAACGTACCTGGTTATGTTGCGGGCCTGCAGCGAGCTCCGAGCGAACCGGTTCTAGGAGCTCCAGCCGCGACCTGTGAAAGTTTCCAGGAGCTTCCACCAAGCGGAGCTGCGGAGCAAACAGGTCCGTCCGACCTGTCCAAAGAACACCCCAAGAGCTACCCAAAAGCCCGCCTACCTGCGTGACTACGTAATGAGTAGGATTATTCCATCCAAGAGGAGAGGGGTGTTTAGATACTTGCTTTAACTACAGTGGTTTCTACCAAAGTCCTCTGTTCCGGCAGGAATAGAGGCTTAATCCTATAGGTGGAAGGTCTGACAGCTCCCTATAAAAGGGCTGCTGTCAGACTCAACCTTCGCTGGATTGTTCTCACTTGTACTTAATAAAGAGCTGTTGTTACCGTTAGGCTGTGTGTGCCTATCCATTTCCCGATCTAACAGAAATTGTGATATACTTTATGCTAATTTTAAGTTTCATGTTGAAACTTAAAAAGACTATTCATAAATTACTGCATTTTATTAAGTTAAGATTTATTTTTTAGATTTATTACATGAAAATGTAATCTTGTAGTACATTCAGCTTAGTTATTCCTATTTAGCAATTCTTTTTATATTATTGGTCACATTTATTCATTGCTGAGTGTCTCAACACCTCTTTTTTATTATATCAGGATAAAATAAATAAAATAGCTCAGTTTCTGAGAATCTTGGGTAGGAAGTCTATTTTTGTAGCATAGTATTAATAACTACATTTTTTGTCCCCCCCCCCCCTGTGTGACTTACATTTGGATAAATGATATTTAATATTAGGAAAAAAATAACTACATTTGATGGGAGTTTCAATTCTGGAATTCAGATTCTTGAAGTCAGGATTTCTGAAAGTCAGATTTCTTAGAAGACATAATTCAACAAATTCAGAACCTACCAAGCAAGTTATGGTAAATAGGATTAAGATTTAAGCAAAAATTAGTTAACAACTATAGTCAGATATTAAATTCTAAATACAAAATATGTAGAGACTGTAATAAATAAGGAATTGCATAATGATCCTCTCTAGCAGACAGACCAAATAATGCATTTTTTTTTACAAAAAAGAAAAAATTCAAATAATTATTATTGTTGATATTTGAGCATAAAACTTTGCAAATACAGTTACTCAACTCTTAATTGTTACATGTTGCTAATATTAAACATATATAACTAAGTAATTTGAATATGTGGAGCAAAACATATTGCTAAAAATGTTTAATTAACCTATGAGTGTGAAATAAAATATTTTAAAAATTAATGAATGGACTTGAGATATATGAATTTAAAGTTGAATAGGGACAGGGACTAGGCAATTTTAAGCCTATAGCTGTGAAAGTCAAATTTAAATTCATAATATTCATATTTCTTTTACTATAAGATTTTATGAAGTCAAATGGAGTGCTAGTGTACACAGAATATCATGTTTATTGTTGCAGAACAAAACTTTTAAGCTACAGACTCACATGATTGAGGTTTATTTTCTAATGTTTAATTGAACTAATTGATTTCTATTGAGTATGTTCACTCAGCTTACGCATCCTCTTTCTTCCCTCTTTCTCTCCATTCTCTGTTCTCTGTTCAAAGTTAAGGATGTTAAGAGGTCTCACAAACCAAGAAAGATGTGTCAAGTTAATTCTACTAGTTTCTTTATTTTTGTTCATCTATGGACAGAATCTTGCCCGACTAAAGTAACAAACTGCATAACTATAGATATACCTGTAAGCTGCTAGGGAGTGTCTTTCTTTGCCTTTTCTACCTTCTAGAAATTCCATTCCTTTGGGAAAGAGTCCCCTTTTCCGGGGACTTCAGACATTTTCTCACTTCAAACATGTTCTAACATTTCCTTTTATCTATGCAATAGGTAAGGAATTGTTCCCAAAGACAGCTTTCCTGTACAACTTATTACAATTCTGAACTCCATCATAGATCACAATTATTTATATTTATTTCATTAGATATATGCCTCCTAAGTCTATAATTTATAGAAAATGAGAGGGCAAAGTTGGGAGCTGTAATGTCCTGTGGATAATTTCCTTAAATGGTTCTTTATAATTACAACAGTTCAGCTTCTTTTGAAGCATACAGCATTGAGTTTCTCATTAGCTATTTTTAGTTATTTCTGTTTCCAAGTCTTCAATCATGCTATACTGCCAAGTTTTGCAGGCTAATTTTAATTATCTTATTGCCCAGTAGCTTTTATGGAGAACAATCCATGCACATATTTTCAAATGGAGATGGAAGCATAGACTTAATTACATTCCATAAAAAAGAATTTTATTTTTGTGTTTTATATTTATATTGCAATAAACAATATTATAAATCTTTCCATTCCAATTTTCCTTCTAACCTGAACTGACATAAAGCTTTCAAGAATAAATTCATTTGCTATTTCACAATTTCCTGTGAGACCACTGTCTTTGATCCCATTTGAAATATAGATGTTTTGTATTACATGGCTATGCTAAGGGCACTCTGTATTACAATGTGTTTGTAAATGAACTTGAACTAAAATCATTATGAATCCATTTTTCCATCTAGTAAACAAACACCTTTTTATTGAATGATATATACTAAAATAATTTTTCTCTGGCTCCAAACATTTTAAGCTTGAATTTTTTCAAAGACTTTTTGATCATACAATGCTTCAGCCTTTTCAAATACTAAAAATGTCCACCAATCATCAAAGCAATGGAATATATGGTTATTAAGGAAAATCTTAAGAAAGAGAAAAAAAAAAGAATTGAAAGATTTAAATGGAACAGGGCCAGAAGGTGATACTTACATTTACATTCATTTAAAAAGTAATTATAACTTACTGTAGATTTATAGGGTCACCCAACACAGACAGTGTTGGCAGTGATTAAAAACAAAACCTTAATATGTTGAATTGATTAAAACAATAAAATATTTACATAGCTAGGGAGAACAAACATAATACAAGTATAGCAAATATGGTCCAGGCAGGTACATGCTTTGGTAGAATCCAGAATAAATCCAGATCCTGAAAAGCTCTTTTAAATTATAGTAGAATTAAGATTGTTGGAATTTGAAGATTATTGGAATCTACTCAGTGTGATCTTATGAAAAAGGGAGAAAGGCACTCCTTCAATTAGTCAGATCCTACACTATACCATAGTGACAGATTTTATTTTTGTAGTGACAGATTTTATTTTCCTGGGCTCCAAGTTCACCACAGATGGGGACTGCAGCCAAGAAATTAAAAGACACTTGCTCCTGGGGAGGAAAGCTATGGCAAATCTAGACAGCGTATTAAAAAGCAGAGACATCACCCTGCCAACAAAAGTGCATATTGTCAAGGCTATGGTTTTCCCAGTTGCAATGTATGGCTGTGAAAATTGGACCATAAGAAAGCGCCAAAAAATTGAGACCTTTGATGTATGCGTCACCTAATAAATTATTCTGACACATTTTTTTCTTGTTAATTAAAAGATACATTTTTGAATTTTTGTTTTTCAAATGCTGCCACTTTATTTTTCAAATAGGGTTGATTTTACACTTCTTTTAATATTTACTCTGATTTTAATTATAACTTTAGTACTTATTTACCTCAATAAATTAGAGAAAGTGAAGAAGGTGGGAAATGAATAATGCTAGCCAAGTGGCAAACTTTTATGCTGATTAAGTTGAATCAAATCAATGTCTTTGAAGAGATTAACCAGAGTATTTTGAATCTGGTGAAAAAGTTTGTCAATTTCTATCAGATTCTTTAGTACCTGAGAGTACTAAAGAATACTAAGAATAACAGGTGCCAAACCCATATCTTATATTTTTTCCCAATTTCATAAGCAATTGTAGGAAGGTAATAATATGAAGGATAAATAACAAACATATAATTTTAAAAATAAGATATATATTTGAACATTAGTGCAGGTTTTTTTTATTTTTGGTATTTTGTAAGCAGATTTGAAACTTTGAGATGTATTAGAGACAATTCAACTGATGAAAACAGGAAAGTTCCCAGTTGGATAGTGTATAAAACTTGTATAGATTTGTTTATTATTAGAAGTTATAATAAAGCATTTAAATTGTGTTTATCTTTTTATCATGCTTACATAACATTGATTTTAAAAGAAGGTGAATTGTATCCAAATGGTAGAACCTAATTATTATTTAATGCACATGCTAAGATATTAATTGCTTTGCTGGCTAGTTATTGCAGAGAATATTAATGTACATAATTAATCAATTTCAATCCATATTTATTAAAAATAGATAAACATCAGATAAAACATTAATTATTTTGGGCATAATTCAAGATAGAGTGTATTCTACTGTATAAATTTCCTGGATGCTGAAAAAGAGTTGATAAGGTTCAGGTAAATTTTCTAAAGTGAGCTATATTAGATATGGATTCTCAACTCCTTTAATTAATGGATTTCAATCTATTAATTGCAATTTTGGACAATTAATTCATTGGCAAACAAACTGGTGGTTCAACAATTTGATCAATATTTAGATTATAAAATTGATAAAAATCTAGTTTCAGTCTAATGTCATGCACATCTGATATATTAATAGATAGATATAAGAACCTGGGCTTTGTAATTTGTTAATTACACATAAGCATTGATGACTGTATATAGAAACAAAATAAAAATATATGGAAATTAATATGTTAATTGCTATAAATAACACTGAGATGAATTTTAATAGGTGAATTAAACTTCCCTTACGGAGCTGGGATAAAATTAATGTTATTGATGCCATGCACAAAAGATTAGGTTTGCAGGTCCTATTAAACTGATTTATTTGTTATTCATGCCTGTGAGTAGGAAACTCCTCAACTAATGGCTAGCACCTGCTTGGACTTGGATAAGAGTCAATGGAATTGAAAGGAGATTGAATTTAGTCAATGGAATTGAATGGCGATTGAACTTAGTTCGCTTGTGGCTATGTAGGGATTTTAGGCTTATCCCTCTTTTATACTGCTGCTAGTTTTGATCACTACAATACAAAAAAGATGTTGAAGATCAACAAAGATGATTAAGGGGCTGGAGGCTAATATATGATGAACGGTTGCAGGAGCTAAGTATGTCAGGTCTAATGAAGAGAAGGATTGATAGCAGTTTTCCAATATTTGAGGGCCTGTCACAGAGAAGAGAGAGGTCAACCTATTCCCAAAGGCACCTGAGAGCAGGACAAGATGTAAGAGATGGAAACTTATCAGACAGAAATCCAATCTAGAACCAAGGAGCAATTTCGTGACAATGAGAACAATTAAATCTGCCTCCAGATTCTGCCTTTCCTTCTCGTACACGTAGCCCAGGAATGCTACAGAACAATCCAGTCAAAGTTCAGTTCTTTACTTGCTTACATCATATGGACAGAATTTTGTCAGATTAAATTTATACCATTCTAATCCTAAAACAGCTACAAACTGGCAGATTCTAGGACCATGATGGCAAACCTATGGCCCACCTCTCTGTGGGCACGCGCACTGTCACCAGCTGCTCTTCCTGATCTTCATGCATGCCGGAGCCCCAGGTTTCTGGCGCTCCGGCACGTGCGAAGGCTAGCTGACCAGTGCACATGCGAGTGCTGGAAACCCGAAGACCAGCTGGCCAGCACATGCGTACTGGCAGCTGGTCTTCCAGCTTTTGAGATTCTGGCACGTTCCAGTTTGAGCACTCGGTGCTGAAAATGTTCACCATCACTGTTCTAGGGAATGGCTATTTTATCTCTCTTCCTCTATGATCCAGCTCTTGTCATAACCCATCTTTGGAGGATGCTCCCTGCTTCCTGGGAAGTTGACTCTTTACTATAGTCCATCACACCACCTCTTGCTTCGTAAACACAATCCATAACAATCAAAATAAATAATACCACCTATTAATATTTTAACAAGCATTCCAAGGTTAATGGCAGATAAATATTTTATCCAGATAGATGAACTGTTGAGGGAATATATATGAAAAGATAAGCCACTAAAAGTTTCATTGGCTAAATTGAAAGTATATTTTGATGAAAGAGGTTTTAATTTACTAACTTTCAACAATATCATTAAACATTTATTCTGTCATCTATATTTATGGGGAATGAGAATTTAACTGAATATCAACCTTTATGGGCTTTCTTAGAGTCTATTATTATTTCTCCTAAGTGTGGACAATTATTTGTATCAGCAGCTTCCTGGCCTGGGTACAGTTAGATATATGTGGGTCCTATTGGGATATAGATTTTATTTTGATGTTAAATATTTAACTTCATGTAAAAATTCTACTTTAAAAATATGGCATGATCAGTGGTGGGATTCAGCCAGTTCACACCTATTCGGGAGAACCGGTTGTTAACTTTCTAAGCAGTTCGGAGGATTGGTTGTTGGAAGAAATCTCATTGTTTTTTCCACTTTACAGGGTTAATTCTGTAAGGAAAGCAGGAAGGAAACATTCTGGTGTTGTTTCTAGCTTAAGTTTTACTGCCCTGCTTACAGAACCTGCCTCTCCGGTTAACCCTTATTACCTTGTAACAACTAAGGTGAAGTGCCCATCGACCTGAGTGATGTTGAGTTGGCCACGCCCACATGGTCACATGACCACCGAGCCTCTCATACCCAGCTGGTCATAGTAACTTCTACTCTGTAATGATTATATTAAGGAATGTCATCAATGAAAGCATGTTTTGATAGATCCAGATAGCACAGCTGAGACAGAAGCCATTCAGAAGCATAGGAAGTAAAATTTCTTACTTTGAGACAAACCTTGAATTTATGCTATGGTCCTTGACACATCCTTCCAGGTCAATAGAACTGAGGTTTTTATGAGCTGCTGTTCCTCTAACAGCTAATAAAACAGAAAGAATTCAGCACGTGGATATTTTCTGTAAATTAACATGTACCTAAAATCATTATAAAATTCTGTAATTTGATACTGCTTCTTTATATGCATGAATGCATAAAAACATGATAAATTACAGATTTCCAGGTTCTTTTTCCTTTTAACTTCTTAGATTTATTTTGGTGTCTTAGAGTACGTTGTCTCATACGCTTGTATAGGTTGAGCATCTTTGCATTTATTCATTATTTATTTATTTATTTCATTTTGGGTCTATAATGATCAAATTAAAATCAGAGATGAGAGTTATGTCTACTTTTATATTGCTGTTATATGCATGCCACAAATGACTTTCTGACTATGTATGTTTGTGTGTCTACATGTAAATTTGTGTTCCTGTCTGCATGAAGAAATATATAGACAAGGAGGATTACAATTGACTCTGAAGGTTCATGCAGGGCATGCTATTTAAGGCTTTATAAGTTAAAACCTGCACTTTGCATTGGATTTGGAAACTTACTAGGAACCATGTTAAATAAAGGTAGATGTGCTAGTCATTCCTGACTCTAGGGGGCGGTGCTCATCTCCATTTCAAAGCCAAAGAGCTAGCATTGTCTGAAGAGGTCTCCATGGTCATGTGGTCGGCATGACTAAATGCTGAAGGCTCACAGAACACTGTTACCTTCTCACTAAAGGTGGTTCCTATTTTTCTACTACAAGTAGAAAAAGTACCGACGAGTAACGGGAGCTCACTCCGTTACATGGCGTTAGGGATTTGAACTGCTGAACTGCCGACCTTTCTGATTGACAAAGTCAGCCATTGAGTCACCTGTCCCTCCCCCATGTTAAATACTGAAATATTATACTCTTGGGCTTCCATATGTTACATCAACTGTAGTTCCAAAGAGGCCTTCAAAGGCAAACAGTGCATTGCAGTAATCTAAATGCAAGGTGATGAGAACAAAGGCATTGCTATATGGATTTATTGATTAAAAAAAGGTGGACCAATAGCTCAAAGCACCTCCCTGACTGCATATTTACTTACTGCTTGGATATGATCTTTGAGTCCAAGAAGATTTCCCCAAGTTATGGACCTGCTCCTTTATGGATTCAGATCCGAAATCAAGCATTAATATTAGCAGTAGAACTAGAGTGTTCAAATACTTATTATAAGTTAATGAATATGTTTCTACACTACAGCTACCCCATTTCAGAAATTCCTGGAACAATCTGCTTTTTCACTTTATTTAAAATTCTGCAAGCATTATTTGCATACATTTATTTTCCTGCATTGAAAGGAAATAATATATGTTTTGTAAGTATTAAATATTAACAACTAGGAAATGTGTACCCTGAATCAGGTAATTATGGGTTTGGATAGCATCACAGTTAAAAAAAACCCTCTTTGCTATTTTTATAGAAAAGATCCAGATTATACGTAGCTTTGTTTTGGCTGTGGATCTAATGTATTCAAAACAACCCTCAATTATTTAGTAATAATTTGCTAAAATTATTCCAATGTATGCTGTATTTTCTAGAAAGTATGCAGGGTGTTGTCTAATATTTAAAACATGCCTTTTCCCTGAAAATTAGTAACAGAAGAGAAGAGCAGGCCAAGAACACAGTAATTCCAAAAGTATTATAGTTATAAAAACTTTCTAGACAAGAAGCCTGTCCTTTCTTTGATCTTCAAAAACTATAGGTGTATTCAGATATTAAATTTAAGTAGCATTTTGAGAATCAAATAAAAGTTACTATAGTTATTTAAAAAACTTTGTAAAAATGAAAAGTCAGTTTTATATACCATGGATTGTAATTGTGAAGGAGAATTAAAATTAGTAATTATCCCCTTGGTTATCTAGATGTTACATACTGAATTCTTAATATTAATTTAATACTTAGTATAATTGATTTAATGGAGCAGATTGCCATATGGATATGAATTCACAACTTTATTCTGACCTTTGTATTTTTTTTTCTTTCACCTTTTTTGACAAGAGCTAATATATAATAGAGATCTTAGAAATCTGTTAGTTCAGGTTATTAATAAAAACAATTTTAAGGAATTTTTTTTTTTCAGACCATCTAAACAACAACCATACCGAATGGTCAAAGTACATATTTTCTGGATTTTAGACCCGTTTGTTGGTGCTTTTTTTCCTGGTATATGCATTAAAATGACAGTAGATCAGAAATTATTTCCACTAAATCTGTAAATTAATGACAAAATTAATGATAAAATTTGGAAAGTAGGTCCATCAGGGATATCCATAATGTTATTGAATGAATAAACTGTCAATATTTTTCTGGTGGAGAAACTGATAATGAAACAGCAGTATCTTCAGAGGCAAAGAGTGCAAGTGGTCTGGACTGACAAAAGTAGGATTATGACACAACTCCTACCTTTTTTTGTACATGTGCCCTCAGAGTCTGGTGCGACATTGCAGGTTTTTTTTTTTACTAATTTTTATTGTTTTTTTTTCTTTTCATCATATATTACAATCGTTATATCAACAGTTTGTACATTGTTACACCGTCTTATCTTTACATGTTTCTCTCTCTTTACCATATATTACAGTCATTATGTCATCTTATCTATACATTTTTATGATATTTTACATATTTACCTACTTTTATATACAGTTCTATGTTTATTTGTGTATATTGTTTTTGGCTTAATTATTTTTCTTATTTTCCAAACATTCATACCAATTATTCCAAATTTCGTAGTATTCCGATTCTTCTTTGTCCTTTAATTTTAGAGTTAATTTGTCCATCTCTGCACAATCCAAGGTTTTTTTTATCACTAATTCGTCCGGCAGTGTATTATTTTGCTTCCCACATTGGGCAAAAGCTATTCTAGCTGTGGTTAATATATGTGTTAGTAGATATTTAATTTTTTGTGTGTAATTCCCTTTAATTATTCCCAGTAAGAAGGTTTCGGGTTTATATTTTTTTTGTTCCCCCGTGATTTCTTGCACCCACTTCCAAATTTTCCCCCAATATTTTTGTGATTCCGGGCAGGTCCACCACATATGATAGAAGGTCCCTTGTTCTTTTTTACATTTCCAACAGGTCGGTTTCAGGGTTGGGTACATTTTTGCCAATCTTGTTGGTGGTAGGTGCCAACGATAAAACATTTTGTATATATTTTCTTTCAATGTTGCTGATCTGGTTAATTTATAATTTATATTCCAAATTCTTTCCCAATCCGCTAGATCTATATTATAACCAAAATTTTTAGCCCATGCTATCATACAACCTTTAACTATTTCTTCTTCTAAATTTATTTCTAGCAAATATTTATACATTTTCGTTATAAATTTGTTTTCCGGGCCTATTAGGATTTTATCTATTTGTTGCAGTTCTGTATGTATTCCATATTCTTTTACATCTTTTTTGTATCTTGATTATAATTGGAGATATGGCCACCAATCTATATTTATATTATTCTCTTTTAGTTCTTGATTTGTTTTCAGATTCCCATGGTTATCTAAAATTTCACTGTACCTAACCATTTTTGATAGATCTAGTGTATTGGGATGTGTCATAGCTTCCATGTTTTACTTTAGTTATTCTAATAATGACTAAAGTCATATCCTGTCTTCCCAAAAATAAGACAGGGTCTTATTTTCTTTTGATCCCCAAATTAAGTGCTTGGCCTTATTTTGGGGGAGGTCTTATTATTTTTGAGGTGCAGGGGGTTGTGAGTGTGGTCACCTCACGGCTGCTGCTGTGTTGCAATATTTTCAGGGAGGGCTTATTTTAGCACATGCACTCAAAAGCCCAATTGGGCTTATTATCTGGAGAGGTCTTATTTTCAGGGAAACAGGGTACTAATAGAAAGATTCTGAAGATACTGCTGTAAAAATGTAAACCACATAGCCTAGATCCCACATACCATTTCCATATGAAAAAAGAATGGAAAATAAGTTGTTTGCTTTAATGAATACAATTGTAGCAGTGCAGTTAGTTTTGATTGTAAGGTGCCCTGAAGCATTTGGGTGAGATGACCAATTATAGAAAAGTGATGAATAAATAAATAAATTAATTAAAAACAATGGCTTGTTCTTACATTCTTCTACTTTTTAATAAAACTACAGAAAAATATTGTCAAATTTAATTAATTAATGTTACTCTAGGCAGCATGTAACTATAAAATAAATCCTAATAGTATAACAATAACAACAAAATGCTAATAATAAGAACAAACATATAGTCAAGGTACTGAAAAATACACTGAACTGAAATGTACATTTCCTGTCATACTGTATATAATAATGACAGAATAACTGTAGTGAAGTTGGAGGTCGTCTAGTCCAACCCCCTGCTTAAGCAGGAAACCCTATACCATTTCAGACAAATGGCTATCCAATCTCTTCTTAAAAATCTCCATTGTTGGAGCATCCACATCTTCTGGAGGCAAGTCATTCCACTGATTAATTGTTCTAACTGTCAGGAAATTTCTCCTTCCTTCTAAGTTGCTTCTCTCCTCAGTTAGTTTCCATCCATTGCTTCTTGTTCTACCTTCAGGTGCTTTGGAGAATAGCTTGACCCCCTGTTCCTTGTGGCAGCCCCTCAAATATTGTAATACTGTTATCTTACATTATCTTATAGAAATAACAAATATAATAAGTTTCCTTAATTGAAGAATCCATGTATGTATGTGTGAGTGTGCCCATGCTCGTGTGACTGTGTGTGCATAAGAGAGATGACAGCTCTACCATTTGACTTCCTTTATTGCAACCTGTTGAAATACATACATAAATTTCACCTCTGCTATAAAGAAGGAAGCAATTAACACAATATAATATGGTAGCTGTCTTGATTTCAAGGTATTTCATATGTTTCAGCATTTCATTTTAGGTAGAATTATTGTTACTGTTATTTATTTGTACTTAGTAAGATTCTATGCTATCTATGCAATGGACAGAAAGTACTGCCAAAGCAATAAAATTATTCTTTTCCCATATGGCTTGCATTCTTAAGACACAATCTGTTACAGTAGAGTACCAGGCATCTGTGGCTTGAATAGTAATTACTGGTGCATTGGCTCCAGATATTAACAGCTCAGTCCTAGGCATAATTCCTTAGCATTGCATCCTTTTAAGTTGAGAGGCATATACTGCCACATATGGGGGTGTAGGGTTGTAGTCTAAGTAACTGTCTCTTGTATCTAAGCAGTGTCATTTTGTCAAACAGCAGTTGGGATTGTTGTAAGGGGAGATTGATAAGATTTATAGAAAAGAAATATAGGGATGTCCTTGTTTTCACAAAAATAATAATAATGAATAAATTAGAAGAGAAGAGAAGATTTGGAAGGGACCTTGGAGGTCTTCTAATCAACCCCCCTGCTTAAGCAGGAAACCCTACACCACTTCAGACAAATGGATATCCAGCATCTTCTTAAAAACTTCCAGTGTTGGAGCATTCACAACTTCTGGAGGCAAGTTGTTCCACTGATTAATTGTTCTAACTGTCAGGAAATTTCTCCTCAGTTCTAAGTTGCTTCTCTCCTTGATTAGTTTCCACCCATTGCTCCTTGTCCTGCCGTCAGGTGCTTTGGAGAATAGTTTGACTCCCTCTTCTTTGTGGCAGCCCCTGAGATATTGGAACACTGCTATCATGTCATCCCTAGTCCTTCTTTTCATTAAACTAGACATATCCAAATCCAGAAACTGTTCTTTAAAAAAATTAACAATAAAACCAGTAATTAAAGGACATAGTCACTTATAATTTATAAATTTTATATGGCCCCTTTTTTAAAGGTTGTTCCTGAAATTGTCTTGTAATTAGGAATCAAAATGCCTTCATTCAATTTGTGTAGAAATAAAACCTCAATTGCTCAGTTTTAAATTACCACTTGGGCTATTTAATTCAACAAAGATATTTTCCGTACTTGTATGTAAGAGGCTGATCATTAATTAATTTATTTTTTCTTGTCATGATTTGCAAAATGTACTTGTCCTAATGTAAAAAGATGGCTTCCAGGTCTGACAGTACTTTGCAAAATTGTATATTTACACAATTATAATGATAAAGCCGTGGATTGGCAGGATGAGATGTTTTGGTCTCAGAAACATGACCTTGGAGATTTGTGTTGCTTCCACAAATTTACAACATTTAAGAAATCACAATCATTCCTTGATTAACTAACTATTGGGGACTGGAATTGCCATTGGAAATGCAGTTGTAAAGCATGCCATCATATGACCATACCACTTAGCGATAACAATTCTAGGACTCCCAACTGTCCTCATTAACTTAATCACCACTGGTCTTTAAGTGAGAATGTCACCTGGTCACCACTTGTAACCTCCTGCCAGCTTTTCTATTGAAGGTTGCAAATGGTAATTGAACACTTTGATGTTATAATTGCAAACTGGTTGCCCAGTGTACAGATTGCAATCCCATAACATTAATTCAGCACAATGGCAATGGTTGTTGAAATTATGGTCATTAAGCAAGGACCAATCATACTAAAAAAAAGCTTTTTGTCCATGTGGCCTGGATGATGCTCAGCTCAGAATAAGGCCACAGCGGCTTGACTAATCTTCCCCTGTTTTGTGCCCTTCCCATCTGTGGTAAGGAGGCAAGCCTACCTGACTGGATCCTGGGTGGACTATTCTACCAATCCATGTACTTTTCCTTTGCTTTCCAAATGGTATAACGGTTCCTCTTATGCTACAATAATCAAAGCAATGGGGAATAGAATATTCTTTTGCTTCTATATTCCTCTGAAGGTCCAAGGAAGAAGTGACAGTTGAGATCCTTAGAAACACAGCAGCAACAGATTTTTTTTCTTTGCAATGTAAAGTTGTTAAAACAAAATAAGGGAAGGTAAAAGGCAAAGGTTCCCCTCGCACATATGTGCTAGTCGTTCAAGACTTTAGGGGGCGGTGCTCATCTCTGTTTCAAAGCCGAAGAGCCAACACTGTCTGAAAATATCTCTGTGATCATGTGGCTGGCAAGAGTAGACACCGAAGGCGCACAGAACGCTGTTACCTTCCCACCCAAGTGGTCCCTATTTTTCTACTTGCATTTTTTACATGCTTTCGAACTGCTAGGTTGGCAGAAGCTGGGACAAGTAAGGGGAGCTCACTCCGTTACACAGCACTAGGGATTCGAGGCACCGAACTGCCAACCTTTCTGATCGACAAACTCAGCGTCTTAGTCACTGAGCCACCTTTTAAAATAAGGGAAAGGAAGCTTTCAAATATTGTGGCCATGGGGTAGAAAGCAAAGAAGGCAAACTTCATCTAGTTAGGGGCACCACCCACAGACCGACACAGAGAGATGGGATTGTTCACTGACTTAAAAAAACCATTGTAGGACCGAATTATAAGACATTATAAAAAAAATCACAACACCTTCTGGTCAGAAATGAACATAGAATTGCCAGCTCAAGATGCCGTGCCAAATGTTGCAATGGAGGGCAGGTGCCAGGTGTTGCAGCCAATTGGAGCTGCTGATAGAATGGAACAAAGCACTGGCGATTATCTGTTCTGAGAGATTTAAGATTTCTTGGGTTGGAAAGGAGTTTTGAATCAAAGCTGGAAAACATGAGTGTGAGGCACATTTGCAATGATATGGGTGAGGGATGAGGATGAAATTAACCGTGCCTGCATTTAGAAGTGATGGACAGTCTATACTGGCAAAAGGCCAAGCAAAAAATAGGTTAGGCTTGAAAGACTTCTGTTGACTCACACATTCATTTGATCATTCTTCCTTCCTTCCTGCTAGCTGGGCTTGAAAAAGGTCTGTTAACAATTGAGTATTCATATCCACAACATGCACCTCGCTATCTTCCAAAAGGTTTGCGTTTGCAGGAAGAGGAGAGAAAACCTGCAACAAGTTATTTTTCTCTTTTTCTCTTGTTCTATCTATCTATCTATCATCTATCTATCTATCTATCTATCTATCTATCTATCTATCTATCTATCTATCTATCTATCTATCTATCTATCGAGGGGGGGATGTGGTGGCTCAGTAGCTAAGACACTGAGCTTGTCGATCAGAAGGTTGGCAGTTCAGCAGTTCGAATCCCTATCGCTGTGTAATGGAGTGAGCTCCTGTTACTTGTCCCAGCTTCTGCCAACCTAGCAGTTCGAAAGCACGTAAAAAAATGCAAGTAGAAACATAGGAACCACTTTTGGGTGAGACGGTAACAGTGTTCCATGCACCTTCGGCATTTAGTCATACCGGCCACATGACCACGGAGACGTCTTCAGACAGCGCTGGCTCTTCAGCTTTGAAACAGAGATGAGCACCGCCCCCTAGAGCCGGAAATGATTAGCATGCATGTGCGGGGGAACCTTTACCTTTACCTATCTTCCAAAAGGTTTGCATTTGCAGGAGAAAACACGGGTGAAAGAGGAAACCTCCAGCAAGTTATTTTATCTTGATGATAGATAGATAGATAGATAGATAGATAGATAGATAGATAGATAGATAGATAGATAGATAGATAGATAATAGATAGATAGATAGATAGATAGATAGATAGATAGATAGATAGATAGATAGATTAGATAGATAGATGATAGATAGATAGATAGATAGATAGATAGATAGATAGATGATAGATAGATCGATAGATGATAGATAGATGATAGATAGATAATAGATAGATAGATAGATAGATAGATAGATAGATAGATAGATAGATAGATAGATAGAGAAAAGTGGCTCTGCATGCTGATATTCTATCCTCTGTTTATTTTCAGATGGACTTCCCTTGTAAACAGCTTGCTGTATGCACAAGCACACATTCAATTTTTGCTTGCTGTATAGCCATTTGTAAGGGCTTATTACTGCATTGTGATTGATAGCAGGCTTATTGAGAACCTGCCTGCCAAAGAGAAGAGGTTTTCTTTCATCAGATGTCAAGGGAAGAAACCAGCAGAAGGAAACTAGGGAGTTTTTCTGGACTGGTCAATTTTGGACCAAGATTTAAGATTTTCCAGGAATGCCAAGTAGTTCAAACAAAATATAATGAGGCACAGGTTATGATATGACAGATAGATGTGTTTTAATCAGAGACTTTAGAAATTCAAGTATATATTTACTTAAATAGAGAAATAAAAGTACCCACATTTTCATTAAGCATTTAAAGAAGCAAAGTAACTAAATTTCACAGTCAATTTTACAATCAACTGCAATCCAGAGAGAAACTTCTCAATTTCTGGTGCTACAGTAAATCTGCTCAGTGATATGAAATTTTCAATCCATCAAAGGCCCCTTATTTACTCATCATCTCTCTTTATAGTAATGCTGCTAGAATTTTTGAAGAAGGACTGGGATTATTCTGATAAACTTGTCCTGTGCAATCAAGAGCATACTAAATATTTCAGATATTAAAATAGGAATGTTTTCCGGTGGTTTCGGTGGGAGGGACTACAGCAGGGTTTGATACAGCCTGATTGGTCCAAAGACTGAGGGATTTTTCTTTTAGTGTCCTCCTTTCCCTCCTGGCTCCCAGTTCCCTCAGTCTTTGGTCCAAGCTAGTTTGGCTCCTGTGAGGTTGACTATTAATTCAAATTTAATTGGAGATTCTAAAATTTTTTTTATCTTGATCCTCTGCCTTAAAGCTACGAGGTTCAATTGCACTCTCAGGAAATTCCTGAGGGTGGGGGCTCTTTAGGAGCGCCATTCTCGCGGCGCCGAAAAAGAGCGAGGTTTGCCTTGAGGCTTCAACCCCTTAGTCAGGGAAAGCCTCCGATCGCTTTTTAGCGCTCCTGGATCTCTCCGGCGGCTTGGAGCTTGCGGAGGCTCTTATCAAGCCGATCAGCTCACCGCTACTTCAAAGAACTGCCGCGCGGCTTGCCGCAGTTTCAAAGAGCTCCCGCGCGGCTTCCTGAGCGAAAAGCTAAAAAAAGCGGTTTTAAGCGCTGATCGCAGCCGGCGAGCCAGCTGAAGATCTCCCGGGCTGCATTTAGGCTCGTAGCGAGGCTAATCCCCTCAGAGCCATTTCCATTGAGCCGGGCAGCTTAATTTCTTCACCCACGAGGCGCGGCGACCATTTTGGTGCGACCTCGTGGGCAGCGGCCTCATTCCCGCGCGCAGCAATCTGACCAGGCAGGCCTACAAGGACAAGGGAGAGGCACGCTGAGCCTCGTGAGCGGCTGCAACGAGGTTTTCTTGACCTGAGACAGACACACAGCTCTACTGGACACGTGAGTGAGGCAGCGAAAGGGTGGAGGAGAACCAGGGCAGGCTTAGGCCCAGAACAGCAGGCCCCAAGCCTTCTGCAGAGCAACGCCCTTCCAGAGCAACTGTCAGGGACGAGTCTAGCAGACAAAGGGCCCTGGAAAAACAGGTGGCCAGGGCTGAAAAGCGAGCGCTGGCTTCTAGGCATGACTCCCCTATCAGATCTAGATCTCCTATGGGGGCACGGTCTCAGGCCTCAGATTCTCCTACCAGGGGCTACAGTCCTTCATCCCCTTCAGTCTCCCCAGCCAGGCCCAGGAGGGAAGTGACCTCTCCCTCCCCATCCATTTCCCCCAGAAGTCACAGGTCAAGAATGGAGGATCCAAAAGAAGGGGGATCTGGAGACTATTTGCCACCAGCTCAATTGGCTCCACAGGATCCCTCCCGTGGTCCTTCAGAGGAGGACCTGGAGGAATTAGAGAACTTGCCTCCCAATATTAAAAGGCTTATTTCTACTGCAATTTATAAGGGTATTTCCTCAGGCCTGGCTCACAGGGATCCTCCCCAGGGTAGGCCTCACCCTGTGACTGCTACCAGTAGCAGACCTCAGATTGCTGATAGAAGTCTGGAGAGGTCTAGGGCAGCTTCCCCTTCTGTGGTCAGCGAGGGCTCCTTTTTGGGGTAACCTGCACATGTTACTCTAGGATTTTCTGAAGATGAGGAGGACACTCCAGAAACACCAGGCTTTCCCGGGCTTTTTCCTCCTCTGGCATTTAAACCTATGCTACGAAAAGCTAAAAAGACCACACAGATTGGCACGGGGCCCCCTCCGGCTTACCAGCATAAGGACCCCAATCTGGCCATGTTTATCAATCCCAACACTGAGAAGGAAGAGGTGCCAGCCCCTCCCCTTTTTCTGGAGGTAGTTCAGGATCAGTGGGCTAAACCTTCTTCTCTTCCTAACCCCAGCAGTAGCGACAAAAGCTACTACAATATGGAGAAGGCCTTCACACAGGCTCTTCAGCTGCCCACAGTAGATGCCCCAGTGGCCTTGTTAGCCAACGCTTCCTCCGTGGTCACGGGTGATGTGGCCGATAAATTAAAACCGGAGGATAAGTGAGCGGAACTTTCCCTACGCAAAAACTTTAATGCTTCGGCATGGGCTATTAAGGCAGCCGCAGCAGCTTCTTATTTTAATCGCACATCAGTCATGTGGCTTAGGCAACTACAAGACCGCATTCCTCTAGAAGATGAGCGTCTTCATCAGGACATTGCCAAAATTATTTCAGCCGCCCAGTTCTCGGCGGACGCCACCCTCGACTCCATTAAATTTTCGTCCAGAGCCCTAGCCACCTCTGTGACTACGCGGAGGCTTTTATGGCTCCGAAATTGGCAAATGGACAATAAGTCCAAATGGAGTCTGGCGGGGGCACCATTCTCAGGTCCCAACCTTTTCGGATCCTCTCTGGATCCTATCCTTGTCGAGAACAAGGACAAGAAAAAGGTCCTTCCTTCCAACACAAAAAAGGCAGATAACCGTCCTTCAACCTTCCGTAGGTCATCCTCCTATAGGGCTTCAGATCAAGATTTCCGTCAAAACAGATTCACTCCCTATAGGTATGATAGGCAGTATCAACGGCCTTATTACCAAGATAGGAACAGGTTTCAGAACCAATCCAAATGGCCCTTTCGCGGAGGGGGCGGCCGTCCCTTCCGCAGGGGCAAATGACTCAAATCCGAGTCTGCCCATAGGCGGCCGCCTGGCGTCCTTCGCGGACCAGTGGGATCGGATCACTTCAGATGCCTGGGTCAGGACGACAGTCAGGGAAGGACTCCGGCTGGAGTTCCTGGTCCCTCCCCCGACGCTCTTCAGAACCTTCCCCCCTCCCAGGGACCCGGAGAGACGGCGCCTGACGCTTCCGGCAATTCAACACCTGATCGAAATTCGGGCTGTCGAACCGGTTCCTCAGGGGGAGCGGGGCCAAGGAGTGTTCTCCAACCTATTCGTGGTCCCGAAGAGCTCCGGGGGATGGAGAGCGATCTTAGACTTGAAGCGCCTCAACTCTTACCTAGTATACCGGCGCTTCAAGATGGCTTCGCTCAAATCAATCCTCCTCGGCATCAGACGAGGAGATTTCATGGCATCCATAGATTTAACCGAAGCATACTTACATATTCCAATTCGGCCGTCCCATCGAAAGTTTCTCCGATTCTCACACGGGGGACAGCACTTTCAGTACAGGGCTCTCCCCTTCGGGTTAGCATCAGCTCCCCGCACCTTCACGAAGGTCCTGGCAGCAATGGCGGCTCACCTTCGCTCGAGACCGGTGAGACTCCATTGCTACCTCGACGACGTTCTCATCCTCGCCCAGTCCCAGTCTCAAGCAGCGAGGGATGTACAGATCACCATTCAGTTCCTACAAGACCTAGGCTTTTCCATAAACTTTCCCAAGAGCCACCTGTCTCCTTCAACAACTATCCTTCACTTAGGCACAGTAATAGACTCAAGGGCGGGTCTGGTCCGACTCTCTCCAGACCGGCTATCCAGCCTTCAGAAACTCGCCCGCCTCGTTCACTCAAGACGGTCCGTTTCCATCTTGACCCTGGCACAACTGTTAGGCAAGATGGTATCCTGCATCGGAATCGTCCCGTGGGCACGTCTCCATTCCAGAACGCTGCAGTGGACTCTAATCCCATTCCAGAGGCAATTGCTCAGCAACTCTCCGCGGCCCATTCAGATTCCGCCGGATCTCCGGTGGTCTCTGAAGTGGTGGTTGAACCCAACCTTGAATCGCGGGGCCGAGTTCTGGGAACCGGGAAGAGTTACCATAACAACAGACGCGAGCCTGTTCGGCTGGGGGGCGGTGATGGATTCCAGCCTGGCACAGGGACGTTGGTCCAAATCCGACCTGTGCCACAACATCAATTGGCTGGAACTCAAGGTGGCGCGCCTGGCCCTCCTTCATTTCCAGGACTATATCCACAACCATCACGTCCTTCTCTTGACGGACAATGTGGCAGCGAAAGCGCACATAAATCGTCAAGGGGGGGACACACTCCAAAAGTCTATGGCTGGAGGCACGAAAGCTGGGCAGGTGGGCAGAGAAGAATCTGGCCTCGATCATCTCAGAACACATCTCGGGCATTGCCAACCACCAGGCGGACTGGCTGAGTCGAGCGACCGTGGATCACGGCGAGTGGCAGCTTGACCCGACCATATTTCACAAGATCTGCCTCCGATTCGGGACCCCTCTGGTGGACCTTTTTGCCAGTCCGAGCAACGCTCAGCTCCCCCGCTTCTTTTCCCGCTTCCCAGCTCGATATGCGGAGAACACGGACGCTCTGCGGTGCCCGTGGCTTCCCGGCCTCCTTTATGCCTTTCCTCCCATTCCCTTGATTCAGGGAACCCTGAGGAAAATTGTTTTGGAGAAGGCCCTAGTCATTCTGATAGCCCCGTTTTGGCCAAGACGCCCATGGTTTGCGGACCTTATCCAACTGTCCGTAGCTCCCCATTGGAGGATTCCCCAGGGGGAGGTAACCTTATTACAAGGGGTCCTGTACCATCCGGAGCCCCAGTGGCTCCAGCTGACCACTTGGCTATTGAGCGGAGCATCCTAAGGGGCGCTAACCTTTCAGCCAAAGTAATATCTACCATCGAAGCCTCTAGACGCCCCTCGACCACGCGTATTTACAACTCAACGTGGTCGGCATTTGCTTCCTGGTGTGGGAGATTTAACATTGACCCGACCTCGGCCTCGGTCGCAGAGGTCCTGGAATTCCTACAGCACGGGCTAGATCGAGGGCTGTCCCACAATACGTTAAAGAGGCAAACAGCGGCCCTGTCTTCCATTCTTTCGGGGGTGGGGACTAGTTCTCTGACTCAGTCAGCATTGATAAAGAGGTTCCTCAAGGGCGCGGCTAATCTTTGTCCCCCCCCCCCGGTGCATAGGTTCCCCACTTGGGACTTGGCGCTAGTTCTTAGAGCAATGACTGGGGCCCCCTTTGAGCCCCTGAGAACAGTACATCTCAGATTCCTTACCCTGAAGGTAGTTTTTCTGGTGGCCGTCACTTCGACCAGGCGCATCTCCGAACTGGGCGCCTTGTCATCCAAGGAGGACTTGTGTCAGTTCCACCAAGATAGGGTCGTCCTTAGACTGGACCCGGTTTTCCTGCCAAAAGTCAATTCCGTGTTTCATCGATCTCAAGAGATCATTTTGCCTAATTTTTGTCCGGCCCCTGTCCACGAGAGGGAGGTCAGTTGGCATCGTTTAGATGTCAGGAGGGCTCTGCGCATTTATCTCAAGCGCACCTCATCCTTTAGACGGTCGGAAGCCTTATTTCTGTCCTTCCTACCACGGACCCTGGGGGCTAGGGTGTCCTCTGCCACCATCGGCAGGTGGGTCCGGCAGGCAATTTCGGAAGCATATCAGGCTTCTCACCTGACTCCCCCTCAGGGTATAACGGCCCACTCTACTAGGAGCGCGGCCACCACTGCTGCCTGGGCAACTAGGGCTCCACTGGAGGATATTTGTAGGGCGGCCACCTGGGCCTCACCCTCCCCCTTTGTCAGGCACTATCGCCTTGATCATTTCGCCTCGGGGGATGCGGCCTTTGGCCGTAGAGTGCTCCAACAAGTGGCGACCCCCCCTCCCCCGTTGAGTTCTGCCCACCCTGTGACGTAGCTTGGGTATGTCCCTGCTGTAGTCCCTCCCACCAAAACCACCGGAAAAAGAGCGTTGGTCCTTACCTGAACGCTTCTTTTCGGTGGTAAAGGTCGGAGGTACTACTTTCCCGCCCAAAGTATAGAGGGGTCGGGGTGGTCGTTAATTGTGGTTTATAGCTATTGCTGTTGTGTTCTGTGTATTGTTTTCCACGGTTATTTCCTTACATATGAATATCAGCTTTTCCATGCAACCTCGGGAACTGGGAGCCAGGAGGGAAAGGAGGACACTAAAAGAAAAATCCCTCAGTCTTTGGACCAATCAGGCTGTATCAAACCCTGCTGTAGTCCCTCCCACCTTTACCACCGAAAAGAAGCGTTCAGGTAAGGACCAACGCTCTTTTCCTTTTTGTCTCCATGCTCTGGCCTTCTAAGAACTGGATTTTTTTTAAAAAAATATTTGTCTCAAAATGCCTACTTTGATTTTAGAAAGGTGAGTCAGGGTGGAAGGGAGAAATGTTTAAGGACTGTGGTTTAGTCACAGCGCCAGCTGCTTTTGTCTGTGTATTGTGGTGTTACATGCATGTACAACAGGGAAGGATCTTTGACTGGAATGGCATGACACTGCTTTCATCAGTTTGATGGAGATATCACATCCTATGAATTTTTCTGTAATCAAGGATGTTCTAATGCAGGGGTGTCAAACTCTATTTCATTGAAAACCGCATCAGAGATGTCTTTAACCTCGGGGGGGGAGTTGGGGGGGCATGCCTGATCCTTCGCTGTTTTGAGGGCGGCCCCGCAGGCCAGATCTAAGCACCCCATGGGCCAAATCTGAGTTTGACACCCTGTTCTAATAGGTCTTCTGTTATCTCTGCACTTCTGTGAATTAATTTACTGCATATCAGTGGAGTCAGGACTTATGTAATCATATCAGTGGAATTGTTTAGCTAATAGTTTATCCTGGGTTTATTTTTTCCAATGAATATTTTACATTTTTTTCAGAATAGTTTTGCATAATATCTGAGAATGTTCTATCCATCTCTCAGGAATTGCGCACTTTGGAGAACTTATAAACTTTTAAAGTTGCTGGTTTCCACTTGGAATTCTTCTGCATGTTGGTTGTATACAGCTGTGTTCAGTAGCCACCTGCTGGTTAGACAGTTTTCAGCTCATACACAGTAATAATTATTACTCAGGAAGAAAGTTCAGATGTAAATAGCCTAAACAGGTTTCTTTCTTTAAAAGAAATATTCAAAGTACCATGAACAAGACAATAAAGCAAACTTTCTCAAGAATTCTGGAATGAGTTTTCTTTTAAAAATATGCATAGATAATAATAGTAATAATAAAAAAACATAAATTACTAAATTGGACATAGGCATCATTTCTTGTGCTCCCCCTTCCTTTGTTAATACTCTTTCATTTAATTGTGGTATTGTTCCAGCCATAATGTGTTCAAAACGAATCCTTTGAAAAGATAATAAATCATGTTTTGATGGTTCTTAGTCTCCATTAATTAATATATGGCGGGATAAATTTGCCATATGGGACACATACTTTTAGGTGTTACTCTCTGAATGAATACAGCGGAAGATGTTATTGTTTGGAAGCCATTGTGTCTTTACTTCACAAAAGTTAATTGTGCCTAAGAGAAAATGGTAACAGGAAGGTCACCATTTTCTACCAAGTGCCAAGAATACATAATAATTTGTTGATCATCATAAAATTATTTTACCTTTTCAATTAACTATATAAGATTCTTTTATAACTAGTGCTTTATAGTTTATTCTGAGAGAGAACTTGTGAATGTTTTTGTATCTATAGAACCTCAACTAAGAACATGTAATTTAAATCAGAAATATAAGCTTAAAATTAGTCCTTTATTTCATTTACTCCTTGACCCTGTTGTTTTCCTCTCAGTATAAATGTTGTGTAATTGAACTGTATTAGTTTTATTTTTAACAGATTATTAGTCGTGCTGCAGGAATCATACTATATCAAGTAAATTTCATTAAATCTTTGTACTACACTATTAACAAACCAGCAAAATGAGCTTTATAATATCAGGGACTAATGAAATACGCAACTGATTTAATTGTATGTCATCAGCTAGACTATCAGAAAAACAACACAACCATAGTTTTGTTTTTAAAAAATCAGTTCATTTGAGGAAATTAATTATATGATTTTAAAAGATTCTTGCTGTAATGTTTCCATTGGATTTTTCACATTATGGTTTTCCTGAGGACTGCCCTTAACTTTGACATTTAATAAAGAGGGGTACAACAGGAGATTTAAAAAAAACTGGAAAAATTAAGAATGAAATATAGATACACATTTATATATACATATGCATACACGCACACACACAAACATATATAGGTATTTTTGTATATGTATATGCATATATAAAATAAACATTAGTTTTTTGGTTTTTGTCTCATGATTGGAAGAAACAGACCAATTATGTGTTCCCTTTTTTGTCTCACCTGCTCATTATTTCCTTAAGCCATTCTACAGTATCGAAAATGAACTGGACAGGAATTGAAACTGTCTCTTTCTCCCATCATTGTGCTTATTGTTTATAAGCATGGTGCAAACATACTCTTTTATTTTACTGTATGCTGAGCATAGGTCAGAGACTAGCAATTTTAGCCTTTAGCTAAAATTAAAATTAATGTGTCCTTGAGAAACACTTATTCTCTTGGAAAGTTGACTTCCAGGTTAAATAAAATTAAATATGCCAAATACATAATTCACTTGCTCTCCAAAATAAACAGGGAGAGTAACTCTTGCATTTTCTTATCACTGCTGGATTTTATTTTATTTCCTTCTTTAGATTCTTTCATTCTTTAGGGTGTTTTTTTAGTACAGTCAGTGAAATTGCTTGCTTCAGAAGTTGTACAGTAGGTGCTCCATCACTGGAGGTTTTTAAGAAGATACTGGACAACTATTTGTCTGAAATGCTATAGGGCAGCGATGGCAAACCTTTTTTGGCTCATGTGCCACAAGTGGGGGGAGCGCGGGGGGGGGTCATGTGCGGGCGGGCCGCACCCATAATGCAACGTGTGTCCCCCAGTGTGCATCCACACACAATGCGCCCCCCCCCATTTTTACATGCTTTTTTCGCCCTCCTCAGGCTCCTGAGGCTTTATAGGAGCCTGGGGAGGGTGAAAAGAGCCTCCCCTGCCCCCCCGGAGGCCCTCCAGAGGCTTCAGAGAACGTCCGGAGGCTTCCCTGAAGCCTTCGGAATGCTAAAAACTACCCTCCGAGCAACCCGGAAGTGACTTGCGTCTCCATTGCCCGGGCCCGGATCGCCTCCGCCACACGGTGCCTCGGGCCCGGCGTCCTTGCACCGCTCCACCCAGCCTCGGCGGCTCGCCAGGGCCCGGCCTTCACATCGCCGCCGCCGCCACCAGGACGAGCTCAGCCGAAGGGAAGTCTGTCAGGCCTCGGCCGCGCTGCCCTCGCCGCCACCTCCTTCTCCTCTAGCCGTGCCACGCCAGGCAGGCCGCGCAGCTGCCTCGATCCCGGCCTCCGGCGGCCCCGCGCCGCATCGTGCTCAGCCCCGCGGGCGGCTCCGTCCTCGGAGCTCGGCTGCCTGCTGCCTTTCCCCTCCTTTGTCTCCAGCCGGGGCGGCCGTTCACGGGACCCGCCTCTCGCCCTCTTCCTCCGGTCAGCAGGTTCCGACTCGTTCGCTGCCTGCCGGGCCCCAGCGGCGCGTTCAAGCCAGAGGGGGAAAGGAGGAGGAGGAGGAGGAGGAGGAGGAGGCTGGGCTGGGCTTCTTTGGTCTGCACCACCACCACCACCCACCTGCGCAAGGGTACGATCCGGAACACTCCGAGCCGTCGCCTTGACAACAAAGCCCCCTTCGCTTTCCCCCTCCCCCTTCCCCTCCCTTTCGGCTTAACCCTTGCGATGCCCGCGCAAAGCCCCGAGGGGACGGATTCCTGTGTGGGACGCATGGCAGGAAGGCTATAGAGTCCCCCCTCCCTCCGCCGTCCGGACGGTCCCTGAAGCCTTCGGAACGCTTAAAACGACCCTCCGAGCAACCCAGAAGTCACTTCCAGGTTGCTCGGAGGGTGGTTTTAAGCACTCCGAAGGCGTCAGGGAAGCCTCCGGACGGTCCCTGAAGCCTCCGGGCGGGCAGGGGAGGCTCTTTTCGCCCTCCCCAGGCTCCTATAAAGCCTCTGGAGCCTGGGGAAGGTGAAAAATAGCTTTTAAAAAGGTGAACTCAGCTGGCCAGCGCACGCATGCGCGCTGGCCAGCTCACAGGGCAGCGCCTTGCGTGCCCTGACAAATGGCTCCACGTACCACTTGTGGCACGCATGCCATAGGTTCGCCATCACGGCTATAGGGTCTCCTGCTTGATCAGGGGTTGGATTAGACGACTTCCAAGGTCCTTTCAAATCTGTTATTCTTCATTTTTCTTTTAGTTTCACCCCTCAATAAACTCTAGGTTGACGAGTTGGGAAATCTGGTAGTATGGTATCTACTTCAGTGGTGGGATTCAAAATTTTTACTACTGATTCTGTGGGCATGGCTTTGTGGGCGTGGCAGAGGAAGGATACCACAAAATCCCCATTTCCTTCCCAATCTCAAAATTTCTGCTGCCGGTTCTCCAGAACCTGTCAGAACTGGCTCTTACCTCTGATCTACTTCTGTGCTGTGATGCCGAACTGAATTGTAACAATTAAATAGCAAACAGCATGAAATAAAATCTCTAGGAAACTCTCTGGGTTTATACAAATACAGTTGCTTATAATTTAATTTCTCAGTGTAGTAAGACAACAGGATATTTTTCTTCCTTTAATATATAATCATAATATGGTGATGGGTATGGTTTCAGATAATATTATGCATGATGACATGACTAGTTTTTCAATTAAGGCAGAGAAACAATCCTCTTGGCCTGTTGGAAACAATCCATGTTCCAGTCCTACGAATAGTTAAAGAAGCTAAAATTAATCAATAATGGTTGCCATTCTGTACTGAGTGACTGATAAAGCCAGTCACCTTCCATGTGCAAAGTGTTATCAAATCCTGAAGGGTACTAAGCTGAACTGAATTGAATTGAATGTTTTATTTGGCCAAGTGTGATTAGATACAGAAAGAATTTGCCTCCGGTACAAAAGCACTCAGGGTACCTGCAAAGATACATATAACATGAACTATTTATTGCTTTTTCAATTTCTCATTCAATTGATAATCTGTATGTAGATTTGCAGATTGATTCAATATGATGGAATGTCTCACCTATATTCACATATATGCAAAAATCCCAACATACTGAAGAGCAACACCGAAACAAATCCTGTATTGTAATAGAAATTGGATTTAATTTAATTCATACAGGGATTTAATTATGAACCCTACGCGTTCCGAGATGAATTGAGAATTAGCTCTAATGGCTTTAATGAAGAACAATCCTTTTTCCAGTAGAGTGGAGGGAGGGGTCACTGAAGGGTTATTACAGCCTGATTGGTCCATTTGACTGAGAGAAAACTTCTTAGCCTTCGGCTTCTCCCGTTGGCTCCCAGTTTCCTCTCAGTCAAGAAGGTCCAAAAGACGTATTATTTGGTTCCCAGTACGACTGTGAGTAATTAAAGTGATCAAATTGGCAATCTCTAAATTGTACAAGGCCCTTTAGGACAGCGCTTTACTGTCCCGAAAGGCAGGGAGAACAACGAGGAGCTGCCTCATTTCTTTTAAAATTCCTCCCTGCTGGGCTTTTTCCCTCCCCCGGCTGATTCCTGGGGCCTCGGGCGTGCCGGGTGGATCGCAGCTCGCAGATTCTCCCCCGACGACCCTTCTATCAAACCGCAGCGCCGGCGGCCTATTTGCCGTGCGTGAAGACCGGCGATTCCCTTAATTCGGCCGCGCCGCCTCTCCCGAGTCAGCGGCGCTCTCGGCGGCGGCGCGAGTGCAAGACCGGAGCGCCAGCGGCTTTTGCCAGGCGTGAAGACCGGCGCGAATTCGCCCCTGAAAAAGAGCTCTGAATTTGGGTCGGCTAGCTTTCAAACCGCGAGGGGAGACAAGCGGCGGCACGCGCGCCATTTTAGCGGCCGTCTGAAGAGACGCAAGACATTAAATTGAGCGGCGGCCATTTTGAACACGTGGCGAGCAACCACAGGCCTCACTCAAAGCCACCGACACTCGCAGGCCCAATCTGAGCGTTCTCACCAGTGCGGGGCCTAGCAACTGCAAGGTGCGCAATCTACATCTGAATCCTCTGACACGTGAGTGGGGCGATGGCAGCGCGTTCTGAGGGAGCTCAAACGGCAACAGCCCAGACCCAAGAGGACAAGTCAGGCCCCACTGCCCCAGCCAGGCCTCGAGTTCCCAGGCCTACGGCGGAGGATCGACCCTCTAGAGCCCTACAAAGAGACGAGCTTAGGCGTTCCAGGGCAATTGAAAAGGCCATCCAGAGGGCGGAAAAGAAAAGGGCCAGGGACAGGCCTAGATCTCGATCTCCCAGACCTGAGGCCCCGTGTCATTCCCCATCTGTTAACAGAGGGTTCAGCCCTTCCTCTTCTTCTTCCTCCTCTTCCAGATCAGTTAGGAGCGAAGGGCGGGGGGCTTCACCTCCTCCTCCTACTTCCCCTGGGACAAGGGAATTGGATAGGAATGATCCTTTAGAGGGCCCATCCGCTGGCCCACCCAAGGGTAGGAGGTCTCACAGGGACTCATTCTCTCGTGACTATGACTCTGAGTACGATGAGGAAGACCTAGAACACCTTCCTGAAAACCTAAAGCGTTTGATTTCGGCAGCCATTTCCAAAGGAATAGCCCAGAGGGATAGGCCCCCTCGTCATGGTAGGGTCACTCCCTTCAGCAGAGCCAGATCCAGGGCCTCCTCTCCCTCTCTCATGAGCGAGGTCTCCTCCAGGGAGGATTCTCGTCGCCAAGACGACTGGGGGTTCTCTGAGGAGGAGGACGAGGCTGCTGACCAGCCCACCTCCTCCAACCTGTTTATTCAGGCCATGTTCAAGCCACTATTAAAAAAAGCTAGGAGAACCACCAAGGTGGGCACGGGAGACCCCACGGTGCCCCCGCCCAGGGATCCAGACATGGTGATGTTCTCAAACACGGCCACCAACAAAGAGGAGATCCCTGCTCCTCCTCTATTCTTGGAGGTGGCCACCAGTCAGTGGGCCCGACCTTCGAATTTTTCCCCTCCTGGCAGCAATGATAGGCGGGCTTATAATATGGAGAAGGCTTTTTTACAGGCAATCCAACTTCCGGCTATAGATCAGCCCATAGCTGCCCTGGTCTCATCTTCCCCGGTGGTCTCCGGGGATGCTGCGGACAAACTTAAGCCGGAGGATAAGAGGGCGGAGCTTACCCTGCGGAAAAATTATAAGGCTTCCGCTTGGGCAATGCGGGCGGCGGCTGCCGCCTCGTATTTTAATCACACAACAGTGATGTTGCTCCGCCAACTACAGGATCGTATCCCGATCCAGGATGATCGCATCCATCAGGACTTGACTAAAATTATGGCGGCCTGCCAGTATTCGGCCGACGTGACCTTGGATGCCATGCGTTTTGGTTCCAGCGCCTTGGCCACCTCTGTGGCCTCACGCCGGCTCCTTTGGCTTAGAAATTGGCAGATCGATAATAAAGCCAAATGGGATTTAATAGCTGCCCCCTTCACGGGTCCCAATTTGTTTGGGTCTGCCCTAGACCCAATTCTAGTGGAGAATAAGGACAAGAAAAAGGTGATGCCTACCTCCACTAAGAAGTCCGAGACGCGCAGTCACCCATATCGCAGGCCTTCTTTTAGAAGCTATGACAGGGACCAGGAGCCCCGTTTCCAGCAGTACAGGCAGGATAGGCCATACAATAGACAAGGCTTTCAAGACCGCTCCAGATACCAGTCTCAGTCCAAGCGGCCCTTTCGCGGGGGGGGGCGGCCGCCCCTTCCGCAGAGGGAAATGACTCAAATCCGAGTCATCCCATAGGCGGCCGCCTGGCGCTATACGCGGACAAGTGGGACCAGATTACATCAGACGGTTGGGTCCGGGCGACCATTCGCCACGGCCTAAGGTTAGAGTTCCTCTCCTATCCCCCGAGGTGCTTCAAAGTTTTCTCCCCATCCCGGGATCCGGAACGCCGTCGTCTCATGGACCTCGCCGTTTCACACCTTCTGGAAATCAGAGCGGTGGAGGTTGTTCCGGAACCGGAGAGGGGGCGGGGCTACTATTCAAATCTATTTGTAGTTCCGAAGGCCTCGGGGGGTTGGAGGGCGATTCTCGACCTGAAGCGCCTGAATCAGTATCTAGTTTACAGGCGCTTCAAGATGGCCTCCCTAAAGTCAATCTTGCAGGGCATTCGAAAGGGGGATTATATGGCCTCGGTAGACCTGACGGAGGCCTACCTACACATCCCCATCCTCCGGTCTCACCGTCCATTTCTGAGATTTTCCCACAAAGGCAGACACTATCAGTACCGGGCCCTGACATTCGGCCTGGTCTCGGCCCCTCGGACGTTCACCAAGGTCCTGGCGGCCCTGGCCGCATACCTGAGATCCATCCCAGTCAGGCTCCAGTGTTACCTGGACGACGTCCTAGTGCAAGCAGGGTCTCTCCCCAGGGCCAAGGCAGACCTCCAGCTGACCATCCAATGGCTCCAGACACTAGGTTTCTCAGTGAATTTTCCCAGGAGTCATCTATCCCCATCCAGACAGATTCTGCATCTAGGGACAGTGATAGATTCCCAGTCGGGGTGGGTTCGCCTGTCCCCAGACCGCTTAGCCAGTCTGACTCAGTTGATCACGTCAATCAGGACAAAGAGGTCCGTTTCCACCCTGACCTTATCACGACTCCTGGGGAAGATGGTATCCTGCATAGGGATAGTCCCCTGGGCCCGTCTACATCTGCGCCCCCTTCAGTGGGCCTTAATACCAGCCCAAAGGAGAATGTTGAGCAACTCTCTACGACCGCTTCGCTTAACGCCGGAAGTGAGACGCTCGCTCAAGTGGTGGATGTCCCCAGCATTGCGACGGGGGGCCTCTATTTGGGAGCCGGAGAGAGTACAAGTCACGACGGACGCGAGCCTTTACGGCTGGGGGGCCGTGATGGGGTCCGACATGGCCCAGGGACGTTGGACTGCCTCGGACCTCAGACACAATATAAATTGGCTCGAACTCAAGGCCGCGAGACTGGCCCTCCAGACTTTCCACCGCCAGCTGCAGGGGCGACATGTCCTACTGCTTACGGACAATGTAGCGACGAAAGCTCATGTCAACCGGCAAGGGGGGACTCACTCCCGAGCCCTGTGGCGGGAGGCACAGACATTAGGCCTATGGGCGGAGAGACACTTGGCCTCCATTGCGGCGGAACATATTGCGGGAGAGTCCAACCACCAGGCAGACTGGTTGAGCCGGGCGACTCTGGACAACGGCGAGTGGCAGCTAGATCCAGAGTTGTTTCGAAAGATCTGCCTCAGATTCGGCAACCCCCTTGTGGACCTGTTTGCCTCCCCCGGCAACACACAGCTGCCGAGATTTTTCACCAGATTCAAGACCCCAGCTGCAGAAGGAGCGGATGCTCTCAGGACCCGGTGGCCTCCGGGTCTCCTCTATGCCTTCCCCCCCTTCCCCTCATTCCCAGAACCATTCGGAAGGTAGTCACAGAGAGGGCTTCCGTCATTCTGTTAGCTCCATATTGGCCGAGGAGACCATGGTTTGCGGACCTGGTCCAGCTCTCGGTCGTAGCTCCCTGGAGGATTCCACCGGAAGAGGTAGTCTTGTATCAGGGGGTCTTAGTTCACCCAGAGCCGCAGTGGCTGCATCTGACCGCGTGGCTCTTGAAAGGGGATTGCTGAAACGGAGGAAGTTGTCATCGGGGGTCATAGCCACCTTAGAGGCAGCTAGGAAACCGTCCACAGTGAGGATCTATAACGCCACCTGGTCGGCCTTCGCGAAGTGGTGTAGCCCCAGGGGGGTGGATCCAGCCAGGGCCACGGTTCCAGACGTTCTAGAGTTTCTTCAAAAAGGATTAGAGGATGGGTTGTCCCATAATACACTCAGGCGACAGGTAGCGGCCCTATCCACTATATTGGGAGGAGAGGGCCCCTCTACCCTCTCTCGCTCTCCATTGGTGAAGAGGTTCCTTAAAGGGGCGGCCAACATCCGTCCCCCTCCCGTCCATAGGTTCCCTACTTGGGACCTTACCATCGTCCTGAAGGCGCTGACGGGTTCTCCCTTTGAACCTCTCAGGTCGGTCCACATGCGCCTCCTATCTCTGAAGGTAGTATTTTTAGTGGCCATTACATCGGCCAGGCGTATTTCTGAGTTGGGGGCCCTTTCTGTTAGAAGCGACCTTTGCATGATTCACCAGGACAGGGTGGTATTGCGTTTGGATCCTTCGTTCATCCCGAAGGTTAACACTCTGTTTCATAGGGCCCAGGAAATTGTCCTACCAAATTTTTGCCCCAATCCAACAAGGGAGAGAGAACAGGCGTGGCATCGGTTGGATGTACGCAGGGCCCTCCGTATTTATCTGAAACGGACGGAGGGCATTCGTAGGACCGAGGCGCTGTTTGTCTCGTTTCATCCGGGTTCCCTAGGTAAAAAGGTCTCGTCTTCAACTATTGGGAGGTGGATCAGGTTGGCCATCGTTGAGGCCTACGGGGCCTCAGGAAAATCCCCCCCTTCGGGGATTACGGCTCACTCCACTCGTAGTGCGGCCTCCTCAGCGGCCTGGGCTACAAGGGCGCCCTTCGAAGACATCTGTCGCGCGGCCACCTGGGCCTCCCCTACTCCTTTCATAAGACACTATCGCCTGGACACTTATGCCTCGGCTGAGGCATCTTTTGGGCGGAGGGTTCTCCAGCGGGTGGTGGCCGATCCTCCCCCTGAGACCCAGTCTACCCTCCCTGGGACGTAGCGTGGGTATGTCCCTTCAGTGACCCCTCCCTCCACTCTACTGGAAAAAGAACGTTGGTCTTACCTGAACGTTTTTTTCGGGAGAGTGGAGGGAGGGGTCACTCTCCCGCCCTAGTTAGATAGACAGGGTCTGGGAGGGGTAGGATCGGGTGGCCGGGGCGGCTTTCCCTTGTCTTTTTACATCATGCAGACGCTGACCTGACATCGCGGAAACTGGGAGCCAACGGGAGAAGCCGAAGGCTAAGAAGTTTTCTCTCATTCAAATGGACCAATCAGGCTGTAATAACCCTTCAGTGACCCCTCCCTCCACTCTCCCGAAAAAAACGTTCAGGTAAGACCAACGTTCTTTTTATTACACATCATATATTGCCCCAAAAGATAGGAAAGGTGTATTAAGATAGTGCTGCTACTTTTAAAATACAGTAAAATGTACGCTAATGAACATCTTATGAAGTGGAAACTTATCAGTGAACTATTCTAGGGGACTGCCATAGCCTTTTTATCCTTACCCAATTATGCTGTTAATGCTGCAACTTTTAATGATAATTAAATTTATAAGTAAAGGCAATAATTGTGAGGAATAATTGCAGTTCTTAAGCCATGGCTGGTAAATCAGCAACAATAAAAATAGACAGTCTAGATACCAGATTATATAAACTTTGTACACAATTGTGGTCGTTCTCTCTCCACCCCCACTCTCCCTCTCCCTCCCCCTCTCTCTATCCCGCTCTCCATCCCTCCCTTGCTCCCTCTCCTCCCCCTCGTCCTCTCATGCACAGGGAGAGAGATTCTCATATAGCAGTTTTCATATGAACCACATATACATTATGTATAAGTAAGAAAAGATAACTTGATGTAGTCGATAACATTTGAAACATGATATCAGATTCTCAGCAAGGATTTTCAGAATTCTTGATTCTAGACTGAACGTTACTGTTTCTTGCTCTGGCTTTCTAGGGGAACTCAAGAAATTCCTTCAGTTTAAGAAATATACTGTACTACAAGAATGACTTTAAAGAGCCAAAGTACATGCAAAATGTAGTCTGGCCCTCTATTAACAGTGTTGAAGAAAATAAAACAATAATTATTACTGTAATTAGTGGCTTGATAGTGAAGTGTGAGTAAAGGTCTTCAATGACAAAACATGTTCTATATTTTCCAAAAGAAAGTAGACCGTGATTTCTATTCATTTAATATATCTGAAAATGTTGTATCAATGACCAGTAGCGACATTTACCAAAATAGAAGCTAATCAATCTTAGGTGGAATACTGCACATATACTGCAGGTTTTTTGCTAAGTTTTCTGACATTGATTATCTTTTTTTCCTCAATTGTGTCCAATTCTCAGGGACAGCCTCAACAGGTCCCTGTAGTGTTCTTGGTTTTGAAAAGTGATTTACTTTTGCCCCCTTCAGGTAGCTGAGAGAAAGTGACTGGTCCAAAGTCATCCAACTGGCTGTGGTCCCAAGGTGGAACTAGAATCCAGAGTTTCCCAATTTTTAGCCTGATGCCTTAGCTAAACTGGCTCTAGGTTAAACATCTATAGAAATTCTCAGTCATCCAGATCATAGTTGTCTCAAAGGTGTTTTTTCCCCAAAAGACAGCTGGACTGTTTTTTCTTTGAGGAGAAAGAAGAAGAAAACTGGTTTTCTAGTTTAGTGTAAATCCATTGACATATTTCTCTGTTATTGTTTTATTTAATGAAAGTATTGAATTGCATTCTGTTTTCACATTAGGAGTGAAATACCTTTGCTGAAGACATCTTAGTTTTAATACAGCCAGTTAACTAAATATAACCAGGGACTAGGGAAATTGTAGAAAACTAGTTTAGTGTAGCATAGTGATTAAGACATCAGCTCAAAACTTGGAGGCCGTAAATTCTAGTCCCGCCTTGGACTAGAGGATCTGGGTTGTCTGGATGATCTTTAGCCAGTCACTTTTTCTCAGCTCTAGGATGGAAGCAATGGCAAACCATTTCTGAAAAATTTTCCCTAGAAGAATCTAGTGTCTTGTTCAGATGTTAGTCAATGGTGACGTGAAGGCACCGAGAAATTAGGAATATTTCTTTAGATTCACAAATACTCTTTTGTCAAAAGTTTTCAGATTGCTTTAAAAGAATTTTACAAGATGTTATCACTTTTTTTCATGCTAATTTACACATGAGCACTGAAAACATATGAAATTGGAGGTGTTTTGTTTTATCTATGTGGAATGACATCCACTCTATTGTGCAAGTTCTCTGATTTTACCCATTGCTTTTAATTAGGAAATAAAATGTATTTTTATTTTTTTTCCCTTAATAGACCACTTAGCTGCCTGAATTTTTTTCAGACATCCTTTTAGTAGCAATAGCAATAATACTTAGACTTATATACTACTTCATAGTGCTTTACAGCCCTCTCTAACTGGTTTACAGAGTCAGCATATCGCCCCCAAACAATCTTACCAATCTTGGAAGGATGGAAGGTGGAGTCAACCTTGAGCCAGTTAAGATGGAACTGCTAGCAATCAGCAGAATTAGTCTGCAATACTGCATTTTAACCACTGTAACCATTCTAACCATTTTGTATAATTTTTATGAATTGCTTATGCAAAAAATGATGCTTTGTTTCCTATACATAAAAAGTATTGGTGGCTGTGATAGCATCTGTGTGTTAATTAATCCTATAATAGTATTACAGTAAGAATTGAATTGATATTATCTCTTTCATTGCAGTAAAGCTCCTGCATAAGATAGTCCTTTGAAATTCCTATGGCTTTCTTTCAGATAATATAGCTCATTCTGTTGCTCATACCAGAGAATGCTCCTTTGTTTTTCTGATGGCACAATTGCAATCAAGGTGGCATTATTCCTATTTAGTGGCCATAGCATTCTGCCTCTTAATCTCTGAATTCCATGTAGATATTCAAGCAGGAGATTTAATACCATTTTGGACAAATGACTCCAATCTCTTCTTAAAAATCTCCAGTGAGGAGCACCCGTATTATTCTTTTGCATTACAAACTTCATATTAATTCAGCTTTAGTAATGCATTGGATCAGGGATATCAAACTCGATTTCAGTGACGCCACATCAGGGTTGTGTTTGGCCTGGGGGGGACGGACGGCCTCCTCCAACCCTCTGCCAGTGAAAATGGAACATGGGCGGCCCTCCCGAGCTCCAATTTTGCTGGCAGAGGCACCGTGGGCCAGAACTAAGCATCCCGCGAGCTGGATCCGGTCCCCGGGCCTTGAGTTTGACACCCTTCACTGGATACTTTTCTTTCTATAGAAGCTTTGGTTTTGTTTGGGTGTCACAAAATTGTGATAGCTTGAGAGACATGTAAGCATTCATTTTGAATCATGATTATTTAAAGTGATTTGATGAAATATATTTTTTTTTCTACCTGTGTTTATTCATGTTGGTGTGGTGAATATTACATGTTTAAGATTACCTTCATTATACATTTCTTTCTCTTCATGTTTTTGTGAAAATTTTAATATGGAATATGCATTGTTAATATCCTTTTTCATGTTTTTGCTCTGCTTGCTATGGAAATACATAATTAAGTCTGATAAACGTACATTCAGGGAAGATGGATGAGGTAATGTAAAAAGGATATAAGATTGCCAAAATTCTGTAAAGAATTTATCATTATTTTTATCTAATAGTATAGTTGTATTGATTCCATATATAAATTGTACTACATACATAAAAAGAGATATACCATACTCAAAAAGAGTCAGGTGCTCACTGTACATTAACAATTAATTAGATAATGCAGAAGTATAACACAACAATTGTGGAAAAATCCTTGCTGAAAATATTTTTCTTCTATGTTTCTATTAAAGATTGTTCACACTTTTTAATTAATTAGCTTTATAATCCTATTCTTTCCCAGTTACCTGCATTGATATTACACTTCATACCAGGCTACTATATAGTGTTCTTTAAAGCTTCAGTATATTCAAAACTACGGCTACTAGAAAGCATCTGAGCACTAAGTATTTGGAAACTTAGTAAAATCTATGATGACTTGGAGGTAACATCCATCCCTTTGAAATGTAGTTCAGGCATCCCCCATATTGATAGGGGTACAATTTATTTTTGATAGACCTAATACTTTCTTTTCAGACTGTTGCAGAGGGAGTACTCAGTTTGTGAATAATTAGACACTCTGTAACAAAAAGAATTTCACACATATAGTTATTATTCCATTATGATATTTTTTGCATTCTTGTAAAGATACATGAAAAGCAAAGACAGCCTTGAATTTAATTCGGTGACTACATTCTATGTGTGAATGTGTCTTGAAGACCACCCTAATGTATTATTATAACATCCCCTGTGGGTAGCAGACATTGGATACAATGTAGAAGCTATAGCTGATCAAGAATGCAATAGCAAGACTAGTGGTGAGTCAGCTCTGCCATTGCAAGCTAACATTTCTGGACCCAATTCAACCTGTAAAATTATATACAGGTTATATAGCAATGACATGCTATTTCTGCATGTCATTGAATCTGCATATTTAGCAAGACTATTTCAAGAAGGTGTTGAGAATTTCTACTTCCATCAGAGAATGTGGGACAAGACCCACATAAAACTCCCTATTTTAGTTGCCTCCATAATAGTAATAGTATAGCGTTTATTGTCATTGTACATCATGTATACAACGAAATAGCCCCCTTGTTGAGAGATTTGCAGGTTGGAGGGAGGGGGTGTTTTGAATCCATACATTATTTTGCATTTTTACTTGGGGCATTTTGACTGAATCAGGCTAAAATAATGCAAGTGAATAAATGATACATTTTTTTTCAGTTGGGTTCAGAATTGAAACTTCTTTCCTACTTTCCAATCTAACATATCACCCTAGAATTCTCTAGTGATATCCCATCCAGCTACTTGGTAGACTTAATTAGCTTAGTTACCAAAATATAGACAACCTACATTTAATTGTTTTATGCATATTATATTTGTAATTCAACTAAGGAGGATTAACACCCAATTAATAATAAAATTCAGATTAAAAAGTCACTAAGATCTGTGGTCCTAGGTCAATATGTAGAAGCATCATGGCTTTGAATTTGCTCAGAAATCAAATCACTGCAGCCTTTTGACCCAAGATTTGGGTGACATGGGTATTTGTGATCTCATAGAGTCAAGCTTAATGTGGATTTAAAAAAATCTTTATGTTAGACATTTTTTGTTGAGAATATAGAATAGATGCAAACCCAGGTTGTGTGCAAAACACCTTTTCTGGATCCTAATACAAGAAACATTTTATGGATGGAAAATAATAGGTTAGTTTATTTTGAGATACTAGAATTTTGTCAACGGGGATGTAAAATAGAAACAAGAGAAGAACTGATGGCAGAGGGAGGTAGTTCTCAATAGGTTTTATTTACAATTACTCAAAAGATTAAAATTGGAACAATAATTTATGGCTTTGAACATTGTAAGACTGAGTTTGAAATGGAATTATGTACAAGTGATGAACATGTAATTGCTAAAATGTATAAACAGCTATTGAGTTTTGAAACAAAAGAACAAGTGAAATAATGTTTGATAGAAATTTTGATAATAATATACAGATATGTAATGGTGCACTACTGGTGCACACCTTGAGTTGCAGGTTGATAATGACCAGTCCCTGTTCTAAAACCTTATAAAGTGTGGGGTCCTTGGTGCTCTCTGAGTTTGGCTTTCTTACAGATGTTTCATTACCAAACTAGGTAGCATCATCAGTCCTAGTAGGGAGTGGTGTTTGGTCTCATTTTATATACCAGTGGCTTGACCTGTCAGTGTTGGTTGGAGTGATCTTGGTGTTTCCTAATTTGATCAGTTGATGGCTGATTTCTCTGAGTGCCAGTTTTCTTGATGGTGACGAGGAAAAGAATGTTCCAGCACAGAGCTACAAATATTTTCTTCTATTGATACTTTATAAACCACAATTTGATATTGTTCTACACGTCCTTAAGCTTAAAGCTTGAACATGGGAATGAAAGCGTAGGAAAGCATTTATAGAAAGCATATATTCAGAATTAGATTGATGGAGAGTTTGAAGAAAAAAAAATAGGCTTTTGTCTGGGATCCAGTAAGTTCTTCTAACTTGGGCAGGGGATGGACTAGAAGACCTCCAAGGTTCCTTCCCAACTGTATGGTTTTATTATTACAAGAACCACACCCTTCAAGTATTTGCTATGATTGTAGAAAATCTATTTGCAGTGCTCATTGGGCTCAACTGGGCCAGCCAAGTAGATCATGTCGTGGTGATTTGACATGATTAAAACATAATTCTCTGGAAATTGGGGATAATTATATCTAGTGTCTGCTAGGATTTAAATCCTAGATCTGAATAAGGTCAGTGCTCCTCAATGCATAATCCCATGTGTAATTATGTTTTCTTCAAGGCTATGAGTTGCATATTACTGTATTGTAATGAAACACAGCAACCAACTGGTGAAAAACGGAAACATACTTATTCCTTTAATTGGAGGTATGGAATAATATATTGCATACTCACTCTGTAAATGATACCCTAATTTTCTATGTGCTAGAGCCCTTCACATGATTCCAACTAGCCATAGGCAATGTGTCAGTGAGCTAATATTATATACATAAGGACTATTTCTATCACATTAGGTCAATGCATTTATCTAGCAAATTCAAAAACCATAGTATAAAAGGTATAAAATCCTTGTTTGCAAATACTTTCATCAAGCAAGGTGGTAACTAAAACAAGGCTAGTAAAAGGCTAGTGTTCAATCACTATTTCGTCACTTCACAAAATTTTCAGGCATTAACTTTGGATTTTTAAAGCTAAAATTAATTCCTGTTGGATTTATAATTTTTTCAAACATTTCTGAGATAAATTTTTGTAAGTCACCCAGAGTCACTGAGAGTGTGTGAATGGCCATATAATTTTTCCTAGATAAATAAATAATGAAGTTTCTATTTTTGAAATGTAAAAACAATGTTTCTCTTCCGAACAGTTGCAGGTGGTGCAGTTGTTAAGAGTGCAGTTCTGCAGGTTACTTCAGCTGACTGCTACCTGCCGTTCAGCAGTTCAAATCTCACCAGGCTCAAGGTTGACTCAGCCTTCCATCCTTCCGAGGTGGGTTAAATGAGCACCCAGATTGTTGGGGGCAATAGGCTAACTCTGTAAACTGCTTAGAGAGGGCTATAAAGCATTGTAAAGCAGTATATAAGTCTACGTCCTATTGCTCATTTGGACTTTTGCAGAAGGGCAAACTGCTTAAATGCGTATCCAATGCAGGGGTGGGTTCTGGCAGTCAGTACTGCTGGTTCTCTCATGAATGCACCCCACACGTGTGCATGTTTTTGTCGTGCGCTGTGCATGCATGCGCAGTACAATAAAAATTGTTCTGCATATGTGCAGAAGCAAAAAAACAAGATGGTGGCGCCTATGGCGCCACCTGGAGAACCAGTTCAGGACATGGCAGGCCTGGGTCACTGTTGGTTCCAGAGACCCAGGCCACCAAACCACTACTAGTTCGGCCGAACCGGTCCAAACTGGTAGGAACCCACCACTGATCCAATGTCTATGACAGAATGAAGAGAAGGAGTTCAATTCTTTGATAATTCCTCTCTGAATGAGGAGAGAACCCACAAGTGCTCCATACTGTGTCCATGAGAATTTATAGCTATAGAGATTGGGAGTTCTTGTCTTGTTTTAGGCAAAAAGCCAGCTGGGTGATCTTGGACCAGTCAATCCCACCAACTCTCAGCCCTCAGGCAATGGCAAGCCACTTCTGAAGAACCTTTCCAAGGAATCTGTGGGGATTTCTCCAAACAGTCATCAGGAGTCAGCACTGACTCAAAGACACTTAAAAAAAGTACTTGGTATGTATTCTTCAAAAACTTAGCAAAGAATCCAAGGCTGCAGTATTATTCAGAGGCCTTATATGAGCTCCATGAAGCAGCTACTTTTGAGCTTCAGCTATAAATTATCCAACTGTCACTAATAACCAGTCCAGAATTTTTGAGCAACTTCCTCCCCTGTGCATTCTTCTCTGTTCCTTTGCTATCAGAGGGGGAAAAACTTGATATTTTTAGCAAGAAGTTTGTGGCCTTAGGTAAATTCAGAATTGGTATCACATTCATAATCAGTGCCACATTTTGGACAATGTGTGCAATGGCACGGATGTTCAAAACATACAATAATATTATCGAATATCAATTTATCCAATGCTAATTCATATTTTTTTTCTCGTTGACTCTAATGTTTTTACATTCCAAACATGTCAGCATCCTCGCTGATGCTTTTTCAGATGAACCCAGGATATTTCTTACTTGCTAAGCTTCATATTATTTTGTTTATAGTAGAACTTTCTTAAAGATTTTTTTAAACTTGAGAAATCTTTTTTTTTTAAAAAAAAATTCATTTTGTGTCTGTGCAAAAGATACATAAAAAGTCAGAAAGACAGTTGCAGGGAATAATTGACCTGTGGCTTTTTCCTCTTCAGTCTGCTATGAGATGATAGAAAATATAGAATGCTATAAATGGCTATGAAGGAAAAGGTAGCAGAAGCTGAAGATCTTCATCTTACAGCTTTTGTAATGGCAAACATCAAGGTAGCTACACTTTGTAAGCCATCAAACATGTTTTAATCTACCTGTTCCTGAAAAGGAGAATGAACCAAAACACAGGAGAATCCTTAATGGTCCTATAATATATTATTTCATCAGCCTTCCACAAATGCCAAGATTGAAAACCCCGGCAAAAGCTGTTTCTGTCATTATTCTTGCCACCCCATCACACCATCCTAGTGTATTTCTTTTCCAAAACAGCTTGAGGGAAACTCTATCAAATTTTATATAAATGTGCTGCATATTACTGACTCTCATGACTCCTGATATAGTCTGCTGTGGAGAGGTCATATTTTGATTTAAGTATCTTCCAAATTTTACTGCATCTGTCCAGTTCTGTTTGGAATCATATAAATCGAGGGCATGCCTTGAATGAAATAAAACTAATTAGCATGTGTTTATTTATAAAACATGAATAATCTGATCTTTTGGTCCCATGTATGTGACACCAGGCATTTATCACAACAAGAGTGATTTGGCTAAGAAATCATCAGTTTATTTGTGTTCTACTTTTGCTTGGTAAATCAGTTCCAAAAAAGCTGAGCACAACGCCAGGATAGATACAATAAAATATGAACATTCATGACAAGATAATTAAGGAAAAAGCTTCAATAGTCACACAAATAGAGATGGTCAGCTTCTATTTTGGAGAGGATCAATCCATTTCATATTTTTCCAAAGTCATTTGTGAATGAGAACATAGATTTCTAATGTATATGAACTTTTAGAAATATTTGTCATTATATAGTGTTTTGCTTTTATTAAAAAAAAGGAATATATTGAATATATTATATTGAAATGATTGTAAATTAATTTCAACCAAGAACTCATGAGATATATTCAAGACTGGTACACGAATGGCAGCCTTGGGAATGATTAATATTTCATGTGTGGTTTTTCAATAAAAGGGTCAATAAGTAGTTGCTTTAAAAATTAATGGAACCATAGATTCCTTAAACTTTCCCAAATTTTCCTTGATTGCTGTAATCATCCTCCATAGCCACATATTCATACATGCTGAGGTCAATCATGTTCCATTAAAGGAACTTTGCTAATAGAAACAGATCCATAACACACACAAAAGGGGGGGGGGAGGAAACCATAAGAAACCCAGCAATATAGGATCAGCACTTAAGCTGTATAAGTGCTTTTCCCCTTAGAAATCATTTAGCAAAGCTATCATATCTGATTATTAATCCTTATATCCATTCCTCTCTGAATTCAGTGGAAAAGGCAAATATCCACTTGATATTTCTGTGAGGTAAAATGGAAGATAACATTTCTTTGAGTGAGATAAAATTTCCTTTGCTCCCTAATTATCACAGTGCATATACAATAATACAATAGCAGAGTTGGAGGGGACCTTGGAGGTCTTTTAGTCCAACCCCCTGCCTAGGCAGGAAACCCTATACCGTTTCAGACAAATGACTATCTAACATCTTCTTAAAGACTTCCAGTGTTGAGGCATTCACAACTTCTGGAGGCAAGCTGTTCCACTGATTCATTGTTCTAACTGTCAGGAAATTTCTCCTCAGTTCTAAGTTGCTTCTCTCCTTGATTAATTTCCACCCATTGCTTCTTGTTCTACCCTCAGGTGCCTTGGAGAATAGTTTAACTCCCTCTTCTTTGTGGCAACCTTTGAGATATTGGAACACGGCTATCATGTCTCCCCTAGTCCTTCTTTTCATTAAACTAGACATATCCAGTTCCTGTATACTTCCCTCCATGTAGATGCAGTTCCATTGATGACTACACGTTGAGTGCGGTTGGTCAGCCATGTCAAGGTGTGAATTTCGCCCTGGAAATTAATGTATGGATCTTGGCAAACCTTGAAGTATACTTTTGAAATAAGAAAAATAAACCCGAGGCATAATCTAAGAAAAAAAACATTTTAATTGTAAAGAAAGTAAAAATACAAACTTACTAAGCTAATAATTACATCTTGACAGAGCCCCTGTCTGCCTTGGCATACAGACAAAGGAAGAAAGGAAAGAAAATATGTGATGTAATGACATGCGCAGTAAATCATTGCTGATAAGAGACAGTTCATGCTGCCGTATAATTCAGAATGTAGGCACAGCTGGCAAACCAAATAAACGCAGTGACACCCCTTCTTTTGCCAGTTGAGCGGATATCATCAAATAAGGCACATCTTCTTCCGCAGATACTCGTGTTGAGCTGCTGGAAGCGGTTTGTTGAGCATGTCAGCAATTTGATCATGTGTAGAAACATATTGCAATTTAACAAAACCTTGTTTAACTAATTGCTTTATGTTTTGATAACGAATGTCAATGTGTCTGGACCTAGAACCTGTGAAATGTGACTCAGAAATATAAACCACCGATTCATTGTCTTCCATCATGGTGATTGGTCGAATCAGACGAGTCCAGATATCTGCAATCAAAGCATCAAACCATGTTAGAGAATTACATGCACCTGAAACACAAGCATATTTAGCTTCAGTAGATTAACAAGAAACAAAATTCTGTTTTCTCACTTGCCAGTAAACAGGACATCCATTTAGGAACATCATGTAACCTGAAGTACTTTTGCATGATTTCTTATCACTTGCTCAATCAGAATCTGCATAACAACATAATTCTGCATAATCAGTATGTGTTGGTTCTAACAATAACTTCATGTGTTTAGTGTGTTTCAAGTATTTCAATAACTTCTTAACGCATGTCCAATGAAATTGTTTTGTCTTACCTACGTGTCGTGACAAGAGGTTAACACTAAGTGCAATGTCGGGTCTGGTCCAACTACTAATGTACAACAGTGACCCAATGACTGAACAATAAAGTGTTTGATCCTCGAACTCAGGACTTGATTCATGTGTCAAGTTATGAAAATCTGTTTGCATGGGTGTCTTTGTTGTGTTAGCATCCTTCATGTTGCAATGATCCAAAATGTGATCAATTTTCTCCTCTTGTGAAAGACTAAACCCCTTCTGTGTTTTGTTAATCTGAACACCTAAGTAAGTGCTAATATGACCTAAAGATTTCAATGTGAAGTATCTCTGCAAACTTTTAGCAAAAATCTCACTCATTTTCTTATTTGGACCAATGTAAGCAATATCATCAACATAAACAAGAATTATCTCATATGCATTGTTAGATCTTTTTGTGAACACGCATTCATCAGTTTCGGACTTAATAAAGCCCATTGAATTTAGTTTGTCAGTAAGACATAAATACCACATTAAACCTGACTGTTTCAGACCATAAAGACTTTTGTTTAGAAACCAGGTATCCCCTTCTTGCTGTCGGAATCCTGGAGGGCTTTTCACGTAGATCTTTTTATCTAGGTCAGCATGTAGATAAGCCGTGTCCACATCAAACTGGAAAACTTCTAAACCAAGAATAGTTGCAGTGGTTAAAGCAATTTTTACACTCTCAGTTCTGACTGTCGGTGAGTAGGTGTTTGTGTAGTCCTCAGGATAACATTGAGCGAAACCCTGAGCTATAAGTCTGGCCTTGTACAATGACTCACCATTTGGTTTCTTTTTAATTCTGTAGACCCATCGAGTGCCAATGACTTTTTTGTTTGCTGGAGGTTTTGCAGGTGTAAATACATTAAGTTTCTTTAAACTGTCCATTTCATCCTGCATTGCCTCATACCATTTGTCTTGCTCTGAATCAGGAAGCTGCTTGATTTGTGTCAACGTATCAGGAGGAAGTGTAACATTGCAAATCAAAGGCAAGGGTGTTTTTGTCAGTTGCCACGAATATCGCTGTGGAGGGATTCCTTTTGTGACCCTCTTGGAATGTCTCGGAACAATAGTCCATTCTTATTCTGCTTCGTCCTCATCCTCACATTCGTCGCTAGCATCAGCATCCATGGCTCGTGAAGATGGAACATCAGGTTGTGAAGAACTAGTAGATGGAATATCTGCCTGTGAATCTTGGTCAGCTGCGTGGCATCAACAACATCATCTCTAGGAAAATAAACTCCAGGATCATTGGAATGAATCCTGGACCAATCAACATCTTCCTCAAAATTAGCAGATTGGGAAATCACAATTACATGTTTAGAGTCAATAAATTTGCTCCATTTTGAATTATCATCAATACCCATAAATCTCAGTCCTTTGCTGCTGGACCTCCTTTTCTTTGCTGAGCTAAGGGAATGTTCACCATAGCGTATGAACCAAAAATATGGAGGTTCTTGAGATCGGGCTTGTAGCCATACATCATGAAGAAATGAGTCTGATTTATTACACCGCTCCAAGTACGATTGTCAATGTAATTTGCATATTTGATAGCTTCACCCCAGTATAGGTTACTGAGATTGGCGTCTTCTAGGAGATAACGCATCATGGTTTGTAGGACCCCTTGTCTTCGTTCTGCAACTCAGTTATGAGCCGGTGTGTACAGAATGGATGTCTGATGAAGAATTCCATTCTTACGCATCCAGTCCTGGAAACGCTGAGAAATGAATTCGGCACCACGGTCACTCTGGATTCTGGCGATGCAAACTTGGTGTTGGGTAGAAACAAAAGCTGCAAAGTCTTTAAAGATCTGAAAGGTCTCAAATTTCTCTCTCATAGGATATACAAATCCATATCTAAAGTAATTATCAACAATTGTTAGAAAATACTTTTTACCAGCAATTGTTGGTGGAAAAGGACCCACTATGTCAGTGTGTAGCAAATCAAAAATGTGTGTTGACAGGCATGTAGCGTGTTTGGGAATGGCTGCTGCTTTGGATTTAGCTTTCCTGCAAACTGCACAATCCAAAAACACCTTACAACCCTCTAGATCTAAACCTTTTGCGAACTCCGGCATCTTTCTAAGAACACGGAAACTGGCATGCCCCAATCTTCTGTGCCACTTGTGGATACACCTGGAATGTCACTGTGTTTATTTGGTTTGCCAGCTCTGCCTACCTTCTGAGTTATACGGCAGAATGAACTGTCTCTTATCAACAATGATTTACTGCGCATGTCATTACATCACATACCTTTTTCCTTTCTTCCTTTGTCTGTATGCCAAGGCAGACAGAGGCTCTGCCAAGATGTAATTAGCTTAGTAAGTTTGTATTTTTACTTTCTTTACAATTAAAATGTTTTTCTTAGATTATGCCTTGGGTTTATTTTCTTATTTAAAAAGTATACTTCAAGGTTTGCCAAGATCCATACATTATTTTCCAGGGCGGAATTCATGGAATGCAAAGGTTTACCAGTTAGTGAATTTTCAACATTAACAGTTTCATGAGGAACCTCAGGCTTGCTCTGAGCAACCTGCTTCCTTATTTTCTGTTTGTTGGCTTTAGGAGCCTTTGGAGTAGCAACAGGATCTCTAACTGAAACATCTCTCTCTGGGCCTGTGCTCTCCTCTTTTGGAGTTTGTATACTTGCCTGTGCTTGCGTTTTAGGTTTTGGTTTTATGTAATAAATACCACCAATTAGCATGGTTTCAGCAACAATATCTCCATTTTTAACTATGTAACTTGCTTTTTCGAGGTGGTGCACCTGGAACTTTAACATTCTAGATAAGTGACTCTGACTAAGCAAATTACTGTTTGCTGTAGGTATTTAATAAACTTCAGGGATGAGTGCATCAAGCTCTTCAACATAAACAGTTCCTCTTCCCATTACCTTACAAGGATGATTGGAGAAAGAATAAAGTTCACGTAATTCAGGTCCAGGCTCGTGCATCTCTGTGAAGATTTCCTTTCTGTAGGTAACATGCAACGCTGCACCACTGTCCAAAGTCCACAAAAGCCATCTGTCATACTCTAGATCAGGTTGTGGATCGTTGGTTAAGGCCAATGTGGAGAGTGGAGCATGTGGATCACGCCTTGGACCACAACGACCTTGTCTTCCACCTCTACCTCTGCCTCTGGAGTCTGTTCCTCTGGGCTGGTATGTGATGGAAGCTGGAACTTGTTGGGGACAATCCCAGGTGTCATGTCCCACATGGTTACAGATGTAGCATCTTGGCATCCTTGGAGCGTAGGCTCTTCCTCGGAAGGGACTTCTTGCTGGAGCTCTTGACGCGGGTGGCCCTCGCAAATGTGGCATGGCTAAAATTAAAGCTTCCTCCTTAATTAAGAGCCTGCAAATATTGTTGACTGTGCGTTGAGCAATAGGCACATGGTTAGTCTTTGCAATGGCATCTTTCCATTCATAATTCAATGAGTTAATGATAATGCTGAATGTAGGCACAGCTGGCAAACCAAATAAACGCAGAGACAAGCCAGTTACGAACCCATCTGGTGTTGATGCTGTCCAACCCACATTCTTCTACTTTATCTAGTAGTAGGTTATGGTCTACCTTATCAAATGCCTTACTGAAGTCCAAGTAAACTATATCGATGGCATTGCTCTGGTCCACTAATTTTGTCACTTTGTCAAAGAATGCAATAAGATTAGTCTTGCATGATCTGTTTTTGACAAACCCATGTTGGCTTTTGGCTATTACTTTGTTTACTTCTAGGTGTTCGCTAATTCGTTGCTTGATTATCTTTTCCAGAATCTTTCCTGGTATTGAGGTCAGGCTGATAGGTCTATAGATTCCTGGATTATTATTATTTTTTTTAAGATGGGAACATCAGCTCTTTTCCAGTCCTCGGGCAGTTCCCCGGTGCTCCAGGATTTCTGAAAGGTATAGTTCAGTGGTTCTGAGATCTCATCTGCTAGTTCCTTCAGAACCCCGGGGTGTAATCCATCCGGTCCTGGTGATTTGAACTCATCTAGGGTAGACAGGTACTCACTTACCATTTTCTTCCCTATTTCAATTTGTGTTCCTAATCTGATTTTGTGGTGCTGTTTTTGATAGGTTGGACTGTTTTATCCCTTTGTGTAAAGACAGATGCAAAACATGAGTTAAATAGTTCTGCTTTCTCCCTGTTGCTTGTCACCTTCTTGCCACTTTCTCCCAGCAATGGGACAATTGTTTCCTTAACCTTTTTCTTGTTTTTAACATGTTGGAAGAAGCTTTTTTTTGTTATTTTTTACTTTTGTGGCAAACCTTTCTTCATTGTGAGCCTTAGCTTTCCTTACTTCATCTTTACAGGCTCGGGCTATTTGCTGATATTCTGCCTTAGTTATGGCTCCCCTTTTCCCCTTTTTAAACTTATCTTTTTTGTCTTTCAATTTGTCAGAGAGTTCTTTATGCAGCCATGCTGGTTTCTTTTGGGTGCTGTTATTTTTCTTCTTCATTGGTATTGTGCTAGACTGGGCTTTTGTAATCTCATTTTTCAAAATTTCCCAAGCTTCTTGAGTTGTTTTCCCCTTGAGGATTCTCATCCATGGAATTCTTCCCAAGCTCTTTCTAAGTTTATTGAAATTAGCTCTCTTAAAATCCAAGACTCTAGTTTGACTTTGTTCTACTACTTGTGTTTGCATAATGTTGAATTCCAATATTGAATGGTCACTTGCGCCCAGAGTTCCCATGGCTTCAACACCTTCTATCATTTCTTCTCTGTTAGTGAGAATTAAGTCTAATATGGCCGATCCCCTTGTTCCCTTCTCTACTTTTTGGGAAACAAAGTTGTCTGCTAGGTTTGTTAGAAACCTGTTGGATCTTCCACTTGATGCAGAGTTTGTTTCCCAGTTGATGTTAGGGTAGTTAAATTCCCCCATTCCTATTGTGGTGTGCTTCCTCCATACCTTAGTTAGCTGACTAGCAAAAGGTTCATCTACTTCCTCTGCTTGGTTGGGTGGCCTGTAGTATAGACCTATGGCAATGTCATTTCCCCCCCAACCTTTAATATTGACCCAAATACAATCAATATAGTTCTCATCATTGTTGTGCTCTAGTTCTGTAGAGAGGTAATTATTTCTTATATATAGTGCAACTCCACCTCCTCTTTTATCTGGCCTATTTCTTTTAAATAATTTAAATCCTTCCTAGCTGTATGTTCCATTTGTCAGTTTCATCCTACCAAGTTTCTGTAATGGCAACAATATCGTATCTGCCCTCTTTTACTTGAATTTCAAATTTGCCCTGTTTATTCCTCATACTCCGTGCATTGGTGTATAGACATTTGAGTCCATTTTGATTGACCCTGTGTTTACTGTCTACATAACCTGTGTTATGCCTGACTGCCCCTATTTTCTTGCCACTTGTATGATTCATGCACATAGTATGGCACTCACTAGTAAATGCTTGACAGCAGGAGTGATAATCTTACCCGCACAAACATCTATGTTACATGCAGTGATAACCCTATGAGTTTTAGATTGCTGGGGACAGAAATGTTCTGTATCAATTAATTCTCTGTCCCCGCTGTTCAGTTTAAATGTTTATCCAGAAAATCTGTGAATTTAATGCCAAGTAACTTAGTCCCTTTCTTGGACGGGTGCAAACCATCTCTTTTGTAGAGTTTTTCATTGGACCAGCTGCAGGCATCTTGACTAATGAAATCAAAGCCTTCCCTTTTACACCACTCCTTTAGCCACACATTAAACTCTGCTACACATTGGTCTTTCCCTTTTTGTTCCTTATATTATGGTAAAACCTCTGAAAAGTTAAGCCTACAACCTACACTACTAAGCTCTGGAAATTGTTCTTCACAGAAAGTACATCTTTTCGGGACAGATCATTTGTGCCAAGATGTATAATAGCATCAACGTCACAGTCCTTACTTGCATTCTTGACTATCTTAAGAATACGCTTCTTTTTTTTTTTTTTTTAACAAAAATTTTATTGGTTTTTCAACATTTATAGGGAAAAGGGTAAATGGACAGGTATACAAATTTTGGCAGTTGCAAAATGTGACAGGCGCCCCTCTCTCCATACTCATAGTATACATTTATATATAATGCATTGGTATATAATTGATTACAATCAGCATATTAGTTCTATTACTAAATTCAATCAGATTAGGCATTACAGTATAAAATCCAGATATAATTCCATTATCACTTTCGGTCAGTTTATAATAATATGATTTTCTTGTTTATTTTTGTGATCTGAGTCTTCTTGCTATTGCCCCATCTCCCTCCACTGGCAGAGCTCTGGCCCCTCCCGTGTCCTGCGTGTCCGCTGTAGTGTCTCGTGTTTTTTCTAGGAGTGTTTTGTTTTTTTCCATAAAGGCCTGCGCCTCTATGGGTGAATTGATTCTAATTCTTGTCTCCTCCCAGAATATCAGCATACCTTCAGGCATCAACCATCTAAACCACACCCCTTTCTGGTATAATTTATTCGCTAATTGCGAATAATTCTTCCTTTTTTCTCTAATCTTCTTAGGGATCTGCTTCAGAATGGTTATCTCCATATCATGGTATGTCAATGCTTGCCCCCTTTGTACACCCAGAATTTCATCTCTTGTGCTTTTTCTAAGAAATTTAATGTGAACCTCCCTGGGTACATTGTGTGTTCTAGCATAAGCTGAGTTCACTCTATAAACCAGGTCTATATCCCACCCCATCTGTTGTTTTTCTTTGTGTGTGTAGTCAGCCAGGATGTTTATCATGATGTCCCTTATATTTTCCCCATCTTCTTCTATAACATTTTGAAATCTAAGGTAATAGGACATTCTCTCAAATTCTATTTTCATCTGTTGGATGTCAAGATCTTTGTTCCCTTTCTGCACAGCTTCTACCCCCCCCTCACCTCCTCCACCCCCCCTTCCACAAGATTCAGTCTTTGTGAGTTCTTATATATTTGGGCTTGATTTTCTTTAATTTCATCTTTCATTTCCCTTAGCTGTTTCTTGATTTCCTCCTGGCCCTGTAAAATTTGTTGAAGCATTTGTTGAAAGTCCATCTCTGTAGTCTTAGGTTGCATCAGTTCTGTTATCTTTGACTGTGTGGCTGGATTGGATGTTGCAGATGTTGGAGCAGAAGTGGCAAAACCAGGTTTTCCAGGAGGGGGTCTTTTGGATGCCATCCTTTATAACGTTAGAAGTTCAGTCCAAATATAAGATAAACAGTTAGAAAAGAAGGGTAGCCAGGTGAATCCGGGAGCAGAAGAACCAGGCAGAAGAGAATCTCTCCAATAAGTCTGGCAATAGATAGAAAATTTCCCCTAGAAAGTTTAAAAAATACCAATCCACAAGAGATTCCTCTGGGAGACACGGAGACAAAGACCGGAAGCCTGAATTTTAAAGGTGGAGTCAGGTTTCACAGTTCATAAAGACAACGGAAGTGTGCCATCTTGCCCTGCCAGTTTTGGGCACAGAGGCATAACAAAGTTTTAAAAAGTTCCAAAAGTCCTCAAATCACAGTAATATGTAGAATTAAATTGAAAAGAAAATCATCTCAGCCTGGGTGAGGCTTCATTCGTTGGCTCTCCCCCCTCCTTCTTCCCCGGGGGCTGAGAGCAAAATTGTTCCTCGCCGCTTGTCCAAGGGGGGGGGGAACCCCTCCCTCCAGCCGCACCTCCAAAATGCTCCGAAAGTTATTTTAAAGTTTTTAAAAGCTGAGTAATTCTTCATGCAGAATAAGGGATGAAGAGAGAAGCAACCTCACCGCACTGCAGCTGCTTCCTTCTATTGTTGCATTCTCCAGTCGGCTTATAGCGAGGCGCGAGGCGCAGGAACGCGAAGCACCCTCCGAGCTTGCTCCCCGGTGCCTTGGGCGCGCGCGAGACCTCCCGCCGGCCGCCGCCACTGCAGGAGTCCTCCGCGATGCCGCCCCTCCGGCAGGACCCCTCTGCGGGGTGTCCTGTGCCCCCCAAGGAGTGGGGAAGCCCACCAGGGAGCCGGAGCGGGCAAAGAGCTGCCCGTTGCCGCCGCCGCCGGAACCGGAACTCCCAAGAATACGCTTCTTGTCTCTGCTGGCAGTAGTACCTGGCAGACACCTGACCTCTTTTAAAACCTCCATATCCTTTCCTAAATTTACATCCCTTACGATTGAATCACCAACCAGAAGGTGACTTCTCTTTTTACATACCTTGATCTTCTTGTGCGACTTATGTGTGATACTTGGGTCCCCATTTAGCCTTTCCAAAGAAAGTTCTTCATTTTGGACCATGATCCCCTGCTTATTTGAGTCATCATTATTACAGCTACCTTGACCTGTCTCTTTAGTGTCCCCATTAAGATCAGCAAGGGCGCTATATCTGTTATGCTAGGCTACAGCAAAAGCTTTGTGTTTTTTTGGACTATGTAGTGCACGGGTGTCAAACTCGATTGCGGCAGGTGGCATATCGTGACGTATCATGATAATTTTTGCCTTTGCGAAACCGGGGTGGGCGTGGCCTCTACGTGCTGCATCTGGCCTGTGGGCCACCAGTTTAATAGGCCTGATATTGTAGTGCATTCACAAACTGAGTCGATCCCCCCTATTCTTCCTGTTCTCTTCTCTTCTACTTTCCCCAGCATCAGAATTTTCTCCAGAGAGGTGGATCTTTGACTATGTGGCCAAAGTAAAATAATTTGAACCTGATCATTTCTGCCTTGAGTGAGAACACTGGGTTGATTTGCTGGATTATCTATCTGTTTGTTATTTTTGCTGCCCTTAATATTCTCAGGATTTATCTCCTATACTAAAGGTCAAATCAGTCAATACTCCTCCTGCCCTGTTTTTTTAAAGTCCAAGTTGAATACATTTCCCACATTTCAGTGGAATAAAACATTAACCAATAGAGTGTTATTTTCTAGCGTGCTAGAACTCTCAATTTCCCAAACTAAATGTAGTGATCAGTCTGGACCATAAAGTGTAGCAATATTACTGTAGGCATTTTTTTCCTAATTTACCAGTCAAGAAAATGTCTTTGTTAACTGAAGATATTACGAAGCGATACAAAACATTTTTCAAATAATGCAACATGAAATAATGCAGTACAGAGAGTCTAAATTAAAATAGGCAACATAATATAACTACAGTTGGCTGTTTAACAAGTATGCAGACAATGCTCATTTATATAGTCATGGAATTGACTGCACACACTACCAAACTATAAGCATGCTAATGGTTTAGAATCAGTCTTCCATTTCCTATTCATTTTGGTATCTTCATATTTGGAATTTCGTGAAGCTAATGTGCAACAGAAATCATACCTTCTCTGAAGTTGACAAAGTGAACTATTTATCTTTGGATTTAATAAGAAAATAATGCAGAAAAAATATTCAGCATTAAAAAAGACACATTAATGTATACTATGGAATCATAGACAGGAAATTAAAAGATTCCTTGTAGAGATAACGATATCCCTGTTACCTGTCCTTATATTTTTATGAAGAAAAGATACATGAATGATGAAAGAAACTGAGGTAAAATCTAATTATCTCAGGCCAAACTATGTATATAGTCAATTCGTGGCTGAATAAAGACTCTAAACCAAAGTAATAATTCTAATAAAAGGTATAGTTTTCCTTTCAAACTCCTCATCAAACAATATGAATGTATCATTTCCTTATATCACCCTCTAATGGTACATTACTGCACATTTTTGTTTACTTTAGGGTCAGCAGGTGGCAGCATCTTAAAAGAAAATGTAAAGTACAATTAATTTTTATTATTTTATTTTATTTATTTGTATCCCACCTTGATTATTTTTACGAATAATTCAAGGTGACGAACATATCCAACATAACCTCTTCCTCCTATTTTCCCCACAAGAACCCTGGGAGGTGGGCTGGGCTAAGAGAGAGAGTTTTCTGGACAAGAAAACTTAAATTGTTTAATTGATAATAATTTAAGGGAACGCATACATGTACACACATACACACTTTCCTAATAACTGTAATTAATCTTCTTCTTAGTATTGCCATATCCTTTCCAAGTGTTTATTATGTTGTGTTTTGACAACATTGGCATTTTGTGGGAAGGCTGTTTAAAAGTGGGTCTTAAGAACCAAAGACATCCATGGCAAATTTATAACATTTAACATCACAGTTTTATTATAGCTAGTGTGAGTATCTTAGAACATAATCTGGGGAAGGATAAGGGAAAGAGATATTGGAGTTAGGAAAAGAGAATAGAGAGACTGCAACAATTAATACATCAAAATATTTAATGTACAGAATATTTTTTTAAAAATGAGATGGCATTTTGCAAAAGATAACCTTGCAAGCTTAATGAATAGAAAAGAAATGAAGTACACAGTTTAACTTTTAATTTTTTAAAATATACACATCCATCTGTATTGATACTGTACCATGAGCAAGCACACACACACACATTTTTCTCCTCTTGTTGTGTTCACATATATTGTTCTGAACCTTGGATGCTTTTCTGTGAAGAGTAAATTCCAGCATATGTTCTGGAGTACAAGTTATATTCAGATTGGTATTTCTGATTAGCTGTCCTGAATGAAAGTAGTTTGGGATTATTTTCACTGATGGATGAATAAATGAACAAGTGTAATGTTTTTGACTCATTGCTTAGTTGGGTGCTCTATCTAATTTTATGACTTGGGTACAGAATAGATCATATTTTAGGTCAGGGGTCCCCGACCCCAGATCCGTGGGTTGTATGGGCCATGGCATGGCAGCAATTGGGTTGCACAAACAAGCAAAGCCCAATCCAAACTGCTTTGAGTCATATCTATGCAGAAATATTGCAAATTCAAAAGAGCTCAGAAAATTTTAAGTACCAAAGTCTGTACCTGTGGGAAGATTTTCAAACCTTGTCTTTGTATACTGAATCATAGGTTCTGACTTATGACATTCTTCACAATGAGAAAAAGCAGAAGATTGGAAGAACGAAGTGCATAGTTACCAGCCTCCAGAAATGAAAAAAAAATACTCACGGTGAACCTCCACTCATACATTTGCAACTGGTTGTTGCTCTCGCTATCCAAGATTTATTACATCTCATGGATTGCCTCATTCTGTTGAAGGACATTTCTGGCAATAAAGTATTGATGTGTTGCTCCTACCAGGATATGTCAGAGAGCTGTCAGGTTGATAACTTTTTGAACTGTCATATTTTTTTTTAAAAAAAAACCCTTTTTGACTATTAAAAGCAAAAAAAAAAAGATATTTCCAAAGTGTGGGGGGTGGGGAACCAATCCTTCTAACATGATATTACGGAATCCAGATTTTATAGTGATGCAGAGAGAGGGAGAAAGAGAAATTTCAGAAAGGGTGAAATTAGAACACCTAACTGTACTCTTCAGTTTTTAACTTCGATTATTAAGGTGTATTGCTGCCATTACCATAAGTTCCTTTTATGTTTTCTGTTCTCATAAATCACTGTCAATTTATTAGGAGTGTACAAAAGAAGAGAAAAATATTTCCCAACCATTTGAAAGAAAATGAAAAGAAACCTGTGAGTGCACCTATCAAAACCACCCCCTACTTCCGCGGTGGCACGCAGAGCCCTCTCTGCAGGCACGCCAACCATTGCCCCAGCCCAGCTTCATTGTGCATGTGTGCACGCCTCCTGCCAGCCAGCAGGCTTTTGGGTCTCTGCTGTGCATGCGTGGGGAGTGGGGCAGATGCAGGGGACGATGCACTCTACTCCACTCCCCCTTCTAGAGCAGAGAGATTGGAGGTGAAGGGATTATAAGAGAGTAAGCAAGTTTATTTTATTTATTTATTTGATTTGTTAGCCGCTCCCTCTCCACAAGGGACTCGGGGCGGCGTACAATAAATAAAAGCACATATATATATATTACACGGAGGAGGTAAAAACCATTACAATACATAAAATAATAATAATGAAATTAGAAATTAAAATACCCCAGTTTAAAATTACTGATTTAAAAAGAGACTGTCAGGAGGAATAAGATGGAACTATGCTTGAGCCAGGCCAGATAGTTGAAAAAGGTGGGTCTTGAGTTTTGAACGGAAGGAGCGGAGATCGGAGGTAATCCTAATGTCGAGGGGGAGGTCATTCCAAAGGGCTGGGCCCATCACAGAGAAGGCCCTACTCCTGGGTGTCGCCCTCTGGCATTGTTTAATGGACGGCACCCGGAGAAGTCCCTCTCTGTGAGAGCGGATTGGTCATAGGGATGTATGGGGCAGGATGCGATCCCGCAAGTAGCTAGGTCCTGTGCCATGGAGCGCTTTGAAGATGGTAATCAAAACCTTGAAACGCACCCGATAGACCACAGGAAGCCAATGCAGCTCGCGCAGGAGAGGTGTTATATGGGAGTATCTAGTACTCCCCATAATCACCCGCGCGGCCGCATTCTGGACCAACTGTAGTCTTCGAGTGCATCTCAAGGGAAGCCCCATGTAGAGAGCATTGCAGTAGTCTAGGCGGGACGTCACCAGCGCATGGGTGACTGTGTGTAGGGCATCCCGGTCCAATAGGGGGTGCAATTGGCGCACCAGGCGAACCTGGTGGAATGCCCCCCTTGCCACGGCTGTTACATGGTCATCCATGGACACCCGGGCTTCCAGGAGGACGCCCAAATTGTGCGCCCGCTCCATGGGGGCCAGTTGCTCGCCCCCAATGGCCAGAGATGGAAGCAACTGGTTGAACCGGGGGGCCGGAAGCCACAGCCACTCCATCTTGGAGGGGTTGAGTTTGAGTCTGTTGTCACCCATCCAGACCCGTACGGCTTCCAAACACCGGGACATCAGTTCGACGGCCTCGTTGGGGTGGTTCGGGGTGGAAATGTACAGCTGCGTATCATCAGCGTACAGATGATATCCCACCCCAAAACCACGAATGATCTCGCCCAGCAGCTTCATATATGTGTTGAACAGGAGAGGCGAGAGGACCGACCCCTGTGGCACCCCACAAGTGAGGGGGCTCAGGGTCGATCTCTGCTCCCCTGCCAACACACGTTGCATCCGGCCGGAGAGGTAGGAGCCGAACCACTGTAAAACGGTGCCCCTAACCCCCAGCCCCTCCAGCCGGTGCAACAGGATACCATGGTCGATGGTATCGAAAGCCGCCGAGAGATCTAATAGGACCAGGATAGAGGAACAACCCCTATCTCTGGCCCTCTAGAGATCATCAACCAACGCGACCAAGGTCGTCTCCGTGCTGTGCCCGGGTCGGAAGCCGGACTGGCGCGGGTCTAGATAATCATTTTCCTCCAGGTGACGTGGGAACTGTTGGGCCACCACACTCTCTACAACCTTCGCTAAAAAGGGAAGGTTGGAGACTGGACGGTAATTGGCTAGCTCCGTTGGGTCCAGGGAAGGCTTCTTGAGTAAGGGTCTCCCAACCGCCTCTTTCAAGGCGGCCGGTAGAGACCCCTCGCCCAACGAAGCATTCACTAGTCCCAGGAGCCAGTCACGTGTAACCTCCCAGGATGCCAGTACAAGCCAGGAGGGACACGGGTCCAATAAACATGTGGTAGGTCGCAGTCACCCCCGTAACCCGTCCAAATCCTCGATGGCAACTGAGTCAAACTCCTCCCAGAGTGGTCTCTCAAGACTCGCCTCGGGCGTCTCCCCTAGCCCACTGAAAGGGACCCATTCCCTCCGGATTTGAGCGATTTTATCCTGCAGATATTTCCCAAATTCCTCTGCCCTGTAAAGGGGCTTCCCGCGGCCTCTGTGACAGAAGGGAGCGGGTCACCCGGAACAGGGCGGCAGGGCGGTTTTCTGCGGACGCAATAAGAGCGGCACAATGTCGACGTTTGGCCGCTCTTAACACCACAAGGTATGTCCTTAAGTAGGTTCGTACCTGTGCTCGGTCAAGTTCGGAGCGGGAGGATCTCCAACGACTCTCTAGGCGTCTCTTGAGGTGTTTCATCACCCTTAGCTCCTCGGTAAACCAAGGGGCCAGGGTGGTTCGTTGTCGCAGGAGAGGCCGCAAAGGCGCCACCTGGTCTAGGGCCTCGGCAGCCGCACTGTTCCATGCAGCTACCAGGTCCTCTATCCGGGGGCGGGTCAGGTCTGCAGGAGGTGGCCCAAGCTCCGTCTGGAACTTATCCGGTTCCATCAGGCGCCTGGGGCGGAACCATCTAGGGCCTTCCGGTTCCGCCTCCCCGCAGCGGCGGGTAGCGCCAGGGAAGTCAAGTCGGAGAAGTGAGTGGTCTGACCATGACAGGGGAGTGATAGCTAAATCCCCTATTCCCAGATCACTCATCCACTGGCCAGAGACAAAAACAAGATCCAGCGTGTGGCCTCCCTCATGAGTCTGGCCCTGAATCAATTGAGTCAGGTCCATGGCTGTCATGGAAGCCATGAACTCCCGAACCACCTCGGACGCTTCTCCCATCGACGGCAGGTTGAAGTCCCCCATCACTAAAAGTTTGGGGGTCTCAACCGCCACCGATGCGATCAGCTCGAGGAGTTCAGGCAGGGCCGCTGATGTATAGCGAGGAGCCAGGTATACTATCAGCAGGCCCAACTGTCTCCCTGGGCCCCATCTCACGACAAGGGACTCACACCCGGATGTCTGCGGCACAGTGAACTCTCTTGGCTCTAAGTCTTCCCGGATAATCACTGCTACCCCACCGCCCCTTCCCTGGGCCCGTGGCTGGTGGAATGCTCGATAACCTGGTGGGCACATTTCCACGAGGGGTAGACCTCCCTCATGGCCCAACCAGGTCTCTGTTATTCCTGCGAGGTCCGGCTCCCCCTCCAAGATCAGATCATTGATGAGAGGGGCCTTGTTGACAACGGACCTCGCATTGCATAACAACAGCCTCAGGCCCTGGGTCTGTAGATCCTGACCACCTAGCATGCGGGGGTTGGTACAAGCGACTGGGTATGACCAATAGCCACGGTCTCCCAACCGACTACGAGTTCTTGATCTGTCCTCGCACCTACCCCTCCCTACGACCGTTGGTATGAAGGAGCCCTGTATTGGAATGCTATCTTCCCTCTCCTCCCCCACTCCGCTCCCTCCTCTCTCGACCACACCTATTCGCCTGGCTCTACTTTCACTCCTGACCTGATTCACCCCCCCCCCAACCCTGGAACCCCTTAAAACTATTAAAAAACGATTAATTAAAAAGCCTCTTAGTTTGCGCTTCCTCCACCTCTCTGGGTTAATAAACCCGTCCTCAAGGTGGGCCCTTGAAAGGGCTGAAGGCCATACCTGCGAGAGGGGGGACTCTCGCAGTAGCAGTAGATCAGACCTTGTGTGTGTTAAGTTCATACAGTTGTCATACAGTTATCACAGGGCGAGATTATTTTCAAGTGCTGTAGTTGGAATCATAGTTTGTCCAAAGCCAGGCCTCCCTATAAAAGGGGTGAGCAAATGAGATTGTCCTTACCCTAGATGGAAAGGGTAAGTTGGTGGGCTAGCCGACTAGCCAGATTTGTCTAAGGAGGATCTCAAGATGGTATTGAAGCAGTTTGTAGCAGGATGTTAAGGGCAAAGCCATAGTCAGGGTAGTAGAAAAAATTGATGGAATTCAAAGTTTTAGCAAGGGAGGCAGTTGTCAACAGAGATAGAAGGGAAAAAGTCAAACCTTCAGCAGATGTCTACCAATCTCCCTGGTGTCTCTCCTCCATGTCCAATCCCAGAGAAGAATGGCCATCTGCCTCCTCGGCAACCCCGGAGCTCATCCTCCCGGGGGCTGTTGTTCCCAAATCCGAGGCTGCCTTGGCTCGCTGAGGCTTCCCAAGCCTCCTGCAGTTGGCAGCACTCTCTGGCGCCCCGTGCCTCGTTCTCTCTTCTTGCGGCTCCTCCGCAAGACCAGGGGTCATGGCGACCAGAGGGTGTGGCGCTCGGTGTCTCCGACTGCCTCCCCCGCCGCCGCCATCACCAAACCCTCGCCGCCTGAGCCGCATGGGTTGTCTGGGTTATCCTCACCTCCGACATTGTTCTTTCCCTCCTTCAGGCTTGCCGCTCCGCTCTGCCCCGCTCAGCTCCACCCTCCACCAGTCGCTTCATTCCGCTCCGCTCCATAGAACGCGGCAGTTCACCAGCTCTGGCCTCGGCCAGCACGCCTCCACGCGTCTCCACGCACTTCTCCGCCCGGCCAACCGACCACCCGACCACCCTGCCTGGCCAGTCCAAAGCCAGGACAGAGCCGGGGTGGTCGTTGACAAATTCCCGACCCTCAGAGTGGAACCGAGGGTCGGCAGCACCCCTCCCAACAGGGAGGCCCCTCCGCAATCATGCGGAGCTCACAGACCGGCCGCCATTCCCTCCGGAAGCTCCTCCTCCTCTTTAACTCTTCTATGTTGCTGTGCCTGCTTACTTTCTTGTAAACCCCCTCCTCTCCATTGAATGTAAATATAGACATTCATTCCCTTCTTGCTCATTATCCCAGGGTTGTTGTAATCATTCCAAAGGGTGAGGTATGGGGGGGGGGGGGAAGAAAAACACAGTTGTGGTCATGTGATTTCCCACTTAGTGACTCCACTAAATTGGTGGTGTCAGTTGTGGTCATCAAAGGAAGACTTCTACTCTTTCTCAAGTTCCTTTAATTTCAAGTGATATTCTTTTTTATTTTTGAATCTGGGAATGTATATGCATGAGAGAGAGAGGGAGAGAGAGAGAGAGAATTTTAATAAAGTAAATGTTTTAGATTTTCAGTAGTGAACAGTATTTGCTGAGTGTGTCTCTTTCCCCATATTATTCACATTGTGATTGCCTGACTTGAAACAGAGAGAAGTTTATGCAAAAAAAAATATCTATTTCTACATTTAGTGTTTGTAGTTCTTGTCTCAGCATGGTGTCTTATTATTAATGACTGGCAATGCAAAGGAAGCATCTGAAGTGAGCAAGAACAGAGGTTTAAGGAAAAATGTGCTTGCTTAAAGAGCAGAGCCTCCTGCACAATTGGACAAACAAAATTAAGATGAAGGATAGTCTCTCTTCGCCTTAGAAATACTATTTTCAAACACAAATCATATTAGAATTCTTTCCAGTTTTCCAGCACAGTTTTTAAAAGCAAACAGTTCCTTTAGAATGTTTCAGTGACAATGCTTAATGGGCTGAACACAAAATATATTAATAGAGTGTACCTTGAAATTGATTTCTTGATTGAGATGTATTCAGCATGCAAAAGCTAGAGAGTATTTATTTTAGCAAAAGAATCCTGTAACTGTTCCACATAGGTGTAAATAAGGCAAACTTTAGCATAACAGAATATATTTATGCTTATATTTATATTTTTCTGATAGGAAATCTTTAAACGAGATAATATTTTATTGATTATAATACAGACTGCTACTGTTTCATGGTAGCTGACAATCAAAACATGAACCTAGAATTAATTCTGACATTTTCAGTGTATTGATTGCAAAAGCATTCAGTCAGTAGTCTTTAAAGGTAATTTAAAGAAGCGTAAGGAACTTAATGAAAAATCAGATTCAAACAAAAATACATATAGATGTGCTGAAAGTTATGACCGCAGGAAGTAAAAAAAAAGTATCCCATCTTCTTCCTCAACACCCTACACAGATTTCTAGTATAGCAGTGCCATCTAGTGGTCTTCCTGGCTAATGAATATTTTACCATATCCGTTGCATATTTTTTTAAAAAAAAAAACCCGACTGAACAATTAAAACTATAAACAATATGTAGAAGTGCATATAACTTTTAGATGTTAACGACTTCATGAAATAAAAAATGGAACCACTATAAAGCACTGTTTCCTGTTCCCAAACTACCAAAAGTTTAACATGGTAGGTGATACTAAAAGTTGCTGAAAGTTTGAAGAGAACCAACAGAGCTGATCCCCAGGTGTACTTGATTATTAAGCCAAAAAAGCCCCATAGCTTGTCCTGAAATCAATTTGAAATTACTATTTTTTTAGGACTGTCTGCAGTCTTTCACCATTCAACCCTCAATTCTTACCCAGTCATGGAAGTTTAGGTACCAGTCTATCATTAGGAATACTTGGGGGCGCCAAAGCAGAGTTTCTTTTAATGGGCTTCTTTAAAGAATGTACAGGCACGGTTGCTCAGTAATTAAAAGACACTGAGCTTGTCAGTTGGAAGGCTGATAGTTTGAGTTCTAGACCCGACTGTAGCACAAAGGGTTGAGTTCCCATTACTTGCTCCTACCATTGTAGCAGTTCAAAAGCATGCAAATCAGTGGTGGGATTCATTTTTTTTTACTACCAGTTTTGTGGGCGTGGTGTGGCTTGGTGGGCATGGCTTGGTGGGCGTGGCAGGGGAAGGATACTGCAAAATCTCCATTTCCTCCTGATCAGCTGGGACTCGGGAGGCAGAGAATAGATGGGGGCGGGGGTCTGTCAGAGGTGGTATTTACTGGTTCTCTGAACTACTTACAATTTCTGCTACTGGTTCTCCAGAACTGGTCAGAACCTGCTGAATACCACCACTGATGCAAATGTGAGTAGATAAATAGGTACCCAGTGTGGGAAGATAATAGCGTTCCTCAACATACAATCATGCTGGCCACATGATCATTTGAAATGTCTTTGAGCAACACTGGCTCCCTTGGCTAAGAAATGGTTATGAACACTGCCCCCTAAAGTCAGTGTTAGTTTACTTTTTAAAAAAGACTATATGCTTCTCATTCTGGTATCCAAGGTCGGACCTAATTAATATTTGACTAGATTGCCACGCCAGTGAACAGGACTGGGAAATAATTATTTTTAAAGGCAATGGTAACTTCTATATTACTGTGACTTCCGGTGAGGACTCGGAGAGCTGAATTTCTGCAGTAAGGCAAAAATTGGTGACCAGAACCAAAATTTTGGCTACATTCAATCTTTCCAAACAAAAATAAAGATTGTGAAATTTTGCACGCATTACAGACAATTGCTCTGTGCAAGTACACTGAAGTCTTTTGTGTTGACTCGTGACGGGAATAACTGGGAGTCGAGGGAGAACTACCAAGTTCACATCTGTTAACATAGATTATATGGACAAAAAGCTCAGCTCAGCCTCATTTCTTAATCACTTTTGGAATTGCTTTCTCATTACTTTTTAACTATTAAAAACCTTCGGATAAAATGGGATTTTGAAGGTTGCATGGATACTAGAGGGGACCAGAATAAACTAAATTATAATTAAAGTAGAAGGACACTTAAATTCGATTACAAACATAAATGGAGCAAGATATTTTAACATAGGATTAATTCAAGGATATTTGGAGACAATGGGCTAAGAGGTTAATTTTAAGATTATCTGCTATCATAGATAAATTGGATTTAAAAGAGGTTTATAGATGTTTTACTGGACAAGATTGAGACTGAAGCTGACTTGAATGTGGATTTTAAAATGAGAAGGTATGATATGGAAAAAATATGTTACATTAAATATACACATGAAACCTCCTGTTTTAATAATTAAAAGGGATATGCAAACAATAAACCAGAAGAATGTCTTGGGTACTTTTCTTACTTCGGATTTGTAAAAGAGACTTGCAAAATTTTGAGGGATTTTCTGAGAAGTGATGAAGGGAAAATGGAAAGAAATGCTGGGCCATTGCTCTGTGCAAGTACACTGAAGTCTTTTGTGTTGGCTCGTGACGGGAATAACTGGGAGTTGAGGGAAGTTCACATCTGTTAACATAGCTTATATGGACAAAAAGCTGAGTTAAGCCTCATTTCTTAATCACTGTTGGAATTGCTTTCTCATTTCTTTTTAACTATTAAAAACCTTCGGATAAAATGGGACTGAGATCAGATCCAGATTGTTAAATCAAAGGAAAGGAATATAAAGTTGGTTTATTTGACTGAGGTTAAAATATATATTTTGTGGGGTCATTTATATTTCTTCCAATGCCTAGGCATTCAGTGACTCATCTGGCTTTGGGTCGCTGAATGCCCAGTCATAGGAAGACATATAAATGATCCCACAAAAAAATGCCAGGCTTTGAATGACCACATCAGCAATGGGCAATCCTGAATAGGATTCGCACCTCACATGGTGTCTGCCAGGACTGTATAAATGTGGCATAGTATTCTTCTCTCGATGTGATTGCAGGTTTCACGTCAAATTGTAGATCACATTGTGACTGGCTGTAAGCTGAGGGTATATACTAGTCCAGTATCTGTTCTTTTGATGCTGTGCTTCAATGGTTAGATGGCTTAGACATCAGGGGTGGGATTCAGCCGGTTCGGGTGAACTGGATGCTAATTTTACATCTGGTTCACCGAACCTGAGGTTGCAAGGACTGGCTGGCCCCTCCCACCTGTCCCCCTCCCAGGAGTCAGAAAACAAAATATTTTTAACACATATATTTTATTGGGTTCTACAAATCTAGATGAGACGTTATTTTTTAATTTTTAGTCCATGATATGCCACACACTAAATAAATAAAATAAGTACATTTTGTTTTCTGATAATTTTTACTGGACTTTTGCTAATAACTAGGACTGAATGACAAGAATGTAAGAATTTGTTTACAGATAAGAGATATGAAGAGATCTATTTTGCTGTATTCTTGGTGAAGGTAGTAAGTTATTGAAGTTGTTTGTACTTGTGGTGAAAGAGAAATTCATTTCTTTATATATTTGATTTCTTTCTCTATAATATAGTCTTATTTTTTCTTTTATTTTTGTTTATATTTTCTTTTCTGTACTTTCTATCCCTTTGTTCATTATATATGTGTGTGTGTGTGTGTGTATTTGTGTTACAACCCCTGGTATGCACAAATACAACACACACACACACACACACATATATATGTGTGTATATATATATATATATATGTATGTATGTATGTATGTATGTATATATATATATATATATATATATATATATATATATATATATATATATGCACACACACACATATATACACACACACATATATATATATATACACACACACACACATATATATATACACACACACATATACCTTGTATTCTTTTATTCTTGCAGACTTAGTCTATCTTTCTAACTCCAAACAATATTTTTTCCTAAAGAACTTTGTATTATTTTCAATATACCAATGGTTGTTAAGTTCAACGTGAGCAGATTTTACTTTTAAGGCGTTTTTAATATCCTCCTCGCTACAATAGAAAAGCAAAACTGGACAGGGGTCAAGTGAACACAATCAAATAGCATGTACACATCTTTTAAGTATTAGAAATTGAAAACGTTTCTCCCCAACATATTTTATTTTGTGTGAGGGCTTTAATTTAGTCTGCAAAGGTAAAACTTCTGCAAAGCAAACTAGAAAAAAAACAAAAACTATCCCAGTATCATTCAGAACTGTAGTTGGTGTTCGAAGGTGATTCCTTGTCCAGTAAGTTTTAACTTGAGTTCATAAAAATATCCAGAGCTTTATGGCTTTAAAAAAAAGGATTACTCCAACCTTGCATGCCAAAGTGTTATGAAGTCTGTTGCGCAAAATATTAAACCTTGTGTTTTCTGCACTTGAGGCATATTTATACTCTCCTTCACCTGTATTTTATGAACCACAGGCAGTGCTGTTTCTAGGAGGAGAATTTTCAAAGACAATTTTAGAACAAGAAAGTTCTGTTGGTAGCTATGGTGGGTATTTCAGATTTTCTAGACTGGTTTCCTTTATTAAAACAGTTTAAAACTTCTTTTCATCCTTGTGGCTTTGTTAACAATACATAGGTAATACAGGAATGTCTGAGATAGGAAAAAGCATCACGTTATCATGAAAATAGAAAGGAAAGGAATGCAGTAGATGAAGCAAAAGAAACAGTTATAATAGCTGAATATACTTTTTTTTAAAGTTGACCCAGAATAATACTTTTATGTAGAAAGTACAAATAATTTTCCTTGAGTTGTTTTAAGAAATTAACGGAGGGAATGGAAACTGGAGATCTTTGGGAGATAACTAGCTCACAGTTCAAGTTTCAAAATACAAGGATGCCACCACCATAGTGGTGGGATTCAAATTTTTTTACTACTGGTTCTGAGGGTGTGGCTTGGTGGGCGTGGCATGGGTTGGTGGGAATGGTAGGGGAAAGATATTGTAAAATCTCCATTCCCGCCTCTAGGAAACAGTCGAATCAAAGCATATACAACTCCCAGTGCTCGATGACTGGGTCATACGGAGTCGGTGGGGCATGCATAGCCATTTTCGTATAGAGGGCGATTCGAGTTTGCCACTCAAAATGGCCACTTGACACCGCACTAAATTCTGGGCTGGATATACTTGCTGGATTTTCTGCGCTCTTTTTGGTTCGCCTACTTGCCTTCCAATCCCACCTTCGTCGCCAGTGTTAGATCGGGCAATGGATAGGCAGACACAGACTAACAGTGCAACAGCAATTTATTTAATACAACAAGTGTGAACAATCCAGCAAAGTCTGGGTCTGACAGCACCCCTTTACCAATAGAATCAAACCTCTGTTCCCGCCAGAACAGAGGACCTTGGTGGAAACCATAGTTGCTATTGTAGATATCTGAAAGGAAGGTTACTGCAAAATGCCTATTTCCTCCCGATCAGCTGGGATTCCGGAGGCAGAGAATAGATGGGGAGGGGCCAGTCAGAAGTAGTATTTACTGGTTCTCCAAACTACTCAAAATTTCCACTACCGGTTCTCCAGAACTGGTCAGAACCTGCTGAATACCACCTTTGCACCACCACCATCAATTTAGGGGTAGTACCAAATCTTGACATTAGGTGGAGGTCATGATGTCACAATTTGGTCTAAGTAGCTTTGATGACAAATAATGTACTGATGTACTTAAAAAACAGCCATTTAAAAAATAAAATATCCCAGGCAAATTTCTGTAGGAACAAATGTTCCTGTAATGTTTCATACCTCAAAAGTTAAGTATTGGAATCTTGAACTGGCTTTTGAAATGAATAAGCAGCTTCTTTAGTCTTCGTAAAGTGATTGTGGTAGAATATACTGGTTACTCTTTTAGCCATTGTATAGGTAGTCCTTAACTTACAACCATTCATTTATATGAAGAACGGTTGCAGAACTGGGTATGTCTATTTTAATGAAAAGAAGGACTAGGGAGACATGATAACAGCGTTCCAATATCTCAGGGGTTGCCACAAAGAAGAGGGAGTCAAACTATTCTCCAAGGCACCTGAGGGTAGAACAAGAAGCAATGGGTGGAAACTAATCAAGGAGAGAAGCAACTTAGAATTAAGGAGAAATTTCCTGACAGTTAGAACAATTAATCAATGGAACAACTTGCCTTCAGAAGTTGTGGGTGCTCCCTCATTGGAGGCTTTTAAGAAGAGACTGGGCAGCCACTTGTCTGGAATGGCATAGAGAGGGTGTCCAGCTTTAGCAAACTAGAAGATCTCCAAGGTCCCTTCCAAGTCTTTGATTCTGTTAATCTATTAAATGTTTCTAATATTATATTTGTACACCTCGCAGAGTCCCTCTACACATAAGGCTGTGAGTTTTTTAAAATGTCTGAGTGAATCCAGGAAGAGGGAAGAGGCAGAGGGGCTGGAAGTGTGTGTGTGTGTGTGTGCACAGGCTGTGAGTTTTTAAAATCTCTAAGTGAATCCAGGAAGAGGCAGAGGGACTGAAAATGTCTGCTGTGCATAGGCTGTGAGTTTTAAAAACATCTTAGTGAATCTAGGAAGAGGGAAGAGGCAGAGGGGCTGGAAGTGTGTGTGCTGTGCACAGGCTGTGAGTTTTAAAAATGACTGAGTGAATTCAGGAAGAAGGAAGAGGCAGAGGGGCTGGAAGTGTGTGCTGTGCACAGGCTGTGAGTTTTTAAAACTTCGAGTGAATCCAGGAAGAGGGAAGAGGCAGAGGGGCTGGATGTGTGTGTGTAAGGTGGTCAGTAATGTTGAAGACTGGCAAGGACAGCCATATTTCCTCTGTAAGTAGCTGTTTTATTGTTTTGTGTACTTATTTTATGGTCATTTAAGTAGTAAGTGCACAAAATAATAAATTTCCTTTTTTATATCTTCTTTTTGTAGGTCATTTTTGGGGCCAAAGAATTCAGTAACATCGACTTGTTCACTCCCACCCAGTCACATGATTGCCAAGCTACTCCCACCCTGTCACATAACTGCCAAGCCACTCCCACTCAGACACATGACTGCCAAGCTACTCCTACCCGATCACATGATCATCAAGCCACTCCCACCTGGTAACATGACCACCAAGCCACTCCCACACAACAGGCCACACCTACAGAATAGGTTCTAAAAAATTTTGAAACCCACCACTGACTGGCATGTATTTATGACAGATGCAGCATTTCAGGATCATGCAATCACCTTTTGGGACCTTCAGACAAGCAAAGTCCATGGGGAAGCCAAATTCACATAACAACCGTGTTACTAACTGAACAACTCCAATGGTTTACTCAATAGCTGTTGCAAGAAAGTTTGCAAAATGGGGCAAAACCCACTTAACAACTGCCTTGTTTAGCAATGGAAATTTTGTGGCCCTAAGTTGCGGACTATCTATATTTAGCATCTGCTGAAACATCTGCATCACATAACCCAGTGATGGGGAACTTTCCTATCCTGATGCTGCATGGAATGCTGATTATTGAGTTGGGATCACCACCTGGGTAGTAATATACATATCACATATATCTGGATTTATGCTTACCAAGCCTCTTTTCCCCAGGAATTTTGAGCTGCATTTAGATTGCTGCAGAATATCTCTTCCTAACAAATTCAGTATAGCTCAGATTGCTGGGAAGGGTATATTAAAGTCATCTTTGGTGCCCTTTCTCCCAGAATAATGTTTCTATTTGCCAATTCCTTTTGATTTAACACTGCTAAAGCCATCGGCACCCCCACTGTCATTTTCTGAAAGACTGACCTGTTCCTGCTCTGAAAGGTTTTTTGCAGTCCTGGAAATTGGTAATATTAATGACTGTAAAAGCATTTTAGTCAGAAAGGAACATACTGCTGTCTCCCATGGAAATCAGAAATCAGATAATGGTAATCGAACTATCCCAGGTAAAAAGTGCAATTATGGATAAACTATCCCCCCCCCCCAAATCCTAATTATCAAAGGTAGTTGGGATTCATTCTAATGTTGGATCAAGATGTACTTGCAAAACACCTTATCTGTTCTTTCAGGTGCAATTCCATCCAAATCAGGATATACTTGAATTAGCCACAGGAATTTGTTTTGTTGGGATTCGTCTTCAGTTATTGGCCCTCATTTTAAGTAGAAACAGAATCAAATAGCTGTAGACAGATTGACACAATCATACTCTGTAAAAGACAATTGGACTAGAATCATTTTGTTCCATTTCAATTCATTAATTGCATTCCTTTTCATTTTGTTTGTGCTCTGAATAATTTTTAAGTTGAGTCATAAAAAATGAAATATCCTATACACTCTTCATCAGTACTCAAATTGCTTGTGTTATAATTAGCAAATTTATCCAGATGTCCCCATTAAAATGGAAAATGTGTTTACTTGCAGAGAAGTTAATGCATAAATCCCACGTCACAGCTTCCCCCCTCCCCTTCATTTGTAAAGGCATGGCTGAGTTTGATGTTAAGAATTGATTTAATTTCACATATAATTTTATTCCACTATGCTTTGTGTTATGGAAAGTGGTTTGCGGAGTATTTGTGTTTGTGTGGGTTTCAGAATGTAGCATTTCTAATGCATCAAATTAATTCAGGGTTTGTTTGTTTTTCTGAATTCTGTAAACATGACCTTCATAGAAATTTGAAAGAATAAAGATTTTCTTGAGTCAAGTTCAACACTGACAAAATAGTTTGCCATCGCCTTGTTCTGGATTTTTTAAAGCTGTCCTACGGTTTTTTTAAGTGTTTATTTCTTTCAGATTTTTTTTTTAAAAAATCTTCCAAATGTGCTTATTAAAAGAGGAGCAAAATAGCAAAATACATAGCATACACATTGAGAACTTCACTCTGTTGGTTTTTTTTTGTTTTTAATAGGACACAGATGAATCTGTTTCCTTATTATAAAGTGCCTAATGAAGGAAGTCCCTTTAACCTCCTTTAATCTTCTTCAGAATAACAAAGTACGTAGTACGCACATTGAAAGCCTTGCCTAAGTTGTAAAATGTAAAAGTCCTTTTATGTTGTGAGCCAAGATGGCACAATGGTTAGAGGGCAGTACTGTAGGCTACTTCTGCTGCCTGCAATTTGGCAGCTCAAATCTCACCAGGCTCAAGGTTGACTCAGCCTTCCATCATTCCGAGGTCAGTAACATGAGGACCCAGATTGTTAGGGGCAATATGCCTGTCAGAGTTTGTTGTAGAAATCAAATCCAGAAAGTACACACAGATAACTGACTCAGTAGGATTCATTAACTTCTTTATATACTGTATATTCTGCCGTATAAGGTGACTGGACGTATAAGACGACCCCCTACTTTCAGGCACCTGCAAGCCGTATGAAGGCCTCTGTGTTGCCGGGATTTCGTAGTTTGAGCTCAGCACCTTCCTCCTCCAGACCTTCAGCCAGACCTTACTAAGCCACCTTAGTGCTCATCCATCCATATGCCCAGGAGAGGAGCACCGAAGTTATTACATCTGCGCTGGTGGCGGCGCAGCTTTTTGCTTCATGGCATTGCTTTTTCTTTTGTTTTGGTTTTTGGGTATACCCGGCGTATAAGACGACCCCTGATTTTTGACATATTTTGGGGGGATTAAAAAGTCATTTTATATGCCGGAAAATACATAATGACACATGACAAAGTGTACAATACCAATAGTGGATTCTCCAACATAGTAGTAGTTATGGGCAAAACACAGGCAGAGGAGAGATTGGTTTCAGTTCAGAGTTCAGGGCTTAATGCAGACAAGACCAGAGTAGTTTTGTTTTAGAGCTGAGCACAGAGCTAATCCATATCCAGACTCCTTGCTTAAGTTTCTGTTTCCAAACAGCCCTCATTGGCTGACTTAGTTGCTATGCCTATTCATTGGCTGACTTTGTTACCATGTCTCTACCAGTTCATGAATATTCTGACAATGCTGACTCTGTAAGCCACACTTAGAGAGGGCTGTAAATCACTGTGAAGCGGTATTCAAGTCTAAGGGCTATGCACGTGATTCTTCTTTCTCTGTATCTGCTTTCAGTTGGAGTTATCAGAAAGGACAGGCTATCGCCCTCCCTGTGTTCTTGCCTGAAAGTATTCAATGACAATATTGCCTGATGTAATTATCAAATATTGATACTCAAATTTAGCAGAGTCCACAGATTTATTTCTAGCCTCTATACTTTTTAAATCCTGAGATATATAGCCTTTAGAATATCATTTGGATGATACATATTGAACTTTGCCAGGTTTGTACTGATTAATCTATCAAGTTTAGTCAGACCGTTTAATTAAATCTATAAATTAAGCTAGCAGCATGTCTACTTGGGTAAAAATGCATTTATGCTTGGCTCTAAATGTAGCTTTCACTATTTTAAGGAATCTGTATATAGAGTGGCATTAGTAGACAATATTTAACTCAATATTGATTAGTAGATTTATAGATAATGTATTCATGTCTAGTTATGTAAGATCTTGCTGATTTTCTTGAAAGAGGGAAGAAAGAAAATAATAACATGAGTCCATCCTTATCTACAGTTGGACCATGAATATGATTCTACATTTTTTGTTTGTCCCTCTAATAATCCTCTTTCTTATTGAATAAATCTGAGTGGATGTCCCCAGCCTAGATTAGGCAAGAAAAAACAAATGCACAGGGATAGAATAGGTGGTACATGGCTCAATAGTAGTAACTGCAAGAGGGATCTTGGAATCCTATTGGACAAGCACTTAAATATGACTCACTGCCAAAAAGGCAACATAGTCCTAAGCTGCATTAACAGAGGAATAGAAACAAGATCACATGAAGTGTGAATAACCACTTTATAATGCCTTGGTAATACTGCATGCAATTTTGGTCACTATAATATAAAAAAGATGTTGAGACTCTAGAAAGTGTGTAGACAAGAACAACAAAGATTATTAGGGGACTGAAAGCTAAAACACATGAAGAACTTTTGCAGGAATTACGTATGTCTAGTTTAATGAAAAGATGTTTAGGGCTAGCATGATAGCAGTGCTCCAATATCTAAGGCAGGGGTATCAAACTCGCGGCCCATGGGCCAGATGCATCATGCACTGGCCACGCCAACTCCTGGTTTAGCGAAGGGGGAAAAAGTTGTGATACATCATGTGACAATAACGTGTCGTCCCAAGTTTGACACTCCTGATCTAAGGGGCTGCCACAAAGAAGAGGAGGATGAACTTATTCTTCAAAGCACCAGAAGCACCAGGACAATAAGCAATGGAAGGACCTAATCAAGGAGAAAACCAGGATAAATTTCCTGACAGTTAGAACAATTAATCAGTGGAACAGCTTGCCTTGGAGCACCCAAGTTGTGGGTGCTCCAACAAGGGGTTTTTAAGAAGAGATTGGACAACCATTTCCTGCTTGAGCAGGGGGTTGGACTAGAAGACCTACAAGGTCCTTTTCAATTCTGCTATTCTGTTATTCTGATTTATTGACCGTCCTATAAACTAATATTGCACCACATTGGATGCTCTATTCTAGTCAATATCATATGCAGTTAAAGTTTTCTGATAGGTTTGACTACATATCAGTATTTACGGTATATTCAGATTGTATGTTTTTATGTTGATGTTTTGATTTAAGATATAATTTATTACAATAAATTACAATTTATTACTATATTAGTAAGGAAAACAGAAATCACAAAGGCTTTTGTAGTTATCAATTTATACTATTAAGAGATTCTTAAACAAATTCCACAATATCTCTTTTAAATTGATGCTTTCGATAATTAATACCTTCTGTTTGCAAGTTCTTTTTTCCTCCAACAATGCTCTTGTTTCTCAGTGATTCCACAGATGAAGGCTACCAACTCTAAAAGTAGATAGGATACCCAGATTGCTCCGAAACACAAAAGGAAAGGGAAAGAAAGGAAAAGAAAAGAAAAAAAATCCTGATTTTTTTTTTGAGTGAGAAACATGATCCTATTTGATATTACTTGGCATAGATTTTCAGCAATTAAGTACTTGGAACAGGATTAATAGGAACTGACCAAGGAACACAAGAAAGCATTGATTAGAGGTCATAAATTGTTTACTTTAAATATCTCACTAATAATAATAATAATAATAATAATAATAATAATAATAATAATAATAATAATAATAATAATAATAATAATAATAATAATAATAATAATATAATTTGAATTTATTAGCCGCTCCCTTTCCAGGCAGGACTCGGGGCGGCGTACAATGGAGCACATAGAACATAAAACATGTGTACAAACACATAAACATACATATATACAAAGACACACATGCACGGAGGAGGTAACAAATTACAACATTTAGACAGTTAAAAATCACCATTAAAATACCCCAATTGCAAAAAACCCAATGTACAATTAAAATTATTTAAAAAGACAGTCAGGAGGAGTAAGAAAAATTACGGTTGAGCCAGGCCACATAATTGAAAGAGGTGGGTCTTCAGCTGTACACGGAAGGAGCGGAGATCGGAAGTAATCCTGATGTCACGGGGGAGGTCATTCCACAGGGCTGGGCCCATCACAGAGAAGGCTCTGCTCCTGGGTGTCGCCCCCCGACACTGTTTGGCGGACGGCACCCGGAGAAGTCCCTCTCTGTGTGAGCGAATTGGTCGTAGGGATGTGTGGGGCAGGATGCGATCCTGCATGTAACTAGGCCCTGTGCCATGAAGCGCTTTAAAGATCATAATCAAAACCTTGAAACGCACTCAGTAGACCACAGGAAGCCAGTGCAGCTCGCGCAGGAGAGGTGTTACAGGGGAGTATCTAGTCCTCCCCATAATCACCCGCGCGGCTGCATTCTGGACCAACTGTAGTCTCCGAGTGCATCTCAAGGGAAGCCCCATGTAGAGAGCATTGCAGTAGTCCAGGCGAGACGTCACTAGCGCATGGGTGACTGTGCGTAGGGCATCCCGGTCCAATAAGGGGCGCAATTGGCGCATCAGGCGGACCTGATGGAACGCCCCCCTTGCCACGGCTGTTACATGGTCATCCATGGACAGCCGGGCATCTAGGAGGACGTCCAAATTGCGCACCTGTTCCATGGGGGCTAGTTGCACGCCCCCGATGGCCAGAGATGGAAGCACCTGGTTGAACCGGGAGGCCGGAAGCCACAGCCACTCCGTCTTGGAAGGGTTGAGTTTTAGTCGGTTGCCATCCATCCAGACCCGTACGGCCTCCAAACACCGGGACATCATTTCGACGGCCTCATTGGGGTGGTTCGGGGTGGAAATGTATAGCTGAGTATCATCAGCATACAGATGATATCCCACCCCAAAACCACGGATGATCTCGCCCAGCGGTTTCATGTATGTGTTGAACAGGAGAGGCGAGAGCACCGATCCCTGTGGCACTCCACATGTGAGTGGCCTCCGGGTCGATCTCTGCTCCCCTGCCAACACACGTTGCGTCCGGTCAGAGAGGTAGGAGCCAAACCACCGTAAAACGGTGCCCCTGACTCCCAGCCCCTCTAGCTGGTGCAACAGGATACCATGGTTGATGGTATCGAATGCCGCCGAGAGATCTAATAGGACCAGGATCGAGGAACAACCCCTATCTCTGGCCCTCCAGAGATCATCAACCAATGCGACCAAGGCCGTCTCCGTGCTGTGCCCGGGTCGGAAGCCGGACTGGCGCGGGTCTAGATAATCATTTTCCTCCAGGTGACGTGGGAACTGCTGTGCCACCACACTCTCTACAACCTTCGCTAGAAAAGGAAGGTTGGAGACTGGACGGTAATTGTCTAGGTCCGTTGGGTCCAGGGAAGGCTTCTTGAGCAGGGGCCTCACCACCGCCTCTTTCAAGGCGGCCGGTAGAGACCCCTCACCCAACGAGGCGTTCACTAGGCCCAGGAGCCAGTCGTGCGTAACCTCCCAGGATGCCAGTACAAGCCAGGAGGGACACGGGTCCAATAAACATGTGAAGACAAGCAAAAATATTTGTTTACAGAATATGAGAATATCAGAACTGTCACAACTCTAGGTTACTAACACCTCTCTCTCCGCTTCCCACCTCTTTAAAATGTGAAAGTGGAAAAGGTTTGTGGACCTAATAATTTCCTAGAAGACTATTATTAACTCCTTAACCAAGGTTAGGCACTTGCTTGCTAGGTTGAATGGTATTTGATACATAAGGCTTTTGATTATTTCATTTATCTGGGATTATCCTAAACAAGAAATAGGAGTTGCTTGAGAAAACCTTTAGGGCAGGTTGAGATTTTTGAGTCAATTAGTATTGCTTCCTCATTTACTGAAAATTTACATTAATCAGAACTGTTCCTTTTTTGGTTTAAAGAGGCAAGTATTATTTGTTAGTAATAATATTAGTATTTGTTGCAATTACAGACCTGTCTCTTTATTAAATATATCTATCTATATCTCTGTTTCTATCTGTCTGTCTATATCTGTCTATCTATGTATAAATTGTTCTGACCTAGGCTTCCTAAGATCATGAAGTAGACTCCTTGTCCCAATAAAACCTCTTTTATTTAGATTAAAGGGAATTCCTCTCCAGCAAAGTCCCAGCAAATAGTCTTTCAAGAGATTTCACAACTACAGACCTTTATCAGGCTTGGAAAGCTGCCAGGCTTTCCAAGCCTCTTCCAAATGCCACTCTGTGGCAGACAATACTTGTCAAGAAGTCAAGAACAGATCTTCACTCTAATGAATTCAACTAATTGTCTCCTGCAAATTCCATTCCCCTTTCGCTCCTCTTTATTCCCTATGGGAGGTGCCATTCACCTTTACTCTTAAGTCGGCCCTTATTCCTTAGCTGTTTCCTTGGCAGCTCTGCACATGCGCACATCGGGAACAGGCTCCAGCTGTTCTTCTGCCCCACTGATATCTGATTCCGAAGGCAGCTGATAACTGTAAGACGGCCTTGGCCCATCTCTGTCTCCGATGCAGAGCTCTCATCAGAGCCTTTCCCAGGCTCCAGGTCTGGGCCCTGTTCCTCCCCAACGTCCTCACTGTCTGAGTCTGCCACCAGCTCTGCTGGCTGTTGGCAGGCCACAACATAAATGTGGACATCTACCTTGGCTTGTCTGTACTTCCAACTATATTTGTACTGTATCAAGCATCAGTTAATACTACATGTTGAACTGAGGCAATGGCTTTAACTCGAAACAAGCAGAATCCAGCTATTTTTATTGTCAGTGGTCATTATCTGGTAAAAGTTGTGTCATGATACATCTGAAAGACAATCTCTTTCTCCTTTTATTTTTATTTTGACTTTAAAACATCTTGCTGTACTGTTAATCATTCTGAAAACATTAGACAGGATCTACTAGGGGAGACAGACTGTAAATTCTGCTATGTTTTATAGTTATGTCAGAAACTTCCACTCTAGCATCATTTTAATACATGAATTAGTACCTTGCCTCAATTTTTTTTTATAAAGAGGGAAAATAGGAGTTCGTGCCTTTGAACATCACAGTAATTTTTACGTATAGAGATTGATGTTTTTGGTTGTGTCCAGACTCCTATTAAAACTCTTATTATTATTAGGTTTCCTAAGACATTTTCTCAATTGGAAAATATGATTCCACTTCCCCCCAAGCCCCAGTTTTGACACAGGTAAAATATATAGATGGAAGAGGAAACATTCATTTGAGTATTTTGGATAAAACTAAATGTGATTGAGCTAAATTTATTTAGAGTTTATTTTAAGATATGTTCCTGCTTCTGTTCTACCCTAATATATTAAGCAAATTATATTCCATGTTTTCAATTTTATGTTTTGATTGAAGTTATTGATTGGTATAAGAAAACTTAAGAACTCTTTCAACTCAGTTTGAAGTTTATTGTATGATCCCAGTAAAGCTTGGTATTTGGTTCCATTTTGTTTGGATCAGCTTAGAGTTCTGTCCTTCTTCCTTCCTTCCTTCCTTTTCTCCATCCCCTTTGTATAAATATACATAAATATACTTCATACATAGATGGCTGAAGACACAGTTGATCCTTTTATCATGAAAAACTTACTTTATGGATACAGGTAGTCCTTGACGTACAACTATTCATTTCATAATCATTCAAAGTTACAAGAGCACTGAAAAAAATTGACATGACCAGTTTTCACCCCTATGATTGTTGCAGCATCCTCACATTCTTATAATCAAAATTCAGGCACTTGGCAACTGGCATTTTCTGTTCTAGGGTCATGTGATCACCATTTGTGACTTTCCCAGCCAGCTCCTGACAAGCAAAGTCAAGGGAGATTGACTTTAAAGCAAATTTGCTTTAATTTTACCATTTGGTCTTTGGGCTGTTTGGTACTGATTCCATTGTTGCCCCTATTTGAATTCTATTGAAATTCCTCTGGTGATTTCAGAGAAATGAAAGAAGCTCCTAAGCCAGTTATCTATGTTTATAAGAAACTAGCTGTTAACCCGGCGTTGCCCGGGTATTTGTTTATCCCAATCCTGTATTAGACATTCACAAATGTCCGGACCAAATGTAATTTCTAATGTTGGTTTTTCCCCCTTACCAGAGGGAGCTCCTTTGTGGAGTACTGTGAAGCCGTTACCATGACAACTCCAATGTGCTGTACAGGAGAAGCCATTTTAAGGCAGTACAGTAGAAGCCATTTTAAGGTACAACAGGCGGTATCTTAACAAAACACACACACCCAAATGGTGTTAGGGGTATCTTACCCCCACATTATTTGTTTCCAGAGAGTAAGTCATCTATGTAACAGGTTTGGTTGAAATTGGTCGAGGCATTCCAGAGTTATGCTGGCACACACACACATACACACACACAGAGCCATATATATATGGCTTCTCAAGTGGAGAAGACCAGAGAAGAAAGATTGGCATATCGCAAGAGTGCTAATTATGTCAATCTCAATTTTGATCTCAATGTAGGCCTTGGCTTACAATCACATTTGAGAACAGAATTTCCATTGCAAAATGATGTGATCATAAAGTGATTTTCTTAGTGATGACAACTAAGGCACTCCATCATTAAGTGAAAGTCTCAAGCTTCCTACATCAAGTGCTACTGAACAGAGGTAGTGTTAGATCGGGTAAAGGAAAGGCACATTCAGGCTTAGGCAGCAACAGCTCTTTGCTAACAGAAGTCAACTATGTACAATCCAGCGAAGGTTCAGTCTGACAGCAGCCCTTTTATAGGAAGCTGTCAGACCCTTCGACCAATCAGGTTGAATCTCTGTTCCCACCGGAACAGAGGACCTTGATGTAAACCATTGTAACTGATTGTGGTATATAACACCCCTCCCCTCTTAGATGGGATCAACTGACTTGTGACGTAGTCACTCAGTAGGCAGTTCAGTTGGTGGGTATTCTTCAGTCAGGTCGGACTGACCTGTTGACTCTGCAGCTTCGCCTGGTGGAAGCTCCTGAAACTTTTCCCAGGCCGCAGCTGGAGCTTCTAGAGCCGGTTCGCTCGGAGCTCGCTGCGGGACTGCAACACTAACAGAAAAGTGCTTCGGTACCTTCGGGCTTGAGTTGTCTGTGGAAGGAGTGACTTTGTGCTCCTTTTGGGTAGGGCTTTGGCTAACTCAGGCAGGAGTTACCTCTGGTTGCCTAAGATTGGAGTTGGAGAGGCAGCCATGGAGTTGGTCAATGTGCCGTCTCCAATTCTGACCGTCCTCGAGATCTACTAGGTAAGAGTGAGGTCCAATGATGCCTATTACTGTGGCAGGAATCCACAGAGTTCCCCCAGCGTAGTTGTGGGCATAAACTCTATGCTAAAGTTCCTTATTTTGCTTGTCAAATCTGGGGGTGATGCGGCAGAGTAGTTTGGGTGTAGCTGGTCTAAGTGGGACCTTAGCCGGCGACCCATTAGAAGCTCGGAAGGGCTTCTCCCAGTGGTAGCACTTGGCGTGATGTGCTGTATGAGGAGGAATTGATCAACCCGAGTTTGCCAATCTCCCGGGCCCATCCTGGATAGGGCCTCTTTTGCAGATTTTACCATTCTCTCCGCCTGACCATTGGAGGCTGGATGGAATGGAGCGACCAGGGCATGTCTGATTCCCTGTGCTGCTAAGTAAGTCTCGAACTGACCAAGACATTGGGCAGGCCGTGAGTGAAGAAAAGTCTCCGTAGTGCCTTGATGACCACTTCTGCCGTGGCGTCCACAACTACTATGAAAATCTGGCCGTGAACTGGGTCAGCAAAATCTATCTGCACTCTAGACCATGGTGCTTGAGGTCGCTCCCACTCCTTAGCGGGCGCCTCTGGGGAAACTGGTCTGGACTCCTGGCATGGTGTGCAGGGAGCCACCCATTCTTCTATCTCCCTGTCCATGTTAAGCCACCACACAAAACTCCTGGCCAAAGACATCATCCTGACAATTCCAGGATGCCCTGCGTGCAAAGCCTCTAATACTGCAATGCACAGTTTGGGTGGAATAACAACCCGGTCCCCCTACAGTAAACAACCATTTATTACAGACAGTTCATCACGTTTGCACTAAAACATTTTAAATTCAGACCTGAAAGTCCCCTTGGGCCACCCCCTCCACCCCCAGTTCAAAACTTGTTTGAGTATAGAGTATTTTGCAGAGTGGCGAGCAACGTCACTAGACAAGACAGGACCAGTCTCTAGGCAGTCAATGAGGAGGACTGGCATCTCGGGTAGGGTCTGCAAGAAGCTCAGGCAGTGGGCATCGACTCAAGGCGTCGGCATGTCTCAATGTAGAGCCAAGTCGATGGATGAGGCGATAACTGTAGGCCATGAGGAAAATTGTCCATCTAGTCATTCGCGGTGACAAAGAAGCAGGAGTAGGCTGGTCCCCAGCCAGCAAGCCCAGTAGTGGTTTGTGGGCCCATGATGAGTTCAAAGTCATGGCCGTAGAGGTATTCGTGGAACCTTTTAATGCCGGTGACTGCAGCCAGAGCCTCACAGTCCAGTTGGCTGTAGTTCCACTCGGCAGCAAACAAGGTTCGTGAGTAATAGGCGATGGGTGCCTTGGTTCCATTGGGCATGCAGTGACTGAGGACAGCTTGTAGGGCATACCCTATCCCATCGTTGGTTCCAGGTCCAGCTATGAGAACTTCCTGGGACCTCGGGGATACCCTTGAGCTGCGATGTCCTGCCTTGTAGCCAGAACATCGTGAGTGAAATGGGGCAGTTGGCGGTGAAAGGAGAATGGAGAGCATTGGCTGCTGCTGGCGTGGGTTTGGTCAGTGACTGCGGCAGGACACCCAGCTGGGGTCTCTGCAACCGGCGTGGGAGTGGTTGGAAGCGGCGGCGGCATGCCCGGCCTGGGGTCTCTGCAGCTGCCGCTCCCCACGCTGTGGTGTTATCCCGGTTGCTCCCCCTTCTCCACCTTGCTTATGGACATGATAGATTGGATCAGCGGGGAGTGGCTGAGGCAGCTGGCATGGATATTGATGCCAGCGGAAGATCGCTTCAGTAGTTGGCATGGGCGTGGTTGGAGTGGGGGGATCCTTCATTGTGGCCCCCTCCGGTATCACCGCCATTGCCTGGGCCACCGTACTGTGACATTTGGCCCCTCCTCCTGTGACACTATGGACTGGGTCAACGGAGTGCGGCCCTGGCGACCGATATGAGCGCAGCTGGCGTGGATGGAACTTGGCTGTTGGAGTCGTTGAAGTTGGAGCAGCCACCGCTGCCACTGCTGTCCTCACCGCCACCATCACTGGCCACTTCACCACCTCACAATTTATCATCTGCGATTTTGACAGCTGGCTGTTACTCTTACATACTGTCCTTAACACCGACCATTTCTATGATGGACACAAGCTTCTCGCTACCCCCTTGAACACTGTTGGCTGCCCCCCCCTCATGTACATGTCATCTCCTCATTCCATCTCCCCATGATGTCATCCCGTTTGGTTGATGCCACACTCTCCTCTATGTTATACTGCGACAGAACTTTACTCCCTCTGGGAACTCCCCCTTTCCCGGGGATGGCCTTCTTGCCTATCAAGACGCTTCCTTAATGACAGATCTTGGTGTCCCGAGAGGTAGCTTGTTGTGCTCTTTTTGTTTGCCTAGTTGCCTTCCAATCCTACCTTCGTCGCCACTGTTAGATTGGGTAAAGGAAAGGCACACTCAGACTTAGGTAGCAGCAACTCTCTATTAACAGAAGTCAACTATGTACAATCCAGCGAAGGTTCAGTCTGACAGCAGCCCTTGTATAGGGAGCTGTCAGACCCTTCGACCAATCAGGTTGAATCTCTGTTCCCACCAGAACAGAGGACCTTGGTGTAAACCTGTCAGGCCTGTAGTTATGTTCTTTTTAGGATCTTTGGCCTGCCACACTTTCTTATAATTTTCTATGCTGTTTCAATAGTGTAGTAGTTGGGAGGGGGGAATAGAAAGGAGTAGGATTGTAGAATGGATTGTTGACATTCTTTTGTAGCCAAGGTCATCTTTTGTCTCCGCATCTCGACACCTGGCCGGAAGAAGATGGGTGTTCATGCCAGCGTGGAAGATGATGATTGGAACATGTGATGGATTTGTGGGTGTGGGGAGAGATCATGAACTTTCAACTGGGTGAACTTACAGTATGAAATCCAGAGTTGGAATTTTCCATAGCCGTGCTTACATGCCTGCGGAATAAATTGGACCTTAAAGGATGTTTTGCCTTGGACAATGATTTATTTCTGCATGGTATTTAGAACCCTAGCATTATTCCAACTCTGCACCTTTAAAATATTTCACTAGCACCCTCCCCCTATCAAGGGGGAAGGGCTGGTGATGGAAGATCTGGTGATGGGGGTCTCGGCATTCCCAATGCTGACCGGGACAGCGTAAATATCAGCGAAGAATTAATGAGAAGCTTTTGGTGATAAGAAGCTGAGTGCGGAACTTCAAAGGCAATGGAATGCTGTTTCCAGTTTAATTGCATCTGGAGGAATGCAGGAGGAGACGCGACAAGACGAAGGAAAATCTCAGACGTACTTCTTCTACCTCAATTGTGAGTGCATGCTCCCCCTCCTTCCCCCCAGCTTGGAAACAAGGCTTGGAAAAACAAACAAACCCTAGAACAGAGGTTTGGGCTCCTTCCAGACGGCAATAAATGAAATGGCTTATCACCCTGCAACTAGCTGGGAGAAAGATTCCCTTTCAAAATGGGAATTTCAAAGGAGGCAGGAAGAAGGGATTTTTCCAGCATCTGTCAATTGCAAGCCACCACAAATGGGGCTGCAACCAGTAAATGAAGCAAATTGGGCAGTAAATTGGGCTTTCCTCCCAGGACTTGGATGGAAGAGATGCTACTTACCAACTCCTTTGCCATCAGCATGGGGAAATGCTCCAAGCCAGCAGAGGGCACCTACTTGGCCCATAACTCATCCAAGCCAGCAAAGGGCACCTACTTGGCCCATAACTCCTCCAAGCCAGCAGGAGGGTCCTTGGCACGTAAAACCCCCTAGCCAGCCATCATTGGTTGAGCTGCAACCTGTGAAGCAGGCAACCCCGGGATGGGTCTTAACCCCAGGTCATGGATGGGAGGGATGCCAGTGGGCACCTGCCCTCCCTCAGCAGATGGCACCATGGCAGAAAGCTGGGCAGTGGCCAACCGAGGGATTGACCTCCCCACCGGTTCCAGTCTCCCCTGCAAGGCCCAAAAAGGTTCTTACCAGACCTTCCTACAGAGAAGAATTCTCCATGGAAGAAGGGATTACCAACCAGAGGCCTGCAGTGTGGATGGCGGGAGAATGTGTGACTGCAAGGCCCCAAGTGGTTCTTACCCCACCTTCCTACAGAGTAGCAATCACCAACATGGAAGAAGGGATTACCAAAGCCAGGCCTGCAAGATGGGAAGCGGGACAAGGTGCATCTGCAATGCCCCAAAAGGTTCTTACTCCACCTTCCTACGGAGAAGCAATCTCCACCATGGAAGAAGGGTTTACCAAGGGGGCAGCTACAAGTTGGAGAGCAAGGCAGTGTGATGAAATGGTTCCTGAGTTTAGAGATGTAACTAGGTTCCATTCCTCGGGGGGCCCAATTAAATGCCACCATTGTTGTCAACATGGCCACAGAGCGTCAGAGTGCTTGGCTCCAGCCCCAATGCCACAAACGTGCGCACCAACCACCACGGCGGTAAAGAGAGGGTCCCAGATGCCACCACAGAAGAGTCATCTGGGCCAACAACCTCTGGAAGAGGATCCCCAACTTAAGGTAAGGAAGTGTCCTACCAAGGGGGAGGCCTCGGAAGAGGAAAAGGGCAGACATTCTCCGGAGGAGGATCCCCAACTTAAGGTGACAAAGAGTCCAACTAAGGGGGAGGCCTCGGAGGGGGAAAAGCCTAAACGACCTCTGGAAGAGGATCCCCAACTTATGGTGACGAAGAGTCCTACCAAGGGGAAGGCCTCGGAGGAGGGAATTGCCGAAGAACAAACGTGTGTACCAATTGCCACGGTGGTTAAGAGAGGGCCCCAGATGCCCGCACAGAAAAGTCATCTGGGCCAACAGCCTCTGGAAGAGGACCCTCAACTTCAGGTGACGAAGAGTCCTACCAAGGGGGAGACCTCGGAGGAGGAACAAGGCCAGCCGTGCATGATTGAATCCAAGAGCCTAGAACCTACAGCACCTGCAGCAGAGAGCCCTAAACGGCCATGGGAAGAGGTCGCAATGGACTTCATCATGGAACTCCCAGACAGCAGTGGGCATAAAGTAATTTGGACTGTTATTGATTTGTTTTCTAAGCAGGCACACTTCATTGCTTGCTCAGGATTGCCATCCGCAAACGAATTAGTGAAAATGTTTGTGAAGCACATTTATTGCCTGCACGGAGTACCCAAGAGGATCATTTCAGACCGCAGAGTCCAGTTCACAGCCAAGTTCTGGAGAGAGGTCCTGAGATCCATTGGGTCCACACAAGAACTGAGCTCAGAGGTTCATCCCAGCATGAACGGCGCAGCAGAGGGAGCCAAGGCGGTGGTGGAACAATACATCAGGTGTTTTGTGGACTATCAGCACGACAACTGGTCGGACTTGCTACCCTTCGCCGAAGTGGCATACAACGATGCGGTCCACAGCAGCAGAGGATTAGCGGGTTTCCAGATTACCAGTGGCATGGAAGTTGTTGCCATGCCTGAGTTGCCTAGAGAACCTCCTTCTTTCATGTCTTTGAGTGAATGGATGGACATGCTAAAGAAAGGATGGGAGAATACGAAGAAGGCTCTAGCAGTTGCGGCAGAAGCCTACCAGAAGCAAGATGATCAACGTCGCTCACTCCTAAACCCCTACCGTGTGGGGGACAATGTTTTTGTATCTACCAAATACATAAGATTAGAAATGCTTAGCAAGGAATTGGGTCCAAAATTTCTAGGTCCATTCCCAATAGTGAAGATAGTTAACTCAGTTACAGTTCAACTCAGTCTACCCAGAGGTCTAGGGGAAATTGACCCAGAATTTCATTGGAGTTTGTTGAAACCAGTAATTGGGTCTAACAGAAGAGCATCCACCCAAGCTCAATCTCCTCCTTTAGTGATGGAAGGGGAAACACAATCTGAGGTGGAAAAAATTGTAGATTTCAGGCTGAATAGGGGTTGCTTACAGTACTTAGTGCATTGGAAGGGTTACCCTTGGTCTGAAGTTAATTGGGTAAATATTGGGAACCTAAAAGTGGAGAAGTTAGTAAAGCAATTCAATGGGAAGTTTCCCGAGAAGTCAAGGGGTTCCCCTGGGTGGAGAAGAGGTGGTTAATTTTGTTATATTAACTTTTATGTTATTCTCTTTGCAGGAAACGTTTTTCTTTTGAGGAGAGGCCGCCTATCAGGCCTGTAGTTATGTTCTTTTTAGGATCTTTGGCCTGCCACACTTTCTTATAATTTTCTATGCTGTTTCAATAGTGTAGTAGTTGGGAGGGGGGAATAGAAAGGAGTAGGATTGTAGAATGGATTGTTGACATTCTTTTGTAGAAGCCAAGGTCATCTTTTGTCTCCGCATCTCGACACCTGGCCGGAAGAAGATGGGTGTACATGCCAGCGTGGAAGATGATGATTGGAACATGTGATGGATTTGTGGGTGTGGGGAGAGATCATGAACTTTCAACTGGGTGAACTTACAGGATGAAATCCAGAGTTGGAATTTTCCATAGCCGTGCTAACATGCCTGCGGAATAAATTGCACCTTTAAGGATGTTTTGCCTTGGACAATGATTTATTTCTGCATGGTATTTAGAACCCTAACAAAACCATTGTAACTGATTCTGGTATCTAACAGGTGGTATTCAGCCGGTTCAGACTGGTTCACTCAAACCGGTAGTAGAAGTCACGGATGGGCCCACCCCAGCTTTATGCCATTATAGTTAGGCACATTTTGAAGCCAAAGCACATGCACCAAGGGCCAAGCTCATGCATGCACGTGGCACGTGTAAGTGAAGCAAGCACTCACATTTGCAAAATGGTAGGGAAAGTAAGTAAATACCACCCCCGCTACTGAGTGAAGGAAGGCCACAAGGAAGACAGTAAGAGGGAGGGCGCCTGAGGACAAATTTCTCCACTCTTGGATTAAAAATCCTCTGTGGTTGAAAATCCAGCTTGGATTTTGGCTCAGACCTTTTTCAGACAAAAGGCTGTCACCTCAGCAAGGGTTGCAAATTGCAACTTTCCCTGCCAGCTTTCCCACTGACTTTTTAGTGAAGCCGGCATGAAAGCTTGCAAATGGTGATCACATGATCACAGGGCACTTTACAACCAGTCATAAGCGCAAGCAAGAAAGTTTAAATAAAACACAGAAGTTGAATATAGCCCAGCAAGCAGTTGATAAACTCCAAATATAGGTAGAAGTTATTGGTTAACTAACAAGGCTGGAAAAGGAAAAGGGAGACTCAAAGAGTTGAAATTGGCCCCAAATATAAGCAAAATAAGATCAGGATATGAAACTTCGCCATAAAAATATTAGACATGAAATCTGTGAGACCTTAGCTGTTTGGCTATGGATTGCCATCCCCAAATTGAAAAGGAAAATAAAGCTTTCAAACATGTCAAAACAAAAATACCCCAAAGGTTACTGAAAATGAATATATGCCAGATGTGTAAGAACAATAAGCTATGAATAACAGGCTTATATGAACAAGAATGAAGCCACAATAATTGATAGCACTGAGGGAAAAATGGAACCGAGAGTAGATAGAAGCTACTCAGTTAAGGAACAAAACAGAAAGCGAGGTCACAGAGCTGTGTCGAATTACCCAGAAACGGGATTGCATGAAGAATGTGTGGGTAGTGCTCTGGCTCTGGCCAAAGCAAACAAATGAACCTAATCATCATATTCACAAGCAAGCTGATCATAACTGAGGGTTTTGGCAAAGGCCAAAAGGTTCAAAATGGACATGGAAAAGTACAGATAGTCCTCATTATTCAGTAAGGTCCTCTGTCAAGCGATTGTTTGTAGTTACAATAGTTATGAAAATGTAATTCTGTGACCAATGCCTGCAGGTACATCTTTCTCTGCATCTCATGTTTGCCGTGACAGTAAGTGCACCTTGTCCTGGGTATGACCTAGGGATGAAATGCTACTGGTTCAGACTGGTTTGCCCGAACCTGTTTTAAAAATGCTACCAGTTTGCCCAAACCGGTAGTAAAAAAAATTGCTACCGGTTCAGGCGAACTGGTATTCCTGACCATCAGCTGTGACACACAATTTATATTAGCTAGAATCAACGGATTTCCTGCTTTCTAGCTAATTTAAACTGTGTCTCACAGCTGATCATCAGAAATCGAAGGTCCTGTGCATGCACACGCGGGCACATCGCCCGAACTGGTAGCGAAGGTAAATTGATTTCACCCCTGGTATGACTGGTTTTTTATTTCTACTTTTTGCAGAGCAGAGAGACTGTCTAAACAAGCAACCTCTCCGTGACTAACTTTTCACCACACTGTAGTGCAACATGTCCCTAAAAACATGTTGACTGCAAGTTAACAAGCTTAGCTTGATGATCTTAATTAGATGATTATAACCTTCTAGCCAGTTCTCATTGCTGCCTGACACTGACAAGACCCTACTAGGTTCCACACCAAAGGCTTTTGTTTTCCTCCTATACTGCTTGTGGCAAGTGCTCTAAGCGGACAACTGCCCTTGGGTGGGCTTCAAAAATTTTAGTAAAGAGTTCTCTGCCCAGTTGCTGGGTGGACGTGGCCTATCCAGCCTCCTGCACCATGGAAGGGGGGGTGCTTTTGCCCTCCCCAGGCTCGAGCCTCCAAAAGGGCAAAAATGGCCTTCCCAGGCTCCAAAGGCGCTCTGGAGGCTGGAAATGGGCCTGTCTCTGGCCTTCCCGAAATTCCAGTAGGTCCGTTTTTTGCCCTGCCCGAGCCTCTGCACACACCCTGCACTTACCTGCAAAACGGGCCACATGGGGACTCCTGGGAGGGGAGAGGTGAGGTGAGGTGGGCGGGGCCAGCCAGGAGTGGGATTTGGGGATTCTCTGAACTGCACAGAATCTTAGCTAGAGGTTCTCCCGAACACCTGCAAACCCCCAGCAGCCAATCCCTGGCCCTAACACAAAGGGTAGCTATAAAAAGACGATAAGATTTGCCATTTTACCTGACTTTCTCATGAGTTAAGTTCCAGAAACATTGCCTGCTATCAGATCCTAAAACAAAGGAAAATAAATAATAAATAAATAAATAAATATTTATTTAAAAGTGGAAGCCATGCAACTTTTCACTCAGAGACCCCTTTGCTTAATTGTTTCTCTGTGTCATATAATATATGTGGTCACAGGTATAATTTTGTATTTATTTATTTATCTTGGCATGTTTTATGTAGTGTATATTAGAGGTGGAGACCCTTTGAGAGCTGTATGTAATGGAATTTCATTTTAATGCATGCCGATTAGTGTACATTCAAAGTGACAATAAAGTTATTCTGAGTCTAAGTCTAATAATTCAGTTGTCAGTACGAATTGTGGTTACTAAAACATGGCTACCTGTTACTACTAAAATATTTGATCACAAGCAATAATTTGTCTGTTGTACCTTATTATTTTTAGTAATTACCATATTTTTCAGAATATAAGACGCACCAGAGTATAAGATGCACCAAGGTTTTGAAGAGGCAAATTTTTTTAAAAAGTTCTTGCACTCTGCAAACCTCCCAAAAATGGCCAGTTTTTCATTTCTTCTGCAAAAAAGGCAGGAAATAGCCTTTAGGGGGCTTGCAGAGTGCTCCTGGGAGATGCCCCCCTCCCCAAAACAAGCAAAAAAAGGCTCATTTCCTTTTTCAAAACAAATTGCATGCATAGCCTTTAGGAGGCTAAAATATAGTATAGTAGACTGATATGTGACATAGTATGAATTGTCATACTATCCTTATACTAAATAACTCACACCTGGCATATCAGCTTTAGTAGCATATGATTGAAGAATCAGTCTCATCTACGTTGATGAGTCCATTCACATAAAGGGAAAGGCTTGAGGGGTGGGGAGCCCTCTGTGGCAGCATGTATAAACTTTATGCATAAGGAACTAAAGGATGTCAGATCCTACTTTCTTCTGCACGGAGGGAGGCCTGGGGTCCGAGCAGCTCCTGCAATGTTACAGTTGGGATGAAACAGTTGCTACTCTTCTTTGGGATTGTTATCAGATATGCAGCATGAGCCATGACCATACAGAATTTAACTATTCCTATACCTGTCTGTCTTCTGGTCCAAACTCTTAAACCATTTCTGGCAAATGGTTGTCCAATATTTGCTTAGAAACCTCCAGTGACGGAGCACCCACAACTTCTGGATGCTGGCCATTCCTCTGATTAATTTTTCTAACTTAGGAAATTTCTTCTTAGTTTTAGGTTGACCAACCTAGTTTCCATCCATTACTTCTTGTTCATCAGGTGATTTGGAGAATAGATCGACCCCCTCTTCTCTGTGGTAGCCGCTTAGATATTGGAACACTGCTCTCATGCCACCCTTATTCCTTTGTTTCATCAAACTAGACTTGCCTAATTCCTGCAACCATTCTTCATAGGTTTTAGCTTCCGGTCCCCTAATCATCTTTGCTGCTGTTTTCTGCACTCTTTCTAGAGTCTCAATACCAATTTTTTATAAGTCTCTCTTGATTCATGCTTGACTCCTGGTAACTATATGGCCACAGCTTTCTTGGCGTAGCTTTCAAAGTAATGTCTAATACTACAGAAAGTAAAACAGTATTTGGCTATAGTCCAATTTTTAGGTAGTAATAGATAAAGATGTTTAAACAATCAATGACAGGAATATCAGCGTCTGACACAAAACAGAGCATTAGGGACAATGTGTTACAATATGACTCTACATCCTGATTAGCAATGTCGAACTCTTTGCTCAAACAGAACACCCCCGTATCTGCTCTTAGTGACAGCAGTCAGAAGACACAGTATGTAGCCAAAGAGAAAGCCCTCCTAAATTTATGACTCTTATTATATTGAGATATCATGCTGCTTATAATGCATGAGAGAGACCGCTCTAAAAGATGTATTTTGACAGGACTGGCTGATCCATCCGTTTCTCCAAGTGCAAAATGTACTGTTTCAGAGGAGTCAGTGTACACTCACAACCCATTGCCATAACAACAGCCATTCATACATGTAAAGAATTTAGTTTCTCAGGGAATGTCTGATTCCAAGAAGAGTTCAAGCTATTGGTCAGAGGTGAGGGTATCTGCCAGCCAACTGGAAAAACCAACAGCTTGTAACAATACGAGACAATATTAGGACAAGGCCAATATTTCTGTTGCGGGTATACAGCTTTTCAATGCATGGATATATTGGAGGCACAGCAGAGGACTTGGAAAAGAGTCTTCAAAATTGAAATTGAACTCATTATAATGAAATAAATGATTTGTGTGGCCCCTGGTGGGCTACAAAAAGAAGTTGTGCTTTAATTATAGCTGAATTGGGCTCCTTTTGTGAAACAGAATTTTGAAGAATTTTCAGATGCAGATTTTTTGGATATGAACTATTAACACTCAGCGTGTTCTTTGTGCTTGCCAATAGTATATGGAACAATGCCAAAGATGGTTGTTTAGTCACCATATAAGAGTCTTAGGATTTTTGATAAAGAACACAATCCAAGTACTTGATTTAGGTTAGCAATTACCTGAAATAGTCATTATTTAAGAATTTATAAAACCATAACCAGAAAATAACGCACAGTGTTCCGTGCGCCTTTGGCGTTTAGTCATGCCGGCCACATGACCACGGAAATGTCTTCAGACAGCGCTGGCTCTTTGGCTTTGAAACAGACATGATCACCGCCCCCTAGAGTCGGGAATGACTAGCACATATGTGCGAGGGGAACCTTTATCTTTATCTTTAACCAGAAAATATATAAACACAAATAAGAAACCCTCCCCTCCTGTCTATTGTAGGTGAGACTTGACTGTACTGTGAGTTGTAAAAGAATAATTATTCCAAAGTAATACTGAGCTAAAAATTGATGTACATAATTCACTTATACATTTTGAGTTTTGTTTTGCTTTGCTTTGCTTTGCTTTGCGCTTCACTTTTATGTGTCTGTGAAATATCTGTCTATCCACCTTTGTATCTGAAAAAGCTGGAGACCTTAAGCATAATTTGTGGATAAAAATACTACTATATATCTATAAAAAAGTAAAGAACATATTTAATAGTTTCAGCTTGTCTATCATTACATAGGGACATGTCTTCAATAAATCATCCTGATAATTTAAGAGGAAAGAAAAGAAGATAACTTTTCTGTTGAAAGGTTATTCAGTAAGGCTCATTTTCCTGAAATGTGATATTTATAAACTAGCATTACAATCACCAATGCTGTTGGAAACAGGAAAAGTCTTAATTTGAAGCTAAGTGTAGACAACTGTACTATGGCCTCTGTCTTTGCTGTATCTGCCTCCAATTTCAAACCACCATTTGAGATACAGTGAGGTATCTGGAATGTTAAAAATTTAGAATGAGCAATCTCCAGAGGGATAAAATCAGAGAAAGGGCCGATCTAAGCTCCATCAATGTAAGTAAAACCCTTCTCTGCCTTTTCACTTAGATCAAGTACATCAATATAGAGCTTAAAAACATTGCTTTCTTTCAGAAAGGGTTTTCAACTTTTTTTTTTTTTTTTTGAGTATTAAGTCTATAATTTAGCCCTGGCTTGATGATCTAGTTCAGCTAGATAAAGCAATTTGCTGTAGCATATCCATGCCCATTTTGGGATCTTTTAGCAATGGTCAATAGTGCATCTTGGCAAATGAAAGGTAGTTTACCCTGCATACAGAATCTCTTTCAGTAAAAGGAAGTTTTATTGACATACGTATAATGTACACAGAACCAAAAGGCCAAGGAATTCCTTTAGGAGTAGTAAAAATACAATAAACTTCAATTATTGTAGCTGAGGATGTTAGTAAATTAATTCAAAATATAACATAATGAATACATTTTAATGAAGCCAAAAGTGAATGTTAACTAGGCAAAGAAAAATAAATTATTTTTGAATTGACATTTGGCTATGTGTTTTTCTACAAATGATGTTTTAATATGCCTTGAGAAATTAGATTAATAGTCTTGATGTCTAGGCCTTTTAAACCTTGTGACTACTCCTTTCCAGAGTAAAGAATGGGGAACATTATAATATGGCCAATATTTAGTACTTAGTAAATAGTTTGACAGTGTTGAGGGAATTATTTGTTTAGCAGAGTGATGGCGTCCGGGAAAAAACTGTTCTGGTGTCTTGTTGTTCTGGTGTGCAGTGCTCTATAGTGTCGTTTTGAGGGTAGGAGTTAAAACAGTTTATGTCCAAGATGTGAGGGGTCTGTAAATATTTTCACAGCCCTCTTTTTTGACTCGTGAAGTATACAGGTCCTCAGTGGAAGGCAGGTAGGTAGTAATTGGTTTTTTTTCTGCAGTTCTAATTATCCTCTGAAGTCTGTGTCTGCCTTGTTGGGTTGCAGAACCAAACTAGACAGTTATAGAGGTGCAGATAACAGACTCACTAATTCCTCTGTAGAACCGTATCAGCAGCTCCTAAGATGGTTTTTACTCCTCTCCAGCTCCCTGGGAGCTTGTTGTAGTTCCCCGGGATAAGTTAACAACACTTTAAATGTGGACTGGGAGATGTGGTGGCTCAGACACTGGACAGATGGAAAGCCGGCAGCCGATGTTCAAGACCCAAACACCATGTGACACGCTGAGCTCCTGTCCTTTTGCCAGCTCTTGCCAGCCTAGCAGTTTGAAACCTTACAAATGCAAGTAGATAAATAGGTACCATTTTGGTGGTAAGGTAGCAGCATTTCATGATGTCATGCTGACCATATGACCATGGAAATGTCTTTTGACAGCACTGGCTCGGTGGCCTTGAAATGGAGATGAACACTGCCCACTCTAGTCAGCAATGACTAGCAGAGTAAAAACTCCAGGGATTCTGTTAGACAATAGCAGTGAGTCAGTTTGATGCAATTTGAAGATAATAGGCTACAAACCAAGACTCTGAGTTCTAATCTCAGACTCAATACAAAGCCAGTTGGGTGGGAAGTCAGCCTATCTCAGGGTGGAAGACAAGAGTGGCAAGCCATTATTGAACATGAATCTTTTTTTTAAAAAACGTGACTTGTCCAGAGAGTCTTCAGGAATCAAAACTGACTTGAAATCATAAAATTAATAGGGAAAGATAGACAATGCCAATTTTCAGAAGGAGGTACTTTACAGCAGCATCTCAAAAATTTCCAGATGGATGCCAGTTTACTGAGTGGATGTATCAGCTGAGTGAAGAAGTATTTTCAAACTGTGGATCTGATCTTGCATAAATGCTGACTCATTTAACATAGCTTGAATCCTTGGTTATCCAATGAGAAAAAAATCCATCTATATTATATTCATCTTAGCAGGATTTAATCTGAATTTATTTACTCAAGGTCTCAGCAAATCTTATTTTCCCTTAGCTATCTAAAACAAATCTTATTTTCTGTTTAAAGTAGCCCCATGTAAAGTGAAGTAATCAAAACTTTCCAAGCTTTATGCAAGACTTTTTATGCCTCCCAGAAGAATACAATGGAAAACTATAGGCACACTTTTACCAAACAATTATCTGAATATACCCATGAAGTTACTGGACCTGAACTCAACTTGAAGAAGACATTGCTTTTTTTTTTTAATTAAGGCAAGAATAGCTTAGACTCCAATTTAGTTATATCTCTGACCACTTCACACAGATGACAAAGACAAATAAGAGATGAATTTGGAAAAACACTGACGTCTTTTCCCAACTCCCTAGATTATATGTTCTATGACTTTTAAAACATGATTAAAAATCAAGGAGAATAATATGCTTTGGATTGCAACTCACTCTTGATACTAATCATGCAAATGAGTATAGAACAATTACATGGGCATTCTGCAGATTTTCCAAGTCACAGAGTTAATTTGAAAAGTTCGTTAAAGAAAATACTATAAGCATAATATTTATTCATAATTATTGTGTTAAAAATGATGATCATATTATTGTATTCCGTGTGTGCTGACATTTTAAAGCCTTGGGAACTTGCAGTCTTTTGCATTCTTTTATCTTCAATTTTACCAAATGAAAATATAAAAATCTGTATAAATATGATTAGAAGCTTGATTGCTGTTCTTTTTCATGCATACATCCAAATGTCTGTAGCCAGCTCTTGAAAATTTGATTCTTAATATGTTCACAAGTTGAGAACTAGTTGTGCCACTATAATATATAGTGTTTGTAATATTAATAGTTGTGAGTTAATGTGCTTTGTTTCACTTTGTATTACAGCAAAACATGAAATTAATATTTTTGCAGTACCTTCTTTTTTACCTTTAATTGTTACAATCAGTAATGTTATTATTTATTTATTTAATAAATCAAATATGCCCACCACAAATTCTACTGAACAGATTTAGAATATAAAACTTGCATGTGAACTAGTATATACAGGGCTCCTGAAAACAAAGGAGGTTTTCTCCACTTCCAAACAATGCCCTGTGGTTGTAGCAACTAGAACAATTGGTAGATTGGCACAGTCTCATCATGCAGTTGTATTTCCCAGTGTGTTTTCACTTACTGAAAATGTTGTAGCCCAGTAGCTCAAATAAGTATTACGTTAGCCCAAAGAAGTATTTTAAGATGGGGAAAGACTGACAGACAGACAGACAGACAATGACAGATAGATAATAGATGGATGGATGGATGGATGGATGGATGATAGACAGACGGATGGATGGATGGATGGATGGATTCTATTCACAATATAATTTGCATTTGTAGGATCTACTTATCCATCATTTTGCAAGCTGCCGGGTTCATTGATCTTTTTGCGTTATGGAGAGCAATGTGAAAGGGGAAATAGCTCATATCTAACTACATTATAGCAATGCCTTGAAATCTATCTTGGATCACTAATTTTTTATTATTGATACTATTTGCATTGCTATTATTTTCAACTGAAATTTATTTCAAATAGCCACATATCCACTTCAGGAAATTACCTGCAGATGAGCAGCATGTTCTCCTTACAATGATACTGAGATACATTTTTTAAAATAAATTGTACCAGGGAACATTCAGTAACTGTGACAAAATTCAGCAGCACATTCAACAGGATTTGATTCATAGCGATTAGTAGCTAATGGATATGATTCCAATTCAAATTGTCAACTAGCAGCTCTAGCTATTTCATTTATTTAAAAACGTATAAACAAAGCTTTATAAAATGGCAAATGTGTAGTTTTTGTTAAATTTAATTAGTTGTGATTTATTTCTACTTGAACAACTCAAATTGTGTTGTTACAGCAATTTTAAATCAATAAAACATCACTTCTGTTTATGTTGTTTATATGATTCTACTTACATTGAAACAGATTTATCCAATTTATAACTGTAACCCTGTTCATCTAATTTTCTTAGAAATTAGGTAACTTGTATGTAGTACAGTGTACAGTAGGACCTCAAGTCACGAACGGCTCAGATCATGAACGGCTAAGACCACGAACAATTCGTGTGCCGACTAAAAAATCCGCTAAATGTTTCATTTAGGTCATGAACACGTCTTCGGGTGCTGATCAAACACAGCTGTGGCAATTTCCCATTCCGCGCCATTTTTGTGTGTGCGCGCATGCACAGTCAAACTTTTTTCTGGTCACAATCAAATTGGGTGCTGACTGAAGTCCCGGAACAGATTAAGCTCGGCACCCGAAGTGCCCACTGTATGTATTTATGGGGAATTTGGCTGTATTACTATGCTTTTCTGAAATTCTTGTGATGCATTTTTGAAATGTGTCTAAAAATGACATTTCTGCAGCAAGTTTGTCTCTTTGTCTGAAGTTTATAACCAAAAAGTAAAGTCACTTAGATTCAGGGTAGACAGGTTTATTGCAATGAGCAAGGACGATGTTACAAAATCATGGAAATTATCTATTTCGGTCAATTCATCAGCAAGTATTTTAAGGCTTAAAGTCCCCATTGCCTTTGATCTTGTTTCTAATGTATTTATCTTTTATTTATTTGCTATACAGTTATAGGTCCGAAAGGACAATAAAGAAAAGGAAAGAAAGGCTAACATAAATCATGTAAAAGCAATGGGCTAGAAACTAAAAGAGAAAAAATTGATAGGAAGATATGTATATATCTACAGTATATAGATTTGTCAGATATTTTATGTGATATAATGAGAAAAGAGTTCTCAGTCAGAGTGAAATAGCTTAAATTGAGGGAATTGGTAAATACCACCTCTGACTGGCCCCGACCCCATCTATTCTCTGCCTCCCGAGTCCCAGCTGATTGGGAGGGAATGGGGATTTTTCAGTAACCTTCCCCTGGAGTGGGGAGGGAATGGAGATTTTATAGTATTCTTTCCCTGCCACGCCCACCAAGCCACATCCACTAAGTCATCACACATATATCAAGTCACCCCACAGAACCAGTAGTAAAAAAAATTGAATCCCACTACTGGCAGTGATGTAATTATTTGGCCTTGGTATAAAACTGTTTTCCACAGTGTGTAGAAAAAACAGCAAAGGGACATTTTTGTGGTATCAAATAAACAAGTAGCATCCTTTGTATTGAATCAAAATGCAGCTACAGTTCTCCGAACTACTCAAAATTTTTGCTACTGGTTCTTCAGAACTAGTCAGAACCTGCTGAATACCACCTCTGATCACTTCCCCTGTCTGCTCCCACTTACTTGAAAAATACAGGAGTCCTTCGCTTTCCTTGCTCCCCAAGGACAGAAGAAGAAAGGTCAGGAGAAGGGACTCCCATATCACCATTGTTGTGGAAGAAGGCAACAAAGCAGAATCCAAGAGGAAGACTGAGGCAAATATAACCTATCTCCCTATGACTGGTGCATGATGCTGTAGAAGAGAGGAAGATTTCCACAGAAGAGCATCATCAGAAGAAGAACTGAAGTCCAATTCTTTGCCATTCAAAGTCAGAGTTCATCAAACTCTGAAGTCAGAAGCAGAATTGGGAGAGATAGTAGGAGATTAGAAATTGTATTGTCAAAAAGCTGTTAACATCAGTCTTCCAGGAATTTTCCACTTTAGAATAGTCTTTCTAGTGAATAAAATATCCCAATCTGTCCATTTGTTATCTGGGATATAAAATAAATTCTTCCCCCCCTATCCCAGAGCAGGTAGTGAAGAGTTACAAATTCAAATTCAGTTCAAAGCCTTTATTGTCATTGTACATCATGAATACAACGAAATTGGTTTAGCCTCTACTGGTTAAACTGGTTTAATCTCTACTGATTTAGCCTCTACAGAAAAGACTTTCAAGAGAACAATGAAATAATGTCGGGCAGGGGAGTCAAACTCAATTTCACTGAGGGCCGCATCAGAATTGTGTTTGACCTTGGGGGGCCAGGATGGCCCTTACATGATGTCACTTGTGTTGGCAGGCGCCTGTAGTGGCCTGAATGCTCTGGCAGTGAAAACGTGTTCCTGAGTTCTGTTTACGGCTGCAACGGTCTCCTGCAACCTTCTGCCAGCAAAAATGACTCTCGGAAGGGTGTGGCTCTTGCGACTTCCATTTTTACTGGCAGAAGCACCATTGGCTGGTCCTTTGCTATTTCCAGGGCAGCCCCACGGGCCAGAGCTAAGTACCTCATGGGCCAGATCTGGCCCTCCGGCCTTGAGTTTGACACCCCTGATGTAGGGATTTTCTAGAAATCCTGCCTCTGTAAACAAAAGGGCTTTGGGCTAATTTCAGCTGGACTGATAGATCTAGAATCCAATTCCTTGAAAACATGTGAGGAAGGGGAAAGCGAAGTAAGAACATTTGACATAATCTCTCTTGCAATAGGAAGAATGTCCATTATGTTTGAGCATTCTTATGAGATCCAGCAGTTTCTTGAGGAGGATTTGTGTTGCTTGTAGATCTTGTGGGAAGTTCGTTTTCTGAAGTATATAAGGGGTCATAGGACTTAAGCCATAAGTAGCCTGGAATGGGGACTTGCCAATAGAATTCATGGGCTTGTTATATGCAAGTTCAGCTGGAGGTCACAAGTGAGGCCAGTTGTCCTTTTGTAGTTGACTTAGAGGCTCATGTGCTGCTCTAGAGTTGCAATGGTTCATTTTGTTTCACCAGCCTCCTGAGAAGGATGGGCAGAGATAAATGAATCTGATCCTCAAGAACAAAGCTTTTCAGAAACATTATATAAATTAAATGTCACAATCCATAATAATAATATTACTCATCCCTCTGTATCAGAAGACATGTTCAATGAACAGTTTTGTAGTTTCTGGTGCCGAGCAAAGGTCAGCAATAAAATCCAAAGAGACAGTTTCCCCAGCCCTGCGGGAGAAAGGAGGGGAGGAGAAGTAACACTCTGACCAGCTTAACTGTTAAAAGACTTGGCAAGAAGACAAAAAGGAACATATGCTTTGGCATCTGCTCTTATGCAAGGCCACTCAAATCTTAAAATAAAAGCAAAAGTAAGCTTTTGAATAGGTCAAAGTGCCCAGCAGTCTTAAGTGTCATGACGACTCTTTCAAATTTCCTTAACAAGAAGTGAAACAACATATATTTATGCTAGAATACTTCTCCCTCAGCCCAAGAAAAGTAAGAGAAAGAAAAGCTTAAGAAAATTCTTGTAAACCCATTAATCTGAAGATGAACATGTGGATCTTGTTGTAAGGGCTTGGGATGATCCGTCTCTGTTCCAAAATCTTTGAAAGCGATGTTGTGGGTGTGAAACCATTTTCTGGTTTCAAGATAGTGGATGGAGAATCATAGGGAATACAACAATCAGGCTAGCTAGCAGCATTTGCTTATGTGAAAGTTTAAAAACCCCAAAATGTGCTTACTTAAGTTTGACATTGAATAAATTTGCATGCCGTCTGTACATGTTCTAAGTCCATGATGGCAAAACTATGGCACACGTGCCAGAGGTGGCATGCAGAGCCCTCTCTGTGGGCACGTGTACCATCGCCAGCTGCTCTTCAGGTTTCCAGCGCACATGCACACCAATCACCGGAACCCTGTAAAACATCCTGAAAGCGGCCAGAATAACGACCTGAAAACACCTGCCGGAATGCACGTGCCAGCCAGCTGGTCTTTGGGTTTCTGGTGCTCCACCATGCGCAAAGACCAGCTGGCTGGCACACCACAGTTTCAGGCACTCTGCTCACACACATGCACATGTGTTCTGATTTGGGCACTCGTGGCGGAAAAGGTTTGTCATCATTGTTCTAAGTTCTTCTAATGAAGTCCCTGTTTGAGATTTGCTGAATCTTCCAATGTTTGTCTCTAGTGTTGGAATGCATCGTTTATGGGCAATGGGGCTTTATTGAAAACATCACAGTTACATTCACCTTGTTCAAGAATTTTGGAATAAAAGGCACAAAATATCAGTTCTGAGTTGGACAATGAAAGAACGGATGGCATCAGAATGATACAACAGCGTTGGGTTTGGGGCAAATTATGTTGACTTTTGTATTTTCAAATTCATGTAGGATTTTCCAGTGTTTCACTAAGGGAGAGAAGTAGGATGCAAATTGTCTGAGTTACTTTGGAGTGTGTTTAGCACTTTTCTTTATGCCTTTTTATCCCTCTGCGTAGACATTGTACACTGCACCTCCCTTTTTTGACTTTTGCAGAGGTGGCATTCAGCCAGTTTGGACAGGTTCACACAAACCAGTAGTGGAAATTGCGGGTGGGCGGATGCCCCCCCCCTGTTCTATGCCATCCCGTTAGGCACGTTTTCAAGCCACGTGTTCACATTTGCGAGCAAGTAGGAAAAGTAAGTGAATACCACTCCTGGTCTTTTGGGCACTGCTTCCCATTTTTGGGTTTCTCCATAACCTCTAGACATCTGTTGCCAATTCATTCCCCGTTCAGTCTTGAGTTTGGGGTGAAGCATATTCTTCTGTCTTGGTTTTCACTTCTTCTCCCAGGAAAACCACCAGCCATTTTTTCTTTCCGAGGCCAGGAATTGGCATCTGCCTTCTCCATTCTCCCAAGCACATAGACAATCATGTCAATCTCCAACCACCAACTTCCCAAACAGTTTCTCCACAGGCACTTTCTGCCTCAGTTGTCGATCTCAATTTCTCTAAAAATTGTGCTTTTTAACATTGAAGATCTTAGGGCTAACTGCACTGTGTGATTGTGTTGTGCACTTCAGGTGCCTTTAACATGAAAAACCACCAGGAGGTATTTAAAGACAGTTATTTGCTCTACATTGTGCTTTTCTATTTTCCAGGATTGCTATTTGGCCCTCTTAGGAACACTTAGAGTTAAGTACTTATTGGTTTTGTCTACAATACCAAAACATTACCACTATTGCTCTTTTTAGTCTGATAAAGGCTTGTGATATTATGATGACATTAGCAGTATGGTGTTATATGCAGAGGTGGGTTGCAAATCCTGGCGCTATCCTGGCGTTCATGCGTGCATGTGTGTGGCAATTCTGTGCATGCACAGAAGCATCCAGGCAGGTTAGTGGAGCTTCCCACCACTGCCCCTACTGGTTTGCCCGATCTGAGCCAAACCAGGAACAGCCCACCTCTGGTTATATGGGAATTTTACAACCTGCTAATTTCAAAGTAAAAGTCTGGGTTATAAAGATTGTTCACTATAAAACTGATATAGAAGTTGAAGACAGATAGAGCAAGAATATTATGATAATTGCACCAAGCTGTCTGAAGATGCAACAATTTTAACACTTCACTTCAAGAAGAGACATTTCACTTGCATCAAACACATTACAGTTTTTTTAACACTTCCATCAATTAGAAGATCTAATAAAGATTTTATTAAAATACTTCCATCTTTGATAATATAGGATGAAATATTAGCAGCCATTTAGATCTCCGGTATTGTTGCCCTGATTAGTGATATTTTACGGCAATGTGTGGGGAATGTCTCTATGTGTATGAATGTAAACAGTAACCCTGATGCATTTATCCCTGTTGTTTTTCCTCTGCTACTCTTGAAGCTAGATTTCTCTCTTACTTCAGTTTATGAAAGTTTTGTAAATGACAAAGTATCATTTATAATCACTTTCAGGTAAATATTGGGTTATCCTTTTTTTTGTGGCGGGGGCTCTTTTCAAGGAAAATAGTAACAGTAGATAGAATACAAAGGACCAAACAATGCAGTATTATGAACTACTGTACTCATATTTATAATTGTCTAAATATTTATCCTTCTCCAATTAATTGTTGAGGGATGTGGTGGCTCAGTGGCTAAGACGCTGACCTTGTTGATCAGAAAGGTCGGCAGTACGGCGGTTCAAATCCCTAGTACTGCATAACGGAGTGAGCTCCCGGTTCTTGTTCCAGCTTCTGCCAACCTAACAGTTCAAAAGCACATAAAAATGCAAGTAGAAAAATAGGAACCACCTTTGGTGGGAAGGTAACAGCGCTCCGTGCACCTTTGGCATTTAGTGATGCTGGCCACATGACCACGGAGTCGTCTTCAGACAGCGCTGGCTCTCTGGCTTTGAAATGGAGATAACCATTTCAACCATTTACAAACTTTGAGGGGTCCCAAAAATAATAAAAGGGCACATAGGCCCTAACCCTGAGTTGGTACTACAGATACGCAAAACAGCTCAAACTTGAGACTACTATTTAGAATTACTTATTCTTGCAACAAAATATATTTCAAGACTACATTTCAAAATTAATTTATTTTAATTCTCTATTAATTCTTTATATGGATCTTTACTTTAAAAGTCCAGAAAATATTATATTTTAGTTATTTTTTAAAGAACCATGCATGCATGGATCTGTGTTTTATTGATGTTGAGTTTAAGAAAAAGTAATATACTATATCATTGTTTGAGTAATGGTCATAGAAAACATTGCTCTTATCTTTTGCTTATGAACTTGAAATGGGTTTGAAGAGCTTGGAAAAACAGTAACAGGAGTTACTAGTGCCGTGTTTTATGCTGTTGTAATACATAAACAAAACCTATTTATGTAGTTAAGCGGAAATAGCCCTTTCTATTTCCATGCAGTGAATTCAGTCACCATATAAAATATTTGGTAACTTTAGAAAATGAAAGGGTGTCACACAAGGTTTCCATTATTTTGCATGGATGGAACATTTGACACATTTTTAATTTTATTGCGACAGAACTTGCAGGCTGTTCGGTGTGTTATTCTGTTGGAATACGGGGTTGATGCTGCAACTGAACTTTTCTCCGAGCATTTTAGAGAACCGAATTGGCAGGAAATCAGAGCAGAAGCAACATCAGTGCAGAAATGTTGTCTCTTTCCTCTCATATCTCTGGGTCCAAACTTGCCTATTAGTGCCTGACAGCTTGCTTATTTGCTTCTCGTCCCTTTCTGCTTTGCATTGCAGGCCACAAGCTGCTATCCTTCAGCTCAGCTACAGTAGGCCACTGGAATTTAAAAAAAAACACTCTAAGTTCACTGCTTCTAATTTTGACAACCCATCACAAACATATTTCTTGTTCAAATTCTTTGTGACAAGCCAGCTTTGGAGATGGCTTGTGCTAGGGTTGACAATAGAGGCCGTGGTGCAGCGTTGTTTAGTTTAGACATATGTTGCCTCTTAAAAAATAAATAAACCACTGTTTAGCATTCAGTGATCTTCACTCTGAAAAAAAAAAGGGGGAGGTGAATCAGAATAAAGATGAAGCCAGTATGAAAACTCAGTTATGTATCCAGGTGTTTCGCTGTTTTCCTTTTTGTTATGTTACAATTATACTTTGATGGCAACTTCTGAAGGGGTTCTGGCTGCACCAAACTTTGAAGGGCTATGTTCAGATGTCAACTAAAACATACGAAGAATGGTTACAGCAACTGATTCTATCTAGTCAAGTGAAAAGAAGGACTGGGGTGGTATAACAGTCTTCCATTATCTAAGGGGCTGCCACAAAGAAGACAACCTCAAAACAGCTGAAGGCAAGGAACAATGGATGGAAACCTGTTCTGTCCCGTGATTCCAAAGCATATGCAGACCCAGGCTTGACTGTCTGCCACTACTGATTACATAGATAAAGCCACCCCTTGGCTAGGAGCCTAGAAAGTTATCTTCACGAACCCAAGATAAAACTTAGAGAAGGCTTTTGCAATGGCTGGAATATGGACTGTTGTTTCCTGCAAAGATTCCCTCCTATTGCTTCACTTATAAACTCTTTGGGAGGAGCCACACCCTTAACCAGCTGTTCCTTTCTCCTATCAATTCGACGCCTAGCACATCAGGTAAAACCTCCCCCTGTTCCTCCTCACTGCTCCCTGACTCAGATGCCATCTGGTGGCCAACAGGCTTCTCTAGTTCCTGCTCTGACTCCAAAGCCCCTCCAGAGTCTTCCTCATCCTCCAGAGCAGTCCCATAATGGTCTGAGCTGTCAGAGTCCACCAACAGCTCAGCCGGCCACTGCTGGGTCACAACAGAAACCTATGAGAGAGACATCCAACCTAGAAATAAGGTGATATTTTCTGACAGTGAGAACAATTAATCAGTGGAAAGGCTTGCTTTTCCATTGATTAGTGGTGGAGCACCAACAAGTTGTTGGTGTTCCATCACTGGAGGTTTTTAATAAGAGATTGGATAGCTATTTGTCTGAAATGGTATAAGGTCTCCTGCTTGAGCAGGATTTGGACTAGAAAGACCTCCAAGATCCTGATGGGCTGGCTGCTAAAGCAAGGTCATGGCATGGACTTGAAAGTAAATCAGGAAGACTGTAATTGGGGTGTGTGGGTCTGTCTGTCTCACAAGAACAAAGAATGCTTATCAACAGGAAAAATGCATGTGTAAAGCTTGTAGCAATTATGGGTAGTTAGAAAGTTGATAAAAATAGCAAGGATTAGACAACTTGCAGACCTCAGCTAAAAGTTAGCAATGGAGATGGTCTTCAGCAAATGAAATGTCTATTATATAACTCCTGGAGCATTCATTAGCCAAGGCTTAGGAATGGGACAGTTATAGACCAATAGAACAAATTATAGAATTATTGCTAAAATGTTTATTAGAGGATATTTCTTATTATTTCACCTTATCCCGACTTCTCCTTTAGTGAAAATGTATAAAGCTTTCTGAATCCTTTGTTCTTGGTTCTTGGCCTTTTGAACAGGCACCCTTTTCCTTGGAGTACTCCAATAAAAAGCAATCAGAAAACCTGCACCTCATGTCTGGCGTCCATCATTGGCTTCGGCACCAAGCTCAGACCCGAATTGGGGACAACAGTCCTTTCCAACTCTTCTTCCCTATCCTCTATTCTACCCTACCCTTCACTTCTTACTCTAATTAATAGCTGTGTTTTCTAGCTGTATCTGGTGGTATTGTAGACTGATTCTGTGTTCTTTTCCCTTTTTTCCCCACCTACACATGTACTTTGGACCTTATATGTTTAGCTTAAGAGAAAGAAGGACTAGGGGAGACATGATAGCAGTGTTCCAATATCTCAGGGGTTGCCACAAAGAAGAGGGAGTCAAACTATTCTCCAAGGCACCTGAGGGTAGAACAAGGAGCAATGGGTGGAAACTAATCAAGGAGAGAAGCAACTTAGAACTGAGGAGAAATTTCCTGACAGTTGGAACAATTAATCAGTGGAACAGCTTGCCTCCAGAAGTTGTGAATTCCCCAACACTGGAAGTCTTTAAGAAGATGTTGGATAGCCATCTGTCTGAAACGGTATAGGGCAGCGATGGCAAACCTTTTTTGGCTCGCGTGCCATAAGTGGGGGGAGCGCGGGGGGGTTGTGTGCGGGCATGCCGCACCCATAATGCAACGCGCCCCCCAGTGCGCATGCGCGCACAATGCGCCCATTTTTGCATGCTTTTTTCGCCCTCCCCAGGCTCCAGAGGCTTTATAGGAGCCTGGGGAGGGCGAAAAGAGCCTCCCCAGGCCCCCAGAGGCCCTCCGGAGGCTTCAGGGAACGTCCGGAGGCTTCCCTGAAGCCTTTGGAACACTTAAAACCACCCTCCAAGCAACCCGGAAGTTACTTTACTTTACTTTTACTTTACTTTTATTTAGATTTTTATACCGCCCCCTCTCCCCAAAGGGACTCGGGGCGGTGTACAGTCAAATAAAAACACATCAATAAAGTGACTTCCGGGTTGCTCGGATGGTTGTTTTAAGAGCTCCGAAGGCTTCAGGGAAGCCTCGGGACGGTCCCTGAACAGGCACGAGACGTGCGTCTCCATTACCTGGGCCCGGATCGCCTCCGCCGCACGGCGCCTGGGGCCCGGCGTCCTTGTGCCGCTCCGCCCAGCCTCTGCGCGCTTGCCAGGGCCCGGCCTTCACATCGCTGCTGCCGCCGCTGCTGCCAAAGCGGGCGCAGCCGAGGCCTGACGGACTTCCCTTTGGCTGAGCACGTCCTGGCGGCGGCAGCGATGTGAAGGCCGGGCCCTGGCGAGCGAGCAGAGGCTGGGCGGAGCGGCGTAAGAGATCGAGGCAGCTGCGCGGCCGTCAGGCCTCGGCCGCGACGCCCTTGCCTCCTCCTCCTCCTCCTCCTCTAGCCGTGCCATGCCAGGCAGGCCACGCAGCTGCCTCGATCCCGGCCTCAGGCGGCGCCGTGCCGCGCTCAATAGTCGCAACTCAGCTGCCTGCCGCCTTTCCCCTCCTTTGTCTCCTAGCCGGGGCGGCCCACCGCCGAGTTGCGACTATTGCCGCCGCTTCTGCCGCTGTTCACAGGACCCGCCTCTCACCCTCTTCCTCCAGTCGGCAGGCTCCGATTCGTTCGCTGCCTGCCGGGCCCCGGCGCCGCGTTCGAGCCGGAGGGGGAAAGGAGGAGAAGGAGAAAGAGGACAACAAAGCCCCCTTCGCTTTCCCCGTCCCCCCCCCTTTCGGCTTAATTCTTGCGACGCCCGCGCAAAGCCCCGAGGGGACGGATTCCTGTGCGGGACGCATGGCAGGAAGGCTATAGAGTCCCCCCTCCCTCCGCCGTCCAGATGGTCCCTGAAGCCTTCGGAACGCTTAAAATGATGCTCCGAGCAACCCGGAAGTCACTTCCGGTTTGCTCGGAGGGTGGTTTTAAGCGTTCCGAAGGCTTCAGGGACAGTCCCTGAAGCCTCTGGGGGGGGCGGGGGGGCTCTTTTCGCCCTCCCCAGGCTCCTATAAAGCCTCTGGAGCCTGGGGAAGGCGAACAATAGCTTTTAAAAAGGTGAACTCAGCTGGCCAGCGCGCGCATGCGTGCTGGTCAGCTGACAGGGCAGCGCCTCGCGTGCCCTGACAAATGGCTCCGCGTGCCACTTGTGGCACGCGTGCCATAGGTTCGCCATCACGGGTATAGGGTTTCCTGCCTAGGCAGGGGGTTGGACTAGAAGACATCCAAGGTCCCTTCCAACTCTACTTTTGTATTGTATTATATTATATCTACCTTCCTTTGTGTTAATTTTAATTGATAGTTTATATTTTGTGTTTTTTGGGAGATTTGATGAATTGTAGATACTGTATATTAAAGCCCAGGTGAAAATATTTTCAGTACTGTATTACAAAGAAGACAATCCAAAGAGTATATCTCATTTAAGTTCATTGACACTTTCAAAATAAATTGATGTAGACATACCTATACTAAATAGCTTTTTTGTACCATAAAATAAGTCATAAAACCGTTGTGATCTTTTGTATCATAATGGCTTATAATGAAGCATCTAAAGCTGTATATATGTCCCTGGGCAAGCTACCAAATATGCTGTTTGAGTCATCTATATTACGCTTAAATTTGCTACATTTTTACAATGTTGTTTATTTGACTAGAGTACAAGCAACCCATTTGAATTAATACGTTAAATATATTAATTTAGTTATTTACTTTCCAAGGTCAGTTCATCATTAGGCTCAACTAAAATGATTTTTTTTTTACAAATCTATACAAATGTCTTTTTTTTAAATGCCACCAATCTAGCCTTTATTTGTTCACTTCTGCACAAGTTGAAGATAAGGATAGTAGTACATACTTAAGGAGGAATAATTGACCCAGAGTATTATTTGTAAATTGGCCTCTAGATATTTTACATTTATGGCAAATAAGAATTGTATTATAAATTGTTTATATTATAAAATGGAAGAAATATCCATTTGGTTCAATTCCAAGCTGGGAGAAAGACACTGGAAGCATGGAGGCTGATTAGAAAGATGGTTGAATGATGAAGCAGAACCACATGGGTTCTGGTGCTGCTGACCACATGGAGTTGAGAGTTGGGGGGTATACCTTCTCTTGGGCTTTGCACTTGAGCTTTCCTGTTCCTGGGCAAGAACATGTATTTTATTGGCTGTTGTCAGACTCCTATGGGGTCATGTAGGGGTTACGTAGCAGTCATAGCTGGCTCTATAGGCAAAGTACAAATCCTAGGTGTTTGCCTGAGCTAAGTTTGGTTGAAGTTTGGACTGCGTTGAGATGATGCAATGAAGGCTTGTGTTCTGAAATATTGGAGATTGTGCAATGTAGTGAGCTCTGTGTTTTCTGCTAAATGGTAGCGGGTTAATCCTATTATGTCCTGAAGGATAATCCCATCATCCTGAATTTGAAGGTCTTTTGTTTTGTAGATAGGCTGGCCCAGTCTTTCTTAATGGACACAAAATATCTGCTGAGGTTATTAAGAAAAGTTGGGGGTTGCTTTCTGGCTCTAAAAACATGTTTCTCCCTTTGTGGAAATATAATAATCTGCCCTTTTTAATATTTCTCAAAATATTTCATTCTTCTAGGAGACGTGTGGGGCCCGTATATATATGAGATTATCAAATATATGAGATTAAGTAGAATATGTTGTTAATATTGGGGTAAATTACAGCTTTATGTGAATTGAATGGAGAATGATGAGAACAAATGGGAACATGGTTTCTGTACTAAAATTAAAACTTCTCATTTGATTGAAAACATAATATTGAGATGTTTCTCTGTTAAAGCTTTGGATGAGAAACCTTGTGTTCTTCCATGCCTCCTTACAGTCTGCTGCCAAGTATTTGCTATCAATCCTTAACCAGGGGTCACCAAATCCCCTGTCCATGGACTGATATTGGTCTGTGGCCCTTTAGGAACCATAGTGAAGTTTCATCTGTGTATGCATGGGATCTAGGTAGTGTGTGAAATCACACAAACTCCTGGTGTGTGATTCTTGCCTCCCCAGAACCGATGCCTGATACCCAAAAGGTGTGGGGGGGGGGCATTTTCTTAAAATGCTATATTTGATTCATCTCAGGCATAAGGAGAAGTGAAAGGGGATAAGGTTTTCCACATTTAAGGCCCAGTTGGGGCCTTAGATAGTGGTCCCCTATGTTGGAGCTCTTTATGGCCACAATGCAATTGCAAGAAATGACTTTGTATACTGACTTTGTAGAAAAACCATAAATTTTTAAGTAGTATTTCCTTGGTTGAGATCTTTCCCACTAATTTAATCTTTAATATTTAAAGATAAATATTTAAAGTAAATGAAATAAATGTTTTCATTATTTTGCTAATAACTAAAACAAGTTCACACATGCAGAGAAAACATGTCAAATTTAAAAGATTGATTATTAACATTTTTAAACTTTTTATATTTTTCAGTGTATATTTTTTTTTAAATTGACAAATACATTATTTTTATTACACTTGAATATGTGCTAGGAAAATCAATGCCTGATGGATAATGAATACTTGGCTCTTAAGTTATTTTGTACTATAAATGCATAAATGATAGAAATAAACCCAAATAACTACATAGATGAAACTGATTTATAATTAAAGGTAATATATTTTAAAATGGAAAAAAAATTAAGTTTCTAGAAGCCAATTATGAACTTGATTTTATAAACCACTTATAAATCCTAGCAGATAATAGTTTAAATTATGATTCAGCTATTTTGGGACATGAGATTAAGCATTACAGAAATATTTGCATTTGGAATTTTGAAAACATGTAAAGTAATGCTTTTTTAAAAAAAAATCTGGTTTTAGGGAAGTAATTGTATTCACAAATAATTGCAAAGACTGGATATGGAATTCCCTTTTTAATGAAGAAAAACTGGTGAGATTCCTTCAAACTATCACCCAATTTAGCTTCTTTCTTTACTTCTGGGCAGGGGCCATGTTAAACTAAACAACGAGAGACCCAGTTTGATCTAGTGGTTAAATTCGCAGGCTAGAAAGCGGGAGCCATTGAGTTCTAGTCTCACCCCTGCTATGAAAGCAGCTGTTGAATTTGAACCAATCACGCTATCTCAGCCCAACTCTCCACATAGGTTGTTGTTATGAGGAAAACAGGAGGAGGAAGATGTATTAGATTTGTTCATCATCTTGAATTATTTGTAAAAATAACAGAGAGAAAAATAAATAAACAAACAAATTTAGAGTTAGGAAATAACTCTGAAATGTGTTTCTGAAATCTGTGTGAAGGACGTAGATAACTGAGAGTTGCTTACTCTCCCTTAAAGGATTATATAAATAAATTTATAAAATGTATAATGTAATAGATCATGGCATTCTGAATCTTGTAGCCTTTTAAAAAGCGGAATCGAAAATCTGCTTCATTCAGGATCCACCATATCCAATTATAGGATGCTAAAAACAAGTCTATAATTGCCTAACTCCACAGGAATCAAAGCAGACTACTTTAGCTGCCAAAACATCTTAGGAAGATATTTATGAGAGCGAGATTCGAACAGCTTGACACAATGGTCAGTTATGGGAGATTCCATTCTATACCCTTTAATGGGTGTCTCTGCATTTGTGGAGCGGCAGAGGTAGAAGACCTGGCTTACATCCTATTTGATTGTTGTCTGTATAAGAGGGTGAGAGCCGAGTACCTTGGTCTATATATAAAACAAATGACCCATTGGGATCCCCATATCAAAACAACTTACTGTATTTTTCAGACTATAAAACGCACCGAAGTATAAGACGCAACATGATTTTGAAGAGGTAATTTTTTTAAAAAAGTTTTTGCAGTCTGCATGCCTCCCAAACCCTCTGCATGCCTCATTTTTTGGGAAAAAAGGAGGGCATGCAGAGCTTTGGGAGGATTGTAGAATGCTCCTGGAGACTAGGGGGGCAAAAACGAGCAAAAACAGGCCATTGGGGGGGGGGGCAAAAATAAGCAAAGACAGCTTGTTTTTTTTCTCATTTTTGCCCTCCCCAGCACCCAGGAGCACTTTGCAAGCCTCCCAAACCCTCTGCCTGTCCATTTTTGCAAAAAAAAAAAAAAAAGCAGGGTTACGGTAGGCCAAAAATGCTGTATTCCGTGTATAAGACCCACCCAGATTTTCACCCTCTTTTTTTGAGGGAAAAAAGTGTGTCTTATACTCCGAGAAATGCAGTACTTTATGTGTAGCC